>NC_134353.1:416061742-416729242 GCF_048569485.1 Anomaloglossus baeobatrachus | reverse complement strand
TACCTCTGGGGTAACTATTTACACTGCGAGAGTTTGTGGCTATAGCCAGTTCATAGCCTTAAGGTTCATGGGTTTCTCACATTAGTTCATGTGGGCCCATGCTTAAACTTATAAACGTTGCAAACTGGTCAAAACTGTAACTTGCTGTACTTCTTTCTTTACTTTACATAGATTCCTCCTTACCAGGGCTTGGGCCTGTAGGGCTGCGGCACCTGTTGTTTTCTTCATTTCTCTCATCATCGGAGGTAGTCTCATCAGTGGGTCCTTTATCTTTCCTTTCTTCTTCTGTATCTGTTTCTTTTTCTTGTGGTATGGAGACAACTGGGTTGCTATAGGAATCTCTGGTACATGGCGTAACGTCAAGTGCATACCATCCTCTTTCTCCTTGGTGCATGGTGAATTCCACTGAATCTCCTGTCCGTAGGTTCCTTCCTGGATGTCCTCTGGGCAAATGGGCTCTAACGTCTCTTCTGTTAACAAAGATGCCTTCCTTCATACCAGGAGCTACTATGAAGCCATATCCTGATTTCAAGCTGAAGTCCTCTACTACACCACGACAAAGTGGACCTCTAACCTGGGATTTGGCCCTTCTCAGGAACCGTTTCTCTTCCAAGTCTCTGGCCATGACTTCGTCTTTCTGCTCTGGAGACTGCGGTGCAGGGGAAAGCTTGGTTCTGCTACGGCGCCGTGTCCTACGGGCTGGGTTCTGCTGGGTTGTTACTTCACTGCCTGCAGGCCCCCAGGTGAGGTTTCTAGGCAACTCTTCCTCTTCATCCCAGCGGGAATACGGCAGCATCTCTGGCTCTGAGCATGGATCCACGGCTGATGGCTCTGGGGTCAGCTCCTCAGCTTCCTGGCCTCCTCTCCCCCTTAGTTCTTCGGAGCACTCCTGTTGTGGCAGCGCCGGGGATGGGTGGTCATCAGCAGGCCCGGGCTGGGGACTCTTTGGCGTGGTTGCTGCAGAAGTCGCCTTGGGGGTGTGCGGAGGGAGCAGATACCGATCCACCATCTCTTGTGGGAACTGGGCCTCTAGGTCAGCCTTCAGCTTCCAGTATTCGGGGTCCTCTCCTATCAGGGACTTCCTAGCAGGGACTTCCTTAGACTGGGGAGCGGTGTCTGCTCTGGCCTTGCAGGCCGGGGTAAACAGAGGTACATTCTTGTCTTGGCGGGCCGCGCCTAACATGGCGGCGGCCTGGTCTTGGCGGGCCGCGCCTGACATGGCGGCGGCCTGGTCTTGGCGGGCCGCGCCTGACATGGCGGCGGCCTGGTCTTGGCGGGCCGAGCAGGGCATCGCTGCGGCGGCCTGAATTGGCGTCGCAGCTGCGATGGGATCTGTGCAGGCTGGGCTGGGCGTCGCTGCAGCGATCGGAGCTTGGCGGGCCGCACCTGGCGTGGCTGCGGCCTGGTCCAGCACCTCACTTGCGGCGCGGACGGGCGTCGCTGCTGCGGTGGGGTCTTGGCGGGCCGGGCCTAGCATGGCGGCGGCCTGGGTCAGCGTCACACCTGCGGCATGGATGAGGGTCGCGGCGGCAGCCGGATCTTTGCGGGCCGGGCAGGGCATCTCTGCGGCGGCCTGGGCTTGGCGGGCCGCACCTGGCGTGGCTGCGGCCTGGTTCAGCGTCGCCGTGCCGGGCATCTCATCAGGGACCGCGGGCGTGGCAGCAGGGGTCGGGGCACTCGCGCTGGCAGGGGCAACACTGGACTCACCCATCGGTGGTATCATCGGGGTCTGAGTCGTCGCCGTCCGGTCTGGCACTCGTCGTGCGGTTCCCCTCTCATAGGCCTGAACCGCTGCAGCCATCTCCAGAAGCTCCGTGCGTTCCTCTCTGATCTGCTCTACGACCCGGGTCTCCAGTCGGTCGCAGAACTGGGCAAGCTCCCGATACCACCAGGCAGCGGAGCCTGGTTCTGGGCCTCTGCGTTCAGACGCCATTTCCTCTGCGCCTTCTTCTGCACGATTTCCCAGCAGTGGACTCGTCGCTGCCTCCAGTTGCAGGCTCTTCAGTTTCTGCTCTGCCTCTTCCAGCAGCAGGCTTCTGGCTCCCTTTCTGTCCCGACGTCTCTGAACGCCTCCGCTCCCATCACTTGCGAGGTCAGGACTCTGCAGGGGATCTCTGGGTAGCCACACCTCTTCGTGGGCGGTAACTTCTCCCAGCGCGGGCTGCTGTTGTTTTTCAGCGCGCTTTTCATGGTGGTAATATGGCGGCTCTTCCAATTTTTCAAGCGGACCGCCCAGGCACATGGTCACCTGTCTGAACAGGTCTAGTCCTTATCCTGTTCGTGACGCCAGATGTGAAGCCCCACAAGTGCTGTGTCGGTGCATTACCTTCAGGGACTCCACGTAGCTGGATCTTGTCACAGGTAGGAGATCTTCTTTTAGGATTGTCGTGACGCCACTCTCAGAATTGCGGTCAGTGGGGACCGCCACTGCAGGTTAAGGGATGCCTGGGGCTGATGGTGGGTGCAGCCAGTTGTAATAGCCTCCTGAGAGTGAGGCAAGCCCCAGGGCCCTGTGTAGGTGTGTAGAACCACAAGGCGCAGAATAACTCCACACAAGCAGAATGTCTTTCAGGGGTTTTACTCACAGAAGGTGGCAGGGTGAGTAACCCGGGCGTAGCTGGGATGAACCAGGCTGGAACCAGGTATCCTTCAGGCTGACTGATGAGGGTGGCTACCGACTCGCCTTCCTTAGCCCTTCTGTGGTTTGTGGTAACCCCGACTTTTAGTCCCTATGGGGGTCACCCAGGGAAGTAACTGCTCCCCTCGTTTGTTTGCCGTTTGCTTGTCGCCTGGACCAGATCACTCCAGCTGCTTGCCTCCTGTGAACTATGGGCCCTAACTGTGGCTACGTGGCTGCGGCTTTTGTGGTGTTGTGGCGTGGGCTTTAAGGGCCCCACACCGGCAGGTTTAGCAAGGAAAGGTGGATCTATCCCCGCACCGGGATCTGCCGCCCGTTTGGGCCTGGTACTCCCTGACAGTCTCCTTACTTTCCACTACACTGCTCTCTCTCCAGCTGTGTGTGGTGTTCGGGCAGCACTCCCAGGTGACCGTTCTCCCCCGTCGGTAGTCACTGCGCGGACGCTGTTAGACTGTAACAGCTCCAGGGTCTGCTTCTGCTCTTCCTGGACTGCACACTAAACTGGCTCACTCGTGGGACCTGCACTGCTGCTCCTGTCTGAGCTCCACTGCCATGCTCCTCACTCCTCCACACTCTGCTTCAGACTGTTTACTCCTCCTTCTCTTTTCCCTTTGTGCCTGCCTACGCCACCTAGCAACCAGGCTCTCTACCACACCCCTTGAGTGGAGATGGAGGCTTCGCCCCCTCCACTCCTCAAGTGGAGGTGAAGGCTTTGCCCCCTCCTGGGATCCCCAGGGGTCCTCTCAAAGGTACATGTGTGAGACCTGATCACTATGCGCCTGTGTAGTCACACCTCGGTCAGCCTTCTGGATTACCTGTATTGTACTGTCCCCAGCATGGGTGCAGTACTCAGTGGTGCCTGACCAGGTCAGGGGCGCCACAATGTCAACAGCCAAAAAGCACCACTGCAACCCGTTGTCACTACGCAGCCTTTGGAAATTGTTGCTCTGGACCATGTCAAGCTAACACCTAGCCGAACAGGTTACACCTATGCGCTTACAATAGTGGATCACTACTCCAGATTCCTGGTAGTTGTACCTGTAAAGGATTTAACAGCAAGTACTGCGGCTAAAGCATTCCAAGCTCATTTTTCAGACCTCATGGATACCCAGAACAGGTATTAACAGAACAAGGCCCTGCCTTTGAAGCTGAAATCTTCAGTGAGTTCTGCAACCTATATGGATGTAAAAAGATATGAACTGCACCCTACCAAGCACAAACAAACAGAATGTGTGAGAAAATGAACCATCTCGTCATCAATCTGCTAAAAACGTTACCACTTGAAGACAGAAAATTGTGGCCAGAGAAGTTGCCTGGTGGATATGTATAACAACATCCCAGTAAGCTCAACAAAATGCACCCCCACCTATCTCATGCGAGTAAGACCTGGAAGGCTACCATTAGATCTAGAAATGGAAGTTGAAATGCCAAAGATCAGTTCATCAGATGAAGACTGGGACTCCAATCGTCAAACCAAATATAGGAGGATAAGAGACTATGTTGAACAGGAGAAAAATTTAAACAAGAAAGCGCAAGCTATCCCTCTTACACCTCGAGAAACAGTTCTCAAGAGAAAGAGAAAACTTCATAAACTTGATTATCAATGGGAAAAAGAACCCTATGTGATACTACCTTGTAACTTTAACAACCAGAAGACTTGTCTGATCAGTAAAGACCAAGGAAAGATAACATCAACTGTCTTACGTGACCACTTGAAGAAATGCCCGGAGCCATTGAAACTAAGAGAAGAAGTACCAAGCCAACCTCAAGTAATAGAGAAGAAAGAAAAAGTAATCCATACCATCTTGGGAGACTTTACAGAAAATTGGCCCCAGTATAATGGATCAGTCATCATACCAGTGCTCATATTCCCACAACCTGTGGAAGAACCAGTTCTATTGGAGCCCTCAAACAATACACTTGCCGGCCCACCCAGAGCCCACAGAGAATTGCAGAATCAATCTCTCACTAGTAGTGTGACACTCGCACTAGACAACAGAACACAACAGGGGTTAAGTGAAAAACCAGAGTTACGTAGATCAGCCCGTAGCACCAAAGGTCAACCCCCACTTAAATATAGAGAGTAAAGCCTTAAAGAGAAATGTACAGTCAGTAATGTAAATAATATAAATAATGTTTTTGAAAATGTTGATAAAAATGCCTACATAACTCTGAAGGAGTCACCTGATTATCTACAATGTTTGAAAAGTTGATATAAAAATGGACCACTGGTCATTGGACTGGGAATGACCTGAACTCTCGCAGTGTAAATAGTTGCACCAAGTGTGCTTCCAAGAGTAATCCTTTTTGCCATCAGGACATTGACACCTCAACCAAGGAGAAGAAGATTGGAGGAAAGGTCTGGGATAGAGCTAGCCCAGGCCTGGTCACCAAAAGGATCGGTGACCTGCCTCCTTAGAGGGTTCTGGGGACCAGGACCTTTCGGTGGTGGGTTGATTGGGGGGATGCTCATGCAATGTTAAAGCTTGAACCTCCCCTGCGCGGTAAGAATGTTATTTAATATGTTTTCTTTTGCTGTTTAATAAACTCTTTATTCTCTTTACAGCCCGAGGACGTGCTGTGTTTAACCAAGGGGGAATGTAGCACCCCTGAGCCACTCAGGGCACTACTAGGTACTACATCCCCACAAGGATGCAGAGCCTACCCTCTGGGACCTGGAACACCAGTGCCAGTAACACCAACACACACCTCAAATCATAGTTCCCATACCACACTAGGGGCATTAATCTGCTGGATTAATTAAAAGGGTCCAATTTTGTGGGCACCCAACTTGTAAGAGGGCAACTTGAGATGGACATATCTAGAAGAGAGCTATTCCTTGTCTCCAGGTGTCTCTTATCCTGCTTTTTCATCCATATTAAGGACCACCCCAGACAGGATTTGGTATCCACTCAGATTTTGGAAAAATCTTGGTGAGATTACCTGAGGTGGTAGCCACAGGGAGAGGAATATTGGGCTGCTGTAAATGTGGTGCCCCTGAGTGTCAGGTGCCACAGGGTACTACATCCAACCCCAGATTCCTGGATGACTAGTGCCGGTAACCACCACAACACACACACAAATCCACGCCCTTTTCCCCAGACTGCGTAACAGGCTAGCAATGGAACTGATGGATGGCCACTTATTGGTGGGGAATCCACTAGTCAGAAACCTGGAAGGGGGAGGTGCTAGTCAGTGCAGTTGACAGGAAACGGACATTTTGAAGACCAATTAGTTAGCAAGAGATTGACTGAGTAGTAAGAGGGTCAGTCATAAGTACCTGCTCAGACAGAAAGTGTAAAGTGACTGACTGGGCAAAAGGAGTATGGTTGCCAGGGAGAGTACGGGGAGTACTCACTGGACCAAGCACTGACGGGGTACAGAGTCCTAGTTCAGGAAAACGCTTCAGGCTTACCTGATAACAATTTGCCCGGTGAGGGTGTAGCGCCCCTAAGTCACTCAGGGTACTACTAGGTACTGCATCCCCACAAGGATGCAGGGCCTACCCTTTGGGACCTGGAACACCAGTGCCAGTAACACCAACACACACCTAAAATTCTAGTTCCCACATCACAGTAGGGAGCACTGATAGTCAAATAAGGAGAGGGCCACACAGTGAGCAGAGCATGACCAGGGAACTGGGAGTGGACGATAGGCAGTCAGTCAGGGAGTCGAGTGATGCACACTGAAGTGCATGGACGTGCCTCGAGCTGGGTCATGTAATGGTGACCGGGGGGCACAGGAGAGAGGTCGCCAGGGCAGGTGCATCCAAGTACCGCTGGGACCAATGCATGCACAGGGCACAGGGCCCTAGGTCAGGCGACAGTTTCAGACCACCTGGCAAATTCCTGCACAGTGGAGGGACCCGCATGGACTTCACTGATCTACAGATCCAGGGGCATCAGCAATAAAGCAAGGATCGGGGTTCGGACACATACCTTCCCACAGGATCCACACTGCCAGCTGTACGGACAAGGAGACTGCTACCTAACAGGGACAGTCGGGGACCCCAAACTGCTTCAAGCTACGGGGACCCAAACTACACTGAGAGTGCTGAGGACAGCACAACCGAATCATTGAACTGGCAGTGGAAATACAGGGACCTGAACCAACCGTCCATAGGTTAAAGTGAGTAGAGACTGTTTCAAATAAAGATATCGTTTGCTTCACAAATGATATATATGCAGCCAAGCAATTGTAGTGTAACACTGTGGTAACAATTAAAATATAACCTTTATTGGTTAATAATTAAAAATATCAAACCACACAACAAATACGGTTGTAGAGAACAACCAAAAGGATTGGAGCAGATGTAAGCCTCCTAGTATCACCATGGAAGGACATGTTGGGGGGTGATAGAAAAAAGACAACACTCAACAAGTTGTCAGATACATAAAACTGAGTTATATACAAAAGACAGTAGGGTCATATAGACAAAGCTCATAAAGATATATAAAGAAAACTTTAGTTGTCCAATATAAAGAGGGGGGGGGGGCAATTCATAACAGCCTCACAGTACTCCTCAATTGGCAACCATCTGACCTGATATGCTCTTAGACCTCCCAAGGAGTTTGAAGTTTGTCCTTCCATGGTGATACTAGGAGCCTTACATCTGCTCCAATCCTTTTGGTTGTTCTCTACAACCGTATTTGTTGTGTGGTTTGATATTTTTAATTATTAACCAATAAAGGTTATATTTTAATTGTTACCACAGTGTTACACTACAATTGCTTGGCTGCATATATATGAGTAGAGACTGTTCATTACAACCCCGGTGTGGTCTCCTTCATTATAAAGTTCAAAGCTCCCATCTCACAAATCCCCTGGCTCAGCCCTGCCTGCGGAGGGCCTACCACCATAGCTGCCATCACCATCAGCCCAGGGGTAATTCCACAAAGCAGCAGCGGTTCCATCCTATTAACCGCAACCCGCAGGTGGCGTCACATGAACATTAACTCTTATCTCCCATGTAAATACTCCCTCTATAAAAAGCACCCAAGGCATGGGACTGGGCAACGGCCACCACAGTGACATCCCCAATTATACAGTATATACTGCCCAAGAATGAGTACTCCACATCCATGGGCGATACAAGGGGACCATCAAGGACCTCACCAACGTTAGTGTCCGGGGCACAGCAGCATAGAGGGAAACTGATAATGGGGACAGAGGACCGACCCAAGAGAGGTTCAAGCTGCCTGCCGTACGGGTCAAGACTGAGAGACCATAAGGGGACCCCAAAACGCTCCAGGCCACGGGGACCCATCAACTACAGATGGGTGCAAGGAAGTAAAGCTCACCAGGTCACTACACCGGCACTGGAACAAAAGGAATACCGGATTGGTAAAGACCAGCACCGGCTGGGTTACAGCAACTCCAAACCAGTAAGTCAAGTACAAGTTAAATCGCAGCCCCTGTGTTGTCTAAAATTCTTCCTATACATCTGTATCATCACACTAGAACTACCATCATCCTCCCCTGGGGCTTAGCTCTACTTGCAGAGGGCCATTACTAGAGATGAGCGGTGTTCGAATCGAAGTGTTTGCCAATATCAAGTTCGACCTGTTTTTGGCGATGTTCGAGTCGTTCGACGAACTCGAACGATTAGCTTTACGTTCGACAGTTTGAGTTACCGTTCGATAACGGTTCGATCACCAAAAGTGTAGCTAGTTACTAGCTGGCTTTTCACAGTAATACTGTCATTCAATATTAATAATAATATTATCCAAATTCAGCGTAGAGTGAGCGGGGGGGACGGGCTTTAGATCAGTGGTGCTGAGTGCTGAAAGAATGGCGATCGCCATTTTTTTTTCCTAACCGCGCATCCAGTGGGACTGGCCAGGCTGTCAGCCAATCACAGATACACACACACACACACACACACAGCAAAGTGCATTTTTGGCAGACAAGCAAGGGCATGTGTCATTGGCTGTGTATGTCACATGTCCTTGTCCCATAAGACCCGGCCTTTTCCCCATCGCCGCCATTATCTCAGTGCTGCGGTTGTGTGTCAGTCACCGCTCCCGCTGCTGCTGTGGGCGCTATAAAGTGCAATCAAGACATTGGTTTAGGGAGTAGGGACTAGTTGTAATTTCTGCCCTTTTCAGGGCTAGATTAGAGCAGTTCATAGCATTTTTTGCTAGGCAGGTCTGTGCCAGCACTGTGCAAGTGTTTTTCACAGCACCTGTCCAAATCAGCTCAGGCAATTCCTTTGGGCATAGTATCAGTGTGTGATAGTGGCGTAGCACTGCTGTCAAGAAAGCTACCCCACCTCTCCAACTGTAGTAGCCAATTTTTAACTGCAAAAAGTCCGGGCAATTCCTTTGGGCATAGTATCAGTGTGTGATAGTCAGTGGTGTAGCAGTCTTGTAAAGTAAGATACACCACCTGTCTCCATCTCTAGTAGCCAATTTTTAACTGCAAAAAGTCCAGGCAATTCCTTTGGGCATAGTAAAAGTGTGTGATAGCCAGTGGCGTAGCCCTGCTGTCAAGAAAGCTACCCCACCTCTCCATCTGTAGTAGCCAATTTTTAACTGCAAAAAGTCCAGGCAATTCTTTTGGCCATAGTATCAGTGTGTGATAGTGTGACGCCCTGGTAAAACCAGGTAGTCACAAAAGTGTCCATCCTCCTTATCACCACCAGAAACCCACACCCAGGCACGACACACAGCCATTAAAGCCTAGCCACCCCCTCATGATAAAAAGGACACACCAGTGAGCGGGATCAGGCGGATGAGAATGCCCACCTAGGGGTCCTGAGGTGTCAGGGGTGGGAACAAGTCAGTTAACTGGAAGTTCAAGTGGTAGTTGGAGTTGAAGTGTGGAGTAGTAGTGAGTGGAAGTCAAGTGCAGACAGTGCAGTGTAGTCAGGGGTAGGGGCCCTTGGACTACTCGGCTAGGGGGCAGACAGTGAGCAGGGCCACAGGCGACAGAGATCTGGTCGTGGGAGACCTAAAGTGGACCGGGGCAGGGTTGTAGCCTGCCGGTGCCGACAGCGGGAATCTCGTCCGGAGGCCGTGCACAGTCGGGGTACCTGGACCCTAGGGTGAGGAAGGTTGCAAGGCCCCTTGTCAATTGACCAGCCGAGGACAAGGTTTCAGGCCTTGTTCCGTAGAAGCCCAGAGAGCGAAACGGAAGCCCAACATGGGGAATAGGGTGTCCATCAGAACCCACAGAGATCTCAAGGGTCAGATTTCGCGGGCCAAAGCTCCCAAATACATACAAAACCGGGAGTGGACTTCTCCGTTCCATGCAAAGTTGTCCAAAAGGAGAGACAAACACAGTGTGAAGGAGGAAGGAACACCTGTTCACTAACCAGGGTATGGGACCCGAATACACCCTCCAATGGCAACCGGTCACTGGCAACTTGGTTTACTACTGGACTTGTGTGCAAATACTGAACTGTGAGTACACCTTTGACCCCCGGTCCAATCCGGTGTGCCACCTCCAGCAGCCATCACTCCCGTGTACCGACTCAGGGCCCCGGGACTACACCTCCCCTACCTGTGGAGGGGATCCCATCTAGCTACCCCGTTCCACCAGCCCCGGGCGCCCCATTACCAGGCAGTGTCACCATCCCTCACCACAACCCACGGGTGGCGTCACAGACAATTACCCCAGTAAATAATCCCCCTTTTTCCGATGGTTGTGAGGCTGGACGGCCATGCGAGCCCAAGTCCAGTCACCACTCAAGCCGCAGCAGCATCCGAGCGGGCCCCAGGGAAGCGGCAACAGCCCGCGACAGCAACAATAGTCAGCGGTGTAGCAGTCTTGTAAATTAAGATACACCACCTGTCTCCATCTCTATTAGCAAATTTTTAACTGCAAAAGGTCCAGGCAATCCCTTGGGCATAGTATCAGTGTGTGATAGTCAGTGGCGTAGCACTGCTGTCAAGAAAGCTACCCCACCTCTCCATCTGTAGTAGCCAATTTTTAATTGCAAAAAATCCAGGCAATTCCTTTGGGCATAGTATCAGTGTGTGATAGTCAGTGGTGTAGCAGTCTTGTGAAGTAAGATACACCACCTGTCTCCATCTCTATTAGACAATTTTTAACTGCAAAAAGTCTAGGCATTTCCCTTGGGCATAGTATCAGTGTGTGATAGTCAGTGGCGTACCACTGCTGTCAAGAAAGCTACCCCACCTCTCCATCTGTAGTAGACAATTTTTAATTGCAAAAAATCCAGGCAATTCCTTTGGGCAAAGTATCAGTGTGTGATAGTCAGTGGTGTAGCAGTCTTGTAAAGTAAGATACACCACCTGTCTCCATCTCTAGTAGCCAATTTTTAACTGCAAAAAGTCCAGGCAATTTCTTTGGGCATAATATCAGTGTGTGAGAGTCAGTGGCGTAGCACTGCTGTCAAGAAAGCTACCCCACCTCTCCATCTGTAGTAGCCAATTTTTAACAGCAAAAAGTCCAGGCAATCCCTTGGCAGTTGCCAATTTGTTCACATGCAAAATGAGTGGCAAAAGGCCAGATTCTGGTGGAAAGGGGAACAGGCATGTTGGAAAGGGAAAAAAAGTTTGTGTCCGTGGGGTAGGTGGTAAAGCAACAGTAACATCTGCTGAAGAAAGACCATCTTCCAGCCAAAATAAGATGTCTACTTCTTTCCGTGGACAATCTGATATGATCCCTTTCTTACGGACATGACCATCGCTACCAAATGTAGATGAGGCACAAAAAGAGCAGGTGCTTGAATGGATCTCAAGTGCTCCATCAAGTGGCCTCTCCTCCACCTCAACTTCCACATTCCAAATACTCCAGTCCTCTGAGGTGTCACCCCAATCACACTTGCTTCCTACCAGCTCTCAAGTCTCCACCCGCCCTGTTGAGTATAGGGTAACAGAGATGGTTGAGTCTGCAGAGGTGTTCAGTCACACTATAGCCTGGGAATCAGAGGTCTGCTCCAAAGCTGCAGTGAGTCCAGACAAGGAAATAATCTACACTGATGCCCAGAAGCTTTGTGAGTCAGATTCAGGCCCAGATAAAGAAGGTTCTGAGCATAATGTAGACCCTCATTCCTAAACTGTAACTCCTCTTGGTGGAGACAATGAGGAACATGCTGATGACGATGAGACTTAGATACCTGATTGGAACGACAACTTGACTATTCGGTCAGGGCAGGAAGTGGTTGGCTCTGAGGATGAGGGGAGTGAGAACACACAGGGTGATTATTAGGTTGTAGATCCCACTTACTGTCAACCCACAGTCAGGCAGTCAATGAGGTCAGCAGAGGAGGTGGAGGAGGATACTAGTGACGACGAGGTTAGGTTGCGACTTCCTGGAAAGAGACGGAGTACTGGAACACGTAAACAACTGCATCCTCATCCACAACTATGCCTCTGAGCAGAAGTAATTGTGGCTTTGCAGGTCACATGGGCTCTAAGCCTTGCCTAGGCTGGGCCTTTTTTAACATCGCAAAGGATCACCCAACTCATGTCATCTGTAAGATTTGTCACCAATGTCTAAGTAGAGGCCAAAAACTCACTAGTCTAAGTTCTTCGTCGATGAACCGTCACATGGATATGTGACGCCCTGGCCTATCAGGTCATCACAGGGTATTGTGCAATCTGCCCTTCTGCACAGTATCAACCCTTATTGGTTACAGGTCCTGGTCCTTTGGTGTTGCTAACAGCTGAGCCAATCAAAATCCTAGGAACACTTTACACTGTACCCAACAGTCACACCATTGGGGGGCCTAAAGGGAATAGGGCTGCCCACTTGGGGGGTTGGTGTGAGAAAGTGAAGAAAGTGACAGTTGAGTTGAGCAGTAGAGAGTGAAAGGAGAGGTGGTGGAGGTGACCCTCGTGAGGAGAGGTCACGGAGCAGGGCTCCTGAGTACTAGGTGGCAGACGTTGGTCTGGGCCTGGTAGGAGCTGGAACCCCGGTCGCAGGGGACAGTGTCAAGGGGCACGGACTGCCGAGGAGGGCAGCCTTGAGCTATCACTGGCCAGGGGCCAGGGCACGACTGGGTATGTGGACCTCAGGCCGGAAGTAGCTTCACGCGATCCGGTAATTTACCCGACGAGGTGAAGACTTTTAAGTGTCATCCCCAACCCGCTCCAAAATTGGGGTACTAGTGCACCGATGGAATAGGACTTTCCCAATGCAGTCCAAAGAAATCCTACACGTGAACCCTGAGAGCAAGCTCACTCCGTTAGCCATACGGGTGAGCGGGACCCGAAGAGTTTTATACCTGAGGGTCCAACAGAGACAAAAGGTGCCAAGGACAAGGCCACAGGCTAACAGCAACACCAAGGGTACAGACCCAAGCGTGCTCCCTACAAGCTGCAGGGGTGCTCAGAATTCTGGTTTACAAGCTGTCGGTGTTGTTATTCCTGGACTGAGGGAGTACACTGAAAACCATTGTTCCTACCCCTAACGGCACCCAAACACAAACCATCCAACGGGCCCGGGGACACAAACCCCCTACCCACGGAGGGGTTAAACATCAGGCTGCCACACCATCGTCACCGGGCTCCCCAACGGCAGTGGTGGTCCTTCATATTACCACGCACCGTGGATGGCGTCACGAACTTTCTCATCCCCCTTTACAAAGCCCCCCTTCCATCGAGTCGCCGCACAACCCCCGGGTCCGGAGACCCCTCGAGCCACCGCAGATCTGGACCCGAGCAGCCTGGCTGCTGGCACGGGGGTGTCACACCTCGATTTCTGGCGCCACGAACAGGGTGATGTGCGCCTTGAAAACCGAAGACCGCGAATCAAAATTCTGTTTCCCACCAAGTCCGCCATTTTCCGCCATTTTTTTGTGTCATGTCCAAGAAAGCACGCGAAGCCTAAGCCCCGCCTCTCGTCTTCCTAGTGAGGCCGGAACCGGAAGTTCCCAGAGGGCCACGGTCAGCAAGAGTATGCTGCGAAAAGACCGAGGGGGCGGGCCAGAATGTGTTACTAACGGAAGTGGAGCAGGGACGCCAGGACTCTGCGACAACGTTCCTGGAAGACGCAGTGTCAAGATGGCGGCACGAGACTGGTCCCCAGAACGTGCTGTCCTTGGGACGCGGCATGGATAGAGAAGGAGACAGAGCAGCTGTGCCGGAGGATGCGGACGCAATTCCTCTTCATTCTGAACCACTGGAGGGAAGAGATGAGGAGCTTGGCGGTGGCGGTGCGTGCCCGTGAGATCGAAATCCCATGTTAAGAGAGGGTAAGTGGTTACCCAGTCCCTATTGATTGCACAAATCCGGCCATAGTGGCTGCGGGATCCGGACCGTCCCCGCTCGCGGTGAGCGCTCCACTACCGATTACCCTGCCCTTGGCGGACACCGAGCTGCCCCCACCAACCCCGGCAGCAGAACCTTCAGTTTATGTATCAGAATCTCTGGCTGCAGAGATCCAGACCAAGGCCCTCATTCCAGCCACGGCAGCGGTTACCCAGACACCGGGCAGACCAGACCTGGCCGCATCACCGGGCCCGTCCTCAGAGGCGGAGCATCCGGGCCCTGCAACCCTGGCTGCGGAGCAGTCGGGTTCATCAGTCTACACCAGCGGGAGCGGAACCAAGATGTCTGCCTGTTCCTTTACCGCGCGGCATCCCGACGGCTGTTGGGGCTGCCAGAGTTCAAGTAAAGCCAGAGCCAGATAGGGAGCAGAAGCCGGACGCTGATGCCCCCTACTGGCAACGAAAGCAATACCAGCTACAATCAGAAATTGCAACTCGAGACCGGCGACGACGGGAGCTTGCCACCCGTGATCGAGAGGAAAAGGAGCAGATAAGGAGTGCTGCTTCCCAAGTAAGAGGGCCACGGTGCCGTGGCCTTGTGGAGCGGTTTGACCCTGAGCAAGGATGGGAGTTTATCCGCGAAGCAGGTCTCACAGCGGGGGTGTATGTGTCCCAACGAGATGTGGCGCAGCACCTTCCTTGGGGTCATCCAGAGTGTAATCTCCAGCCGGAGGAGATGGTTACCTACACCCGGCATTGCGTAGAGCGGGGTTGGTATGCCCTGCAGGTAACCAAACATGTGATGTTTGAGGAAGGGTATGTGTCAGCATCAGTAGCACGTAGTCGCAAAGAAGCATGGCTACGGGACCCGACAGTCTATTATTAGAGTATTAAAAATATACAGTACCAGTGGTTGCGATGCCATAGAATTGTTAGGTATTGGTGTTTTCGTTTGTTATTTTCCATACTTTATTATTTTTCATATAGAAAATGTTAGTGAATAAGTGCCTAATCAACCAGTTTTAATGAAATGAGTGAAAGTTACTAGATTTGCTAGAAAATTGCCAAAATGTGTACACCCGGTACATGGACTCCGTTAACGTTTTATATACATAGGTAAAAATGAACCACGGTCACAGGATTGGCGTGACAAACACAAACTTGTGTCTTGTATAATAGTTGCACCTCCTGTGTCAACCAGAGTCATGTAAAAGACAACACTCGGGACCTTAACCCGGTCAAGGACCCACCTTAGGTTTCCAGTGGGGAACAGGTTGTTTGGGTGGCGGGTTATTGGGATCCAGGACGTTGGGACTGGACTGTCGCAGAAAGGGGCTGCAACGGAGTAGGTTGAGCCTCCGTTACCATGGAAACCGGTAGCATCCCACCGTTGGGTGACAAACTTAACAAAATTTTAGTAACGTTTAAGTGAATTGCCTCCCCTGTGTGGGATGGACCCATTAATAAAAATGTGTTAACTTTTATATTTTTCCTTTTTACAGTTAAAAGCAAAACAAAAATAAGCCTCTGGTGTACTGTAGCTCGCGGATGAGCTACGTTTAACCAAGGGGGAATGTGACGTCCTAGCCTATCAGGTCAACACAAGGTATTGTGCAATCTGCCCTTCTGCACAGTATCCACCCTCCTTGGCTACGGGTCCTGGTCCTTTGATGTTGCTAACAGCTGAGCCAAACAAAATCCTAGGAACACTTTACACTGTACCCACCAGACACACCATTGGGGGGCCTAAGGGGAATAGGGCCGCCCACTTGGGGGGTTGGTGAGGGAAAGTGAAGAAAGTGACAGTTGAGTTTAGCAGTAGAGAGTGAAAGGAGAGGTGGTGATGGTGACCCTCATGAGGAGAGGTCACGGAGAAGGGCTCCTGAGTACTAGGTGGTCTGGGCCTGGTAGGAGCTGGAACCCCAGTCGCAGGGGACAGTTTCAAAGGGCACGGACTGCCGAGGAGGGCGGTCGGTGGCCTTGAGCTATCACCGGGCAGGGGCCAGGGCACGACGGGCTACGTGGACCCCAGTTTGGAAAGTAGCTTCACGCGTTCCGGTAATTTACCCGACGGGGTGAAGACTTCAAGTGTCATCCCCAACCCGCTCCAAAATCAGGGCACTAGCACACCGATGCAATAGGACTTTCCCAATACAGTCTAAAATAAAATTATTCGCGTGAACCCTGAGAGCAAGCTCACTCCGTTAGCCATATGGGTGAGCGGGACCCGAAGAGTTTTATACCCGAGGGTCCAACAGAGACAAAAGGTGCCAAGGACAGGGCCACAGGCTAACAGCAACACCAAGGGCACGGACCCAAGCGTGCTCCCTACAAGCTGCAGTGGTGCTCAGAATTCTGGTTTACAAGCTGGCGGTGTTGTTATTCCTGGACTCAGTGAGTACACTGAAAACCCCTGTTCCTACCCCCAATGGCACCCAAACACCAACCATCCAACAGTCTTCGGGACACAAACCCCCTACCCACGGAGAGGTTGAACATCAGGCTGCCACACCATCATCACTGGGCTCCTTCCTCACATTACCACGCACCGTGGGTGGCATCACAAACTTTCTTATCCCCCTGTACTTAGCCCCCCTTCCATCGAGTGGCCGCACGACCCCCGGGTCCGGAGACCCCTCGAGCCACTGCGGATCCGGACCGAGCAGCCCAGCTGCTGGCACGAGGGCAGCACACCTCTCAAACATAAGTCGCAGTGGGAAGCTCACTGTGCTACAATGCGGCCTAGCGAGGCGGGCCAACCACCATCTGCCCCATTAAGTGCATCCGCATGCTCTTCATCCTCTCTGACTGTGGGGACAGCAGTCACACATGCTTTTAGACGCACAACTTCTACCTCTTTACCCACAAAAGGCAGTGTGATTGGCAGGTCGTCAGTTGTTTTGGAAGTGGAAACAGCTGCTGTTGTTGAGCTCTCTCAGACATCAAAAGCACCACCTTTGGATGAAGGCAACATTCTTTCTCCGCCTGCACCTTCCTCACAGACCAGCAGTTTGCCAGGGACACCCTACTCAATGCCGTCTAAGCACAGCAGCCAGCCCACGATCCCTCAGATGTGGACAAGTAAAAGACTGTCATTTCCTCCTAGCCATGACAAAGCTAAGAGGTTGACTTTCAGTGTGGCGCCCTGGACTAGCCAGGTCGTCACAGGTACTACAACACACAACCCCCACCCCGAGACAGGCACATCAGCCAGACACAAAATCCTTGTTGCCTCCCTCAAAGGGCTGGTGTCCACACCAGGTGGGGTGGAGCCAGGCGGTTGGCCCCACCCACTGAGGAGTTCACAGTCCTGGAGGCGGGAAAAGGAAGAGAGTTGAGTTAGCACAGTGAAGGAGTAGGAGTGGAGGAGCAAACTGACCGTGTCCGTGTGTGGCCCGGGCACTAAGAGCAAGGTTGGCAGACGGTGGTGGCCGTCTGCAGGAGAGGCAAATCAACGCGGAACCGTAGGACCGGGGACGGGCGGTGGCCCGCTGGTACCGAACCGGGGAGCGAAGTGAAGCCAGCACACACAGGCAGGGCCTGCGGACCCCGACCAGGCTTGGAGTCGCCATTAGAGGTCAAATCCGTCAGTGACCGGAACCCCAGGGGTTTCCTAACAGCCAAGACCCGATTGAAGGCAACCGTCCGACCAGTGAAAGGAAATACAGCTACCACCACAGCTAGAGTTCCAAGGGCCAGAGCCTGTGGGCAAAAGGGCTCCTCCGGCACATATATACGCTGGGGAGCGGGTTACCGGTGGGAATCCATCGGGACCGAACATACACAAAGGTGCAGGGAAAGGCAGCCACCACCAACCGTCCGGGAGAAGCCACGGGAGCCGGCTGCGGGACAAGTCCATCCAGCCGTTTGGTTTACCAGAGACTTTGCGTACATTTGTGGCTGAGTGAGTACAACCATGCCATCCGGCACCGCGCTGCGCTGTCCAGGCGACCCTGCACCCTGCCAACCCTGCCTTCCCGTCACCTCACCGGGCCCCGGTACCACCAAACCCTACCCACGGAGGGGGAGAACAACATCCCAGCTGCTCCCTGCCATCGCCCCGTGATCCCCGTCACCAGCAGCGGTGGTGCCCAACCTCACCACAACCCGTGGGTGGCGTCACGGACCAAATCCCCAAACCAAACTACCCCCTTTCACTCACGGGCGAGGAGCGCCGCTCGTGTCCCTGGATCCGGCCCACCGCTCGAGCCACCGAGCAGCCATCGCAGCAGCGCAGGAACCCGAGCATTAGCGAGCGCAGCGGCGTCCTCCCCGCCCGCGACATCAGCATCTGCAAGCTGTTGGCTACAGAAATGCTGCCTTTCCGCCTGCTGGACACACAGGATTTTCAAGACCTTCTGCTCCTCGTAGTGCCCCAGTACCAGATGCCCAGTCGCCACTACTTCTCCAAGAAAGGTGTGCCGGCGCTACACCAGCATGTCGCACACAACATCACCGCTTCCTTGAGAAACTCTGTCTGTGACAGGGTGCATTATACCACATGTCGCTGACTGGGCACTGGGTAACTATGGTGAGAGATGGAGAAGAGTCTGCTGTACAAGTCTTGCCGTCCCCACGAGTTGTGCATCAATCCTCTGTATGTAGAAGTTCCTCAACTGCTTCTGCCTCTTCCACCTCGTCTGGGTCCTCCACCTCCGCCCAAAGCCTGTCTGGTCAGGCCACCAGCGTTGTAACTGCACACAAGGAATCCCGCACACCTACTTCCTATGCTGGCAGCAGAGCTCAACGGCATCAGGCGGTCTTTACGTTAGCTCTGGAGACCGAGTTTCATCAATGGTTGTCTCCACTCAACCTGCAACCAGGGAAGGCCGTGTGCGACAATGCTGCAAACCTGGGTGCGGCCCTTCGCCGGGGCAATGTGACACACGTGCCTTGTATGGCTCACGTGTTGAACCTTGTTGTCCAGCAATTTTTAACCCACTATCCCGGCCTACATGGGCTTCTGCAGAGGGCAAGGTCACTATGTGCTCACTTCCGCCGTTCATACCCCGCAGCTGAACGACTTGCATCGCTCCAGAAGTCTTTCGGCCTGCCGGTTCACCGGCTGAAATACGATGTGCCGACATGCTGGAATTCGACTCTCCACATGTTGCAGCGACTGTGGCAGCACCGCCGAGCCCTGCTGCAATACGTTATGACGTATAACCTGGGCCAACAAGATCCAGAGGTGGGGCAGATCACGCTGCTGGAGTGGTCTCAGATCAAGGACCTATGCACCCTTCTGCACAGTTTCGACATGGCGACGAAGATGTTTAGCGCTGCCGATGCCATTATCAGCATGACAATTCCAGTCATTTACATGTTGGAGCACACTCTAAACAGTATTCGGAGTCAGGTGGTGGAACAATAGGAAGGGGAAGTACAGGAGGATTCATATGTGGAAGGGATACCAAGATCTACAAGGTCCAGACGGTCAGCAGCACCAAGGCGGCAGGCATGGGACGGTGGGGGAGAGGGATTAACAAGGGCGCATGGTAGCAGCCAAACTGTTGAGGAAGGTGCAGGAGCCCAGGAAGAAATGGAGGACGAACTGGCGATGGGCATGGAAGACTCAGCAGATGAGGGAGACCTTGATCACATTTCTGTTGTGCGAGGTTGGGGGGAGAGGGCAGAGGAAGAAAGCATGATTCTCACCTTGCTGCCACCAACACAGCAAGGACTCGGTACTCCTGGATGCGCGAGACACATGAGCGTCTTCTTGCTGCACTACCTACAACACGACCCTTGGATTCTCAGAATTCAAAGTAATGCTGACTACTGGGTTGCCACACTCTTAGATGCCCGGTACAAGTCAAAATTTGGCGAAATAATTCCTGCCATAGAAAGGGACGCACGTATGCAAGAGTATCAGCAGAAGCTGTTACACAATATGAGATTGGCTTTTCCACTAAACACCAGTGGTGCACAGAGTGAATCTCACAGTTCTAACTTGCCAACTATGGGACTGTCGAGTCATCATCACTCAAACCATACCAGCACCACCGTATCTGGTGGTAACAGCAATTTTATGGAATCGTTTCATGAATTTTTTAGACCATCCTTTGCAAGGCCACAAGACACAAGAAGTGTGACATATAGTCAACGCCTGGAGAGGATGATACAGGAGTATCTCCAAGTGAATATCGATGCCATGACTTTGCAACTGGAGCCTTGCTCATTTTGGGCTTCCAATCTGGAAAAATGGCCTGAGCTTTCCACTTACGCCTTGGAGATCTTGTCATGTCCCGCAGCCAGCGTTCTCTCGGAACATGTATTCGGTGCTGCTGGGTGTGTGCTGACAGATAAGCGCACGCGTCTGTCCAGTGACAATGTGGACAGACTAACGTTCATCAAGATGAACAAATCATAGATACACAATGACTTTTCTACCCCTGTGTCATCCTAGGGAGAGTAAAGGCTTGTGTATTTTTTATTGTGCTTCATGCAAATCAACATTTTAAGTTTGCAACTGTGGGACAATTGATGCCACTTAAGTGGTATCTGTGGCCACATTTTTTGAAAAAATGGAGACTCTTGTTGGAGTCCACTTGCTGTGTTTTACATGATTTCAGAAGGGCATGACATGCCTATATCTGTGTCTTCTCCTCCTTTTACTCGTCCAGCTCTTTTCTTTGAGCATGAGTATATTTACTTGTCACTTTTCCATGTGTTTGGGGTGTCTTCTGAGTTGTTTGTCCCCTTTTGGACACCTTAGAAGGTGTTTTCTATGTGTTTGTATGTGTTTGTGTTTGCCTGCCATTGTTTTCAATGGGGTTCGAAGGTGCTCGTCGAATGTTCGATGAATACACTCGCCGTTCGACGAACCGAACTGAATTCGAACACTAGGGGTGTGTCTCATCTCTACCCATTACATTTAAGCTGCATAATACTACCAGCCCCATCAGTGAGAGACTTTTCAGCGGCGGCTTTCCCCATATAGCCGCATACCGCAAGTTGTAGCGTGAAAAACACTATATTTTTATTTTTCCTTTGTACAAAATCCCCTTTTGAGCGACCCCCAAGGTCACGGAACTGGGCAACTGCCACCCAGTGAAATATCCCAGTAATATACAGCCCGGGACCGAGTACCCCAAAGCCCTTGGGTGAGTAATAAACATACGATTTACAATGGAGAATGTGTGAAAGACTTACTCACATAATTGTTATAACAGAACTCCGCCAAAGGTAAATGTCTGTGCTGTGCTTTGACGAAGTGCCACAGGAAATTTGACAAAATTTCATTGACATGCTCCACTTGACCGTTGGACTGAGGATAATAGGCAGAGGAGAAGTCCAAACATTCAGCTTGCAGGTGGTCTGCTAGAGACTGGACGTCAACTGAACGCCAATATCAGAAACTATGTGGACGGGTAGACGGAAACAGTAGGAGGATCGGACAAAGGAGTAAAGTGGGCCATTTTGGAGAATCAGTCCAGTACCACCCACATGATGGAACACCTTAAGGACACCGGAAGATCCGTGATAATGTCTAGAGATGATCGAATATCCTATTATTCGATTCAACGAATATCCGACGAATACCTCGACGCTATTTGAGTTTTCGCGAATATTCGATCCCCAATGTAAGTCTATGGAAACCAGAATAATTTTACGTTGAACCTGTCGGTGACCTGTGGTAACTAAGGAAAAGGCTGAAATGGATGGGAAAAGGCTGAAACAGTATGGGCACAGCTTGTAGAAGGTGCCTCACTGCATTTCTGGTGTCTTTGAATAATGTGGTCAGAGCAGCATGCAGCGCTTACGTAGTCGCCAGAACAGCTCTCAAACCAAAGTAAAAGAGGGGAAATTGCTAAGAAACAGTTTCTAGTGCCGAATAACTGTAATAAAAAGTCAAATCAAGCCCCGAACTCCCAAAAAACCCACTTTAGCATATGTTCACACGTTTCATTTTTTACATTTTTCCTTCTTTTTTGATTAGAAAGGGCTGTAACTTATATATTATATTGGTGTCTGTCTCACACCTTCTTTTTTGGGATATATTTGACAGCACTTTAAAAGGTCAGCTACAATGTGCCTGTTGGGATGTTGACCTTGCCCTCCTCCTCCTCCACCAGCACCACTGGCTCCAGTGACCCTCTACTCAAATGTAAAAAGGGCCACTGGCTGTCCTCAAATCGTAGACTTCTTAGGGCTCTCAGGTGGGCCCTGTAACATACATTGGGGAGGGATGGCAGTCATTTGTAGTTTTCTGCGTCCCCTATATCATTAGTGTGAAAGCTGGAATACGTACTCCATAACACTTTACAGTGCTATTGCAAATGTGGCCATTTGGATGTTGGCCTTGCCCTCCTCCTCCTCCTCCACCTACACCACTTGGTTCAGTGGCCCTCTATTCAAATTCTATTCAAATGATTCAGAAATGTATGTTTTATGGAAAAATGAACACCATGCTGGGACACTGAAGCTGATGTCGTTGATGATGAATGCATCTGACCAAAAGCCGGTTGGGAGCAGGAGGATTCATCACTTGCTTCCTAGACCGCAGTGTGTGAAGCATGCAGCACCTTGGAAGTGGCAGTTGTTTCACTCTGGAACTCAGGCTTTATTCCACTAGCTAACACTGAGGATTTAAAAAAATTCAGTTCCCCTAGGGTGTAATTGTTAAGACACCATGTAGCAAAGCATCATATGCACTCCCAACAGCTTTTTTTAAAAAAATTGGTAGGATTTGCAACAGAGCATAACATGCCAAGACGTTTTATAAATTCAGTTCCCCAAGGGAATTATGGTTCAGACACCATAGAGCACAGCATCACAAGGTACTCCCAACAGCTTCAAACAGCTTATTTGTAAAAATTGGTAGGATTTTAAACAGGGCATAACATGCCAAGGAGTTTAGTAAATTCAGTTTCTAACACCGCCAAAAGGTCACGGAAAGCCTCTGTTCCCACAAGCCGATTTGGCAACATCTCAAGGGCTATCAATCGTGCAATGTGTGCAGTTTTGGTTTCTGCACTTGGGTGCGTAACAGAGTATTTTTGCTTCTTTTCGAAGGTCTGTGGTATGGCCAACTGAACGGAATGCTGGGACATCGAAGCTGACGTCGTTGATGATGATTGCATCTGACCTAAAGCAGGTTGGGAGCAGGAGGCATCATCGCCTGCTTCCTAGACTGCAGTTTCTGAAGCATGCAGCACCGTGGAAGTGGCAGTTGCTTCACTCTGGAACTCAGGCTTTATTCTACTAGCTAACACCGAGCATTTAAAAAAATTCAGTTTCCCCAGGGGGGAATGGTTCAAACACCATGCAGCACAGCATCAGAAGGTACTCCAAACAGCTCCCAACAGCTTTTTTAAAAAAAATTGGTAGGATAAGCAACAGGGCATAACATGCCAAGGAGTTTAATAAATTCAGTTTCCCCAGGGGTGAATGGTTCAGACACCATGGAGCACAGAATCACAAGGTACTCTCAACAGCTCCCAACAGCTCTTTTTTAAAAAATTGGTAGGATTTGCAACAGGGCATAACATGCCAAGAAATTTGATAAATTCAATCCCCCCAGGAGATAATGGTTCAGACACCATGGAGCACTGCATCAGTAGGTACTCCCAACAGCTTTTTTTTTTAAAAAAAAATTGGTAGATTAAGCAACAGGGCATAACATGCCAAGCAGTTTAATAAATTCAGTTCTCCCAGGGGGGAATGGTTCAAACACCATGGAGCACTGCATCAGTAGGTACTCCCAACAGCTTTTTTTAAAAAACATTGGTTGGATAAGCAACAGGGCATAACATGCCAAGGTGCTAAAAAATATTCTGATTTTGCAGGGGGCAATGTGTAGCACACCGTGGAGCACAGCATCAATAAAGAACACAAATAGAGACTGCCTGACCACTTGTTCTAGACAGTGTAGCGTCAACAGTGCTTGTGCCAGTGCATAATGTCCAAAGGCTTGAAAAATATTGCCCTAGATGATTGGGCTAAACAATTACATCGCAGCAGCATAACAAGTTAGATTAGTCATGCGGTGTCATTAGATGATAGAAGACAAAATAGTCTCGAATGAGAAACAATGGAACTTATTTGAACTTAAGAAATGCAAATTTTGGGGCTACACTTATTATTGGGTGTTGTTAACAGGCGGCCTGAGATACACTGGGGCAATCTATGGTTCATTTTGATCATCAACAAACTGTCTGCCCTTTTCGTGGATAGTCGTGTGCGACTATCTGTTATTATTGACCCCATTGAGCTGAAAACACGCTCAGGCCTCCAACACACATCCGTTAAAAACACGCACGTGCCGCGAGACACGTATTTTCCCTGTGTGTTGCGTGTGGTAAGTTATGTGTCTCGGGTACGTTCGGTCCACGTGTGTTCTCCGTGTGCTATCCGCGATAGCACACGGAGAACCGGTAATTTGCATACTCACGTGGTCCGCGCTGCTGTCCAGGGTTCTGATCTTCGGCTCCAGCCCCGTCCAGTCCCCGCTGACGCTGCTCCCGGCCGAGCGTTGGGGCGGAGATTAGCGCCCGTGACATAATGCCCACCTCCTTTACATGCTCATAACGAGTGGCGGCCGGCAGGAACATTTTGCAGTGGAAGAATCTGAGGGGCTGGTGGAGGTGAGTATGTGTTTTTTTTATTTTTAAATTAATGACACGTGTTCTCCGGCGCGTGTCACACAGAACCGCATCCACACTACATCCGTGTGGTACGGCTGCGGGTCGTGTGACACCAGTGCTGCCGGAGAATCCGTGGACATGTCATTGTGAGAAAATCACGGACGCACGGAACGGACACACGTTCCGTTCCAAAATACTTACGTGTGTCCAAACAATAATGAAAACATAGGTCTATGTCTCTCCGTGCCGCCGGTACGTGAAAAAACTGCCAACACGTACCGGCGGCACGGATGTGTGTCTTAGGCCTCAGACAACACACTCTCAGCAAGGCAAGCTAGCACTTCCAAAGCATATAAGGAGAGGTCTGGCCAAGTGTTGAGCTTGGAAACCCAACAGTTAAAGGGAACTAGACTTTGAAAGCACGGTGATACGGTCAACTACGTAGTCCCTCACCATCTTACTTAACTATTCCCTACTTGTCATAGTTCCCCCAACCGTTATCTGATTCGCAGTTGACGGTTTGTGGAAAATGGACCAGTTTGGCACATTAGTCCCCCGCCTGTGTTGCTCCTACTATGAGTAGCCATCCCCCTGTTGCATGAGATGACACGCTACTTCTGACGCCAGCATGATCTGAGGGTAATCGTTTCATCAACTGCTCCACTACAGCCCTCTTGAATGTTTTCGTAGTACAATCCTTATTTTCCTCGACAAGTAGCAAAGCAAATTTGTCTTTGTAGCATGGGTCAAGGAAGGTACATAATCAGTATTTTTTGTCTGCCAAAATGTGGACTAGCCAACAGTCATGAGAAAGGCAGTGTGACTAGAGATGAGCGAGGTTCGAGGCTCGCCAATTTCATTTTTGAGTGATTTTGGGGGGGAGATCGAACTCGAACTCGAGCTTTTTGCTAAAAGCTCGACAGCTCGAGTTACGTTCGAGAACGGTTCGATCATCAAAAACATGGCTTTTCACAGTAAGGCTATGTGCACATGTTGCTATCTGCATGCGTCCTGCGTCCCCAGCACAATACCTCTCCCTTTCCTTCTCACCGATCACGTGCGTCTCGCTCCACGTCTGTCACAAATCTCCGGCGTCTTTTCCTCTTTAGAAAATGGCTGCCGCTTCATTATTCAATCAGGTATTCCGTGCTTTCCTCGCCCACCGGAGCTTATGATTGGTTGCAGTCAGACACGTCCCCAAGCTGACAGCTGTCTCACTGCAACCAATCACAGCCGCCGGTGGTCGGGTCTATATTGTGCAGTAAAATAAATAAATAAAAAATAAATAAATAAAAAAAGCGGTTTCCCCCATATTTGATACCAGCCAGGATAAAGCCACACGGCTGGAGGCTGGTATTGTCAGGATGGAGAGCTCCACATTATCGGGAGCCCACTACCCTAACAATATCACCCAGCAGCCGCCCGGAATAGCCACATCCATTAGGTGCGACAGTCCCGGCGGACTCCACCCAGCTCATCCCGAATTGCTCTGGTGCGGTGGCAATCGGGGTAATAATGAGTTTAATTATGCCAGGCGTCTCCCCGATACCTTTCATGATTAAACTGAAAGTTAAAGTAAAGAAACACACACCGCGAAAAATCCTTTATTTGGAATAAAAGACAAAAAACACCCTGGTTCAACCCTTTATTAATCCCACAAATACCCTTCCAGGTCCGAAGTAATCCACACGACACTGTTAGCTTTGCTCCCTGAAGATGTAGTGGCACCGTAGCAATGAAGTGACTCACGCGGTTAGCAGAGACTTCCGTCAGCACTGCATACTTCAAGATTACCAAATCTGCCTCTTTATATCATTAGAGGCACTAGACTGTGGATAATGTGTCTGCCTAAGAATCATAATGTTGGGAGTTCTGGTCCTGGTAAAGTATTTAATTTTTTTTTTTTTTAATTTTAAATTATATCTATTATCTATTTATAAAGTGAAAGTAAATAAACACACCCCGCGAAAAATCCTTTATTTGGAATAAAAGACAAAAACACAGTTTCACCATTTTATTAAAATCCTCCAATACCCCTCCAGGTCTGACGTAATCAACACAACACTGTCATATCTGCTACAGAACACGAGTGCTCTGTACGAGCTCCACATAGCAGTCAAGTGAATCACGTGGTCAGCTGAGACTTCAGCAATCCAGACTTCAAGATTACCAAATCTGCCTATCTTTCATATTAGAGGCAGTAGCTGAGTGGACAGAGCGCTCACCTAAGGAGCATAAGGTTGTGAGTTCTAGATCAAGTAATGAATTATTTTTTTTTGTTTATTTTTAATTTTAAATTATATTTATAATATATTTATAATTATAATTTAATTATGCACTGAGAGGAGGAGTCGGACATCAGCTGTGAGCTCTCTCTCTCTATCTCTCTCCTTTCTCTCTCTCTCCTTTCTCTCTCTCTTTCTATCGCTCTCTTTCTCTCTCTCCTTTCTCTCTCCTTTCTTTCTCTCCTTTCTTTCTCTCCTTTCTCTCTCTCCTTTCTCTCTCTCCTTTCTCTCTTTCTCTCTCTCTTTCTCTCCTTTCTCTCTCTCCTTTATCTCTCTCCTTTATTTCTCTCCTTTCTCTCTTTCTCTTTCTCTTTCTATCCTTTCTCTCTCTCCTTTCTTTCTCTCCTTTCTCTTTCTCTTTCTATCCTTTCTCTCTCTCCTTTCTCTCTCTCCTTTCTCTCTCTCCTTTCTCTCATTTCTCTCTCTCCTTTCTCTCTCTCCTTTCTCTCTCTCCTTTCTTTCTCTCCTTTCTCTCTCTCCTTTCTCTCTCTCTCTCCTTTCTTTCTCTCCTTTCTCTCTCTCTCCTTTCTTTCTCTTTTTACTCTTCTTTCTTTCTCTTCTCTCTCTTCTTTCTCTCTCTCTCCTTTCTTTCTCTCCTTTCTCTCTCTCTCTCTCTCTCCTTTCTTTCTCTCCTTTCTCTCTCTCTCTCTCCTTTCTTTCTCTCCTTTCTCTCTCTCTCCTTTCTCTCTCTCCTTTCTTTCTCTCCTCTCTCCTTTCTTTCTCTTTTTTCTCTTCTTTCTTTCTCTTCTTTCTCTTCTATCTCCTCTTTCTCTTCTCTCCCTTCTTTCTCTCTTTCTCTTCTCTCTCTATCTCTCCTTTCTCTCTCTCCTTTCTCTCTCTCCTTTCTCTCTCTCCTTTCTCACTCTTTCTCACTCTCCTTTCTTTCTCTCTCCTTTCTCTCTCTCTCCTTTCTCTCTCTCCTTTCTCTCTCTCCTTTCTTTCTCTCTCTCTCCTTTCTCTCTCTCTCCTTTCTCTCTCTCTCCTTTCTCTCTCTCTCTTCTCTCTCTCTCCTTTCTCTCTCTCCTTTCTCTCTCTCTCATTTCTCTCTCTCTCATTTCTCTCTCTCTCCTTTCTCTCTCTCCTTTCTCTCTCTCCTTTCTCTCTCTCATTTCTCTTCTTTCTCCTCTTTCTCCTCTTTCTCTTCTCTCTCTTCTTTCTCCTCTTTCTCTTCCTTCTCTCTTTCTCTTCTTTCTCCTTTTTCGCTTCTTTCTCTCTCTTCTTTCTCTTTCTCTCTCTTCTTTCTTTCTCTCTCTTCTTTCTCTCTCTCTCTTCTTTCTCTCTTCCTCTCTCTCTTTTCTTTCTCTCTTCCTCTCTCTCTTCTTTCTCTCTTTCTCTTCTTTCTCTCTCTCTCTTCTTTCTCTCTCTCTCTTCTTTCTCAGACCTGGCGATGATCAGCTGATGCGGTCACCTGACGGAATCAGCTGACACTATAAGTCGAGCGGTGAGGCCGGCTTTTTACCGCCCAGCTGAACTATCAGCTGATGCTGTCGGACAGGAGTCTGTAATGAAGTGTGTAATTTGTTTTGGTTTTTTTGCACTGATGCATCAGCTGATTGTATAAAAAACGTTTATACAATCAGCTGCTGTGTCATGTGATTCAGGCCCTTGAACCTGACACATCATCTGATCGCTTTGCCTTCCAGCAAACCGATCAGATGATATTGGATCAGGATTAGACGGCGCGGGACACTTGACCCAGGATTACTGTAGAGGGGGGTTCTTTATTTCAATAAAGATGGAGTCACTGATTGTGTTGTGTTTTATTTATAATAAAAATATTTTTCTGTGTGTTGTGGTTCTTTTTATTGGTACTAGAAATTCATGGTGGCCATGTCTAATATTGGCGTGACACCATGAATTTTGGGCTTAGGGCCAGTTGATAATATACAGCTAGCCGTAACCCCATTATTACCCAGCGAGCCACCCGTCACCAGGGCAGCTGGAAGAGTTGGATACAGCGCCAGAAGATGGCGCTTCTATGAAAGCGCCATTTTCTGGGGCGGCTGCGGACTGCAATTCGCAGCAGAGGGGCCCAGAAAGCTCAGGCCAACCTGTGCAGTGGATTCCAATCCCAGCTGCCTAGTTGTACATGGCTGGACACAAAAATATGGTGAAGCCCACGTCATTTGTTTTTTAATTATTTCATGAAATTCATGAAATAATAAAAAAAGGGCTTCCCTAAATTTTTGGTTCCCAGCCGGGTACAAATAGGCAGCTGGGGGTTGGGGGCAGCCCATACCCGTAGCTGCATGCTGTACCTGGCTAGCATACAAAAATATGGCGAAGCCCACATAACTTTTTTGGGGGGCAAAAAACTCCTGCATACAGTCCTGGATGGAGTATGCTGAGCCTTGTAGTTCTGCAGCTGCTGTCTGTCTGTATGGAGTAGAGCAGACAGCAGCTGCAGAACGACAAGGCTCAGCATGCTCCATTCACTAGTGTATGCAGGAGAGCAGACAGCAGCTGCAGAACTATAAGGCTCAGCATACTCCATCCAGGACTGTATGCAGGATTTTTTTGCCCACCAAAAAAATGACGCGGGCTTCGCCATATTTTTGTATGCTAGCCAGGTACAGCAGGCAGCTACGGGCTGCCCCCAACCCCCAGCTGTCTATTTATATCCGGCTGGGAACCAAAAATATAGGGAAGCCCATTTTTTTTAATTATTTCACTTATTTCATTAAATAATTAAAAAACAAATGACGTGGGCTTCACCATATTTTTGTGTCCAGCCAGGTACAACTAGGCAGCTGGGGATTGGAATCCGCAGCACAGGTTAGCCCGAGGTTTCTAGGCGCCTCTGCTGCGAATTGCAATCCGCAGCCGCCCCAGAAAATGGTGCTTTCATAGAAGCACCATCATCTGGCGCTGTATCCAACTCTTCCAACAGCCCTGGAGCCGGGTGGCTTTCTGGGTAATCATGAGTTAATACTAGCTTTGTTTTACTAGCTAGTATTAAGCCAGAGATTCTTAATGTCAGGCAAGTTTGACCCGGCCATTAAGAATCTCCAATAAAGGGTGTGACAAGGCAACCGGTTATATTGGGAATGACAGGTATGTACCATGGAAGTGGTGTGATCCTGGGATTTCTTTCTGGTACTTGCAGTGCCACAGACATTTTCTATAGTTTTAAATGGGCCAGGATTACGGATGGCTAAGAGATGGGTGGGACTGGCCATCCACATACCCTTGCCTATGGGTGTGTCTGACACAGGTCTTAATTAGCTTGTTTGGCACATAGAGTCAGTGAGTGTGTTTTGGAGCAGTGTATGAGAAGCACTGCATGAGGAGCAGCCTCAAGCAGGTAAAGAGGCTGCTATTCTCAGAGGGTTTGGAGCCTCTGGAAGGAACCTGCCTAAGGAAGCGTGGGTTGCCTTCAACCTTCTGGAACTGAGTGTGTGGAGGTTGAGGGAGCTCCACTCTGACACTCGTAGTGTCCAAATACAAAATGGATACAGCCGCACACTAAATGCCATCAATGTATAAGGGAACTCTGGTACTGCATTACTGCTATATGAAAAAATGAGATTTTTAGTTTATGAATTGGCCAATGCATGTAAGCCCAGACACCAAACGGCAAGGTAAATCTCAATATTCCGGGTCCCTAACTAAAATGCCACTATCTAGGTTAAAAACATCCATGCCTGGGCAGCTAGACTAAAAATCTAACTTGAAATGCCGCTATCTGGACTAACCTCCATGTCTGGGCAGCTAGGACTCCTGGTATAAGGATTGTGAACACAGCCTGGTTTATAGGGCGGAGTGCTCAGTCAGAAAAAAACTCACTGCAAATATTTCAAAAGACTGGCCTGCACATCCTACAAGTGTGTATAGGTGCCAGCTGAAAAAACCTGGCAAATACAAAATGGATACAGCCGCACACTAAATGCCATCAATGTATAAGGGAACTCTGGTACTGCATTACTGCTATATGAAAAAAATGAGATTTTTAGTTTATGAATTGGCCAATGCATGTAAGCCTGGAAACCAAACGGCAAGGTAAATCTCAATATTCCGGGTCCCTAACTAAAATGCCACTATCTAGGTTAAAAACATCCATGCCTGGGCAGCTAGACTAAAAATCTAACTTGAAATGCCACTATCTGGACTAACCTCCATGTCTGGGCAGCTAGGACTCCTGGTATAAGGATTGTGAACACCGCCTGGTTTATAGGGCGGAGTGCTCAGTCAGAAAAAAACTCATTGCAAATATTTCAAAAGACTGACCTGCACATCCTACAAGTGTGTATAGGTGCCAGCTGAAAAAACCTAGCAAATACAAAATGGATACAACCGCACATTAAATGCCATCAATGTATAAGGGAACTCTGGTACTGCATTACTGCTATATGAAAAAATGAGATTTTTAGTTTATGAATTGGCCAATGCATGTAAGCCCGGAAACCAAACGGCAAGGTAAATCTCAATATTCCGGGTCCCTAACTAAAATGCCACTATCTAGGTTAAAAACATCCATGCCTGGGCAGCTAGACTAAAAATCTAACTTGAAATGCCACTATCTGGACTAACCTCCATGTCTGGGCAGCTAGGACTCCTGGTATAAGGATTGTGAACACCGCCTGGTTTATAGGGCAGAGTGCTCAGTCAGAAAAAAACTCACTGCAAATATTTCAAAAGACTGACTTGCACATCCTACAAGTGTGTATAGGTGCCAGCTGAAAAAACCTAGCAAATACAAAATGGATACAGCCGCACACTAAATGCCATCAATGTATAAGGGAACTCTGGTACTGCATTACTGCTATATGAAAAAATGAGATTTTTAGTTTATGAATTGGCCAATGCATGTAAGCCCGGACACCAAACGGCAAGGTAAATCACAATATTCCGGGTCCCTAACTAAAATGCCACTATCTAGGTTAAAAACATCCATGCCTGGGCAGCTAGACTAAAAATCTAACTTGAAATGCCACTATCTGGTCTAACCTCCATGTCTGGGCAGCTAGGACTCCTGGTATAAGGATTGTGAACACAGCCTGGTTTATAGGGCGGAGTGCTCAGTCAGAAAAAAACTCACTCCAAATATTTCAAAAGACACTCGTAGTGTCCAAACCTGAGCGGGCAGTCCGCTACAAAGACTGACCAGAAATCCGTACTATACAAAGGATAAGGCTGCACATCAAACATAGATAATGGTATAATGCCTCAAGCATAAGGAAAAATATTGGAATATACAATGAAAAATGCTAGTTGCTAATTTGAACATGTGAATAATGAATTGCATACTTGCCATGAATATTAGGAAAAAGGAGATATTTAGCAATCGCATTGATCAATGTAACTGAGCCCCAAGACCTCGTCAAGGTATATCTCTATATTGGGGTCCCTAGCTCTGTGACCCTAACTGTGTGTCATCTCATTGCAATTAAAAACTGCTGTGGGTGGAGAGGGGTAACTAAGGACTTTCTTATATAGGAGATGGAAAAAACATGGCCGAAAGGGGCGGAGCTGTGTTCACATTCAGAAAAAAACTACATATAACTGAATAGGATAACTGAAGTGAGCACTAATATATATATTATGAGTGCAAGCCAAAAAATACATACTATACAAAGGATAAGGCTGCACATCAAACATAGATAATGGTATAATGCCTCAAGCATAAGGAAAAATATTGGAATATACAATGAAAAATGCTAGTTGCTAATTTGAACATGTGAATAATGAATTGCATACTTGCCATGAATATTAGGAAAAAGGAGATATTTAGCAATCGCATTGATCAATGTAACTGAGCCCCAAACCTCGTCAAGGTATATCTCTATATTGGGGTCCCTAGCTCTGTGACCCTAACTGTGTGTCATCTCATTGCAATTAAAAACTGCTGTGGGTGGAGAGGGGTAACTAAGGACTTTCTTATATAGGAGATGGAAAAAACATGGCCGAAAGGGGCGGAGCTGTGTTCACATTCAGAAAAAAACTACATATAACTGAATAGGATAACTGAAGTGAGCACTAATATATATATTATGAGTGCAAGCCAAAAAATACATACTATACAAAGGATAAGGCTGCACATCAAACATAGATAATGGTATAATGCCTCAAGCATATGGAAAAATATTGGAATATACAATGAAAAATGCTACTTGCTAATTTGAACATGTGAATAATGAATTGCATACTTGCCATGAATATTAGGAAAAAGGAGATATTTAGCAATCGCATTGATCAATGTAACTGAGCCCCAAGACCTCGTCAAGGTATATCTCTATATTGGGGTCCCTAGCTCTGTGACCCTAACTGTGTGTTATCTCATTGCAATTAAAAACTGCTGTGGGTGGAGAGGGTTAACTAAGGTCTTTCTTATATAGGAGATGGAAAAAACATGGCCGAAAGGGGCGGAGCTGTGTTCACATTCAGAAAAAAACTACATATAACTGAATAGGATAACTGAAGTGAGCACTAATATATATATTATGAGTGCAAGCCAAAAAATACATACTATACAAAGGATAAGGCTGCACATCAAACATAGATAATGGTATAATGCCTCAAGCATATGGAAAAATATTGGAATATACAATGAAAAATGCTACTTGCTAATTTGAACATGTGAATAATGAATTGCATACTTGCCATGAATATTAGGAAAAAGGAGATATTTAGCAATCGCATTGATCAATGTAACTGAGCCCCAAGACCTCGTCAAGGTATATCTCTATATTGGGGTCCCTAGCTCTGTGACCCTAACTGTGTGTCATCTCATTGCAATTAAAAACTGCTGTGGGTGGAGAGGGGTAACTAAGGACTTTCTTATATAGGAGATGGAAAAAACATGGCCGAAAGGGGCGGAGCTGTGTTCACATTCAGAAAAAACTACATATAACTGAATAGGATAACTGAAGTGAGCACTAATATATATATTATGAGTGCAAGCCAAAAAATACATACTATGCAAAGGATAAGGCTGCACATCAAACATAGAGAATGCTATAATGCCTCAAGCATATGGAAAAATATTGGAATATAGAATGAAAAATGCTACTTGCTAATTTGAACATGTGAATAATGAATTGCATACTTGCCATGAATATTAGGAAAAAGGAGATATTTAGCAATCACATTGATCAATGTAACTGAGCCCCAAGACCTCGTCAAGGTATATCTCTATATTGGGTCCCTAGCTCTGTGACCCTAACTGTGTGTCATCTCATTGCAATTAAAAATTGCAATTAAGAAAGTCCTTAGTTACCCCTCTCCACCCACAGCAGTTTTTAATTGCAATGAGATGACACACAGTTAGGGTCACAGAGCTAGGGACCCCAATATAGAGATAATAATAATAATAATAATAATAATAATTTTATTCATTTATATAGCGCTATTAATTCCATAGCACTTTACATACATTGGCAGATGTAGAGATATACCTTGACGAGGTCTTGGGGCTCAGTTACATTGATCAATGCGATTGCTAAATATCTCCTTTTTCCTAATATTCATGGCAAGTATGCAATTCATTATTCACATGTTCAAATTAGCAAGTAGCATTTTTCATTGTATATTCCAATATTTTTCCATATGCTTGAGGCATTATACCATTATCTATGTTTGATGTGCAGCCTTATCCTTTGTATAGTATGTATTTTTTGGCTTGCACTCATAATATATATATATTAGTGCTCACTTCAGTTATCCTATTCAGTTATATGTAGTTTTTTTCTGAATGTGAACACAGCTCCGCCCCTTTCGGCCATGTTTTTTCCATCTCCTATATAAGAAAGTCCTTAGTTACCCCTCTCCACCCACAGCAGTTTTTAATTGCAATGAGATGACACACAGTTAGGGTCACAGAGCTAGGGACCCCAATATAGAGATATACCTTGACGAGGTCTTGGGGCTCAGTTACATTGATCAATGCGATTGCTAAATATCTCCTTTTTCCTAATATTCATGGCAAGTATGCAATTCATTATTCACATGTTCAAATTAGCAAGTAGCATTTTTCTTTGTATATTCCAATATTTTTCCATATGCTTGAGGCATTATACCATTATCTATGTTTGATGTGCAGCCTTATCCTTTGTATAGTATGTATTTTTTGGCTTGCACTCATAATATATATATTAGTGCTCACTTCAGTTATCCTATTCAGTTATGAGCAGAAATCTGTGTCTCCTGGGGAGACATTCATACCTTCACTATGGACATTTAAATGGACTTGAAGCCCACGGTATGTGAAGGTGTTTAGTTTACCTTTTCCTTTAAGCCAAGAGAGGCTTCATTGGGTTTTGGAAGGGCAGTTTATGTTGGTTACTAATAAACTGCTGAATTTTGAGAAAGACTGTGTTGCCTGTGTATACCTAAGCTACCCTGCATCGCTGCAAGCGAGTAAACCCCCCCAGATTGCGAGGTGCAACGTTACATATGGTGGAGAATGTGGGCAGCGGTTCCAGGAGCACGTGGTGGATATACACAGCTGTGGATCGGAAGGTCCACGAACAGTGACGGCGCCCTCAAGCACCTGGCGGCGAATCAGCAGGTCTGCGGGGTTCCGTGCTGCAGTGGCGAGAGTCCAGCGACTGGAGGTTCCAGGCCAACACAGAATTGCGGGACCCTGCTTGGTGAGCAGTGATACACCATAGGCTGGAGATCCTGGTTGTACGGGCGGTACAACCCGGAAAGGTTAGTGGTATTCTAAACCCCCCCCCGTCTTTGACCTCCGGGTATTACCCATTGGAGTGCCCCTCCTGTTCCTCTTCTCGTTGCAGCATGGAGGGGCTCCTGAAACAGCTGCTGCAGAGCCAGCAGCACCAACAGCATGTGCCAGGAGGGCCAGTGACAGCAGTGGGGGCTGAAAGCCGAAAAGAGGGAATGGGTCATGCAGACGTTCTGGAGGAGCTGTACCAGTTCCTAGTGCAGGGACAGCAGGAGCTGTCAGTGCGCAGCGATGTGGAAGCCATGGACCAGTTTGAGCGTTCCCTTCGGGGGCCAGTATGGACACTGGGTGCCCAGGGAGATAAGGGCGAACGGTGTGAACTGGGGGCTAAGGACATTGCATGGAAACCCCAAAAGGGGGCGGAGTCCCACAAAGGGGTGGTTGCCCAAAAGGGGGCGGAGTCCCACAAAGCGGTGGTGACCCACAAGGGGGTGGAGCATGCAAAATCCGAACAGGTGGACTATAGCAAGGGGCAATGGGGTTCGCCTTACATATGTCCTACCTGCGGTATAGGCTATCCATCCAGTATGAGGCCACAGAAGTGCTCCGTGGACTTCAATGGGCTAAGTGTGTCTGGTCTGTTAGACCCGTGGAGCCGGTTGACCTTAGTGAGACCCATGCCCGATCTCCATTTTATGGTGGGTAGGACAATAGAAGGAAGTTGTGTGCATGGGACCACTAAAGCATATCCTCTGGCCAGGGTGATGATTCAGACGGACGAACGTTTGGGGCGCCCTGATGTGGGTGTAGCTCCAGATCTGCTGTATCCGGTTATCATAGGACTGGACTTTGAGTTCTTTCAGGACTTATGGAAGACAGAGTCTGGGACCGATTGCATAGGAATGAGTCGGCCCCTGCCTAAAGAAGCCTCTTTTCCGTATGAGGTTAGACAGATTCCCTGTGGTATCTTGAGGTGCAATGAGGAGAAGGTAACTCCAAATAAGGACTGTCCAGAGTTAGGGGTGACCAAGGGAAATAGAGGGTTCCCCCGATTTAGTGATGCGTCGTCTCTAAAGGGAAGTGACAGTGTGACCACTAAAATTATAGTAGCTCCAGAAAATGGGGCTGACACCTGGCTAAGCGGGGACATGTTTGTCCAGGACACCAGGGGGAGTGACGATGACTCCAGTAAAGACACTGACTCAAGAAAGATGACAAACGAGCACAGTGAGGTACAGAAGGGTGAGAAAGGTAAAACTTCCTCCCGACGCCGAAGACGTAATAAGCGCCGAGAGGTGGCACAGTGTATGCCATCTGAGGGTGCAGAAAAGGTGAAATACCTGGATAAGGAAAACATGTTGCCAGTAGCAACTGCTATGGTGGAGCCAGACAGTGATATCCGGCAAAAGAAAGAGGAATCAGAGACTGAACTGACACATTGTAATGACAGATATCAGCGGGCTGAAATTGCAGGAAAGGAGCCAACCAAGGAAGTAATGGTGGTGGTCCCTCTAGTTTCCAGGTGTGAAGCTGATAGTCTGTCAAGCGAGAGTAGTATAGGAAATGAAAGCCTGGAGAGTGTTGGTGGAGGGATAATTCACAACGGTCATAGTGAGCAGACTAGTGACCTACCTAGTGCTGGGGTGGATAATAGCGAATCCAGCCCCACATCTCTAAACGGAACAGAGTGCCATGCTGAAGGTTGTGACACCCTGGCAGAAGGTGATGCTGCAAATTCCCAAGAGAAGGCTGAGGGTGACACTGCAGAGACCCAAGAGGAAGTTGGAGGTAATGCAGTGAAGTCCCAAGACACAGCTGGTGCTGTAAAAGTGGAAAGAGCCTCGGATGAAGTGGTGAACTCTGGACCAGAGGACTCCTCTAGAGTGGAGAGCTTGACTGACCTGGCTGGTAAGACCAAGATGGCAGAAATGAAGATTGACTCAACTAAGCGTAAGCAACACAAAGGCCCTGAGGCTCGAGCTGAACCTGAGGGAGTAACTCAAGGGCTGGAGCCTATGGTGAAGAATATGGATGGATGCAAGAGACCCCAGGAATGGTCCAGTGTCCTTAAAAGTAAAGTAAGCAGACCAGTCTTCAAGTGCCTGATAGATGTGCAGAAGATCTGAGAGCAGCCTTTGCCAGTGAGACGGTGCATGAAAAATTCAAGAAGGCCATAGGAGCCTGTAAAGTGTACTTTGCTCCAGAGACTAATCAGTTGGTGGTGTGGTCTGTAAGTGAGGCTACAAAGAAGCGGGTGGCTCTCCTAAGGGACATGCACCTACAGTGTCTTCGTGCAAAATGGTTGATCACTGTACAGAAGGAAGAAGCCACCAGACGCTTGGAGAGTATGAAGCAACTGACAGCAGTGTGGCGCCCTGGACAAGCCAGGACGTCACAGGAACTACACCAACACACCCCACACCCCCGGTCAGGCACACCAAAGCCGAAACACAAAATCCTTATTGCCTCCCTCCAGGGGCTGATGTTCACACCAGGGGGTGGGCCAGGCAGTTGGTCCCTCCCACCGAGGAGTGCACAGTCCTGGAGGCGGGAAAAGGAGAGAGTTGAGTTTTAGAGTTTGAAGTGGAAGGAGTGAAGTGGTAGAGGAGCAGACAGAAAGTGGTCCGGGTGTGTGGCCCGGATGGAACAGCAAGGTTGGCAGACGGTGGTGACCGTCTGCAGGAGAGGCCTATTGGAGCTAGCCGTAAGGACCGTGGACCGGCGGTGGCCCGGCGGTACCGGACCGGTACGCAAAGAGAAGCCAGCACCATCCAGCAGGGGCTTACGGACCCTGACAAGGCTAGGAGTCACCGTGCAATTTGTCAAATCCGTTAGCAAAGGGAACCTCCTGGGTTTCCCAGCAGCCAAGTCCCGACAGAAGGCAACAGTCCAACCGTTAGAGGGAAACACAGTCACCGCCAAGGCTAAAGTTCCCAGGGCCAGAGCCTGCGGGCAAAAGGGGCTCCTTCAGCAACCTTCAAGCTTGTGGGAACCCATTGGAACCGTTTACAGTACACAGGTGCAGGGAAAGGCAGTCACCATCAACCTGCTGGGAGGAGAAACACCGCAGCCATCTTTGGGACCCATCCATCCAGCCGTTTGCTTTACCGGAGACTTTGTGTACATCATTGGCTGAGTGAGTACCACCGTGCCGTGCGGCACAGCGCTGCCCCTGCGACTCTGCACCTCGCCAGGCCCCGTAACCCGCCTGCCATCCATCCCTGCCCCATCACCGGGCCCCGGGAAAACCAACCCCCCTACCCATGGAGGGGAGAACTAACATCCAAGCTGCTCCCTGTCATCGCTCCCGGGATCCCCGTCCAGAGCAGCGGTGGTGTCACCAATCTCACCACAACCGTGGGTGGCGTCACGGACAATATCAAATCCCCACAATGAATTCCCCCCCCTTTTCACTCATGGGCGAGTAACGCCGCTCGAGTCCCCGGGATCCGGCCCACCGCTCTAGCCACCACCGAGCAGCAGCAGCAGCAGCCGGACTCGAGCAGTGGGAGAGCGCAGCGTCCCCTCCTCCGCCCGCGACAGCAGCATTTCAAGAAGTGGTGACAGTAAAGAAACAATTAATTGGGCTTGCAGTAAGAGCACTGAGAAGTAACATTCAGCGAGCAAGGAAGATTCCAGGTGTTACAGCTGTTCTATTGGAAGAAGACAGTGGAACATTTTGTATCTATGGAAAAACTGAAGAAGCGGTCAAGACAGCTAGAAGGCTGTTGGAGTTTGTGGAAGAGGTCACACAAGTGCCCAGAAAACTTGTCATGAAGTTGATTGGAAGAAATGGAAGAGCCATGCAGGGGATGGTTGATACATCTGGTGCCACAAGGGTGAGAATTGATGTGAATAATGAAGCCAGGCTACCCTGTGAAATCGGTATGGTTCCCTTTATCATTGTAGGAGCAAAGGACTGTGTTGATAATATGCAAGTTCTCCTGGAATATCGCTTGGGATATCTAGAAGACCTGAGTCAATTGAATCTGGAAAGACAGAGAATTGCAGAACAACTTCGTCAAGTTGGTGCGAGGTGGCAGCCACTTTCAGGTCGGGTCCCAGAGAAGAAGTATGGTCCACTTGATGAACTTGTTGCCTTGGATGGCAGAGGAAGCGGCTCCTTTAGTGAGCGGAGCCAAGGTCATAGAAGACCCACCATTCCTTTGAGCTATAGCACGGACTCTGCAGGGTCAACACCCTCTAAGATGAACTCTGATAGAAAGGATGGAGGGAGTGATGTGTCTACTGCCAAAGATGGTGATGGGAAATGGCGCCAACAGAGGTGACCGAAAATGCATGGAAAGAAGACGCCATAATAGATTTGCTAAAACAGAGTGTGCAGGGTCTAGTTTTGTTAGGTCTTCTGCTAGCTCTGTGCTGAGGTACCCCAACAGTAGCCGCTCTAGTGGACTGAGTAGCTCAGGGTCAGACCGATCGGTAGTTTCGACTAACAGTAAGTTTCGCTACCACGCTGACCTTTGGAGGCAGTCTGACAGAGAGATGTCTCTACGACGCAGGTTGACTGAACAGGGTTTGGTGACTGACAGATTGAGTTACAAGGGTCGGAGCCCAAGGCAGCCAGAGAAGAGTCTCTCGTCTGGGAGTGATACAGGTGCCAAGCCCGACGGCTTTAGGCAGAGGGGGAGGATATGTGACAAGGCAACCGGTTATATTGGGAATGACAGGTATGTACCACGGAAGTGGTTTGATCCTGGGATTTCTTTCTGGTACTTGTAGTGCCACAGACATTTTCTATAGTTTTAAATGGGCCATGATTACGGATGGCTAAGAGATGGGTGGGACTGGCCATCCACATACCCTTGCCTATGGGTGTGTCTGACACAGGTCTTAATTAGCTTGTTTGGCACATGGAGTCAGTGAGTGTGTTTTGAAGCAGTGTATGAGAAGCACTGCATGAGGAGCAGCCTCAGGCAGGTAAGGAGGCTGCTATTCTCAGAGAGGTTGGAGCCTCTGGAAGGAACCTGCCTAAGGCTGCTTTCACACATCCGGCTTGAGCTCTGCGGCTCAATCCGGCTGTGCAAGCTATGCAACGGATGTGGTGAATACACCGCATCCTTTGCATAAGTTTTTCCTTTGCGGCCAGTCCGGTTTTTGCCGCTTGCGGCATGCTACTGAGCATGCGCAGTGGCAAAAACCGCATGCGGCGGCCGGATGCGGTTATTGCCGCATCGCGCCGCATCCGGCCGCCATAGGCATGCATTGAAAAATGCGCCGCATCGTCCGAATGCGGCGCAATGCGTTTTTTTTTGCCGCACGAAAAAACGTGCCAGGCAACGTTCCATCCGGCCGCCGCATCGGCTAAATCGGCCGCATGCGGCAAAAACCGGACGGAACGCAAGGCCATGTGGCACAATGCGGCACTAATTAAGGTCTATGCAGAAAAAACGCAACCGGCAGCAAAAAAAAACGGTTGCGATTTTCCTGCAAAGTGCCGGAGTGTGCCGCATTGTAGAAACCGGAGGTGTGAAAGCAGCCTAAGGAAGCGTGGGTTGCCTTCAACCTTCTGGAACTTAGTGTGTGGAGGGGAGCTTCACTCTGACACTCGTAGTGTCCAAACCTGAGCGGGCAGTCCGCTAAAAGACTGACCAGAAATCCGTGTCTCCTGGGGAGACAGCCATACCTTCACTATGGACATTTAAATGGACTTGAAGCCTACGGTATGTGAAGGTGTTTAGTTTACCTTGTCCTTTAAGCCAGGAGAGGCTTCATTGTGTTTTGGAAGGGCAGTTTATGTTGGTTACTAATAAGCTGCTGAATTTTGAGAGACTGTGTGGTCTGTGTATGCCTAAGCTACCCTGCATCGCTGCAAGCGAGTAAACCCCCCCCCCCCCCCCAGGTTGCGAGGTGCAACATTACAAGGGTTAAAAAAAGACACCACACAGAGAAAAAATACTTTAATAGAAATAAATACACAGACACACTTAGAGACTCCATGTGTATTACTCCCTCTTATCCCTCCACGATCCTGCTCTTCTATCTCCTTCAACACATGCAGCTCTGCTACATCAGCAGCACTGCATTGGAAGAAGACGGTGCTGCTTCCTGTGCAGTCTTTTCACTCCGTGAGTGATCAGAGGCTGCGTGCTGTTAGCGGTGACGTCACCACTGACAGGCGCGTTGCTATAGCAACGGTGATCTCCGTTATTGACCGGCTGTGGCTGCCGGTGAATAACGGAACGGGGAAGCAGACCGGGAACTCAACCTTGTGCCAGAGCATGTCACCGGTACACGGAGATACACAAACGATCACCGCGTACTGGAGAGATGCACTGACCAGTCTGTAGCCAATGAGATAACAGACACGTGACTGGTCACATAAACCTACATTAGACCTGCATAACCACGTAGTACATCAGAGAAACACTTTACACCAAAATTTCAAACAAGTGTATAAATTTTATTAACATGATATCAAAACAACATATATCACATGATTTAGAGATGGATATCAAAAAACACAGTATAAAATCATTACCCCTTAAAAACACAGAAAAAAATCCTGGGACAGTGTGGTATTTGATTTTTGGTATAAAAAAGTGGTCAAAAAAGGGTTAAATATATGCCTACATCAAAATTTTTGCAACAGAGATGATGTCATAAGACCAACAGTATACTGTAAAGAGACATATAAATATTATCCCAAAAGTTGTCCGGGATAATCATGCAAAATTTGGTACTCCAGCTAACCCTACAGAGTGTTTGGTAATTAATTTAGCACACCATGCAGATGCATGTGAGTTGTGCACATAAAGAGCCACTTTGGGTTTACAAAAAGTCAGAGCATGCATTTGTTACACTGGAATCATTATATGCACCCCAAGAATAAAGGTTAATTCATAAAGCCAATGGTATGATATACTGTGGCAAACCCAGAGGGGGTACATAAATAAATCACAAGACAAGATTAAATAGTGTGTACATTGCCATGCCATACAAATACATAGATATTGCAAAAACCCTTTTCATGTAACACAATTCAAAGCACAAAATTCTGCAATGGATTTAGAGCCATTTTCCAAATGATAATTTGCCAGTTTTCACATCACCTCCTGACGAAGCGAGTGTGAAACGCGCGTAGAGGTGCTGGGCAGTGTGGTCCTACAGGTAGTGGTCTTAAATAGCCTTATAATCTCTCCAGCAACCATTTGAATTTGGTTTTCCATCCCCCCCTCTCCCTCCTCTTCCCTATATGGGTGGTATGAGGACATGATCGGGTATACTGGGGTATACTTATTGATGTGAAAACTGGCAAATTATCATTTGGAAAATGGCTCTAAATCCATTGCAGAATTTTGTGCTTTGAATTGTGTTACATGAAAAGGGTTTTTGCAATATCTATGTATTTGTATGGCATGGCAATGTACACACTATTTAATCTTGTCTTGTGATTTATTTATGTACCCCCTCTGGGTTTGCCACAGTATATCATACCATTGGCTTTATGAATTAACCTTTATTCTTGGGGTGCATATAATGATTCCAGTGTAACAAATGCATGCTCTGACTTTTTGTAAACCCAAAGTGGCTCTTTATGTGCACAACTCACATGCATCTGCATGGTGTGCTAAATTAATTACCAAACACTCTGTAGGGTTAGCTGGAGTACCAAATTTTGCATGATTATCCCGGACAACTTTTGGGATAATATTTATATGTCTCTTTACAGTATACTGTTGGTCTTATGACATCATCTCTGTTGCAAAAATTTTGATGTAGGCATATATTTAACCCTTTTTTGACCACTTTTTTATACCAAAAATCAAATACCACACTGTCCCAGGATTTTTTTCTGTGTTTTTAAGGGGTAATGATTTTATACTGTGTTTTTTGATATCCATCTCTAAATCATGTGATATATGTTGTTTTGATATCATGTTAATAAAATTTATACACTTGTTTGAAATTTTGGTGTAAAGTGTTTCTCTGATGTACTACGTGGTTATGCAGGTCTAATGTAGGTTTATATGCTGAGTTTGGTGGACATGCTCATATAATATATGATATGGATTTCTATTTCCGCTTTTGGATTTATTACGTGACTGGTCACATGCTATTTTGACGTCACGATAGGTCCTATCATCAGTGCTGGTTACCGGGAGGACGCAGCGATCATCGGAAGGAATAGCGTCAGGAGACAGAGTGCAGGACGCATCGTGGGGATCGGTAAGTGTTATGGCAATGTTTATTAACTGCATGTGTACATTTATAATGTGTTTTTATGTGTTTGTGATTGCCTCCCATTGTTTTCAATGCAGTTCGAGAGGTTCGTCAAACGGACGCCGCATTCGAGTTTGGTTCGGCGAGCCGTTCCGACGAACCGAACTCGAGCCTCTAGAGGCTCGCTCATCTCTACGTGTGACATGAACTGTGCCATGTGTGCCAGACTCTGAACTGGAAACCTTTGTGTGTCACTGCTAAGAATACATTCTGTCTCCCTAAACCTCCTCTCCTCCTCAGTCTGTTGCTCCTCCTCAGGCCATCCATGCTGGACAGCCCTGAAGCTTGGGTTGTCAATCCCTTGGTTACCAACTTCAAAGCATTCCTGTTCTTCATCATCCTCCTCATCCTCATCCTCATGATGCTGAGCAAAGGTGGCCTGAGCTTGTTGGCCGAGGTTGTGCGGATTACTAGCAACCATTGTGAAGTCTGGATCCACAGACAACTCAGGTGCATGAACACTCTGGTCAGTCAGAGCAATTCAATAAACAAATCAGTGGAATGGTAATGCTGATAACAGCATCCTCACTGCTCATAATGTTGGTACAGTAATCAAAATTCTCCAAGACCTGACAAATGTCAGCAATCCACACCCACTCAGCAGTACTTATGTCTGGCAGCTGCGTCTGACGGGCATGTTCCAGCTGGTATTGGGATACTGCCCTCTGCTGCTCATGGATCCTGGCCAACATATTTGATAGGTTGAATTCCATCTCGTAGGGAGGTCACATATTTGTCTGTGACGAGGCAAGTGTAAGCGCTGCTGCAGCACTGCCAGGCCAGCAAAAGAGGGAGATGACTTTTGGAAATGGGCACTAATACGTCATACCTTGGTAAGTAGGTCTGGTATCCCAGGTTATTTTTTAAGAAAGCACTGAACTACTAAATTTACAACGTGGGCCATACAAGGAACATGTACAAGCTTTCCAAGCTTTAAAGCCGCCACCAGCTTACGACCATTATCGCACACTATCATCCTTGGACGGAGGTCCAATGGCGCAAGACACTTATCTGTCTACTCAGTTATTGCTTTCAAAAGCTCAGGTGCCGTGTGCGATTTGTCACTGATACAGATTAGCTTCAGTAGAGCGTGTTGACGCTTAGCCGAGGCAGTGCTGCAGAGATCCCAGCTGGGGAATGATGTCGATAGTTGGACACTGGCGGATGTTGAGGAGAATGCTTAGGAGCCATATGAAGAGTAGGAGGAGGAGGGAGTTTTTGCTGTGTAGGAGGCTACTGAAACTGTGATTGAAGTGGGCGCCGTTATTCTGCGTGTGGAAACTATATGGGATGTTGCCGCCTCAGACTCTGTACCAGCCGCCACCAGGTTCACCCAATGTGCCGTCAGTGAAATGTAGTGTCCCTGTCCACTTCCGCTTGTCCACATGTCTGTGGTTTAGTGGACCTTACCTGTTATGGTGTTGGTGAGAGCCCGTTTGATGTTTACAGACACGTGATTGTGTAGTGCGGGGACGGCAAAACGAGAAAAATAGTGGCGGCTAGGCACAGAGTACCGATGTTCTAACACCGCCAAGGGACTTGCAATACCTGATATAAATTCAAAGATACGTGGCAGGTCAGAGTGTAACCGGGTAGACAGGACGCCCTACACGTGTTTCGGCACACGCCTTCATCGAGGTGATTCTAATAAACCTAGTATATTGTATAGCAATGTATGGTAATAGTTAGCCTATACAGTTAGGTCCAGAAATATTTGGACAGTGACACAATTTTCGCGAGTTGGGCTCTGCATGCCACCACATTGGATTTGAAATGAAACCTCTACAACAGAATTCAAGTGCAGATTGTAACGTTTAATTTGAAGGTTTGAACAAAAATATCTGATAGAAATTGTAGGAATTGTACACTTTTCTTTACAAACACTCCACATTTTAGGAGGTCAAAAGTAATTGGACAAATAAACCAAACCCAAACAAAATATTTTTATTTTCAATATTTTGTTGCGAATCCTTTGGAGGCAATCACTGCCTTAAGTCTGGAACCCATGGACATCACCAAACGCTGGGTTTCCTCCTTCTTAATGCTTTGCCAGGCCTTTGCAGCTGCAGCCTTCAGGTCTTGCTTGTTTGTGGGTCTTTCCGTCTTAAGTCTGGATTTGAGCAAGTGAAATGCATGCTCAATTGGGTTAAGATCTGGTGATTGACTTGGCTATTGCAGAATGTTCCACTTTTTTGCACTCATGAACTCCTGGGTAGCTTTGGCTGTATGCTTGGGGTCATTGTCCATCTGTACTATGAAGCGCCGTCCGATCAACTTTGCGGCATTTGGCTGAATCTGGGCTGAAAGTATATCCCGGTACACTTCAGAATTCATCCGGCTACTCTTGTCTGCTATTATGTCATCAATAAACACAAGTGACCCAGTGCCATTGAAAGCCATGCATGCCCATGCCATCACGTTGCCTCCACCATGTTTTACAGAGAATGTGGTGTGCCTTGGATCATGTGCCGTTCCCTTTCTTCTCCAAACTTTTTTCTTCCCATCATTCGGGTACAGGTTGATCTTTGTCTCATCTGTCCATAGAATACTTTTCCAGAACTGAGCTGGCTTCATGAGATGTTTTTCAGCAAATTTAACTCTGGCCTGTCCATTTTTTTAATTGATGAATGGTTTGCATCTAGATGTGAACCCTTTGTACTTACTTTCATGGAGTCTTCCCTTTACTGTTGACTTAGAGACAGATACACCTACTTCACTGAGAGTGTTCTGGACTTCAGTTGATGTTGTGAACGGGTTCTTCTTCACCAAAGAAAGTATGCGGCGATCATCCACCACTGTTGTCATCCGTGGACTCCCAGGCCTTTTTGAGTTCCCAAGCTCACCAGTCAATTCCTTTTTTCTCAGAATGTACCCGACTGTTGATTTTGCTACTCCAAGCATGTCTGCTATCTCTCTGATGGATTTTTTCTTTTTTTTCAGCCTCAGGATGTTCTGCTTCACCTCAGTTGAGAGTTCCTTAGACCGCATGTTGTCTGGTCACAGCAACAGCTTCCAAATGCAAAACCACACACCTGTAATCAACTCCAGACCTTTTATCTACTTCATTGATTACAGGTTAACGAGGGAGACGCCTTCAGAGTTAATTGCAGCCCTTAGAGTCCCTTGTCCAATTTCTTTTGGTCCCTTGAAAAAGAGGAGACTATGCATTACAGAGCTATGATTCCTAAACCCTTTCTCCGATTTGGATGTGAAAACTCTCATATTGCAGCTGGGAGTGTGCACTTTCAGCCCATATTATATATATAATTGTATTTCTGAACATGTTTTTGTACACAGCTAAAATAACAAAACTTGTGTCACTGTCCAAATATTTCTGGACCTAACTGTAAATTGTAGTTTGCCATACAGTAGTAGGTGATCATTTATACAACATTATACCTGGAAAATTATGGCATGATTGTGGTTAGACCCGCAACACACATCCGTTTAATTTGTACGTGTGCGGTACGTATTTGCACGTACCGGAGACACGTACACACGGAGACCCATGTTATTCAATGGTAGATGGCACACACACGTAAAATCACATGGAACGTGTGACCGTGTGGTAAGTACGTGTGTGCGCTTTTCTACACGGACGACATGTCCGTTTTTGTCCGGCAGCACGCAGGCACGGACCCGCTTTAGTCTATGGGTCCGTGTCTGCACGTACCGTACACGGAGTAGCCGGTGGGCGTGTCTATACTGTGCAGTAAAATAAATAAATAATTAAAAAAAACGGCGTGTGGTCCCCCCAATTTTAATACCAGCCAGATAAAGCCATACGGCTGAAGGCTGGTATTCTCAGGATGGGGAGCTCCACGTTATGGGAGCTCTATACTAACACTAACAAATTGCCTTGTTTACCACTTTAATAAGCCCGAAAAAGCCCTCCATGTCTGGCGTACTCCAGGATGGTCCAGCGTCGCATCCATCTCTGCTGCATGAAGGTGACCGGAGCTGCAGAAGACACCGCCGCTCCTGTGAGCTCCACGCAGCAACTGAGGTGAGTAGCGCGATCAGCTGAGCTGTCACTGAGGTTACTCGCGGCCAACGCTGAATACAGCTGATTGCGCTATTCCCTTCATTAGCTGCGTGGAGTTGACAGGAGTGGTGGTGTCTTCTGCAGCTCCAGTCACCTTCATGCAGCAGAGCAGGATGTGACGCTGGACCATCCTGGAGTACGCCGGACATGGAGAGCTTTTTCGAGCTTATTAAATTGGTGAACAAGGCAATTTGTTAGTGTTTTTATTTTCTAATAAAGGATTGTTCAGGTGTGTGTGTGTTTATTTACTGTAATTTACAGATTAATCATGGAAAGTATCTCGTGGAGATGCCTGACATGATTAATCTAGGACTTATTGGCAGCTATGGGCTGCCAATAACTCCTTATTACCCCGATTTGCCAACGCACCAGGGCAAATCGGGAAGAGCCGGGTACTGTCCCAGAACTGTCACATATAATGTATGCGGCAATTCTGGGCGGCTGCTGACTGATATTGTTAGGCTGGGGGGCTCCCCATAACGTGGGGCTCCCCATCCTGAGAATACCAGCCTTCAGTCGTATGGCTTTATCTGGCTGGTATTAAAATTGGGGGGATCGCACGCCGGTTTTTTTAATTTATTTATTTATTTTACTGCACAGTATAGACACGCCCACCGGCTGCTGTGATTGGGTGCAGTGAGACAGCTGTCACTCAGCGTGGGGGGCGTGTCTGACTGCAACCAATCACAGGCGTCTGTGGGTGGGGAAAGCAGGGAATACGAGATTGATTAATGAGCGGCCGGCATATTCAAAGTAATTGTTGCCACGTATTCTCTGCACAGCTGTTCCTCGCCGCGCTGGTCATCGGGGAGCGGTAAGTATGAGAGAGGGCTGCTCACTTCAGTCACTTGGGGGATTAGCTGTCACTGGTGAATCCTTCACAGGTGACCGCTAATCAGTACGCGGCACACAGACAGAGCCGCGGCATGACAATGAAGTCGGGTGAAGTTCACCCGAGTTCATTCTCATCGCAAAACTCTGTCTGCTGTCAGCTGACATGTATCAACGACATTGGGCAACACATAAACGGACATTCCACACGGACATTCCACGTACACATACACGGGCATTTTACACACAAACACGGATATTTTACACGTACACACGGCTCGCATACGCCATCACACGGATGCCATACGTACCGGAGAAACGCCCCAAAAAACCGGAACACGGACCCGAAAAACGGACCGTGTCACACGGAAGTTTTTTTTGCGGAAGTGTGTTTTAGGCCTTAAGGGGGCTTTACACGCTACGACATCGCTAATGCAAACTCGTTGGGATCACGGAATTGGTGACGCACATCCTGCCGTATTAGAGATGCCGTTGCATGTGACACCGATGAGCGATTTTTCATCATTGCAAAATCACTCATCGGTGACATGGGGGTCCATTCTCAAAAATCGTTACTGCAGCAGTAACGAGGTTGTTCCTCGTTTCTGCGGCAGCACACATCGCTCCGTGTGACACCGGAGGAACGAGGAAGCTTTCCTTACCTGCCTCCCGGCCGCTATGTGGAAGGAAGGAGGTGGGCGGGATGTTACCTCCAGCTCAGCTCCGCCCCTCCGCTGCTATTGGGCGGCCGCTCAGTGACGTCGCTGTGAAGCCGCACGGACCGCCCCCTTAGAAAGGAGGCGGTTCGCCGGTCACAGCGACATCGCCGGGCAGGTAAGTATGTGTGACGGGTCTGGGCGATGTTGTGCAGCACTGGCAGCGATTTGCCCGTGTCCTAGTGGCTCAACAGCGAGAGCAGCTAGGAAAGCTATGAAGCTGCATGGACAATGTTCATTTAAATGATGTGCATAGAAAGACTGAAGATATCTACATGGAGTCTGCAAGTCACAGACTCGACAATGGCTACTAAGGTAATTTACATTAGATTAGCAATACACAACTACATTACAATGAATGCTCCGAAGGGTTTGGTCACAGACAATAGTTAAGCAAACATGAGTTACCACACAGGAGAACAATACGTCTGGCTGAATTTTAAGAAACTTTAACCCATGAGAGTCCATGTCGTCACATTCCTCCCCCTTCTTAATATTAGCCAGACATGATAGGCTTCCGATCACCCTTCTCCTCTTGACGGCATTGTCCTTTTTAATGGTGAGGTCAGCAACAGAGGCTTGCATCTATGCACCTCCCCTTGATTACCTCCCCCAAGTTGAGCAGCCATATTGTGGACAAGCACTAAGGTGGGGTCCATGAGTTGGGCCTGCACAAATCTCTCACTATCAATCCTCCCCCAGTCAATAGCCACAGTGTGGTTAGGCTTATTCACGGTTCTTGGCTCAGAAGTGGATAATGGAGACCGGGAATGCAAACCATCCCTGGAATAGATGTTAGAAAGATCCACATCAGGGTCCTGCTTGGCTTGGAGGTGGGTGATGGCTGCTTCAAACTGACTGGATAGTCCTTGTCCTAGGTCATTCTCCAAAATGACTGGTGTGAGCAGGTAATTCACAAGCCCCACTTTCACTTCCCTTTTAGTGGTATCCTAAACAGGCTTGGTGGGGCCATCTATGAGCCCCACTTCACCTTCCTCCTGGCTAGTCCCCGAAACAACAGGTGTGGGGAGGCTGTCCATAAACTCCATATGGACCTCTTCCTGGTCAGACTCCAAAGTAACTGGTGTGGGGACGGTGTCCATAAGCTCCACATCAGCCTTGCTCTGATTAGTCTCCACAATGACAGGTGTGGGGAGGCTGTTCACAAGTCTCACATCAACCTCTCCCTGGTCCTTTCCCGAAATAACTGGTGTGGGGACGGTGTCCATAAGCTCCACATCAGCATCAGCCTTTCTCTGGTCAGTCTCCACAATGACAGGTATGGGGAGGCTGTTCACAATCCCCACATCGATCACTTCCTGGTTGGTCCCCAAAATACCAGGTGTGGGGAGGCTGTCCACAAGCTCCACCTCGACCTCTCCCTGGTCGGTCCTTAGGTCCAACTGCACACATGCCAGAGGAATGTCTGAGCGCTGGCCCTCAGCCAGGGAGATGGATAATTGGGAATCTGGTACAGGGTCTTCTGGGGAAACAATAACTGGGCTTACCAGGGTAATGGAGAAACAAGTGTCTCGTAGTCCCTGGCTCTTGACCGTCTGAGCTGGTAGATGGGCTCCAAGCATGCGGCCTTGGTTTTGGAGACAATCTTTATCTATATGTCCATGGCGCCCACATGTATAACAGCGCCATAGATTGGGCGAGTCACAGGCCCTGTTGGTAGTCCTTTGTTTTGGCGCAGCTTCTGCTGGGTAGCGGGACGATCCTTCTCGACCGGCTGGTGTTAGCAGTACTGCAGCTGGAATCCCATAAACATATTCCAGAACATAAGCCCTCTCTTGTCTTGAGGATCTAGGCCCCAATGCATGCAACAACGCTGTGGCTTGGGCCATTTTGGACAAAGTTGATTCCCGATTGTCACTAGATCCATGATGTGGCACATAGTTTAAATCCTCTGGATCAATATCGGCGGGATCCTCATCGTCCTCTGCATCATTCTGGGCATCCCAACGGGCTAATTTCTGGATCAAGTCTGACCGAGTCTCAGCGTTCCAGTAGATAATCTTTCGCCTCTGGCACAGATCCTGTAGCATCCATTTACTGCAGCGGTCGTAACTCCTCTCTTGTCCTTGTCCCATGGCTGAGCTGGTGGGGTTGGACATGGCAGCGTCCGAAACCTGAATGCCTCCCCTATGGCCTGCTGGGTATGCTTATGTGCCTCCCTGGTTGTTGAGCCCTGGATGGTGTCCACGAACACCAGTCCGCTGCAGCTCCCCTGGGTAAACCAGGCTGAGTAGTATCCCACTGCTGCCACCAATTGTGGAGACACGGGGCTCAGTGGGTGCTCTCGTCCACTAAAACCCGCCGCCTTTAGAAAGACAGCGTGGCTCAGGGCTCATCCCAACTGAACGCCGGCCTCCTTAACCATGGGCGTAACACTACGCAGACAACACAGGGTGAGGGAACCACAATAATTAGACTTTATTGGATCCCCAAACAATTAACGGCACATAACACATAACCAGCAAAACACAAATGTAACAGGCAACAGAGTCTCACCCTTCCGATGGCTCACCAGGGATTTAGAATGTCCATACCTCAGAGGTTCCAGGGCTATTTACTCCAATCCAGCAGCACCCCGCTTTTGGCGGGCACCCACCGAGAAAGGAATAATGCCAGATTTAGGAAGCTGTCTGAGGTCTGAAAAGTCTGTAACAGGTGACTGAACTGTCCCAACCTGAGTGTCCTCCTTAGGTAGTCCTGGTATGATGTTACAATCCTGGCAGCCGGAGTCGAAATCCCTAGGCTGTGGATATGGTCTCCAACCGGAACCGGAGTCCCTAGATTGAAGCCATAAGATATCCTGATCCTCTAGTCAGCTCCTTAGAGCTTAGACTGGATCCATCAGCATCCATCAACCTTCATCCACCTGGTGGCTTAAAGAAGTCCCCTCTTATAGCCCCAGCCTTCCACTTGGATACACTGCGTCCTCATCGATTGGTTGGACAAGATTGCTTCTCCCATTGGATGAATCTCAAGCTGCATGGACAATGTTCATTTAAATGATGTGCATAGAAAGACTGAAGATATCTACATGGAGTCTGCAAGTCACAGACTCAACAATGGCTACTAAGGTAATTTACATTAGATTAGCAATACACAACTACATTACAATGAATGCTCCGAAGGGTCTGGTCCCAGACAATAGTTAAGCAAACAGGAGTTACCACACAGTAGAACAATACGTCTGGCTGAATTTTAAGAAACTTTAACCCATGAGAGTCCATGTCGTCACAGGGGCGGGTACGCACACTAGCGATATCGGGACCGATATCGCAGTGTGTAAAGCCCGCTTTAGTGTGTACCCGGATACTTATGAATTTATTATGGTATTTTTAACCCTTCACTTGATCAATAAAATATTTTGCACATATTTTGGACTGTTTGATCGCCTTTTTCCTCTCTTCTCCATTCCTAGTATAACAGACACAAGGGATGTAGCAGTGCTGAGATTGTTGATTATTAGTAGCAGATGTCAGGAGGACAGCTTTAAATCTCTCCCTGCCCGTGAATAAGCTCTCCCTATATCACACACTGCAGTAACAGACCATATGCACCACTAATAGGATTTTATTTTGTTTTTTTGCCGCTTTAAAACAGGAACAGCTATCACCTAACTAAGCAATGCACTACACTGTCCCTATACCTGGATCTACGATTTACACAGCTGGTAGCAGCTTGTGGACACTGTATCAGCCCTTACAAGGACCATTTTGGATTGTGCAGTAGAAACACTATCTCATAAAACGCACTGCACTGTCCCTATACCTGGTTCTAGGATTTACACAGCTGCTAGCAGCTAGTGGACACTGTGTTCAGCCCTTACAAGGACTATTATTAGTTCGCTGTAAAAACGCTGGATAATTGCTGTCCCGCACACAATACATTCTAGCTACACCGGCAGCTCGGCAATTAATGCGTGCACAAAATGGCGGCAGCCTTATATAGCCCCTATGACGCTGTGCGGCCAAGCCAATCCCAGTAACATAGTTACATAGTTACTTAGGTTGAAAAAAGACCTAGGTCCATCTAGTTCATCCTTCCTCCACCAGTTCTACATTTGGTCACTAAGGCTAGTTTCACACTTGCGTTGAACGGCATCCGTTGCATTACGTTGTGTGACGGATGCAACGGATGTGTTGCATCTAGTGGCACAACGGATGCAACAGATCGCACAAAACAACGGAATCTGTTTTTTTTTTGGTTTTTTTTTCTTTACAGTTTTACCTGCGGCAGACTATTGTGAACGTTGGCTACAGATTCTATGCTAGGGATGGGCTGCATCTTAATGGGGAGGGTGCAGCTGTGCTGGGGCAGAAGATGGCTAGAAGGTTGGAGGAGTGTTTAAACTAGGAATGGGGGGCGAGGGTATTCACTTTATAGAAGGGGAATGTAGTGCAGATAGTGACCAGGGCACAAGTAATGAAATTGGGGGTGGTACGGGGGGAAGGGTTAGGACAGTTAATACAGTAAGCAGGAATAGAGGTACAGATTCATAAGTAACGTGCATGTACACTAATGCCCGAAGCCTCACAAATAAGGTGGAGGAATTAGAATTAATATTGTTGGAAAAAAATTATTATATAGTGGGGATATCAGAGACATGGCTGGATGAGAGCTATGACTGGGCTGTTAATTTACAGGGTTATAGCCTATTCAGGAATGACCGTACAAATAAGCGAGGGGGAGGTGTGTGTCTATATGTAAAATCATCCTTAAAACCCATCCTGCGTGACAACATATGTGAGGGTACTGTGAATGTAGAGTCCCTATGGGTGGAGATAAGGGGGGGGAGAATGAATAATAAAATACTGATAGGGGTGTGTTATAAGATGCCGAATATTATGGAAGAGGTAGAGAATCTCCTCATAAAGCAAATTGATAAAGCAGCGAGTCTCGGAGAGGTACCGTATTTCTCGCTTTATAAAACGCACCGGAATATAAGACGCACCCCAAATTTAGACATAAAAAAAGGTAAAAAAAAGAAAAATGGGGTCCGTCTTATACTCCGGTGTTCTCTTACCGGAGGGGTGGTGGTGAAGCTGGGTCACAAGAGGCATGGCTCAGTGGCAGCGGGGTCCGTGGTTGCAGGTGCCGTGGCGTCCGTGGTTGCAGGAGAGGTGGCGTCCGTGGTAGCAGGAGCCGTGGGGTCCGTGGTGGCGGCAGCAGCGTCGGCGGGTGAGCCGTGCAGCAGGCCGGTGCAGTGAGTGCCTGCGGTCCCGGTTCAGTGGTGGCAGCGGCGGGGACTGCTCAGTGGTGGCAGCGGCGGCAACTGCTCAGTGGTGGAGCAGACGGATGCGGTGTTTTCCCAGTGTGTCCGCGGTCCCATTTCAAGTAATGGCGCCCGGAGCGACGCATGCGCAGATGGAGCTCTCATCCAAGGGCTCCATCTGCGCACGCGCTGACTCCTGGAGCAGCGCGTGTGCAGATGGAGCTCTCATCCAAGAGCTCCACCAGCGCCATCATTTGAAAGTGGGACCGCGGACAACTGGTAACTTGCTGCACAGCCGCCCACCCCGCACGCACAGAGTGGCAGCCAGCCGGCTGCCCGCCCACCCTGTGTGCAAGCGGCCGGGTACCTGTGCTTGCGTGCGGTGGCAGCCGGGTACAGGTGGCTGTGTGCGAGCGGCACCTGGGTGCCTGTGTGAGGGCAGCAGCCGGGTGCCTGTGTGAGGGCAGCAGCCGGCTGCCGCCCGCACGGGCACCCGACTGCCGCCTGCACACAGCACCCGGCTGCCGCCCGCACACAGCACCCGGCTGCCGCCTGCACACAGCCATGGGTACCTGGCTGCCACTGCACGCAAGCACAGCTACCCGGCTGCCGACCCCACACAGCACCCGGCTGCCGCCCGCATACAGCAACGGGTACCCGGCTGCCACCGCACGCAAGCACAGGTACCCGGCCGCTTGCATGCAGCCACAGGCACCCGGCCGCCCGATCGCGTCAGACAGGACCCCCCCCCAGGTACCGCTATATAAGACGCACCCCCCATTTTCCTCCCAAATTTTTGGGAGGAAAAGTGCGTCTTATAAAGCGAAATATACGGTAATTATTATGGGGGACTTTAACTATCCTGATATAAATTGGGGAACAGAAACTTGCAGTTCCAGCAAAGGAAATTGATTTTTGATAAAAATGAAAGATAATTACCTTTCACAAATGGTACAGGACCCCACAAGATGGGGAGCACTACTAGACCTTGTACTAACCAATAGGCCAGACCGCATATCAAATATACAAGTTGGGGGTTACTTGGGGAATAGTGATCACAAAATAATAAGTTTTCATGTATTCTTTAGTAAGATGTATAGTAGAGGGGCTACAAGGACACTAAACTTCAGGAAAGCAAATTTTAACCCCTTCACCCCCGGCCACTAAAACACCCTAATGACCGGGCCATTTTTTGCAATTCTGACCAGTGTCACTTTGACAGGTTATAACTCTGGAACGCTTCAACGGATCCTGGCGATTCTGAGATTGTTTTTTCGTGACATATTGTACTTCATGTCAGTGGTAAATTTAGGCCGATATTTTTTGCGTTTATTTGTGAAAATTTAGGAAATTTGGCGAAAATTTTGAAAATTTCGCAATTTTCAAACTTTGAAAATTTATGCCCATAAATCTGTGAGATATGTCACACAAAATAGTTACTAAATAACATTTCCCACTTGTGTACTTTACATCAGCGCAATTTTCGAAACAAATTTTTTTTCCGTTAGGAAGTTAGAAGGGGTCAAAGGTCATCAGCAAATTCTCATTTTTCCAACAAAATTTACAAAATAATTTTTTTAGGGACCACATTACATTTGAGGTGACTTTGAGAGGCCTAGGTGACAGAAAATACCCAAAAGTGACCCCATTCTAAAAACTACACCCCTCACACTGCTCAAAACCACATCCAATAAGTTTATTAACCCTTTAGGTGCTTCACAGGAACCAAAGCAATGTGGAAGGAAAAAATGAAAATTTTACTTTTTAACACAAAAATGTTACTTTAGCCATAAAATTTTCATTTTTACAAGGGAGAAAAGAGAAAGTACACAATACAATTTATTGTGCATGTTCTCCTGAGTACGCTGATACCCCATATGTGGTAAAAATCAATTGTTTGGGCGCACGGCAGAGCTCGGAAGGGAAGGAGCGCCATTTGAATTTTTGAACGCAAAATTAGCTGCACTCATTAGCAGACGCCATGTCGGGTTTGAAGACCCCCTGAGGTGCCTAACCAATGGAGCTCCCCCACAAGTGACCCCATTTTGGAAACTAGAGCCCTCAAATAATTTTTCTAGATGTTTGGTGAGCACTTTGAACACCTGGGGGCTTCACATAAGTTTATAGCGTTGAGCCGTGAAAAGAAAAAAAATTTTTTTTACCACAAAACGGTTGCTTCAACTAGGTAGCTTTTTTTTTCACAAGGGTAACAGGAAAAAATGCACCATAAAATGTATTGTGCATTTTCTCCTGAGTACGCAGATACCTGATATGTGGTGGAAATCAAATGTTTGGACACACAGCAGTGCTCGGAAGGCAAGGAGCGCCATTTGAATTTTTGAGTGCAAAATTAGCTGCACCTGTTAGCGGACGCCATGTCGGGTTTGAAGACCCCCTGAGGTGCCTAAACAATGGAGCTCCCCCACAAGTGACCCCATTTTGGAAACTAGAGCCCTCAAATAATTGTTCTAGATGTTTGGTGAGCACTTTGAACACCTGGGGGCTTCACAGAAGTTTATAGCGTTGAGCCGTGAAAAGAAAAAAATTTTTTTTTACAACAAAACGGTTGCTTCAACTAGGTAGCTTTTTTTTTCACAAGGGTAACAGGAAAAAATGCACCATAAAATGTATTGTGCATTTTCTCCTGAATACGCAGATACCTCATATGTGGTGGAAATCAAATCTTTGGACACACGGCAGTGCTCGGAAGGCAAGGAGCGCCATTTGAATTTTTGAATGCAAAATTAGCTGCACTCATTAGCGGACGCCATGTGGGGTATGAAGACCCCCTGAGGTGCCTAAACAATGGAGCTCCCCCACAAGTCACCCCATTTTGGAAACTAGAGCCCTCAAATAATTTTTCTAGATGTTTGGTGAGCACTTTGAACACTTGGGGGCTTCACAGAAGTTTATAGCGTTGAGCCGTGAAAAGAAAAAAAATTTTTTTTACCACAAAACGGTTGCTTCAACTAGGTAGCTTTTTTTTTCACAAGGCTATCAGGAAAAAATGCACCATAAAATGTATTGTGCATTTTCTCCTGAGTACGCAGATACCTCATATGTGGTGGAAAGTAATTGTTTGGGCGCATGGCGGGGCTCAGAAGAGAAGGAGCGCCATTTGACAGCAAAATTGGTTTGAATCATTAGCGGACGCCATGTCACGTTTGGAGACCCCCTATGGTGCCTAAACAGTGGAGCTCCCCCACAAGTGACCCCATTTTGGAAACTAGAGCCCTCAAATAATTTTTCTAGATGTTTGATGTGCACTTTGAACACCTGGGGGCTTCACAGAAGTTTATAGCGTTGAGCCGTGAAAAGAAAAATTTTTTTTTTTACCACAAAACAGTTGCTTCAACTAGGTAGCTTTTTTTTCACAAGGGTAACAGGAAAAAATGCACCATAAAATGTATTGTGCAATTTCTCCTGAGTACGCAGATACCTCATATGTGGTGGAAATAAATTGTTTGAGCGCATGGCGGGGCTCAGAAGAGAAGGAGCGCCATTTGACTTTTCAAACGCACAGACGCAGTGCACTGATCGGCCGCTGCAGGACGCACGGTCGGATGCGATAAAAAAAAGCGTCGGGGATACGTAAAAAAAAAAAAAGTCACGCCAAAAATTGACCATGGATGCAGATCCGTTATGTGCATCCCTGATCAGCGCTTGGTGGGACGCACGGACGGATGCGATACAAAAAGCGTCGCAAATATGGAAAAAAGTCACGCCAAAAATTGACCATGGATGCCGATCCGTTATGTGCATCCCTGATCAGCGCTTGGCGGGACGCACGGATGGATGTGATACAAAAAGCGTCGGGGATACGGAAAAAAAAAAGTCACGCCAAAAATTGAGCAGGGATGCCGATCCGTTATCTGCATCCCTGATCAGCGCTTGGCGGGACGCACAGACGGATGCGATACAAAAAGCGTCGGGGATACGGAAAAAAAAGTCACGCCAAAAATTGAGCAGGGATGCCGATCCGTTATCTGCATCCCTGTTCAGCGCTTGGCGGGACGCACGGACGGATGCGATACAAAAAGCGTCGGGGATACGGAAAAAAAAAAAAAGTCACGCCAAAAATTGAGCAGGGATGCCGATCCGTTATCTGCATCCCTGATCAGCGCTTGGCGGGACGCACGGACGGATGAGGTGTAAAAATGGACAGGGGATACGGAAAAAAAAAAAAAAAGTTATACTCACAGTACCCAGAGGACTAGCAGGAGGATCACTGACCAGAAGAGCTGCAGAGGAATAGATGGCAGAGAGATGGACAGCTTTACAGGAGCAGCAGGCAGATCAGCAGAATGCCCAGGAAGGACCCAGCGATGGACGCAGATGTGATCAGGCCGGTGAAGACAGGTAAGAGGACGTCGGGGGAGAGGGGGGGGGAGTGAGAGCAGAGAGGGGGGGGGGGAAGCAGAGGGGGAGGGGGTAGAGCAGAGGGGGAGACCGGAGAGGGAGCTGCAGAACAGAGATAATGGGGGAGGCAGTCAGATCGCGGGGGGAGCAGATCGGGATGTCGGGGGGGGGGGGGGGGGGGGGGGTTGGGGGTTGGGGGGAGCAGATCGCGGGGGGGGCACGGCAGGGGCTACCATGGCAGCGCGCAGGGGCACCACGGGAGCGCGCAGGGGCACCACGGGAGCGCGCACGGGCTGGCTGCAAAGTGAGCACAGTACTCACGTGCAGCAGCGGTGACAGCTAGGGCGGCGGCGGCGGCAGCAGCGGCGGTGGCGTGGTACCACAAGTACCAGCCACTGCACGCTGCAGACATGTTGGGGGAGGGCTCGCAGGCCAGCACAGGCCTGGGGAGGGCGGCCACGGGCAAATCACACCGCCCCACTGCACACTGATTGGAGCGATTGCGCGTCATAGCACGATCGCTCCAATCAGTGCTGCAGGGGCTGGGGGAGACATGTTTGAGGTCCACCTATGATATGCTGCAGCAGCTGCGGCATCTCATAGCTGGATCTCACAGGATCGCACTAATTCGGGCATTATTTTTGCCGAAATTAGTGCGATCGATGTGGTTGGCGGTTCAGATTTGAACAGCCAATCACATCGATCGTCGATAGGGGGTGGCGATGCCGCCCCCCCTAGGGTCAAGCAAAGGTCCCCTGCTGTAAGAAACAGCAGGGGACATCATTTGAAAGCCGTTGCTATGGCCACGGCAATCAAATGAAGTTTAGGCAGTAAAATTACGTCCCTGGTCGTTAAGTCACGTTAAAATAGGACGTAATTTTACTGCCCGCGGTCGTGAAGGGGTTAAACGGTTTAGAGATGATCTTAGTGAAATAAACTGGGATGATGTACTAAGTAATAAAAGTACACAAAGCAAATGGGAGACTTTTATGAGCATCCTGAATTGGGCTTGTACAGAAAATATACCTTATGGGAACAAAGAAAAAGGAGCCAGCACGATCTGAAATTGGCATGCATCATATAAAAAGTGAAAATTCACAGATTTATTCCAACTGTACTATAATAAAAAAATGAGATTTTTAGCAAATAATTGATCAATTCTTTGAGCCACCCCTGCCAACGTCACGGCAAATCTCAATAGGGGGGTCCTAACCTATATTACGTATTTCATGTGCCATGCGGCCTCCTAGATAAAGTTAAAAGCAGAACCATAATGGAGCACACATACCTGTAACCTGTATATAGCCGCTTCCATGTTGCAAAAGAGGCAATTGTGGATAGAGACCAGCCCAGGTCCCAGCATGTGGAGCAAGCTCTACACATACCAGGACTATATCAGAACTGACCTTCCCAGTGCCAGACAGCAACCATTGATAAAGGCGGACCAGATCCAAGAATGGTGCTTAATTAGCATTGCCTGTGGAAAGGGGTGAGGTAACTGAATCTGAACAGCTACCAACAGGAGGAATACATAGCAAACCAAAATCAGGCGTGCATGGTATGGTGATGGTCAGTCACCAGAAATTGTAGCATAACTACAGTCATAACAGAGAAAAAGGAGCCTTTAGTCCTGGTATGTGTAGATCTTGCTCCACATACTGGGACCTGGGCTGGCCTCTATCCACAATTGCCTCTTTTGCAACATAGAAGCGGTTATATATACAGGTTACAGGTATGTGTGCTCCATTATGGTTCTGCTTTTAACTTTATCTAGGGGGCCGCATGGCACATGAAATACAGACTATAGTGTAGGACCCCCCTATTGAGATTTACCATGACGTTGGCAGGGGTGGCTCAAAGAATTGATCAATTATTTGCTAAAAATCTCATTTATATTACAGTACAGTTGGAATAAATCTGTGAATTTGCACTTTTTATATGATGCATGCCATTTTCAGATCGTGCTGGCTCCCCTCTCCCCCCTTATGGGAACAAACATGCTAGAAATTGGAGGAAACCCCTATGGCTAAATAGAGCTGTAAGGGAAGCAATAAAAGAAAAACAGAAAGCCTTAACCCCTTCACGACCACGGGCTTTAAAATTACGTCCTATTTTAACGTGACTTAACGACCAGGGACATAATTTTACTGCCTAAAGTTCATTTGATTGCCGTGGCCATAGCAACGGCTTTTAAATGATGTCCCCTGCTGTTTCTTACAGCAGGGGACCTTTGCTTGACCCCAGGGGGGGTGGCATCGTCAACCCCCATCGACGATCGATGTGATTGGCTGTTCAAATCTGAACCGCCAACCACATCATTCGCACTGATTTAGGCAAAAATAATGCCTGAATTAGTGCAATACTATGAGATCTTGCTATGACATGCCGTAGCAGCTACAGCAGATCATAGGTGGATCTCAAACATGCCGCCCCCAGCCCCTGCAGCACTGATTGGAGCGATCGTGCTATGACGCGCAATCGCTCCAATCAGTGTGCAGTGGGGCGGTCTGATCTGCAGGTGGCCGCCCTCCCCAGGCCTGTGCTGGTCTGGGGAGCCTCCCCCAACATGTCTGCAGCGTGGAGTGGCTGGTACTTGTGGTACCACGCCACCGCTGTCGCCGCTAATGTCACCGCTTCTGCGCCTGCTCCACGTGAGTATTCCACTCTTCTTGCAGCCCGTGCGCGCTCCCGTTATGGCCCCTGCGCGCTCCCGTTATGGCCCCTGTCCATGCCCCCCGCGGTCTGCCCCCCCACGCCCCGATCTGCCCCCCGACATCCCGATCTGCTCCCCCTGCGATCTGCCTGCCTCCTCTGTGATCTCTATTCTGCTTCCTTCCTTCCTTCTTTGCTTCTCCGGTATCCCCCTCTGCTCTTCCCCCTCCCCTCCCCCCTTGACGTCCTCTTACCTGCCTTCACCGGGTCGTCCGATTTCTTCACTGGCCCGACCACATCTGCTCCATCTCTGGGTCCTTCCTGGGTCTTCTGCTGATCTGTCCAACGTCCTGCCTGCGGCTCCTGTACAGCTGTCTATCTCGCTTGCCTTCTGTTCCTCCTGCTACTCCTCTGGGTACTGTGAGTATAACTATTTTTTTTTTTATTTTTTCCCTGTGTCCTGTCCATGTTTACACCTTATCTGTCCGTGCGTCCCGCCGAGCACTGATCAGGGATGCACATAACAAATCTGCATCCCTGCTCAATTTTTGGCGTGACTTTTTTCCGTATCCGCGATGCTTTTTGTATCGCATCTGTCCGTGCGTCCCACCGAGTGCTGATCAGGGATGCACATAACGGATCGGCATCCCTGCTCAATTTTTGGTGTAACTTTTTCTTTTTTTCCGTATCACCGACGCTTTTTGTATCTCATCCGAATGTGCGTCCTGCAGCGGTCGATCAGTGCACCGCGTCTGTGCGTTTGAAAAGTCAAATGGCGTTCCTTCTCTTCTGAGCCCCACCATACGCCAAACTATTTATTTCCACCACAAATGAGGTATCTGCGTACTCAGGAAAAATTGCACAATACGTTTTATGGTGCAGTTTTTCCTGATACCCTTGTAAAAAAAAAAAAAGCTACCTGGTTGACGCAAAAATTTTGTGGTAAAAAAAAAAAAAAAAAAATTTCACGGTTCAATGTTATCAACTTCTGTGGAGCCCCTGGGGGTGCAAGGGGCTCACCAAACATCTAGATAATTTCCTTGAGGGGATGGGGTCACTTGTGAGGGAGCTCCACTGTTTACGCACCATATGGGTCTCCAAACATGACATGGCGTCCGCTAATGATTCCAACCAATTTTGCTGTCAAATGGTGCGCTCTCTCTTCTGAGCCCTGCCATGCGCCCAAACAATTACTTTCCACCACATATGAGGTATCGTCGTACTCAGGAGAAATTGCACAATACGTTTTATGGTACATTTTTTCCTGATACCCTTGTGAAAAAAAAAAGCTACGTGGTTCAAGTAACAGTTTTGTGGTGAAAAAAAAAAAATTGTATTCATGGCTCAACATTATCAACTTGTGTGGAGCCCCTTGGGGCTCGCTAAACATCTAGATAAATTCCTTGAGGCGTCTAGTTTCCAAAATGGGGTCGCTTGTGGGGGAGCTCCATTGTTTAGGCACCTCAGGGGGTCTCCAAATGCAACATTACGTCAGCTAATGATTCCAACCAATTTTGCTGTCAAATGGTGCTCTTTTTCTTCTGAGGCCCGCCATGCGCACAAATAATTACTTTCCACCACATATGAGGTATCTGCGTACTCAGGAGAAAATGCACAATACATTTTAGGCCCCTTTCACACGTCAGTGATTCTGGTACGTTTGTGCTTTTTTTTAAATGTACCAGAATCACGGACATACGCAGACCCATTATAATGAATGGGTCTGCTCACACGTCAGTGATTTGTCACTGCACGTGTCTCCGTGCAGCATACCCGCGTGTGCGTGATTGCTGCACGAAGACATGTCCATTTTTTTCTGGCATCACTGATGTTCCACGGACCACGCAGTGGTGTGGTCCGTGAAACACGTGCCAGAAAAAAACGTACTTTTAAAATAAAAAACATTTTAACTCACCCGGCGTCCAGCGATGTCCTCTGCAGCCCGTTCTCCCTGCTCCTTCTGTGCCGGCTGATTACTGTCGCGCATATTCATTATGCGCGACACAGCCGACCCGGAAGCAGCTGCTGCGGGGGTCACCGCCGGCCGGATGCTGCGTCGCGGGAGCGATCAGCACCATGGACAGCGGGAGCGGGCGCAGGTGAGTGAATCTCTAAGTGCAATCACGGGCCACGGAGAACAGAGCCCGGATTGCACTTAGACAACCCACGTGTGCCGTGATTTTCGGCACACGCAGGGACATGTGCATGTTTTACACGCCAGTGAAAAACGTCTGTGTTTTTCACTGACGTGTGAAACGGGCCTTATGGTGCATTTTTTACTTATACCCTTATGAAAAAAAAGCTACCTAGTTGAAGCAACAGTTTTGTGGTAAAAATTTTTTTTTTTATTTTCACGGCTCAATGTTATAAACTTCTGTGAAACCACCAGGGGTTCAAAGTGCTCACTGAACATCTAGAAAAATTATTTGAGGGCTCTAGTTTCCAAAATGGGGTCACTTGTGGGGTAGCTCTATTGTTTAGGCACCTCACCTCATATATCTACTCAGGAGAAAATGCACAATACATTTTATGGTGCATTTTTTCCTGATACCCTTGTGAAAAAAAAAGCTACCTCGTTGAAGCAAGTTTTGTGGTAAAATTTTTTTTTTCTTTTTACGGCTCAACTTTATAAACTTCTGTGAAGCCCCCAGAGGTTCAAAGTGCTCACCAAACATCTAGAAAAATTATTTGAGGGCTCTAGTTTCCAAACTGGGGTCACTTGTGGGGTAGCTCAACTGTTTAGGCACCTCAGGGGGTCTTCAAACCCGACATGGCGTCTGCTAATGAGTGCAGCTAATTTTGTGTTCAAAAATTCAAATGGCGCTCCTTCCCTTTCGAACTCTGCCGTGCGCCCAAACAATTGATTTTTACCACATATGGGGTATCAGCATACTCAGGAGAAAATGCACAATAAATTGTAGAGTGCACTTTCTCTTTTCTCCCTTGTGAAAATTAAAATTGTATGGCTAAAGTAACATTTTTGTGTTTAAAAAGTAAAATTTTCATTTTTTCCTTCCACATTGCTTTGGTTGCTGTGAAGCACCTAAAGGGTTAATAAACTTCTTGGATGTGGTTTTGAGCAGAGTGGGGGGTGCAGATTTTAGAATGGGGTCCCTTTTGGGTATTTTCTGTCACCTCGGCCTCTCAAAGTCACCTCAAATGTGATGTGGTCCCTAAAAAAAATTCTTTTGTAAATTTTGTTGGAAAAATGAGAAATTGCTGATTAACTTTGACCCCTTCTAACTTTCTAACGAAAAAAAAAATTGTTTCGAAAATTGCGCTGATGTAAAGTAGACAAGTGGGAAATGTTATTTAGTAACTATTTTGTGTGACATATTTCTCAGATTTATAGGCATAAATTTTCAAATTTTGAAAATTGCGAAATTTTCAAAATTTTTGTAAAATTTCCGAAATTTTCACAAATAAACGCAAAAAATATCGGCCTATATTTACCACTGTCAGGAAGTACAATATGTCACGAAAAAACAATCTCAGAATCGCCAGGATCTGTTGAAGTGTTCCAGAGTTATAACCTGTCAAATTGACACTGGTCAGAATTGCAAAAAATAGCCCAGTCATTAGGGTGTTTTAGTGGCCGGGGGTGAAGGGGTTAAAAGAATTAAAGAGGGTAGGTAGTGATCAGGCATTATATAATTATAGAAAATTAAATAAAATATGTAAAAAGCAAATTAAGTTAGCTAAGTTTGAGACAGAGAGACTCATTGCGAGAGAAAGTAAAAATAATCCTAAAATATTCCTTAACTACATAAACAGTAAAAAACTGAAAAGTGATAGTGTTGGCCCCCTTAAATTTCTTGGTGAAATGGTTGAGGGGGATGAGGGTAAAGCCAAAATGCTGAATGACTTTTTTTCTACGGTTTTTATACAAGAAAATGCCATGGCAGATGACATGACCAGTGATACCATAAATTCACCCTTGAGTATTACCTGCTTAACCCAGCAGGAAGTACGCTGCCGCCTCGAAATCACTAAGGTTGACAAATCTCCGGGCCCGGATGGCATACATCCCAGAGTACTACAGGAATTGCGTTCTGTGATAGATAGACCATTATTTTTAATCTTCACAGATTCCTTAATAACAGGGTCGGTACCGCAGGACTGGCGCATAGCAAATGTGGTGCCAATATTCAAAAAGGGGACAAAAACTGAGCCGGGAAATTATAGGCCGGTAAGTTTAACCTTACGGTTGGTAAAATCCTTGAGGGTTTCTTAAGAGATGCTATACTGGAGTATCTGAAGAAAAATAACCTTATGACAGAGTATCAACATGGGTTTATGAGGGATCGATCCTGTCAAACTAATTTGATCAGCTTCTATGAAGAGGTAAGTTCAAGCCTGGACCAGGGAAATGCAGTGGATGTTGTGTATATGGACTTTTCAAAAGCTTTTGATACGGTGCCACACAAAAGGTTGGTAGATAAAATGAGAATAATGGGGATAGGGGAAAATATGTGTAACTGGGTTAAAAACTGGCTCAGTGATAGGAAACAAAGGGTGGTTATTAATGGTACGTACTTAGACTGGGTCTCAGTTCATAGTGGGGTACCACAGGGGTCAGTATTGGGCCCGCTTCTTTTCAACATATTTATTAATGACTTTGTTGGAGGCATGCGGAGTAGAATTTCAATATTTGCAGATGATACTAAACTCTAATCAATACAGAGGAGGATAATTTTATATTACAGTGAGATTTATGTAAATTGGAGGATTGGGCTGAGAAGTGGCAATTGAATTTTAATGTAGATAAATATAAAGTCATGCACTTGGGTAGATGAAATAAAATTTATAATTATGTACTTAATTGTAGAACACTGCGTAAAACAGACACAGAAAAAGACTTGGGTGTATGGGTGGATGGTAAACTTAACTTTAGTGGACAGTGTCAGGCAACAGCTGCCAGGGCTAATAAAATAATGGGATGTATTAAAAGAGGTATAAGTGTTCATGAAAAAAATATAGTTCTACCTCTGTACAAGTCACTAGAATACTGTGTACAATTCTGGTTAGCGATATATAAGAAGGACATAGCTGAACTGGAGAGGGTGCAGAGAAGTGCGACCAAGATTATTAGAGAAATGGGTGGGCTGCAATACCAAGACAGGTTATTAAACTTGGGGTTATTTAGTTTGGAAAAACGAAGGCTTAGAGGGGATCTAATCACAATGTATAAATATATGATGGGACAGTACAGAGACTTTTCCAAAGATCTTTTTGCACCTAGGCCTGCGACTGGAACACGGGGGCATCCGCTACGTCTTGAGGAAAGAAGGTTTAATCATAATCACAGACGAGGATTCTTTACTGTACGAGCAGTGAGACTATGGAACTCTCTGCCGCATGATGTTGTAATGAGTGATTCCCTACTAACATTTAAGCAGAGCCTGGACGCCTTTCTTGAAAAATGTAATATTACCAGTTATGTATATTAGATTTTATGACAGGGTGTTGATCCATGGAACTAGTCTGATTGCCGTATGTGGAGTCAGGAAGGAATTTTTTTCCCTATTGGAGCTTGTTTGCCACATTGGTTTTTTTTTGTCTTCCTCTGGATCAACATGTTAGGCTACGGGTTGAACTAGATGGACTTAGAGTCTCCCTTCAACCTTAAAAACTATGATACTATGATACTATTATCAGCTGATCACATGGCTTCCGGCAGATCAGCTGATCACTCACAGCAGCCAGTCGCCGGGTAATCAGCTGATCGCTCACAGCAGCCGGTTGCCGGGTGATCAGCTGATCGTTCGGCCGCCGAGAATGTGTGCGTGGGGTGGAGTGCGGGGGCGGAGTGCCGGGTGGGTGGACCAAGCAGGGCCATGGCGCTGAGGACGTCAGTGCCGCAAGGACTGCATGGCTGGGGACAGGTGTGAGTGTGAGTGTGAGTTTGAGTGTGAGTACATGCGGAGTGTGGGAGGGGGAGGAGACGAGCGAAGAAATGTCGGGCTCCCTGCACACGTAGCCAGGGTAAATATCGGGTAACTAAGCAAAGCACTTTGCTTGGTTACCCGATATTTACCTTGGTTACCAGCAAACACCGCTTAGTGCTGGCTCCTTGCACATGTAGCCAGGGTAAATATCGGGTAACTAGGCAAAGCGCATTGCTTAGTGACCCGATGTGTACCCTGGTTATGTGTGCAGGGAGCCAGAGAGAGCATGTGCAGCGATATCCTACGGATTGTGCTGCTCAAAAAACGTTACATGCTGCGTTCCTTCCGCCCGGCGGAAGCAACGCAGCATCGGCCAGCGGAAGCAACACAGGTCCATCACTCGCAATCCGTCGTCCATACAAGTCTATGGGAAGCAACAGAATCCGTTAACAGATTCCGCTGTTTTCCAAAACGGCGGATTGCAACTGAAGGAAAACAACGCAAGTGTGAAACTACCCTAAGTCATTTGTAACCAACAATGTTGTGTATACGAGGAAATCATCCAGCCATTTTTTTAAAAGCTGTTATAGTATCTACCATTACTACCTCTTGTGCTAGGGCATGCCACAGTCTGACTGCTCTTACTGTAAAAACCCTTTCCTATTTAGCTGCCGGAATCGCATTTCTTCCACTCGCAGTGAGTGCCCCCTGGGCCTTAGTATTGTCTTTGAAAGAATTAAGTCACGTGCCAGTCCTTTATATTGACCACACATGTATTTATACATATAAATGAGATCTCCTCTGAGATGTCTTTTTTTCTAAGGTAAACATATCTAACTTTTTCAACCTGTCATCATATGGGAGGCCTTCCATTCCTTGTAGTAGTCTAGTTAACCACCTTTGAACTGACTCTAACTTCTGAATGTACTTTTTAAAATGTGGAGCCCAAAACTGGATCCATATTCTAGATGTGGCCTTACAATTGATTTATAGAGGGGTAACACCACAACAAAGATGACTGCGGCGTTACTGTAAGGCCAAGCAACGTCAGATCTGTTCATTGGCTGCAAAAAGGCGCCAGAAATTCCAGAAATGAACATGATAGTATCGTCGCAAATACCATATTAGCTGTCGGATAGCGAATACTTTGAATACCCCATTATCTGCCAGATACCGAATAGTGGTGAATATATTCGTTCCTCCCTAATAATGTCCATAGCTATGTGCTGTCAGGGAGCAGATGTCACAAGAAGTGGTAGTAATCATCCTGTTTGTAAGTATTATTCCTGGTACAAGATGGACTGTAAGAAGCAAAGTCCATAAGGTCTTTACAATAGGATGGCCACCAGTAATGCTTTGAAAATTAAAAGAGCAGTCTTCTTCTGCCCGACATGGCCAGCCAACATAGATAAGTAACCCCACGATTAAACTATCTTTCTGTCAGCTTTTGTGATTAAGTTTTTTCTGAAAGGTACCTGAGATAAGTTCACCGGAGCCACAGTAAGCATCTAGGGGGCTACATGATGTGTTAAGGCTCCTCCTTGTCGACTACCAAAAAGAACCTCAAAAGTGCATTTGCATTGATGTTCTTATCCGCCAGCTGAAAATGGAGGATAAAGTCAAAGCAGGCAAAGAACAGCAACTCTGAAGCCTGGCACAGATTAAACTCTGTGCAGGCTGTAAATCATCAAAATTTTTATGGTCGATGTAAATGATGACAGTATGGACAGCCCCTTCTAGTAGATACTACAACTCCTACAAAGCCAGCTTAATTGCCAACAACTCTTGGTTGTTAATCGAGTAATTGTGCTCTGGGGCAAAGACAGCCTCGAAAAAAAACCGCAGATTAACATTTGGCTGGTAGAAGATTTCTGTGTGAAACCGCACTGGCCTTGAGGAAAGAAAGTTTCACTAATTAAACCAACAATAAAGGTCATGAAAATAAAATCAATATTTTATTGCAATAACAAAAACCAGGAAAAGACGAAAAAATGGATTCAAAAATATAATACACAAAAGGGGCAGATGCACAATAAGTGGAAGTGATATAAAACCAAAAGACAACTAACACCAGGTAAATATATGATACTAGAAGGTGGCCCGATTCTAACGCATCGGGTATTCTAGAATTTACGTATTGTGTAGTTAATGTATGATTTCTGTTTTATATATATATATATATATATAGATGTTGTTGTGTGTAGTTGCCAAGTGTTTGTGTAGGGCGCTGTAAATTTTCTGGGTGTTGTCTGGGTGGGGGGGTGTGAGAGCGGTGTTGTTTGTGTGTTGCGTTGTGTGTTGCATTGTTTGTGGAGCGCTGTGTGTCTGTAGCATTGTGTGTGTGTGGTGCTGTGTGTGTTGCACGGTTTGTGTGTGTGTGGGGTGCGTGTGTGTATTTTGGGGAGAGAAATGTTTTGTGCAATGTGTGTGTTGCGCGGTATGTGCATATATTTGTGTGTGCCGCGGTGTTCGTGTGTTGTGTGGGTGTCTGTGTAGGGTGGTGTTTGTGGTTCCCAGTGTGTGGCGGTGTGTGTGTGTTTTGGGGGGAGGTGTGCACCCCCCATCGTGGTCCACCCCCCCATGCTGCACCACCCCATCGTGCTCCATCACCAATGCTGCACCCCCCATCGTGCTCCATCCCCCATGCTGCACTCCCCATAGTGCTCCATCCTCCATGCTGCGCACCCCCCATCGTGCTCCATCCACCATGCTGCGCACCCCCCATCGTGTTTCATCCCCCCATTCTGGGCACCCCCCCATCGTGCTCCATCCTCCATGCTGCACCCCCCATCATGCTCCATCCCCCATGCTGCGCACCCCCCATCGTGCTCCATTTCCCATGCTGTGCACCCCCCATTGTGTTTCATCCCCCATGCTGCACTCTCCATCGTGCTCCATCCCCCATGCTGCACTCCCCATCGTGCTCCATCCCCCATACTGCGCACCCCTCATCGTGATCCATCCCCCATACTGCACACCCCCCATCGTGTTTCATCCCCCCATGCTGCACCCCCCATTGTGCTCCATCCCCCATCGTGCTCCATCCCCCATGCTGTGCACCCCCCATCGTGTTTCATCCCCCCATTCTGGGCACCCCCCATCGTGGTCCACCCCCCATGCTGCACCCCCAATCGTGCTCCATCCCCCATGCTGCACTCCCCATCATGCTCCATCCCCCATGCTGTGAACCCCTCAGAGAGGATTATAATAGGAGGATTATAATAGGCGGAGTATAATGGGAGGAGTAGTCCTGGGGAAAGAGGAGTATAATGGGAGGAGTTGTCCTGGGGGGCAGGTGTACAGGTGCCCAACGTGTGCGAGGGGCATGGCCGAGCGGGCATAGTGTGCGGGGGGCGTGGCCGAGTGGGCATAGTGTGCGGGGGGCATGGCCGAGTGGGCATAGTGTGCGGGGGGCATGGCCTAGCGGGCATAGTGTGCGGGGGGCGTGGCCTAGCAGGCATAGTGTGAGGGGGCGTGGCCTAGCGGGCATAGTGTGAGGGGCCGTGGCCTAGCGGGCATAGTGTGAGGGGCCGTGGCCTAGCGGGCATCGCGTGCGGGGGGCGTGGCCAAGCGGGCATCGCGTGTGGGGGGTGTGGCCTAGCGGGCATTGCGTGCGGGGGGCGGGCCTGGCCAAACGGTTAATCTATGCGGGGGGCGGGGCCAGGCCGAGCGGCCAATCCGTGTGGAGGGGCGGGGCCAGGCTGAGCCCAGCGGCCAATCCGACAGTTGGCACTGTGTCAGGGCCAGGTGGACGGGCAGACCCAGGAGGTGGATCCACTGGGCCGAACTCCTAGATGGTGGTAAGGGGTCCGGTAGCTGGAGCACTATAGGCAGCAGAACAGTCCGTGCACAGGAGTATAACGGAGAAGTCCCTGGGACTACGGAGTCACTGGTGGTAGTCCGGGTGACGCAGCTCAGGTTCGGAAGCCGAGAAGATGTCAGGCGGGGTCAGGAACCTTTGGAGCGAGATGACAGGTCACCGCAGGGATCCGAGATGGTACGGACTGTCAGGATGGCAGATGGACTGCGTTCGGGGTTCGGGATTCGGTCTGGACCGGATGGCGAGGCAGGCACGGCTCTACAAGAGAGATAGGTGAGTATATACACATATACACCAGGAGACCTGACTCCTAGCTTAAGAAACACGAAGATCAGGCCCCGCCCCCTTGGACATAAACCCCCTTTATACCCTGTACCTGTTTTGCATCATTTCCTGTTAATGGACGCTGGCCCTTTAAGAAAGGGTCAATGACCGCGCGCGCGCCCTAATGCGCATGCGCGCTGCCCGAGTGCCAGAAGCCAGAGCAGGAAGCTGCGAGGAGGAAGCAGCAGGGCCAGGATGGGGCTGTGAAGCCGACGGACGCCGGGTGCGGGGACCAGGACGCTGGGGATGCGCTGGCAAGGGGTGCTGGAGAGCGGGGAGCGTGACAGGTGAGCCGGGGGGCAGCACAGGGGACCCGGGGAGCGTGACAGTACCCCCCCCCCCACGCCCCCCTCCCCGCAACCGGGACAGGAAGGCACGGATCAGCGGAGTACCCACATTCTCCCGGGGCTCCCAGGACCTATCCTCAGGACCATACCCTGCCCAGTCCACCAGGAAGAACTGTCGACCCCGTACGGTCTTCATGGCCACGATATCCCTTACCGCATAGATGTCGTCATCGGCAATAGGTGGAGGAGCCGAACTGGCAGCAGCGGAGAAGGGACCCAGGACAACCGGCTTGAGCAGGGAGATGTGGAATGAGTTGGGTATCCTCATCGTGGCCGGGAGCTGTAGCTTGTAGGAGACCTCATTGATCTTGTTGAGGACTTTAAACGGCCCGATGTAGCGAGGACCCAGCTTGTAGGATGGTATCTTCAATCGGACGTACTTGGATGCAAGCCAGACTAGATCACCAGGAGAGAAACACGGAGGGTCCAGACGTCTCTTGTCTGCGTGTCTTTTCATCCGCAGGGAAGCACGCCCAAGGGACGCCTTGACAGAGTCCCAAATGGTTGCAAAGTCACGGGCTACAGTATCAGCAGCAGGGACATCCGAAGAAGGGGATACAGGCAATGGGACGGAGGGCTGAAGTCCGTAAACGACATGGAAGGGAGAGCTGGAGGACGACTCACTGATGTGGTGGTTATGGGAGAATTCAGCCCAAGGAAGAAGCGTGGACCAGTCGTCGTGATGGGCGTTGACATAGTGACGTAAGAAAGAGGTCAATATTTGGTTGACCCTCTCCACTTGGCCATTAGACTGAGGATGGTATGCAGATGAAAAGTCCAGAGTCACTCCCAGATGGTTGCAGAGAGCCCTCCAGAAGCGGGAGGTGAACTGAGTTCCTCTATCGGATACGATGTGAGATGGAAAGCCATGCAAGCGGAAGATGTGATGTATGTAGGCGTCCGCGAGTTCCTGAGCAGAGGGCAATCCAGCCATAGGGACGAAATGGGCCATTTTAGAGAATCGATCCACCACGACCCATATGACTGTGTGTCCGGAGGACAATGGCAAGTCTGTAATAAAGTCCATCGCTATGTGTTGCCACGGAACTGAAGGTATCGGCAGAGGCAGAAGACGGCCATATGGCAGGTGTTTGGGCGTCTTGTTCCTGGCACAAGAGGAGCAGGCAGAGACAAAAGCAGCGACGTCCGTGCGAAGGGATGGCCACCAGTAATGGCGTACAATCGCACCCCATGTTCTCTTCTGACCAGCATGACCGGCTGTTTTCGAGGCATGACCCCAGTGTAACACTTTTTGCCTGTCTGTCTCAGAGACATAGGTCTTCCCGGGCGGTATCTGGGCCAGGGTGACAGGGGCCACCGGAATGATTTTGCTAGGACAGATGATGGGTTGGGTAGTCTCCTCCTCCTGCTCTATGGGCATGAAAGACCTGGACAAGGCATCAGCGCATACATTCTTGTCCGCGGGTCGGAAATGGAGCTGGAAATCAAACCTGGCAAAGAATAAGGACCACCTGGCTTGCCGTGGGTTCAGTCGCTGAGCAGACCGCAGGTATTCCAGGTTCTTGTGGTCCGTGTAAATGATAACGGGGTACACTGCTCCTTCCAGAAGGTAGCGCCATTCCTCCAGAGCCAGTTTGACTGCCAAGAGCTCTCGGTCACCGATGGTGTAGTTGCGTTCAGGCGCTGAGAAGCTCTTGGAGAAGAATCCGCAAGTCACCATCTTCCCGGAGGAGGATTTCTGCATGAGCACTGCTCCGGCTCCTGAGGAGGAGGCATCCACCTCCAAGGTGAACTGGCGGTTTAACTCCGGACGGTGAAGTACAGGAGAGGAGGCAAATGCCCGCTTCAGCGAGCCAAACGCGGCGTCGGCCGCAGGTGACCAGTCCTTTGGATTAGCCTCTTTCTTGGTCAAAGCGGAGAGAGGAGCAGTCAGAGCCGAGAAGTGAGGGATGAACTGGCGGTAGTAGTTGGCGAATCCCAGGAAACGTTGGATTGCCTTCAGTCCAGAAGGAAGAGGCCAGTTGAGAATGGAGGAGACCTTCTTTGGATCCATCTGCAGTCCGGTATCAGAGATGATGTACCCCAGGAAGGGGAGAGAAGACTGCTCAAAGACACACTTCTCATACTTCGCGTACAGACGATTCTCTCTCAGTCTTTGTAGAACCAGCTGCACGTTCTCTCTGTGGGTCTGGAGGTCCGGAGAGAAGACAAGGATGTCATCCAGATATACTACCACACAGACGTAAAGAAGGTCCGGGAAGACGTCGTTCACCAGTTCTTGAAAGACGGCTGGGGCGTTACACAGGCCGAAGGGCATCACGCAGTATTCATAGTGCCCATCGCGAGTGTTGAACGCGGTCTTCCATTCGTCCCCAGAGCGGATACGGACCAGATTGTAAGCACCCCGAAGATCCAGCTTGGTGAACACACGAGCTCCTCTAAGCCGGTCAAACAATTCAGGGATGAGCGGCAGAGGGTACTTGTTTTTTACGGTGATTTGATTCAAACCCCGGTAGTCTATGCATGGGCGTAAGTCGCCCTCTTTCTTCTTGACAAAGAAGAAACCTGCTCCAGCAGGAGAGGAGGATCTCCGGATGAATCCCCTTGCCAGGCTCTCTGTGATGTAAGTAGACATGGCCCTTGTTTCGGCTGGAGACAATGGATATATCCGTCCTCGAGGTGGTGTAGTTCCAGGGAGCAGGTCGATGGCACAATCGTAGGGACGATGTGGCGGAAGTACCTCGGATTCCTTTTTATCAAAGACGTCTGCAAAGGACCAATAGGCCGAGGGCAGCCCCGGTAGGTTCTCTGGAACCGGAGGTCGTCGGATGGGTTGTATGGTCTTCAGGCACTTCTCATGGCACGAAGAGCCCCATCGGGTGATTTCGCCAGTGCCCCAGCTGACTGATGGTTCGTGTGTCCGCAACCAGGGAAGTCCCAGCAGGATTTGATGGGACATGTGTGGGAGGACGTAGAGAGCGATGTTCTCGGTGTGCAGGGCACCGATACGCAGTTCCACCGGCTTGGTGATCCAGGAGATGGTGTCAGAGAGGGGTCTCCCATCCACAGAGGCAATCACGAGGGGCTTGTCAAGTGGAGTAACAGGCACCTGGTACTTGTCCACCGTGGCCTGCTGGATGAAATTGCCTGCTGCCCCGGAATCGAAGTATGCCTCAGCCGTGAACCGCGTCTCTCCCGTTGTCACTTGCACAGTCCATGTAACCGGGTCTGAGAGAGTCCCAGCACCTAGGGTGGCCTCTCCTACCAACCCTAGGCTTTGGAGTTTCCCGGCCTCTCAGGACAGGAGCGTAGCAGGTGTGTGTCCTCTCCGCAGTAAAAGCAGAGGCCCTTGGCGAGCCGCTCAGCTCTACGTTGTTCAGACTGCCGCACTCTGTCAATCTGCATGGGCTCGTGGACGGGGACCCCAGCTGTTGATGACTGAAGTACGGAGGGCTTCTGCGGAGGAGAGGAATGCCGTACCGGACGTCTCTCACGGGACACTTCCTTGGATCGCTCCTGAAAGCGGATGTCCACTCGAGTCGCTAGGGTAATCAGGGCATCCAGGGTGGTCGGTACGTCACGACCCGCCAGCTCATCTTTAATTCGCCCCGAGAGTCCTTCCCAGAAGGCGGCGGTTAAGGCCTCGTTGTTCCACCCGAGTTCCGAAGCCAAGGTGCGAAACCGGATTGCGTATTGGCCCACCGTCAGAGTCCCCTGACGCAACCGGAGAAGAGACGAAGCAGATGCGGAGGCGCGTCCGGGCTCATCAAAGGTGCCACGGAATGCCTGCAGGAAGTCCTGGATGTTCGTGGTCACAGGATCCCCCTTCTCCCACAAGGGGTTCATCCACGCCAGTGCCTCACCCTCTAGATGGGACATGATGAAGGCGACCTTGGCTTGATCAGAGGCAAACAAATGCGGCAGCTGCGTGAAATGGAGGGAGCATTGGTTTAAGAATCCCCTGCAGGTCTTGGGGTCTCCGGCGTACCGGGGTGGTGAGGCCAAACGAAGTCCGGAAGTATCTGACGAAGTCGCCACGGGAGCTGGAGCCATGGCTTGACTAGTGGAGGCCCGGGATGCTGAAGTCGTGACTGCCGCTTGTAGCGTGTTCAGGCGGGCGTCCACAGAAGACATAAATTGCAGCATGCGGGTCTGAGTCTCTCGCTGGCGTTGGAGTTCCTCCTGTACGGCTGCTAGTGCTGCAGCGGGATCCATGGCCTGATCTTACTGTCAGGGCCAGGTGGACGGGCAGACCCAGGAGGTGGATCCACTGGGCCGAACTCCTAGATGGTGGTAAGGGGTCCGGTAGCTGGAGCACTATAGGCAGCAGAACAGTCCGTGCACAGGAGTATAACGGAGAAGTCCCTGGGACTACGGAGTCACTGGTGGTAGTCCGGGTGACGCAGCTCAGGTTCGGAAGCCGAGAAGATGTCAGGCGGGGTCCGGAACCTTTGTAGCGAGATGACAGGTCACCGCAGGGATCCGAGATGGTACGGACTATCAGGATGGCAGATGGACTGCGTTCGGGGTTCGGGATTCGGTCTGGACCGGATGGCGAGGCAGGCACGGCTCTACAAGAGAGATAGGTGAGTATATACACATATACACCAGGAGACCTGACTCCTAGCTTAAGAAACACGAAGATCAGGCCCCGCCCCCTTGGACATAAACCCCCTTTATACCCTGTACCTGTTTTGCATCATTTCCTGTTAATAGACGCTGGCCCTTTAAGAAAGGGTCAATGACCGCGCGCGCGCCCTAATGCGCATGCGCGCTGCCCGAGTGCCAGAAGCCAGAGCAGGAAGCTGCGAGGAGGAAGCAGCAGGGCCAGGATGGGGCTGTGAAGCCGACGGACGCCGGGTGCGGGGACCAGGACGCTGGGGACGCGCTGGCAAGGGGTGCTGGAGAGCGGGGAGCGTGACAGGTGAGCCGGGGGGCAGCACAGGGGACCCGGGGAGCGTGACACACTGTAAGTGTGCAGTGGGGCGGTCTGATCTGCAGGTGGCCGCCCTCCCCAGGCCTGTGCTGGTCTGGGGAGCCTCCCCCAACATGTCTGCAGCGTGGAGTGGCTGGTACTTGTGGTACCACGCCACCGCTGTCGCCGCTAATGTCACCGCTTCTGCGCCTGCTCCACGTGAGTATTCCACTCTTCTTGCAGCCCGTGCGCGCTCCCGTTATGGCCCCTGCGCGCTCCCGTTATGGCCCCTGTCCATGCCCCCCGCGGTCTGCCCCCCCACGCCCCGATCTGCCCCCCGACATCCCGATCTGCTCCCCCTGCGATCTGCCTGCCTCCTCTGTGATCTCTATTCTGCTTCCTTCCTTCCTTCTTTGCTTCTCCGGTATCCCCCTCTGCTCTTCCCCCTCCCCTCCCCCCTTGACGTCCTCTTACCTGCCTTCACCGGGTCGTCCGATTTCTTCACTGGCCCGACCACATCTGCTCCATCTCTGGGTCCTTCCTGGGTCTTCTGCTGATCTGTCCAACGTCCTGCCTGCGGCTCCTGTACAGCTGTCTATCTCGCTTGCCTTCTGTTCCTCCTGCTACTCCTCTGGGTACTGTGAGTATAACTATTTTTTTTTTTATTTTTTCCCTGTGTCCTGTCCATGTTTACACCTTATCTGTCCGTGCGTCCCGCCGAGCACTGATCAGGGATGCACATAACAAATCTGCATCCCTGCTCAATTTTTGGCGTGACTTTTTTCCGTATCCGCGATGCTTTTTGTATCGCATCTGTCCGTGCGTCCCACCGAGCGCTGATCAGGGATGCACATAACGGATCGGCATCCCTGCTCAATTTTTGGTGTAACTTTTTCTTTTTTTCCGTATCACCGACGCTTTTTGTATCTCATCCGAATGTGCGTCCTGCAGCGGTCGATCAGTGCACCGCGTCTGTGCGTTTGAAAAGTCAAATGGCGTTCCTTCTCTTCTGAGCCCCACCATACGCCAAACTATTTATTTCCACCACAAATGAGGTATCTGCGTACTCAGGAAAAATTGCACAATATGTTTTATGGTGCAGTTTTTCCTGATACCCTTGTAAAAAAAAAAAAAGCTACCTGGTTGACGCAAAAATTTTGTGGTAAAAAAAAAAAAAAAAATTTCACGGTTCAATGTTATCAACTTCTGTGGAGCCCCTGGGGGTGCAAGGGGCTCACCAAACATCTAGATAATTTCCTTGAGGGGATGGGGTCACTTGTGAGGGAGCTCCACTGTTTACGCACCATATGGGTCTCCAAACATGACATGGCGTCCGCTAATGATTCCAACCAATTTTGCTGTCAAATGGTGCGCTCTCTCTTCTGAGCCCTGCCATGCGCCCAAACAATTACTTTCCACCACATATGAGGTATCGTCGTACTCAGGAGAAATTGCACAATACGTTTTATGGTACATTTTTTCCTGATACCCTTGTGAAAAAAAAAGCTACGTGGTTCAAGTAACAGTTTTGTGGTGAAAAAAAAAAATTGTATTCATGGCTCAACATTATCAACTTGTGTGGAGCCCCTTGGGGCTCGCTAAACATCTAGATAAATTCCTTGAGGCGTCTAGTTTCCAAAATGGGGTCGCTTGTGGGGGAGCTCCATTGTTTAGGCACCTCAGGGGGTCTCCAAATGCAACATTACGTCAGCTAATGATTCCAACCAATTTTGCTGTCAAATGGTGCTCTTTTTCTTCTGAGGCCCGCCATGCGCACAAATAATTACTTTCCACCACATATGAGGTATCTGCGTACTCAGGAGAAAATGCACAATACATTTTAGGCCCCTTTCACACGTCAGTGATTCTGGTATGTTTGTGCTTTTTTTTAAATGTACCAGAATCACGGACATACGCAGACCCATTATAATGAATGGGTCTGCTCACACGTCAGTGATTTGTCACTGCACGTGTCTCCGTGCAGCATACCCGCGTGTGCGTGATTGCTGCACGAAGACATGTCCATTTTTTTCTGGCATCACTGATGTTCCACGGACCACGCAGTGGTGTGGTCCGTGAAACACGTGCCAGAAAAAAACGTACTTTTAAAATAAAAAACATTTTAACTCACCCGGCGTCCAGCGATGTCCTCTGCAGCCCGTTCTCCCTGCTCCTTCTGTGCCGGCTGATTACTGTCGCGCATATTCATTATGCGCGACACAGCCGACCCGGAAGCAGCTGCTGCGGGGGTCACCGCCGGCCGGATGCTGCGTCGCGGGAGCGATCAGCACCATGGACAGCGGGAGCGGGCGCAGGTGAGTGAATCTCTAAGTGCAATCACGGGCCACGGAGAACAGAGCCCGGATTGCACTTAGACAACCCACGTGTGCCGTGATTTTCGGCACACGCAGGGACATGTGCATGTTTTACACGCCAGTGAAAAACGTCTGTGTTTTTCACTGACGTGTGAAACGGGCCTTATGGTGCATTTTTTACTTATACCCTTATGAAAAAAAAGCTACCTAGTTGAAGCAACAGTTTTGTGGTAAAAATTTTTTTTTTTATTTTCACGGCTCAATGTTATAAACTTCTGTGAAACCACCAGGGGTTCAAAGTGCTCACTGAACATCTAGAAAAATTATTTGAGGGCTCTAGTTTCCAAAATGGGGTCACTTGTGGGGTAGCTCTATTGTTTAGGCACCTCACCTCATATATCTACTCAGGAGAAAATGCACAATACATTTTATGGTGCATTTTTTCCTGATACCCTTGTGAAAAAAAAAGCTACCTCGTTGAAGCAAGTTTTGTGGTAAAATTTTTTTTTTTCTTTTTACGGCTCAACTTTATAAACTTCTGTGAAGCCCCCAGAGGTTCAAAGTGCTCACCAAACATCTAGAAAAATTATTTGAGGGCTCTAGTTTCCAAAATGGGGTCACTTGTGGGGTAGCTCAACTGTTTAGGCACCTCAGGGGGTCTTCAAACCCGACATGGCGTCTGCTAATGAGTGCAGCTAATTTTGTGTTCAAAAATTCAAATGGCGCTCCTTCCCTTTCGAACTCTGCCGTGCGCCCAAACAATTGATTTTTACCACATATGGGGTATCAGCGTACTCAAGAGAAAATGCACAATAAATTGTAGAGTGCACTTTCTCTTTTCTCCCTTGTGAAAATTAAAATTGTATGGCTAAAGTAACATTTTTGTGTTTAAAAAGTAAAATTTTCATTTTTTCCTTCCACATTGCTTTGGTTGCTGTGAAGCACCTAAAGGGTTAATAAACTTCTTGGATGTGGTTTTGAGCAGAGTGGGGGGTGCAGATTTTAGAATGGGGTCCCTTTTGGGTATTTTCTGTCACCTCGGCCTCTCAAAGTCACCTCAAATGTGATGTGGTCCCTAAAAAAAATTCTTTTGTAAATTTTGTTGGAAAAATGAGAAATTGCTGATTAACTTTGACCCCTTCTAACTTTCTAACGAAAAAAAAAATTGTTTCGAAAATTGCGCTGATGTAAAGTAGACAAGTGGGAAATGTTATTTAGTAACTATTTTGTGTGACATATTTCTCAGATTTATAGGCATAAATTTTCAAATTTTGAAAATTGCGAAATTTTCAAAATTTTTGTAAAATTTCCGAAATTTTCACAAATAAACGCAAAAAATATCGGCCTATATTTACCACTGTCAGGAAGTACAATATGTCACGAAAAAACAATCTCAGAATCGCCAGGATCTGTTGAAGTGTTCCAGAGTTATAACCTGTCAAATTGACACTGGTCAGAATTGCAAAAAATAGCCCAGTCATTAGGGTGTTTTAGTGGCCGGGGGTGAAGGGGTTAAAAGAATTAAAGAGGGTAGGTAGTGATCAGGCATTATATAATTATAGAAAATTAAATAAAATATGTAAAAAGCAAATTAAGTTAGCTAAGTTTGAGACAGAGAGACTCATTGCGAGAGAAAGTAAAAATAATCCTAAAATATTCCTTAACTACATAAACAGTAAAAAACTGAAAAGTGATAGTGTTGGCCCCCTTAAATTTCTTGGTGAAATGGTTGAGGGGGATGAGGGTAAAGCCAAAATGCTGAATGACTTTTTTTCTACGGTTTTTATACAAGAAAATGCCATGGCAGATGACATGACCAGTGATACCATAAATTCACCCTTGAGTATTACCTGCTTAACCCAGCAGGAAGTACGCTGCCGCCTCGAAATCACTAAGGTTGACAAATCTCCGGGCCCGGATGGCATACATCCCAGAGTACTACAGGAATTGCGTTCTGTGATAGATAGACCATTATTTTTAATCTTCACAGATTCCTTAATAACAGGGTCGGTACCGCAGGACTGGCGCATAGCAAATGTGGTGCCAATATTCAAAAAGGGGACAAAAACTGAGCCGGGAAATTATAGGCCGGTAAGTTTAACCTTACGGTTGGTAAAATCCTTGAGGGTTTCTTAAGAGATGCTATACTGGAGTATCTGAAGAAAAATAACCTTATGACAGAGTATCAACATGGGTTTATGAGGGATCGATCCTGTCAAACTAATTTGATCAGCTTCTATGAAGAGGTAAGTTCAAGCCTGGACCAGGGAAATGCAGTGGATGTTGTGTATATGGACTTTTCAAAAGCTTTTGATACGGTGCCACACAAAAGGTTGGTAGATAAAATGAGAATAATGGGGATAGGGGAAAATATGTGTAACTGGGTTAAAAACTGGCTCAGTGATAGGAAACAAAGGGTGGTTATTAATGGTACGTACTTAGACTGGGTCTCAGTTCATAGTGGGGTACCACAGGGGTCAGTATTGGGCCCGCTTCTTTTCAACATATTTATTAATGACTTTGTTGGAGGCATGCGGAGTAGAATTTCAATATTTGCAGATGATACTAAACTCTAATCAATACAGAGGAGGATAATTTTATATTACAGTGAGATTTATGTAAATTGGAGGATTGGGCTGAGAAGTGGCAATTGAATTTTAATGTAGATAAATATAAAGTCATGCACTTGGGTAGATGAAATAAAATTTATAATTATGTACTTAATTGTAGAACACTGCGTAAAACAGACACAGAAAAAGACTTGGGTGTATGGGTGGATGGTAAACTTAACTTTAGTGGACAGTGTCAGGCAACAGCTGCCAGGGCTAATAAAATAATGGGATGTATTAAAAGAGGTATAAGTGTTCATGAAAAAAATATAGTTCTACCTCTGTACAAGTCACTAGAATACTGTGTACAATTCTGGTTAGCGATATATAAGAAGGACATAGCTGAACTGGAGAGGGTGCAGAGAAGTGCGACCAAGATTATTAGAGAAATGGGTGGGCTGCAATACCAAGACAGGTTATTAAACTTGGGGTTATTTAGTTTGGAAAAACGAAGGCTTAGAGGGGATCTAATCACAATGTATAAATATATGATGGGACAGTACAGAGACTTTTCCAAAGATCTTTTTGCACCTAGGCCTGCGACTGGAACACGGGGGCATCCGCTACGTCTTGAGGAAAGAAGGTTTAATCATAATCACAGACGAGGATTCTTTACTGTACGAGCAGTGAGACTATGGAACTCTCTGCTGCATGATGTTGTAATGAGTGATTCCCTACTAACATTTAAGCAGAGCCTGGACGCCTTTCTTGAAAAATGTAATATTACCAGTTATGTATATTAGATTTTATGACAGGGTGTTGATCCATGGAACTAGTCTGATTGCCGTATGTGGAGTCAGGAAGGAATTTTTTTCCCTATTGGAGCTTGTTTGCCACATTGGTTTTTTTTTGCCTTCCTCTGGATCAACATGTTAGGCTACGGGTTGAACTAGATGGACTTAGAGTCTCCCTTCAACCTTAAAAACTATGATACTATGATACTATTATCAGCTGATCACATGGCTTCCGGCAGATCAGCTGATCACTCACAGCAGCCAGTCGCCGGGTAATCAGCTGATCGCTCACAGCAGCCGGTTGCCGGGTGATCAGCTGATCGTTCGGCCGCCGAGAATGTGTGCGTGGGGTGGAGTGCGGGGGCGGAGTGCCGGGTGGGTGGACCAAGCAGGGCCATGGCGCTGAGGACGTCAGTGCCGCAAGGACTGCATGGCTGGGGACAGGTGTGAGTGTGAGTTTGAGTGTGAGTACATGCGGAGTGTGGGAGGGGGAGGAGACGAGCGAAGAAATGTCGGGCTCCCTGCACACGTAGCCAGGGTAAATATCGGGTAACTAAGCAAAGCACTTTGCTTGGTTACCCGATATTTACCTTGGTTACCAGCGAACACCGCTTAGTGCTGGCTCCTTGCACATGTAGCCAGGGTAAATATCGGGTAACTAGGCAAAGCGCATTGCTTAGTGACCCGATGTGTACCCTGGTTATGTGTGCAGGGAGCCAGAGAGAGCATGTGCAGCGATATCCTACGGATTGTGCTGCTCAAAAAACGTTACATGCTGCGTTCCTTCCGCCCGGCGGAAGCAACGCAGCATCGGCCAGCGGAAGCAACACAGGTCCATCACTCGCAATCCGTCGTCCATACAAGTCTATGGGAAGCAACAGAATCCGTTAACAGATTCCGCTGTTTTCCAAAACGGCGGATTGCAACTGAAGGAAAACAACGCAAGTGTGAAACTACCCTAAGTCATTTGTAACCAACAATGTTGTGTATACGAGGAAATCATCCAGCCATTTTTTTAAAAGCTGTTATAGTATCTACCATTACTACCTCTTGTGCTAGGGCATGCCACAGTCTGACTGCTCTTACTGTAAAAACCCTTTCCTATTTAGCTGCCGGAATCGCATTTCTTCCACTCGCAGTGAGTGCCCCCTGGGCCTTAGTATTGTCTTTGAAAGAATTAAGTCACGTGCCAGTCCTTTATATTGACCACACATGTATTTATACATATAAATGAGATCTCCTCTGAGATGTCTTTTTTTCTAAGGTAAACATATCTAACTTTTTCAACCTGTCATCATATGGGAGGTCTTCCATTCCTTGTAGTAGTCTAGTTAACCACCTTTGAACTGACTCTAACTTCTGAATGTACTTTTTAAAATGTGGAGCCCAAAACTGGATCCATATTCTAGATGTGGCCTTACAATTGATTTATAGAGGGGTAACACCACAACAAAGATGACTGCGGCGTTACTGTAAGGCCAAGCAACGTCAGATCTGTTCATTGGCTGCAAAAAGGCGCCAGAAATTCCAGAAATGAACATGATAGTATCGTCGCAAATACCATATTAGCTGTCGGATAGCGAATACTTTGAATACCCCATTATCTGCCAGATACCGAATAGTGGTGAATATATTCGTTCCTCCCTAATAATGTCCATAGCTATGTGCTGTCAGGGAGCAGATGTCACAAGAAGTGGTAGTAATCATCCTGTTTGTAAGTATTATTCCTGGTACAAGATGGACTGTAAGAAGCAAAGTCCATAAGGTCTTTACAATAGGATGGCCACCAGTAATGCTTTGAAAATTAAAAGAGCAGTCTTCTTCTGCCCGACATGGCCAGCCAACATAGATAAGTAACCCCACGATTAAACTATCTTTCTGTCAGCTTTTGTGATTAAGTTTTTTCTGAAAGGTACCTGAGATAAGTTCACCGGAGCCACAGTAAGCATCTAGGGGGCTACATGATGTGTTAAGGCTTCTCCTTGTCGACTACCAAAAAGAACCTCAAAAGTGCATTTGCATTGATGTTCTTATCCGCCAGCTGAAAATGGAGGATAAAGTCAAAGCAGGCAAAGAACAGCAACTCTGAAGCCTGGCACAGATTAAGCTCTGTGCAGGCTGTAAATCATCAAAATTTTTATGGTCGATGTAAATGATGACAGTATGGACAGCCCCTTCTAGTAGATACTACAACTCCTACAAAGCCAGCTTAATTGCCAACAACTCTTGGTTGTTAATCGAGTAATTGTGCTCTGGGGCAAAGACAGCCTCGAAAAAAAACCGCAGATTAACATTTGGCTGGTAGAAGATTTCTGTGTGAAACCGCACTGGCCTTGAGGAAAGAAAGTTTCACTAATTAAACCAACAATAAAGGTCATGAAAATAAAATCAATATTTTATTGCAATAACAAAAACCAGGAAAAGACGAAAAAATGGATTCAAAAATATAATACACAAAAGGGGCAGATGCACAATAAGTGGAAGTGATATAAAACCAAAAGACAACTAACACCAGGTAAATATATGATACTAGAAGGTGGCCCGATTCTAACGCATCGGGTATTCTAGAATTTACGTATTGTGTAGTTAATGTATGATTTCTGTTTTATATATATATATATATATATAGATGTTGTTGTGTGTAGTTGCCAAGTGTTTGTGTAGGGCGCTGTAAATTTTCTGGGTGTTGTCTGGGTGGGGGGGTGTGAGAGCGGTGTTGTTTGTGTGTTGCGTTGTGTGTTGCATTGTTTGTGGAGCGCTGTGTGTCTGTAGCATTGTGTGTGTGTGGTGCTGTGTGTGTTGCACGGTTTGTGTGTGTGTGGGGTGCGTGTGTGTATTTTGGGGAGAGAAATGTTTTGTGCAATGTGTGTGTTGCGCGGTATGTGCATATATTTGTGTGTGCCGCGGTGTTCGTGTGTTGTGTGGGTGTCTGTGTAGGGTGGTGTTTGTGGTTCCCAGTGTGTGGCGGTGTGTGTGTGTTTTGGGGGGAGGTGTGCACCCCCCATCGTGGTCCACCCCCCCATGCTGCACCACCCCATCGTGCTCCATCACCAATGCTGCACCCCCCATCGTGCTCCATCCCCCATGCTGCACTCCCCATAGTGCTCCATCCTCCATGCTGCGCACCCCCCATCGTGCTCCATCCACCATGCTGCGCACCCCCCATCGTGTTTCATCCCCCCATTCTGGGCACCCCCCCATCGTGCTCCATCCTCCATGCTGCACCCCCCATCATGCTCCATCCCCCATGCTGCGCACCCCCCATCGTGCTCCATTTCCCATGCTGCGCACCCCCCATTGTGTTTCATCCCCCATGCTGCACTCTCCATCGTGCTCCATCCCCCATGCTGCACTCCCCATCGTGCTCCATCCCCCATACTGCGCACCCCTCATCGTGATCCATCCCCCATACTGCACACCCCCCATCGTGTTTCATCCCCCCATGCTGCACCCCCCATTGTGCTCCATCCCCCATCGTGCTCCATCCCCCATGCTGTGCACCCCCCATCGTGTTTCATCCCCCCATTCTGGGCACCCCCCATCGTGGTCCACCCCCCATGCTGCACCCCCAATCGTGCTCCATCCCCCATGCTGCACTCCCCATCATGCTCCATCCCCCATGCTGTGAACCCCTCAGAGAGGATTATAATAGGAGGATTATAATAGGCGGAGTATAATGGGAGGAGTAGTCCTGGGGAAAGAGGAGTATAATGGGAGGAGTTGTCCTGGGGGGCAGGTGTACAGGTGCCCAACGTGTGCGAGGGGCATGGCCGAGCGGGCATAGTGTGCGGGGGGCGTGGCCGAGTGGGCATAGTGTGCGGGGGGCATGGCCGAGTGGGCATAGTGTGCGGGGGGCATGGCCTAGCGGGCATAGTGTGCGGGGGGCGTGGCCTAGCAGGCATAGTGTGAGGGGGCGTGGCCTAGCGGGCATAGTGTGAGGGGCCGTGGCCTAGCGGGCATAGTGTGAGGGGCCGTGGCCTAGCGGGCATCGCGTGCGGGGGGCGTGGCCAAGCGGGCATCGCGTGTGGGGGGTGTGGCCTAGCGGGCATTGCGTGCGGGGGGCGGGCCTGGCCAAACGGTTAATCTATGCGGGGGGCGGGGCCAGGCCGAGCGGCCAATCCGTGTGGAGGGGCGGGGCCAGGCTGAGCCCAGCGGCCAATCCGACGGTTGGCACTGTGTCAGGGCCAGGTGGACGGGCAGACCCAGGAGGTGGATCCACTGGGCCGAACTCCTAGATGGTGGTAAGGGGTCCGGTAGCTGGAGCACTATAGGCAGCAGAACAGTCCGTGCACAGGAGTATAACGGAGAAGTCCCTGGGACTACGGAGTCACTGGTGGTAGTCCGGGTGACGCAGCTCAGGTTCGGAAGCCGAGAAGATGTCAGGCGGGGTCCGGAACCTTTGTAGCGAGATGACAGGTCACCGCAGGGATCCGAGATGGTACGGACTGTCAGGATGGCAGATGGACTGCGTTCGGGGTTCGGGATTCGGTCTGGACCGGATGGCGAGGCAGGCACGGCTCTACAAGAGAGATAGGTGAGTATATACACATATACACCAGGAGACCTGACTCCTAGCTTAAGAAACACGAAGATCAGGCCCCGCCCCCTTGGACATAAACCCCCTTTATACCCTGTACCTGTTTTGCATCATTTCCTGTTAATGGACGCTGGCCCTTTAAGAAAGGGTCAATGACCGCGCGCGCGCCCTAATGCGCATGCGCGCTGCCCGAGTGCCAGAAGCCAGAGCAGGAAGCTGCGAGGAGGAAGCAGCAGGGCCAGGATGGGGCTGTGAAGCCGACGGACGCCGGGTGCGGGGACCAGGACGCTGGGGACGCGCTGGCAAGGGGTGCTGGAGAGCGGGGAGCGTGACAGGTGAGCCGGGGGGCAGCACAGGGGACCCGGGGAGCGTGACAGTACCCCCCCCCCCACGCCCCCCTCCCCGCAACCGGGACAGGAAGGCACGGATCAGCGGAGTACCCACATTCTCCCGGGGCTCCCAGGACCTATCCTCAGGACCATACCCTGCCCAGTCCACCAGGAAGAACTGTCGACCCCGTACGGTCTTCATGGCCACGATATCCCTTACCGCATAGATGTCGTCATCGGCAATAGGTGGAGGAGCCGAACTGGCAGCAGCGGAGAAGGGACCCAGGACAACCGGCTTGAGCAGGGAGATGTGGAATGAGTTGGGTATCCTCATCGTGGCCGGGAGCTGTAGCTTGTAGGAGACCTCATTGATCTTGTTGAGGACTTTAAACGGCCCGATGTAGCGAGGACCCAGCTTGTAGGATGGTATCTTCAATCGGACGTACTTGGATGCAAGCCAGACTAGATCACCAGGAGAGAAACACGGAGGGTCCAGACGTCTCTTGTCTGCGTGTCTTTTCATCCGCAGGGAAGCACGCCCAAGGGACGCCTTGACAGAGTCCCAAATGGTTGCAAAGTCACGGGCTACAGTATCAGCAGCAGGGACATCCGAAGAAGGGGATACAGGCAATGGGACGGAGGGCTGAAGTCCGTAAACGACATGGAAGGGAGAGCTGGAGGACGACTCACTGATGTGGTGGTTATGGGAGAATTCAGCCCAAGGAAGAAGCGTGGACCAGTCGTCGTGATGGGCGTTGACATAGTGACGTAAGAAAGAGGTCAATATTTGGTTGACCCTCTCCACTTGGCCATTAGACTGAGGATGGTATGCAGATGAAAAGTCCAGAGTCACTCCCAGATGGTTGCAGAGAGCCCTCCAGAAGCGGGAGGTGAACTGAGTTCCTCTATCGGATACGATGTGAGATGGAAAGCCATGCAAGCGGAAGATGTGATGTATGTAGGCGTCCGCGAGTTCCTGAGCAGAGGGCAATCCAGCCATAGGGACGAAATGGGCCATTTTAGAGAATCGATCCACCACGACCCATATGACTGTGTGTCCGGAGGACAATGGCAAGTCTGTAATAAAGTCCATCGCTATGTGTTGCCACGGAACTGAAGGTATCGGCAGAGGCAGAAGACGGCCATATGGCAGGTGTTTGGGCGTCTTGTTCCTGGCACAAGAGGAGCAGGCAGAGACAAAAGCAGCGACGTCCGTGCGAAGGGATGGCCACCAGTAATGGCGTACAATCGCACCCCATGTTCTCTTCTGACCAGCATGACCGGCTGTTTTCGAGGCATGACCCCAGTGTAACACTTTTTGCCTGTCTGTCTCAGAGACATAGGTCTTCCCGGGCGGTATCTGGGCCAGGGTGACAGGGGCCACCGGAATGATTTTGCTAGGACAGATGATGGGTTGGGTAGTCTCCTCCTCCTGCTCTATGGGCATGAAAGACCTGGACAAGGCATCAGCGCATACATTCTTGTCCGCGGGTCGGAAATGGAGCTGGAAATCAAACCTGGCAAAGAATAAGGACCACCTGGCTTGCCGTGGGTTCAGTCGCTGAGCAGACCGCAGGTATTCCAGGTTCTTGTGGTCCGTGTAAATGATAACGGGGTGCACTGCTCCTTCCAGAAGGTAGCGCCATTCCTCCAGAGCCAGTTTGACTGCCAAGAGCTCTCGGTCACCGATGGTGTAGTTGCGTTCAGGCGCTGAGAAGCTCTTGGAGAAGAATCTGCAAGTCACCATCTTCCCGGAGGAGGATTTCTGCATGAGCACTGCTCCGGCTCCTGAGGAGGAGGCATCCACCTCCAAGGTGAACTGGCGGTTTAACTCCGGACGGTGAAGTACAGGAGAGGAGGCAAATGCCCGCTTCAGCGAGCCAAACGCGGCGTCGGCCGCAGGTGACCAGTCCTTTGGATTAGCCTCTTTCTTGGTCAAAGCGGAGAGAGGAGCAGTCAGAGCCGAGAAGTGAGGGATGAACTGGCGGTAGTAGTTGGCGAATCCCAGGAAACGTTGGATTGCCTTCAGTCCAGAAGGAAGAGGCCAGTTGAGAATGGAGGAGACCTTCTTTGGATCCATCTGCAGTCCGGTATCAGAGATGATGTACCCCAGGAAGGGGAGAGAAGACTGCTCAAAGACACACTTCTCATACTTCGCGTACAGACGATTCTCTCTCAGTCTTTGTAGAACCAGCTGCACGTTCTCTCTGTGGGTCTGGAGGTCCGGAGAGAAGACAAGGATGTCATCCAGATATACTACCACACAGACGTAAAGAAGGTCCGGGAAGACGTCGTTCACCAGTTCTTGAAAGACGGCTGGGGCGTTACACAGGCCGAAGGGCATCACGCAGTATTCATAGTGCCCATCGCGAGTGTTGAACGCGGTCTTCCATTCGTCCCCAGAGCGGATACGGACCAGATTGTAAGCACCCCGAAGATCCAGCTTGGTGAACACACGAGCTCCTCTAAGCCGGTCAAACAATTCAGGGATGAGCGGCAGAGGGTACTTGTTTTTTACGGTGATTTGATTCAAACCCCGGTAGTCTATGCATGGGCGTAAGTCGCCCTCTTTCTTCTTGACAAAGAAGAAACCTGCTCCAGCAGGAGAGGAGGATCTCCGGATGAATCCCCTTGCCAGGCTCTCTGTGATGTAAGTAGACATGGCCCTTGTTTCGGCTGGAGACAATGGATATATCCGTCCTCGAGGTGGTGTAGTTCCAGGGAGCAGGTCGATGGCACAATCGTAGGGACGATGTGGCGGAAGTACCTCGGATTCCTTTTTATCAAAGACGTCTGCAAAGGACCAATAGGCCGAGGGCAGCCCCGGTAGGTTCTCTGGAACCGGAGGTCGTCGGATGGGTTGTATGGTCTTCAGGCACTTCTCATGGCACGAAGAGCCCCATCGGGTGATTTCGCCAGTGCCCCAGCTGACTGATGGTTCGTGTGTCCGCAACCAGGGAAGTCCCAGCAGGATTTGATGGGACATGTGTGGGAGGACGTAGAGAGCGATGTTCTCGGTGTGCAGGGCACCGATACGCAGTTCCACCGGCTTGGTGATCCAGGAGATGGTGTCAGAGAGGGGTCTCCCATCCACAGAGGCAATCACGAGGGGCTTGTCAAGTGGAGTAACAGGCACCTGGTACTTGTCCACCGTGGCCTGCTGGATGAAATTGCCTGCTGCCCCGGAATCGAAGTATGCCTCAGCCGTGAACCGCGTCTCTCCCGTTGTCACTTGCACAGTCCATGTAACCGGGTCTGAGAGAGTCCCAGCACCTAGGGTGGCCTCTCCTACCAACCCTAGGCTTTGGAGTTTCCCGGCCTCTCAGGACAGGAGCGTAGCAGGTGTGTGTCCTCTCCGCAGTAAAAGCAGAGGCCCTTGGCGAGCCGCTCAGCTCTACGTTGTTCAGACTGCCGCACTCTGTCAATCTGCATGGGCTCGTGGACGGGGACCCCAGCTGTTGATGACTGAAGTACGGAGGGCTTCTGCGGAGGAGAGGAATGCCGTACCGGACGTCTCTCACGGGACACTTCCTTGGATCGCTCCTGAAAGCGGATGTCCACTCGAGTCGCTAGGGTAATCAGGGCATCCAGGGTGGTCGGTACGTCACGACCCGCCAGCTCATCTTTAATTCGCCCCGAGAGTCCTTCCCAGAAGGCGGCGGTTAAGGCCTCGTTGTTCCACCCGAGTTCCGAAGCCAAGGTGCGAAACCGGATTGCGTATTGGCCCACCGTCAGAGTCCCCTGACGCAACCGGAGAAGAGACGAAGCAGATGCGGAGGCGCGTCCGGGCTCATCAAAGGTGCCACGGAATGCCTGCAGGAAGTCCTGGATGTTCGTGGTCACAGGATCCCCCTTCTCCCACAAGGGGTTCATCCACGCCAGTGCCTCACCCTCTAGATGGGACATGATGAAGGCGACCTTGGCTTGATCAGAGGCAAACAAATGCGGCAGCTGCGTGAAATGGAGGGAGCATTGGTTTAAGAATCCCCTGCAGGTCTTGGGGTCTCCGGCGTACCGGGGTGGTGAGGCCAAACGAAGTCCGGAAGTATCTGACGAAGTCGCCACGGGAGCTGGAGCCATGGCTTGACTAGTGGAGGCCCGGGATGCTGAAGTCGTGACTGCCGCTTGTAGCGTGTTCAGGCGGGCGTCCACAGAAGACATAAATTGCAGCATGCGGGTCTGAGTCTCTCGCTGGCGTTGGAGTTCCTCCTGTACGGCTGCTAGTGCTGCAGCGGGATCCATGGCCTGATCTTACTGTCAGGGCCAGGTGGACGGGCAGACCCAGGAGGTGGATCCACTGGGCCGAACTCCTAGATGGTGGTAAGGGGTCCGGTAGCTGGAGCACTATAGGCAGCAGAACAGTCCGTGCACATGAGTATAACGGAGAAGTCCCTGGGACTACGGAGTCACTGGTGGTAGTCCGGGTGACGCAGCTCAGGTTCGGAAGCCGAGAAGATGTCAGGCGGGGTCCGGAACCTTTGTAGCGAGATGACAGGTCACCGCAGGGATCCGAGATGGTACGGACTGTCAGGATGGCAGATGGACTGCGTTCGGGGTTCGGGATTCGGTCTGGACCGGATGGCGAGGCAGGCACGGCTCTACAAGAGAGATAGGTGAGTATATACACATATACACCAGGAGACCTGACTCCTAGCTTAAGAAACACGAAGATCAGGCCCCGCCCCCTTGGACATAAACCCCCTTTATACCCTGTACCTGTTTTGCATCATTTCCTGTTAATGGACGCTGGCCCTTTAAGAAAGGGTCAATGACCGCGCGCGCGCCCTAATGCGCATGCGCGCTGCCCGAGTGCCAGAAGCCAGAGCAGGAAGCTGCGAGGAGGAAGCAGCAGGGCCAGGATGGGGCTGTGAAGCCGACGGACGCCGGGTGCGGGGACCAGGACGCTGGGGACGCGCTGGCAAGGGGTGCTGGAGAGCGGGGAGCGTGACAGGTGAGCCGGGGGGCAGCACAGGGGACCCGGGGAGCGTGACACACTGTAAGGACACAATTTTGGAGCAAGACAGACAGACAGACAGAATAAGTCAATTATATATATAGATGCCTGAAGTATGTAAGAAAAAGTATTTACAATGGTGGCGAATCAACAGAAACTATAAAGAGACATGGAAATGTTTGTGCCGGAATGCAATGTGCAAGTAAACCCTGGAGGACAGTGGTTATAATGACAATATATGGAATAAATAATATAAAAAAATATAAAAGAGTTTATGTCTATTGATGTATCTAACAAAGTAAGGTAACACATGTGTAGTGACAGGATTGATAGAATCAGTATTAGTGTAAAGCAGCATGCTTCATGAATGAAAAATGAAATTAACAAATATAATATCAATAATATTAATGGCAGACGCCAATGGAAAAGTGTCTACACTGCATAAATAAAATTTAATTATTTACCTTGAATAGGTACTAGGTATAAAAGTATGTAATCAATAGTGTCACCAAGCCAGTGTAAACTGTCAGCAGTAGGTAGCAAGGTATGCAATCAATAGTGTCACAAAGTTAGTGCAGACTATCAGCAATAGGCAGCAAGTATAGCAGCATTTCAAAAGATTGTTAGTTTTAGTTAAAATCACCTTGATAAAGACCATATGTAGGGCTAAACGTTGCCTGAAGGAATAAAGAAAATTGAAAATACCCCTGGGACGCTGTCCAAGCTTTTTACCTGTGAGGTGGTGACCAAGAGGATCCCTTGGACTTAGACTTGTGCCTCCTATCCTTGGTGAAGGATTCCACCTGGTGCAGCAAACAGTCTGTTTTGTGCTAAGTTAAAATAAGCATCTGAATGGATCATATTAGGTGAGGGTGTCTACCTGGTGATTGTCCACAGATGGTGCGCATCGCTCACCCTGACGCATTTTTCAGCTTGCCTTCTTCAGGGGGTGTGAGGTGTCTTTTCTTCCATTCGGTCCCAAACAGTCTACAAGGGACTCATGCTCTAAAGCCTGGAGATCTAGTTATGGTAAAAATACATGTCCGGAAATTTATGGAGCCCAGATATGACGGTCCATACTGAGTCCTGCTGACAATTTCTGTGAAGTTAGAAGGAGGAGCCAATTGGATTCATACCAGGTACTGTAAAAGACATATCCCTCAAAAATTAGAACAGATATTTATACATGTATATACTGTGGGATAAATAGTAGGTATTGAACATGTCAATTTTCCATGTAAATATATTTCTCATGGTGCTATTGACATGAATTTTGACAACAGCTGAATTCTGTCAGTAAGTAGAAAGCAATCTTGCCCCTTAGTAAAAAATATCAACTGGCTAAAGTGACATCCTATAAAAAGATATCTCACTGCCAAGGTGCCACACAAGAGACATCTCATCATGGGTAAAACAGTGAGCTGTCATAAGACCTTCACAATATTATTATTACAAAACATACTGATGGAATTGGTTACATTAGACTTTCTAAACTACTCAGAGATCCAGTGAACACTGTTGGGGCCATAATCCATAAGTGGAAAGAACATCAATTCACCAGAAAGAGGCCACCACCAGGTGCTCTCACAAGATTTAAGACAGAGGAGTGAAACGAATTACTAGAAGAGTTGTCCATGATCCAGGAACCACCTGTGGAGAGCTACAGAAAGACTAGGTACAATTGATTCAAAGAAAACAATTAGTAAAACTTGAACTCACAACTTTCTTCTTCCCTCAGGAGGGGTCTGCTCGAAAATGCAGCTTTTATCTTACAAAATAAAAAACACATTAACAATTAGCATAAAAACAAAACATACAAGCATCACTACTAGTGATTGGGAAAGATCATTGACTATCTGAGTTACTGAAGGGCTAAATGCTGTAGAGATATCATACCAGTGATTAGTAAAGTGACTTATAGATGAAGATTAATGTACTATATATATATATATATTGAAGCTAATCTTCATTTCTTTTTGGAAAAAGTTCTTTTTTTTTTTTAAAATTTGAAACCAAAAATGTAATCTCAACATTTCCAAAATGTAAAGCAACTGTCTACTTCAAAAGTGGATGTGTACAGATCTTTTAACCCTCCGTCACATACAATAGGCCTGACAAGCACATCTCTTTTACTTTCATTTCTCCTTCCTCACCAGATTGTGAGGAAATCCCCTCCCTCCAGGTAGTCTCCTGTCTCTAGCAGCTCTGTGAAACCTCATACCACAGTTGGATTGCAGAGCTTCAGGAGGACAGATATAACTGCGCTAATCTCTCATTGTATGTGAACACGTCACACTCAATAAGGTTGGTATTTTATGTTTTTATTCATCACATGCTCTGCAAGTGTAATTTTTCTGGGGAAACTTCAGGATCTAATTCTGATTGAATATGTGTTTAATAGTACTTAAGGTACCTTAAAATTAAGTTTGTTTCCATAAATTTTCTTTGTAGAGTTTTTTGACAGAGTCGAACTGGGGACTATTTGGCGGGAGTTTTGAAATGTTTGTATTTCAGAGTTATTAGTTTTATGTTAAGTAAATGGGGTTTTTTTGCACCTGATTATGTGTAGTCTCTTTTATTACATCCCTATGAAGGTCACTGATCACTTTTAGAGCACTGAAATTGCAAACATTAGATATTATAGGTATTTTTCTAGCCTGCGCCTGACAGTCACATTGTATGTGAACTCGTTAGAACCGATATTGTATGTGAAAGAGGGTTAAAATCGTTTTGTACAGTTATTTTAGTAATCCAATATATTACACCTGTACAAACCACACAAATACCACAAGTACTGGATTTTAAGCTTCTGCATAACTAGGTTTTCCTGACATTTCATTTTTTGGAAAGGGGGATTATTTTTTTCTTTTGATCTTCAAAGGAGTCTTCTGGTCTAAAACAACAAGTCTACAGTCGCTCTATGCAGACTTGTGAATCCTCACATCGAGCACACTGCGCACTGTGAGGATTCTCTGGTATCAGCACCAGAAATGGTGGTCATATGATAGTAAGTATACAATATTATCATTCTGTCCAGAACATGACTATACTGTTTTTGGCCTTGCTGAATACACTTGCAATGAGCATGCCGGAAACAGTCTAGTTGGATTCTAGCTGGGAAAACTGCATACTTGCAGTCGCGTGACCCCCATTACCCATGCTGATATCGGTAAATCCTCACAGAACACAGTGCATACGATGTGAGGATTCACAAGTCTTGTTGTTTTAAAGTAAAGAACCCCTTTGAAGAATGGATGCAATTTTCTCTTTGCAAACTTAATAATAATAATAATAATAATAATAATTTATTTAATCGTATGAACGTATATCTTACCATCATATAAAAATAAACACCAGACAATAGACAGTGATTGAAAAATATCAAAAGGATAAAAATCAAATTTGAATATCAAGATTTTCTATATATGCAATTGCGTTATCATTTACAATATAGAAATCCTTCTTGTCACCATGGTAGGATCTCAGGGGGCACTCCTCAACAATGTGCTGGATAGTTTGACGATCTGCTCCACAGTCACAGGTCGGAGAGTCATATTTTCCCCACTTATACATAAAATCTGCACAGACGCCAAAGTTTGTTCTGATACGATTTAGAGTAACCCATGTTTTCCTTGGTAGATTGAAGCCTGGTGGAGGGTTTTGTAAATTAGGGAACATTTGGGGATCACCTTCTACTACATTGACCCAAAGTTCTCGCCATTTCTCCTCTAAATTGAAGTTTTGTGCATGCAAGGTGATTGCAGTTCGGATGGGTGGATGTCTTGATTTCAATCGTTGTATTGTAACATCTCTGATATTTTGGTGTATTGGAAGTTTTTCATTATTCACTACTTTAGTGTACTCTTTAAGTAGGAGCTTTTGTCTTCTTAGATTTGCGGGTGCGATATGACTCAGCACAGGTAACCAGTGAACAGGTGTAGGTCTAATAGCACCAGATATTATACGCAAAGAGTTGTTCAGCTGAGTGTCAATTAAGTTTACATGACAGCTATTTAACCATGCTGGAGCACAGTATTCTGCAGCAGAGTACACCAGGGCAAGAGTAGATGTTCTCAAAACAGATGTTGCCGAGCCCCATGAGGATCCACAAAGTTTCTGAATAATATTATTACGTGCTTTCAGTTTCTGTGCCAATTCATCCAGATGGGATTTAAAAGTTAGACTTCTATCAAGGGTTACACCTAAGTACTTAGGATTGAAATTGTGTTTAACAGATTGGCCTTCAAATTGTACTTTAAGTTCAGTCTTGGCACTTGCATTGTGTAAATGAAAGCAACAAACTTCCGTTTTTGATGGGTTAGGTTTTAATCTCCATTGTCGGAAGTACTTTCCCATTACACTAAGATCTTTTGTAAGAACGTCCTCTGCTTCCTCCATTGTTTTGCTTACCATAGCAAGTGCCCAGTCATCGGCATATCCAAATTTCCGTGACACTGTTTTAGGAATATCAGCTAGGTACAGGGCAAATAGGAGAGGTGCTAGCACTGATCCCTGGGCCAGTCCGTTGTTTAAAGATTTCTTACAACTGGTTGAATCGCCCATAATAAGATGAAAAGTTCGATTTGCAATCATATTGTTCAAGAGGTACATCATTTTCTTACATGGAATCACCTTTAGAAATGTATATAAAAGTCCTTCCCTCCACACAGTATCATATGCAGCAGAGAGATCGATAAACGCCACTGAAACTTTCTTGTTCTTCTGGAATTCAGCTTCAATAAGAGTTGTCAAAGCTAAGACTTGGTCACTACAGTTTCGAGCAGCTCTGAAGCCTGCTTGCTCTATAGGTATTGAGTCGAAAATCTTTAGACTGATCTGTATATACTGGCGTATAAGACGACTTTTTACCCCCTTAAAATAATGGCTACAGTGGGGGGTCGTCTTATACGCCGGATATACGGGGGGGGTGTGTGTGTGTGTATATATATATGTACACTGCAGCGTCCAGGGGAGGTGGGGGCAGCAGCTCTGGAGCACAGGGGAACGCTGCGGGCTGCAGCCTTTGATCTCCTGCACCCGCTCATATAATATGCACAGCCGCTGTCCATCTCCAATGGTGCTGAAATCGCACGCAGTGAGGGGCTGGGGCAGCGGTGCATATTATATGAGCCTGCGTCCCAGTTTGATCGCACATGCCCACCCCTGTGTTAGATTTGGCCCCCATGCTGCTGCTGCTCATTCTAAAATAAAAAAGCTTTACTTACCCCTGCAGCGTTTCTCCCCGTGTCCCTGCTTCCACTGTGATCAGGCAGGCAGAGAGCTCAGCCTGCTGTGCCGATCACATGACCGCACTGAGAACCAGGAAGTGGAAGAACAGAAGCACGGAGCCAGACAGGAGGGAGCTCAGCGCTGCAGGAGATAAGGAAAGAGGGTTTTATTTTACTTTGGGCAGCAGCCTAGGGGCCATATCTGACACAGGGGGACTTGTGCGATCTATAGGGGCCATGGGCAGCACTATGGGGGCGATATCATACACATACAGTGACCGCTGAACAATCCCTCCCTCAAGGGGGAGGTGCATTCAGCGTCATAGCGGCGTCACTGCGGCGTCACTAAGCGGCTGGCCAATAGAAGCGGAGGGGCGGAGATGAGCGGGACGTAACATCCCGCCCACCTCCTTCCTTCCGCATTGCCGGTGGACGCAGGTAAGGAGATGTTCGTCGTTCCTGCGGTGTCACACATAGCGATGTGTGATGCCGCAGGAACGACGAACAACATCGTACCTGTGGCAGCAGCGATATTAAGGAAAGGAGCAACTGGTCATCGATCACCATTTTTGAACGATTTTGCGATCGTTAATCGTCGCTCTTTGGTGTCACACGCTGCGATGTCACTACCGGCGTTGGATGTGCGTCACTAACGACGTGACCCCGACGATATATCGGTAGTGATGTCGCAGCGTGTAAATCACCCTTTATGCCCGATGGGCAAGCAAAGATGTTAGTGAACCCACTGGTCCTCTGGAGTCCATGCCTTTGGATTCGCCCCTTGCGGGTTAAGGCTGAGATGGGAAGAGCCAGGGACAAGAACTGCGGGATGAATTGCCTATAATAGTTGGCGAACTTGAGGAACCACTGGATCCCTTTCAGACTGTCAGGATATGGCCACTTCAATACTATTGACAACTTGTCTGGATCCGTCCTCAGGCCGGTATCCGAGATGATGTTGTGCCGCCCCCCGCGACAGCCGACAGGCTGCTTGGATCCGGATCCGCAGTGGCTCGAGGGGTCTCCGGACCCAAGGCAGGGTCGCGCGGCCTCTCGAAAATAAAAGGGGGGTAAAAAGGGTGGATTGTATAATGTTCGTGACGCCACCCACGGTTCGTGGTAAAAGTTGGGATACCACCACTGCTGCGTTTAGGGGAGAGGGGAGCGCCCAAGAGCGATGGAATGGCAGCTATTGATGTTAACCCCTCCGTGGGCAGGGGAAGGTGTCCTGGGGCTCGATGCTGGCAGGCTGGGGACCCGTTGGGAGCAAAGAGGCACAACGTACTCACACAGTCTAGAGATGCTGACACTGACACTAGGTAAACCAAAATCTTGAACGCCCTGCAACCTTAGTCCGAACACGTTGGGTCGGTGCCCTGCTGGTTGGTCTGAAGCCTTGTCCCTTGGCATCGTGTTTACACTTGGTGGATCCCTTTCGCCTAGAACTACTCAGGTCCTGCTTACCTGCGTAGCTAGCAGAGTGAGCTTGCTCTCAGGGTTCACGCTTGGGATTTTGTGGACGGTTTTTGGAAGTCCTATCCCTCTCGTTGCGCTAGTACCCCGATTTTGGAGCGGGTGGAGAGCGGTTCGTAAAGATTCCGTACCCGTCGGGTGAATTACTGGGCTGCATGAAGCTACTTCCCAGCCTAGGGTCCGTGTACCCTGTCGTGCTCTGGCCCCTGCCCAGTTGTAGCACAAGGCCACCGGTCTTCCCTCCATGGCAGTACTGTGCCCCTGTCAATACCCCCTGCGAGTGGGGTTCCAGCTCCTTCCAGGCCAGACCAACGTCTGGCACCTGGGACGGTTACAGGAGCCCAGCTCTGCAGCGTGACCTTTCCTGTCACTGCTCACTGCCACTTTTCTCCCTACTCCTCTCCTACTCCTGACACTTCTGGCCCTCCTTCTACCATCCCTACATCTGGGCGGCCCTATTCCCTTCAGGCTGCCCAATGGCTGTCTGGTGGGTGTGGTGCAGAGTGTTCCTCAGGATTTGTGTATACCTGTTCTTAGCAAAACCAAAGGGACAGGACCCGTAACCAAGGAGGAGCGGGTACCATGCAGAAGGGCAGATTGCACGGCACCCTTGTGACGACCTGATAGGCCAGGGCGTCACAATGTAACCTAAGAAAGGCAGGGATGACTGTTCGAACACAGACTTCTCGTATTTGGTGTATAGACAGTTCTCCCTTAACCTCTGCGACACCTCCCAAATGTTTCTTCTGTGCATGGGAAGATCCAGTAAAATATGAGAATGTCGTCCAAGTACACCACATGTGGACAGCAGATATTGGAAGATATCATTGACAAATTCCTGGACGACTGCCAGAGCATTGCTAAGCCCGAATATCATCACCCGATACTCATAGTGGCTGTCAGGGATGTTGAAGGTAGTCTTCCATTCATCGCCCGACCGTATCCTAACTAGAGATGAGCGAACCGGTCGTGGTTCGGCTCAAGTTCGGTTCGTCGAACGGAGGTCCCGTTCGAGTTCGGTTCGTCGAACGTTCGACGAACCGAACATGAACCGCATAGGAAGCAATGGCAGGCATTCACAAACACATAAAAACACCTAGAAAACACCCTCAAAGGTGTCCAAAAGGTGACAAACAACTCACAACACAACACAAAAACATGGGAAAGTGACAAGGACATATACTCATGCGAAAACAAAAGAGCTGGACAAGGAAAAAGAGGAGGAGACACAGATATGAGTATATGCAAGGAAACGTTGATGCCATTATTGTGCAACTTGAGCCCTGCTCATTTTAGGCTTCCAATCTGGATAAATTGCCTGAGCTTGCCACGTACGCCTTGGGGATCTTGTCGTGTCCTGCAGCCAGCGTTCTCTCGGAACCTGTCTTCAGTGCTGCTGGGGGTCTGCTGGCAGATAAGCACACGTGTCTGTCCACTGACAAAGTGGACATGGCTCTCAGAGGACTTTTCTTCCCCTGGGTCATCCAGGGGAGGCGAAAGGCACGCGTATTTTTGAGAGTGCTTCATGCAAAGCATCTGATTCATTTTGAAAAGGGGGATCAAGTGATGCCAGTCAAGTGGGGTGTGTGTGGCCCAATTAGTGGAAACGAGGGAGACTGTGGTTGGAGTCCCCTCGCTGTGTTTGTAAAAGAACCAAGATGAACAAGTCATGGCACTCAGAGGACTTTTCTTCCCCTGGGTCATCCAGGGGAGGTGAAAGGCACACGTATTTTTGAGAGTGCTTCATGCCAAGCATCTTTTTCTTGTTCAAAAGGGGGGTCAACTGATGCCAGTCAAGTGGGGTGTGTGTGGCCCAATTAGTGGAAACGAGGGAGACTGTGGTTGGAGTCCCCTCGCTGTGTTTGTAAAAGAACCAAGATGAACAAGTCATGGCTCTCAGAGGACTTTTCTTCCCCTGGGTCAGCCAGGGGACGGGAAAGGCACGCGTATTTTTGAGAGTGCTTCATGCCAAGCATATTTTTCTTTTTCAAAAAGGGGGGTCAACTGATGCCAGTCAAGTGGGGTGTGTGCGGCCCAATTAGTGGAAACGAGGGAGACTGTGGTTGGAGTCCCCTCGCTGTGTTTTACATGATTTTCGAAGGGCATGACATGCCTAAGAGGTTGAGTTTCATCATCTGCAACTTGTTGGCAACAGAAAGGCTGCCTTTACACCCTTTTGAGACCGAGGATTTTCGAGACCTTATGCTCATTGCAGTGCCCCAAGAGCCGATGGCCAGTCGTCACTCCTTCTCCAAGAAAGGCGTGCCCGCGCTACCACAGCAGGTCGCACACAACCTCACCGATTCCTTGAGAAACTCTGTTTGTGACAGGGTGCATTTCACCACAGATACTTGGACCAGTAAGCATGGACAGGGGAGTTACATGTTGCTGACTGGGCACTGGGTAACTATGGTGAGAGATGGAGAAGGGTTTGCTGTACAAGTCTTGCCATCCCCACGACTTGTGTGTCAATCCTTCCTCTGTATGTACAAGTTCCTCCACTGCTTCTGCCTCCTCAACCTCGTGTGGGTCCTCCACCTCGGCCCAAACCCTGTGTGGTCAGGCCACCCTTCCTTGTAACTGCGCCCAAGGAATCCCACACACCTCCTTACTATGCTGGCAGCAGAGCTCAAGGCCATCAGGCGGTCAAATGTTTACTTTGAAATGTAGGGGAAATGTGAGACACCGCTGAGGAATTGTGGACGGTTAGCTCTGGAGAGTGAGACCGAGTTTCATCAATGGTTGTCTCCACTCAACCAGCAGTCAGGGAAGGTCGGGTGCGACAATGATGCAAACCAGTCTGCGACCCTTCTTCAGGGCAATGTGACACACGTGCCTTGTATGGCTCACGTGTTGAACCTGGTTGTCCAGCAATTTTTAAAACACTATCCCGGCCTACATGGCCTTCTGCAGAGGGCACGGTGTAACGCCTGCCTGGATCGACACACTCAGATGGGCTGTAAAGGATAGGCTAGAGGGAAGCCACTCACCAAGCTGGACCCCCAGAACCCTGAAACCCTTTAACCCCTATACAGTGATTTGGAATTACACAGGGCCCAAGTTGATCAATACCTGTGGAAGGCTGCAGTTCCAGAGAATAGTAGTCATGCAGGGTCAAAACATTAATTGAGGAAGAGGAACAGAATGGGATGGCCAGGACTTAATCAGAAAACAAGCAGAGGTGAAATGCGGATCGGCCAACGAGGTACATAAACAGCAAGCAGGAAAAGTAGTCAGGTAACAAGCACACAAAATCATAAAACTGAACTGGGGGTAACAGTAACAAGAGGTTCATAGCTTTGTCTGGCAGTGGTCTGCAGACAGGAGGTGGTCTGCAGACAGGAGGGGCCTAAAAAAGGGTGTGGTGTATTCCCATTGATTGCAGCTGAATGATGGTACTTCATCTGTGAGATACCCACCACCTACATTCAGCCTGTGGTTCTGCATCTGTCAAGGTAACGCAGCCCAGTGGGTGAGCATAACCTGCGTCCACCTGCGCCGCTGGCATCGACTCCTTTCCCATCATCAGCACTATGCACAAAAGGAACACGTTGTCACCTGGTGACTTAACAGCCGTGTGCGGCAATGATGCAAACCTGTCTGCGGCCCTTCATCAGGGCAATGCGACACACGTGCCTTGTATGGCTCACGTGTTGAATCTGATTCTCCAGCAATTTTTAAAATACCATCCCGGCCTACATGGCCTTGTGCAGCGGGCACGCTGCTATGTGCTCACTTTCATCCTTCGCACCCAGCAGCTCAACAACTTTCATCGCTCCGGAAGTCTTAGGGTCTGGCGGTTAAACGCCGGAAATGCGATGTTCCGACACACAGGAATTGGAATCTGCACATGTTGCAGCGTGTGTGGCAGCACCGCAGAGCCCTGCTGAAATACAGTATGACGTATACCCTGGGCTAACTTGATCCAGAGGTGGTGCAGATCACGCTGCTGGAGTGGTGTCAGATCAAGGACCTATGCACCCTTCTACACAGTTTACAAATGTCGACGAAGATGTTTAGCACTGGCGATGCCATTCTCAGTGTGACAATTCTGGTCATCTACAAGATGGAGCACACTGTAAGCATTATTCGGAGTCAGGTGTTGGTCCAAGAGGAAGGTGAGGAAGTACAGGAGGAGTCATATGCAGAAGGGATAATAAGATCTACAAGGTCCATACGGTGAGCGACACCTAGGCGGCAGTCATGGTGGGGGATAGGGATTAACAAGGGCGCATAGTATCAGCAAAAATTGTTGAGGAATGTGCAGGAGCCCATGAAGAAATGGAGGACGAACTTGCGATGGGCATGGAAGACTCAGCAGATGAGTGAGAGCTTGCTCACATTTCGGTTGTGCGAGGTTGGGGGGAGAGGGCAGAGGAAGGAGGCACGATTCTCACCTCTCTGCCACCAACACACCAAGGACTTGGTCCTCCTGGATGCACAAGACACATGAGCACCTTCTTGCTGCACTACCTACAACATGACCCTCGGATTGTACGAATTTGAAGTAATGCTAACTACTGGGTTGCCACACTGTTAGATCCCCGGTACAAGACAAAATTTGGCGAAATAATTCCTGCCATAGAAAGGGACGCACGTATACAGGAGTATCTGCAGAAGGTGGTACGGATTCTTAGATCTGCTTTTCCAGTAAACACCAGTGCTGAACAGAGTGAATCTCAACGCTTTCTCATGGATAGGAGGAAATGGTCTTTTACTTGTCCACATCTGAGGGACCGAGGGCTGGCTGCTGTGCTGAGATGGCATTGAGTACGGTGTCCCTGCAGAGTTGCACTTTTGGTCATATACCAAATGAGTTGAAAAAGGACAAATGCTGGTGGAAAGGGGAACAGGTGTGTTGGAAAGGGGAAAAAAGTTTTTGTCCGTGGGTTTGTTGGTTAAGCAAAAGTAACATTTGATGAAGAAACACCATCTGTTACGGTGGGACTGGCAGATTTGGATAAGGTAGTATATACTATGTTACCGCTATATAACGAAAATTAATAAGAAAAGAAAGAGAAAGGTATATATCCCCATCAGCAGTCAATGTCCACCGTGCTCCTAGATGGAAAAGGAGAGGTTGGCAACTGGAAGGTTAGGTGGAGGATACAGATCTGTGTGGCTATGAAACTAATAGTTGCCTGAACCGAGTTAGACGCCACTTGGATCTTGAGACTGGGAGCCCTGTTAGCGTCACAGGGTCCACACGCCCACCCAGCCCAGGAACTCCCTGTTAACATCACAGGGGCCATTCAGTACGCTGACCGTGTGCATTGGGGCCACACCTGTGGACAGCAGGCGCATCAGCAGCAGCAGGCCTGTTAATGCCACTGGGCTGCACAAGCAGGACTTGTAGGACAGGAGCTGGTCTTAACCGTTCTGCGTTACCAACTGTGGTGGCGGCCTGCATCGACGCCCTATCCCTGCCTACCTCTGGCCTAAAGCCGCAATGGGTTCAACACATGGAGGTGTGCTCTTTCGGAGCATAATAGAAGACTGCGCACCTCCTTGTTGGCTCCAGCCCGTTTTATAACCTGGGTCCGCCCCAAACCAGGGTGGACCACAATGCACCTCCTGGAGACAAAAGCAGAGTGACACGTCATGAGTGGCATAACTAGCGTCCTATTTGGAACCGCAACTTCAATAATGACCTCATGGCTGCCACGACACAAACACCTCACCAGTCATCGTCTGACCATCAATAATGAGGTGACAAGTCATAGGGGCGGGCCTCTGCAAGCCATTTGGGAGTGGCCTGGCCACATCGTCAGGACACCTGATGCCCTGTGGTCTATATGGGCCCCCCCACATCAGAGGCAGGGCAAAAGAGTTCATTAACGGACCTAGTCTCTGATGCAGTAAGTGCCTGAGCATGGTCAGTTGCATGAAATACAGTCTCTGAAAAAAGACTATCAGCTTTAGCATGGTGTCTAGGCACAAAACAGGACTTAGACCCGGCACGGAATGCAAGTACCTGTGCAAAGAGGCTTTTCGCACTAAGTGTGGGAGCATGCGCTGTATCCCGAAATGAAGACTTAGCCTCAGGAATGGCACAGTCAGGCTGAGCATACTCACTAGGCGAAACACTGTAGTTAGGCTGCAGCTGGGGTAAATCGGCACACGCATGCGCACTAGCTGCCTCTCCACACTTACACGTGGAGGAGAAGTTCCTCTTCGGGTGTGGACTTGGAGATGCTGTCTATGAACAGAAGGAAAAGCTAAAGGAAGCCTCACTTTCTATCCCTCCGAATTATCAAATGCAGCAATGAATTCCCTAATTCCCTGAGTTTGCTATAACATTAGCGTAGCAAAATTTGCATGAGGGTGTCATGCAGAGGTGCTAGAAATAGCTTGGCACCAGTGGGGCACTAATGAAATACAACAGCCAGTTCTATGATGCCACTAAATGGAAGTATTTTTTGCTATCATTATAGCTTATTAAAAACAGAGCAGGAGGGTGTCCTGCACAGGTGCTAGAAATAGCTTGGCACCAGTGGGGCACTAATGGAGTACAACAGCCAGTTCTATGATGCCACTAAATGGCAGTATTTTTTGCTATCATTATAGCTTATTAAAAACAGAGCAAGAGGGTGTCCTGCACAGGTGCTAGAAATAGCTTGGCACCAGTGGGACAATAATGAAATACAACAGCCAGTTCTATGATGCCACTAAATGGCAGTATTTTTTGCTATCATTATAGCTTATTACAAACAGAGCAGTTTGCACTAGTGGGACAATACAGAAGTCCAACAGCCACGTTTAGGATGCCACTAAGTTCACTCAGTGTTTGCTAGTATAATGGCTTAGTAACAATGAGTTTGAGTGTGCAATGCAGGCAGAGGTGCTGCAAATATCTTTGCACTAGTGGGACAATACAGAAGTCCAACAGCCACGTTTAGGATGCCACTAAGTTCACTCAGTGTTTGCTAGTATAATGGCTTAGTAACAATGAGTTTGAGTGTGCAAAGGGCAGGAGGGTACAGTGGCAGGGTTGTGGGTCTCTGGGTAGAGGAAAGGAAGCCTGCCTTTCTATCCCTCCTAATGGGGAAATGCAGCGAGGAAATCCCTGACCTTAGCTTCACAGACGCTGTCATCTTGTGTAGCTGTTAAACTCTGTTTTCACGGACCTGTCACCTATGGCTCTGACACTGCCGGTATTAGCCCTTAAAAGGACTGATAGAAACTTCTATCCCTATTCTGTACAGCGCTGTGTATGGAGCGTACACAGCAGTATCGGAGATAGGAGCTGCGCCAGTGATGACTGACACCAAGGACGCAGAAGGCAGATAATGGCGTGCTGGAGGAAAATGTCCGTTTTTATAATGCAGGGACATGTGACATGAACATCCTATCACACATGCCGTTGCTTCTCTGGCTAAAAGTCCACTTAGCTGTGTGTGTGTCTGGGATTGGCTGACATGCTGGCCCGCCCCACTACACGCGCGCGCTTAGGGAAGGAAAGGAAGGAAAAAAAAAAAATGGCGATCGCCATTATCTATACAGCAGTGATCTGAATGCACTGTTCCCGCACACTATACACTGAAATTTCATAATAGTGTGAGTCACAGAGTGACTTACACTATTACAGCGGAAAGCCAGCTAGTAATTAGCTGGTCTTTTTGCTGCTAGAACCGTTCTCGAACGTATCTAGAACTATCGAGCTTTAGCAAAAAGCTCGAGTTCTAGTTCTATCTAGAACAGCCCCCAAAATCACTCGAGCCGCGAACTGGAGAACCTCGAACCGCGAACCGCGCTCAACTCTAATCCTAACCGAATTGTATGCACCACAGATGTCCACCTTAGAAAAGAATATGAATCCTTGGAGTGGGTCAAACAATTCTGGCATGAGTGGCAGCGGGTTTTTATTCTTGACTGTGATTTGATTGAGCTCCCTGTAGTCAATACATGGCTAAGTAGATCCTTCCTTTTTTTTAACAAAGAAGAAATCAGCTCTGAACAGTAAGGAAGATTTTTGAATGAAAACTCTTGCCAGATTCTCCTTTATGTATTCGGACATTGTTTGGGTCTCGACCTGAGACAGAGGATACATACGACTATGAGGATGGGTAGACCCAGGGAGTACGTCAATTGGGAAGTTTTATTGTCTATGTGGTGGTAGGGTCTGAGCTTCTTTCTTGTCAAAGATGTCCACATAGGCCGAGTAAGCAGATGGCAGATCTGGAAGATTAGATGGTCTCACAGGGGGTCGAGTGGACTGCACAGAGACAAAACAGTTTTGTGGCAGGTGTGACCCTACCTGAGCACATCTCCAGATCTCCAGTCCAGGACTGGTTCATGCTTCCATAGCCACGACCCAGCAATAGCGAATGCGACATTCCCGGAAGGACATGAAAGGCAATCTTCTCCGAATGTAGTATTCCTACACGTAAGACAACTTCCTCAGTGACAAACTGGATGACCTCGTGCAGAGGGTGTCTGTCCACGAATAGTACTGGAATAGGTGTTTGCAGCTGATGAACAGAAATCCGATACCGATCCACTATACTCAATTGTATGAAATTCATGTCAGCTCTCGAATCCAGAAGGGCCTCTTCAGAGAACCAGGTGTCACCACTGGTATCGCACACAGTCATATATAGAGGTGACGAGGACTTTCCATCACCTAGTGTAGCCTCTCCTACTGACTCTAGGCAAGAAAGTTTACCGGCTTCTTCGAGCAGAAGTGAATTAGACACGGGGAGCTTCCACAATAATAGCATTGGTGAGACGAATCTCCTGGTAGTGGCAGCAGACCGCACTTGATCAATCTCCATGGGATCTTGGACCACAGGTGCGGAGAACACACTGGCATGAGGAAAAAAGAACCTCAAAGCTGAGGGTACTGGCTGCGACGACCTCCTCTCATGGGCCTTCTGACAAGCACATTCCTGAAAGCCCAGATCAATCTGAACGGCTAGGCTAATCAGGTCATCCAGAGAGGAGGGTAAGGCACGACCAGCTAATTTGGCCTTGATTTTACTGGACAGACCTTGCCAGAAAGTTCCGACCAATGGCACATTGGTCCAGTGTGGCTCACATGATAAGGTGCAAAATTTTATGGCATATTGACCCACGTTGAGGTCCCCTTGTTGAAGGTTGAACAACGCTTTGGTAGCGGATGCAATGCGACCAGATTCATCAAAAACCTTCCGGAAAGTCTCCAGGAAGAGAGGCAGGTTGTAGACTAGTGGATCCATTCTCTCTAGAAACAGGTTGATCCAGTCCAGGGCTTCACAATCTAGGAAAGCCACTTTGGCGGTATCTGTGGGGTACTGCTGTGGCAGGAGATGGAAGTGCAACTGGCAATGGTTGAGAAACCTGCCGCAAAGCCTCAGATCCCTTCGGTACCGTGGAGGTCTACTAAGATGAGGGTACAGACTGCCGGCTGGAAGGGAGACCAGGCCTGAAGGCGTCAGGACTGAATGTGAAAAACCTTGGCTGGTAGCATTCTGTACAGACATCAACCATTCGTCCACAGAGGTGAAATGCTTCAATACCCGACCTTGCGTATTTTTCTGACAAAAGATCTCTTGTTGGAGTGTGGAAAGCTGAGCTTTGATGGTTGCAGTATCTGCTAGAAGCAGAGAGCTCAGTAAGGTGTCCGTAGCCTGTAGAAAAGTCATGAGTCGACATTGTTCCTTCTGCACATGAGCAGGTTCTGAGCCAAGAATGTAGGGGCAGCAGAGTTCATGGCCTGGGCAAACTGTTATGATCACCGGGTGAGCAGAGATGTTAGTGAACCCACTGGGCTGCAGCACACAGAGAACCAAGGGGGCGTAACTATGAGCCTACACCTGGTTTTCTCCAGAGTTCCTAATGGTGAGGGTGTAATGCTGCTGGTGTGAGTCCGGGTGCCACTCGGGAAGACTGGTGCTGCGTCAGCTGGCCCAGGGGTACGGGAGCGACAATCTTTGACAATTGGTTGTGGCAGCAGGTGTTGAGAATCCATCTGGGATTGCTGAATGGATGGATGGATGACACAGCAGTGACCAGCATGAATGGTAGCAGCAACAGGGGAACAGGGAAGTAGCACAACACTGAAATATCAACAGGTGCCAGCAGCAGCAGACAGCACAATATCAGAAGCTGTGCTAAGGGATCTGACAACCAGCAATGAATCTGACTCATTGCTCAGGCACCTCCCATAGAGCAGGGGTGCTTTAAGTACCTGCAGCCTCCTAGCTGACCTGGGAGGCACTTCCAGGTTACGAGGACACTGGCCCTTTAAGAAAGGGGGAATGGCCATGGACACACCCTACGGGCAGAGGTCGGAAGCCTGCAAGATGTACAGACACTCCGGAAGGCAGCAGCATTGGATGGGGACAGGACCACCGCCGCAGGACACCTGGACAGGTGAGGAAACCAACATCCTCGCCGGGGAAGGGGGGAAAGAGAGTGCGAGGATGCTAGTATGGGTGTAGGATATCTGCTTAGTGCTCATTCATCCAGGTCTTCTAAGGTACCACTTTGCCTTCCGGAACTGCTTCCTGTCTGGTAGTTTGCTGTTGCCTTCAACGAGAGGAGAGAGGAATCCCAATGTCTCCCTGAATCCTCTGAGATGACTATTCTGGAAACCGATTCTATCTGCTAGAAGAAATTTCTTTCAGGGCTGGTGAATAGGGGGCGTAAGCAGGTGTACTGTAATGCCGGTGCCCCTGTACTGTTCTGCCTCTCCCTTCAACAGGGACACTGACATACTCACCGCTGCATCTGGACTGCTTGCTGCCTTGCCTCTCCGTGGCTGCTCATGTGCTCCCCTGCTTCTTCCTGTTCCCGGGGCCTGCATATGCCACTCATTGGTGGCATTTAGTGTGCAGCTGTATCCATTTTGTATTTGCTATGTTTTTTCAGCTGGCACCTATACACACTTATAGGATGTGCGGGTCAATTTTTTTAAATATTTGTAGTGAGTTTCTTTCTGACTGAGCACTCCGCCCTATAAACCAGGCTGTGTTCATGATCCTTATACCAGGAGTCCTAGCTGCCCAGACATGGCGGTTTGTCCAGATAGTGGCATTTCAAGTTAGATTTTTTTTAGTCTACCTGCCTAGACATGGATGTTTTTAACCTAGATAGTGGCATTTTAGTTAGGTACCCGGAAAATTGAGATTTACCTTGCCGTTGGTTTCCGGGCTTACATGCATTGGCCAATTCATAAACTAAAAAACTCATTTTTTCATATAGCAGTAATGCAGTACCAGAGTTCCCTTATACATTGATGGCATTTAGTGTGCAGCTGTATCCTTTGTATTTGCTATGTTTTTTCAGCTGGCACTTACACGCTATACACACTTGTAGGATGTGCGGGTCAGTTTTTTGAAATATTTGCATATGCCACTCAGGCCCCTCGGGAGCATGTTTGGAGTGTGCATGCTCATTCTCTCTGAATCGGCCTGTGCACAAATACCCAGAAGTGCCTCAGAGGCACTAGGTATTTAAGGCATCCTACCCCTAGGGGAGGTCCCTGAGCATTGTTTTCAGTTAGTTACTTGCTTGCTAGTTAGCAGTCAGATCCCGTGTATCCAGTGCCCATTACCTATGTCTTCTAACCTGTACCTATGCCCTAGTGCTTGCTGTACAGGCCATATATTTTGCACCTACTGTACCAGCCGAACCTGTTGTACCTGTCAGTAACTGCCATATATTCTGCACCAGCCTGAACCTGCCGTCCAATATATGTGATGCCCTGACAAAATCAGGTTGTCACAGATGACTGCACCCCTCTTCCAGGTGCATGATTCCTCCTCCTTGTCCTACCAACACAACCCCACACACAGGTACATACACCAGCCACAAAAGCCTAGTCACCCCCCCAGGAAAATATTGACACACCAGTGGGCGGGGCCAGGCAGATGATGACGCCCACCTAGGGGTCCTGAGGTGTCAAGGGGCGGAAACAAATCAGTTGGAGGGGAGTTAGTCTAGTGCTGACAGTGGAAGGGAGAGGAGTGAAGTGGTAGTCGGGGGTTGTAGCTCCCGGACTACCAAACTACCTGAGCTGACTAGGTGGTAGACGGCAGAGCACGGCCACAGGCGATGGAGATCCAGTCGCGGGAGACCTTAAGTGGACAGGGGCAGGGTTGTAGCCCGCCGGTGCTGACAGCGGGAATTCGGTCCGGAGGCTGTGCAGTCGGGGTACCTGGACTCTAGGGCGAGGACAGCTTCAAGCACCTTTCCAATCAACCAGCAGGGGACAAGATTCCAAGTCTTGTCTCACTAGTAGCCCAGATAGAGCGAGACGGAAGCCCAACGCGGGGGATTGGGCGTCTGCAAGTGCCTGCTAAAATCCCAAGGGTCAGATCTCGCGGGTGACAGCTCCCACAGCAAAGACACCGGGAGCGGACTTACCCCGTTTCATGCAGACTAGTCAACACACAGGACAACAACACAGAAGTGCAGAAGGAAGGGCCACTGTCATGTCTACCATTGTGCGGGACCCGAGCACACCCCTCCAAAGGCTACCAGTATCCAACACTATCTGGACTCTGTGTGATTTTATTCAAATAATGAGTACACCGGTATCACCCGGTCCATCCCCGCTGACTGCGCCCCAGCATTCCACTCTACCTACACCTGGGCCCTGTGACTACACCTCCCCTACCCATGGAGGGGATACCATCCCGCTGCCCCGCTCCATCAGCCCCGGGCATCCCATACAAAGGCAGCGGCGGTGTTACCAACAATCACCGCAACCCACGGGTGGCGTCACTGACAAACTCTCTCCCCTGTAAATAACCCCTTTATTGAGTTGGGGAAGACGGGCTGCTGCACCAGCCCCGGATCCGAGCATCTCGTGTAGCCCCCCTGCTGTAGTCTGTGCCCCTGCCCGCTACAACTTTCTTGGCGTCACGAACAGGATACTTACTCCATCCACTAACCTGGGTGAAGTGCGCCTTTTCTGGACAGTTGATCCGTCAAACGCTGACATTTTTCGGACCGCCGACATCTTGCCCAGCATTTTTCCGTCAAAAACAACAACCTCACCATCTTCATCACCAAAAAGAGTGCGAATCTGAAGCTCCGCCCATCTCCTGTGTACGCGGCCGGAACCCAGTGACCTCCAGAACAGGAAGCAGCAAAGGACAGTGGGTCCCGCGAGACTGCTGTTGAAAACCAAGGGGGAAGGACCGGAAGGATGTCGGTACCTGATGGTGATAGCGGAGCCACGGCTCCCGCAGCAGTGCAAGATGACGGAGAAGCAGCAGGTCCCGCTCCGGTCGCAAGAATGGCGGACCCTGCGGTTCTGGTGGTCACACAAGTTATTCCGATTACCCTACCTTACGTGCCCGATGCCGCCTGGCTTCCCCAGTATGATCGCCGACCTGATGCCCTGCAGGTATTTAAGAAAAAGATTTGTACTGTTCTCGATATGTATGCAATGACTGGCTGGTAGCGCGTATCTGTGGTGCTCGGATAGCTGACAGGCGCAGCCGAGCAGGAGGTAGAGACATGGACTGATGAGGATCGGGCCTCGGTACCCACCATATTTGATAAACTGCAAGTAGCCTTTGAGACCCAAACGGAGGCGGAGCTAAGGATGTAATTTTACAACTGCAGGCAGCGTCCCCAGGACAGTATTAGAGACTATGCCCCGAGACTACAAACCGCTCTGCGCACTCTAAAGCTAGTAGACCCTATCAATGAGCCAGAGAGCAATAAAAAGCTTGTGGAGCAGTTCCTGCAGAGGCTGGGCGCAGCAGAGGGTCGCAAGCAGCTACGGCTGTGGGCCCTGGAGTATCCGGACTTAAACTTTACAGTTTTAAAGGACTGGGCCATAAAAGCTCTACAGGCCCCTGATGTCACTGACTCCATCCCATCATCTTGGACAGCTGACACCTCTCACCTGCTGGTGAAACCTCCTTCATTAGCATTACCAGCACCTGCGGTACCAGCAGTACACCCTGGAACCCCAGGTGACCTGTCGTCCCAAGTTCAACAGCTGAGCAAGAACGTCACCAGGATCCTCGAGGCCATGCAACTTCAGCCAAAGACCAAGCCGGTGGAGAATATCCAGCTTGCCAACAGCCCTGAAGACGTCCCCTGGATGCAGAGAAGGAGCAGCAACCGGTATGGCCAACCCGTTTGTTACAGGGGCAACAAGACTGGCCATTACGCCCGTCGGTGTCCTTTAAACGGGCAACCCCTGAGGACAAAGGCCAATCCTCAGGAATAGACCAACAAGGCCCAGCTGATTGGTGTGAGCGGTATGTCAGAGGCCGCACCATCATCTCTCTCACCGTAGACGGGATTCCGATGTTTGCACTTCTGGACACCGGCTCGCAGGTAATGACTATACCCTATGTACTGTATAAGCGTTACTGGTCTGATGATGACCTTACCCTGCCAGATTCTGGCCTTACCATTATTGCAGCCAATAGACTCACAATGAGCCAAGTGGGGTTTAAAGAAGTGACTCTTAAGGTGGAGAGAGTGGAATTAGAGCATCAAGGACTTATAGTGGTGTAGAATGACCCTAGAGATCGTAACACGAAAATGGTCCTGGGAACCAATGTTATTGAAAATTGTATTTGGGAAGTATTGTACTTGTTTCAGCAGCTGTCTGCAATGGCAGGAGTGTGGCGGCAGAGAGTCCTGCAACGTGAGATCCGAGCCCTCCTGCAGCGGCAACAGGTGAATCTGTCTGGTGGAGAGATTGGTGGTGTGTGAGTGATGGATGTAGCTCCCCTTGTAGGGCCTCCACGAAGTGAGATGATGATTTGGTGTAGGGCAACAGTAGGTAACCGTGGACAAGATTATCAGGCAGTGGTGGAACCCCTGCCTTCGGAACACTGGCCCACAGTTTTGACAGCCAGAGGGGTGATTGATGTCCGGAAGGGGAGAGTGCCCGTGAGAGTGATGAATTGCGGAGAGGAAGAGGTTAAGCTACCCAGATATGCCACTATTGCCTAGCTGTTCACAGTAGATACACATGCCATCCAAGCAGCAGCATCCACCGACACTGCACCCTAACCAGTCAGTGACAGCACAACAAGTCAGTCAGAGGAGTGGTGTCAAGAATTCCATGTAGGCACTGACTCCACACCTTCACATCACAAGAAGATGGTCTACAGGGTAGAGCAAGAATACGAGCAAGTCTTCAATAAACACCCACTAGACTTTGGAAGGATAAAAGGGGTCCAACACTACATCCCCACAGGTGCCCACCCACCCATCAAAGAGAAGTATAGGCCAATACCACCTGCACATTACCAGTGTGCCAAGGACATGTTGAGGAACATAAAGGAGGCTGGGGTTATCCGTGACAGTTGTAGCCCCTGGGCAACTCCGTTGGTCCTGGTAAAGGATGGCACCATGAGAATGTGTGTGGACTAACGAAAAATTAATCAGATCACCCATAAGGCTGCGTATCCACTCCCCCATATTGAGGAATCATTAGCTGCATGGAGAACTGCAAATTACTTTTCTACCCTTGATGTCACTAGTGGGTACTGGCAAGTGTCCGTTGCTGAGGAAGACCGTGAGAAGACTGCCTTCGCCACCCCGATGGGTCTCTGCGAGTTCAACAGCATGCCCTTCGGATTGTGCAATGCACCAGGAGCCTTCCAGAGACTGATGGAATGCTGCTTAGGACACTGCAACTTCGAGATGGTACTGCTATACCTAGATGACGTCATTGTTTATTCAAAAACGTATGAAGATCATCTGGAACATCTTGCAGAAGTCTTTGAAGCCCTCTCCAAGTACGGGATGAAGTTAAAACCATCCAGATGCCACTTGCTGAAGCCTAAAGTCCATTACCTCGGGCATGTGGTTAGTGCAGAAGGTGTGGCTCCGGATCCGGAGAAGATAACAGCCATCCAGAACTAGCCAAGATCCACTACCATCAAGGAGGTACGACAGTTCCTGGGCCTGATGGGCTATTACCGCTGCTTCATCAAGGGTTATACTAAGATGGAAGCTCCTATGCAAGATCTCCTTGTCGGACAAACCAAGCATGCCAAGACGCCTGGACCTCCATTCACATGGGGTGAGGAACAAGAAAGTTCCTTACAAGAGATGAAGTCAACTCTGACCGGAGAAGAGATCCTGGCATACCCCGACTATGGTCTCCCGTTTATACTGTATACAGATGCCAGCAACGTGGGACTGGGAGCAGTCCTATCCCAAATGCAGAATGGCAAGGAGAAGGTGATAGTTTACGCGAGTAGGAAGCTCCAGCCAATGGAAAGGAACCCTGAGAAACATAGTTCTTTCAAGTTGGAGTTCCTAGCGCTCGTCTGGGCTTTGACAGAGAGATTTAAGCATTACCTGGCTTCTGCAACGTTCACTGCATATACGGACAACAATCCTTTAACCCACCTAGACATGGCAAAGCTTGGAGCCCTAGAACAATGCTGGGTAGCCCGACTGGCGAATTATGACTTCACTATAAAGTACAGAGCCGGTCGTAAAAACACCAATGCCGATGCGCTGTCTAGAATGCCACACCTGCCTGATGATGGAGTAGATGAGGACGAGTTGGAAAAGATTGAACTGCCCGCGTTCCATCAACCTGACAGTTTGGACAACACCAAACATTACAGCAGTCAGCAGGAGGCAGCATTCAACCCATTACCTCATCACGGTTGGCAAGGAGCGCAAGAAAGAGATCCTGCCATCAGATTGATCAAGACGCTGGTTTCCCAGGCTGATTACAGGTTGGAGCCCACTGCCCCAGCAGAAGCACAGAGGCTGTGGAAAGAGAAGCTGGTTGTATCTACAGCAAGGCAAGTTGTGCAGAGGACTGATCAATCCCAAGACGCATGAGAGGATCTGCCAGATAGTCATACCGCAAGCATACGTGACAGTGGTCCTGGAAGCCTATCATGATGGAACTGGACACTTCGGCTGTAAGAAGATGGAAATGCTACTAAGGGAGCGCTTCTACTGGGCTGGGATGAGAGAATCCATTGAAGCATGGTGTCGGGATTGTGGCCCCTGTGTGCTAAGAAGAAAGGATGGTGCAAGCCAGAGAGCCCCATTACAGCCGATCATCACCCGCCAGCCGTTGGAACTAGAGCTGAGCGAGCCTCTGAAGGCTCGAGTTCAGTTCGGTTCGTCGAACGGAGGCCCCGTTCGAGAACCGTTCGACGAACCTCTCGAACCCCATTGAAAACAATGGGAGGCAAACACAAACACATAAAAACACGTTATACATGTAAACATACAGTTAATAAACATTGCCATAACACTTACAGATCCCCGCGACGCGTCCTGCCCTCTGTCTCCCGCCGCTTTTCCTTCTGATAATCGCTGCGTCCTCCCGGTAACCAGCACTGATGAAAGGACCTATCGTGACATCAAAATAGGATGTGACCAGTCCCGTGTCTATTATATCATTGGCTACAGACTGCTCACATGGCTAGACGTCATTGCTAGGTCCTGTCAGTGCATCTCTCCGGTACGCGGTGCTCCGTGTACCGGTGAAATGCTCTGGCATATGGTCGTCTCCCCATTCCTGCATGTGTGCGCTCTTTTCAGAGTCAGCCCACATGCAGGGACTAGCTGTCACAGCCGGTAAATAGCGGCACCGGGAATCACGTAATCGGAGCACCGTTGCTATGGTAACCCGTCTGTCAGCGGTGACGTCACCGCTTACAGCACGCAGCTGCTGCTCACTCACTGAGTGAATAGACTGCACGGGGAGCAGTCGCGTTCTTCCTCCAATGCACTGCTGTCTGATGTAGCAGACCTGCATGAGTTGAAGGAGGAAGAAGACAGAAGAGCAGGATCGTGGAGGGCTGACAGGGAGTAATAAACATGGAGTCTCTAAGTGTGTCTGTGTATTTATTTCTATTAAAGTACTTTTTCTCTCTGTGGTGTCTTTTTTTTAACCCTTTATTGGAGATTCTTAATGGCCGGGTCAAACTTGCCTGACATTAAGAATCTCTGGCTTAATACTAGCTAGTAAAACAAAGCTAGTATTAACTCATTATTACCCAGCAAGCCACCTGGCTTCAGGGCTGCTGGAAGAGTTGGATACAGCGCCAGATGATGGCGCTTCCATGAAAGCGCCATTTTCTGGGGTGGCTGCGGACTGCAATTCACAGCAGAGGTGCCCAGAAAGCTGGGCCAACCTGTGCTGCGGATTCCAATCCACAGCTGCCTAGTTGTACCTGGCTGGACACAAAAATGGGGCAAAGCCTATGTTGATTTTTTTTTTTTTATTATTTCATGAAATTCATGAAATAATTAAAAAAAGGGCTTCCCTATTTTTATAGTTCCCAGCTGGGTACAAATAGGCAGCTGGGGATTGGGGGCAGCCGTACCTGCCTGCTGTACCTGGCTAGCATACAAAAATATGGCGAAGCCCACGTTATTTTTTTGGGGGGGGGCAAAAAACTCCTGCATACAGTCCTGGATAGAGTATGCTGAGCCTTGTAGTTCTGCAGCTGCTGTCTGCTCTCCTACATACACTAGTGAATGGAGCATGCTGAGCCTTGTCATTCTGCAGCTGCTGTCTGCTATTCTGCATACACTAGTGAATGGAGCATGCTGAGCCTTGTAAATCTGCAGCTGCTGTCTGCTCTCCTGCATACACTAGTGAATGGAGCATGCTGAGCCTTGTCGTTCTGCAGCTGCTGTCTGCTCTCCTGCATACACTAGTGAATAAGGCATGCTGAGCCTTGTAGTTCTGCAGCTGCTGTCTGCTCTCCTATTTACAGACAGACAGCAGCTGCAAAACTACAAGGCTCAGCATACTCCACCCAGGACTGTATGCAATAGTGTTTTGCCCCCCCCAAAAAAAAATTACGTGGGCTTTGCCATGTTTTTGTATACTAGCCAGGTACAGCAGGCAGCTACGGGCTGCCCCCAAACCCCAGCTGCCTATTCGTACCCGGCTGTGAACCGAAAATATAGAGAAGCCCTTTTTTTTTTTTTTAAATTATTTCATGAATTTCATGAAATAATTAAAAAAAAAAAATGACGTGGGCTTCGTCTAATTTTTGTGCCCAGCCAGGTACAACTAGGCAGCTGGGAATTGGAATCCGCAGCTCAGGGTGCCCAAGCTTTCTGTTTGTATATTATCAACTGGCCCTAAGCCCGAAATTAATGGTGTCACGCCAATATTAGACATGGCCACCATGAATTTCTAGTACACATAAAAAAAAAACACAACACACAGAAAAATATTTTTATTAGAAATAAAACACAACACAATTAGTGACTCCATCTTTATTGAATAAAGAACCCCACTCCGCAGTAATCCTGGGTCAAGGGTCCCGCACCGTCCAATCCTGATCCAATATCATCTGATCGGTTTTCTGGAAGGCAAAGCGATCAGATGATGTGTCAGGTTCAAGGGCCTGAATCACATGACACAGCAGCTGATTGTATAAACGGCTTTTATACAATCAGCTGATGCATCAGTGCAAAAAAACCCAAAAAAACTACACACTTCTGTGCAGACTCCTGTCCGACAGCATCAGCTGATAGTTAAGCCGGCCGGGCGGTAAAAAGCTGGCCTCACCGCTCGACTTATAGTGTCAGCTGATTCCGGAAGGTGACCGCATCAGCTGATCATCGCCAGGTCTGAGAGAGAAAGAGGGAGAGAGGGAGAGAGGGAGAGAGGGAGAGAGGGAGAGAGAGAGAGAGAGAGAGAGAGAGAGAGAGAGACCTCATTCCGTGAAGCGGCTCATAGATGATGTCCGGCTACTCCCCTCTGTGCATAATTAAAATAATAATATGTTATAATTAATTATAAATGCAGAATAATAATTAATTAATTTAACATTTAAAATAAAAAAAAATCTTTACCAACACACCCGGGACTTGAACTTGTGAAGTTATGCTTCTTATGCAAGCGCTCTATCCTGTCTGAGGTGACAGCGCGATTCTCTTCATTTGCTACGTGGAGAGGACATAGAGCGCTCCCTGTCATCTTCATGTAGTAGAGCTGACAGTGTCGTGTGGATTACTTCGGACCTGGAGGGGTATTTGGGGGTTTTAATAAAATGGTGAAAGAGGATTTATTTTGTCTTTTATTCTAAATAAAGGATTTTTCGCTGTTTGTGTTTCTTTACTTTCACTTACAGTTTAATCATGGAAGGTATCTCGGGGAGACGCCTGGCATGATTAACCACGTTATTACCTCGATTGCCACCGCACCAGGGCAATTCGGGATGAGCTGGGTGGAGTCCCGGGAATGTCACATCTAATGGTTGCGGCAATTCCGGGCGGCTGCTGGGTGATATTGTTAGGGTGGTGGGCTTCCGATAACGTGGTGCTCTCCATCCTGACAATACCAGCCTCGAGCCGCTTTATCCTGGCTGGTATCATATATGGGGGAACCGCATTTTTTTTTTTATTATTATTTATTTATTTTACCACACGATATAGACCTGCCCGCCGGCGGCTGTGATTGGTTGCAGTGAGAGAGCTGTCACTCATCGTGGGGGCGTGTATGACTGCAACCAATCATGGGCGCCGGTGTGCGGGGAAAGCACGGAATAACTGATTGAATAATGAAGCAGCAGCCATTTTCAAAAGAGGAAAAGATGCCGCAGATTTGTGACAGCCGTGCAGCGAGACGCCCGTGATCGGTGTGTAGGAAAGAGAGAGGGATTGTGCTGGGGATGCAGGACGCATGCAGACAGCAACATGTGCACATAGCCTTACTGTGAAAAGCCACGTTTTTGGTGCTCGAACTGTTCTCGAATGTAACTTGAACTGTCGAGCTTTTAGCAAAAAGCTTGAGTTTGTCGAGCGTCTCGAACACCCCCTAAAATCACTCGAACATGAAATTGGCGAACCTCGAGCCTCACACATCACTCATCTCTAGTTGGAACTTGGTGCTCTGGATCATGTTAAGCTCACACCAAGCAGGAGCGGAGACACATACTTGCTCACGATGGTGGACCACTACTCAAGATTCATGGTTGTGGTACCCCTCAAAGATCTAACAGCCCACATTGCAGCGAAGGTCTTCCAAGCACACTTCTGCAGACGTCATGGCTACCCAGAGAGAGTACTCACAGATCAAGGCCCTGACTTTGAAGTGGAAATCTTCAAGGAGTTCTGCAGCCTGTACGGATGCAGGAACCAGGGCCGGATTATAGGCAGGGCAGACGGGGCTCCAGCCCAGGGGCCCCCACCAAAAGAGCTTTTAAGGGGGCCCCCACCATACTTGGCACCTGTCAGCATTTTTTTTTCTTCACACCCTCTCCCCCTCCGTAAAGACAGTCTAATAAATCAGCTGTGTTTTCGGGGGGGGGAGGCGCGGGGTGTTGAAGCACCGCTATTTATTTGTATCTGCGTCTTGAAGACGCAAAAACAAACTGCGGGCACAGGACGCTGATTGACACCGGAAGTACCAGCGGCCGCTTGTACTTCCGGGGTCAGGTGTGCTAATGCTCCCTGCTATGTGCTGCGGCCGTACCCAGCGAGGGGCGGGCAGCTGCCCCCCCTCCCCTCTCTCCCCCTCCCTAGAAGCAGGGGCACGGTGTAGTGCGCTGCTGTATCTGCTGTCCCCGCTGCGCTCCTCTACACTGTGTGCATGCCAGGCACACTAGCAGGAGGCAGCGCGCTGTGCTCTGTCGGCTCTGCTGTGTGCTGTGCTCGGCATGCACCCAGTGTAGAGGAGCGCAGCAGAGCCAATGACCGCAGCTTCCTCTTTCCGTTCCTATTCAAATGTATTTGCATCTTTCAGACGTAAATACATTTGAACAGCGTGCCGGGACCCGGCCCCGCCCCCGACGTGCAGCAACGTGATGAGATCAGCACCTTGCTGACGTCATCACAGTGCTGCAGGCGCCACACAGGGGACAAGAGGAAGCGAGCGCTCCATGAAGGAGCTGAAGAGACAGGTGTAATTAATGGGGATGAGTGAGGAGGGGCTGAGGACACAACGGGGAACATTTGTGAAGGAACACAGCTCTGTGACAGGCAGAGGAGGAGTACTGTATTCCGAGGAAGGGGGGAGGAGTGTGTAGTGATGGGGCAGTGTAATTTGTGTGTGTAGGGGGTGATGAGGGTTGTATTGTGTGTGGGGGGAGGGGTAATGGAGGGTGCATTGTATCGTGTGTGTGGGGAAGGGTAATGGAGGGTGCATTGTATTCTGTGTGGGGAAGGGTAATGAGGGGTGCATTGTATTGTGTGTGGGGGAGGGTTAATGGGGGGGTGCATTGTATTGTGTGTGGGGGAGGGTTAATGGGGGGGTGCATTGTATTTTATGTGGGGGGAGGTGTAATGGGGGGTGCATTGTATTCTCTGTGTGTGTGTGAGGTGATGTGGGGTGCATTGTGTGTGTGTTTGTGAGGTGATGTGGGGTGCATTGTGTGTGTGTGAGGTGATGTGGGGTGCATTGTGTGTGTGTGTGTGTGTGAGATGATGTGGGGTGCATTGTGTGTGTGTGTATGTGTGTGGTGATGTGGGGTGCATTGTGTGTGTGTGTGTGTGTGTGAGATGATGTGGGGTGCATTGTGTGTGTGTGGTGATGTGGGGTGCATTGTGTGTGTGTGTGTGTGTGTGAGGTGATGTGGGGTGCATTGTGTGTGTGTGTGTGTGTGTAGGAGGTGATGTGGGGTGCAGTGTGTGTGGGGGGGGCTGCATTGTAGTGTGTGGTGATGTGGGGTGCATTGTGTGTGTGTAGGAGGTGATGTGGGGTGCATTGTGTGTGTGTGTAGAGGGTGCATTGTAGTGTGTGTGTGTCAGAGCTGTGTGTGTAAGAAGCAGTACTGTGTGTGTGTATATATGAATTAGAGCAGTCTGTGCGGCCCCCCCCAGAACTATATGGGTCCCCCAGAGCGCTATGTCACCCATCGCAGTAATGAGTACACCACCAGAGCTGTTTGCCACTCCAGTAACGTCTATGCCCCCTGCCCCTCCTGTGATGTATATACAGCAGTGCTGTCAGTGTGCAGTCATGTCTGTTAGTGACAGCCATCGTGAAACACAGCCACATGTCCTGAAGGAGCTGGACGGAAACAAGCGGGAGAGGTGAGTGAGGCTGCTGGCGACTTCCCCATATTAATACCTGTAAAGGCTCATGCACACGTAACTGCTGAATATTCTGCAGCGATTTGACAGCACATGTGCGCGTCAAATCGCTGCAGAAACACTGCATAATGGATTCAGTTTTTCTGTACAGAAAATCCGATTTCATGCGCTATGGCTGCTGCCCCCACCATAGACAGAGCGGGAGCTGCATCCATAGCGCACGGAATAATTGACATGCTCATTTTATGAACGCACAGATTTGGGTCAACATTTTAGCACCCAAATCACTGCGTTCATAAAAGCTACGTGCGCGCGTATCATGCACAATCTACATAGCTTGTATAGGGGACGCAGAACGCATGCATTTACACTGCAGTGCTATACGCAGTGTAAATGCATGGAATTACACAACGTGCGCACGACCCCTAATGCGTCTGTGTCTGCATATATGTCAGTGTATATGACTGTGCATATATTTGTCTGTTTATATGTATTTTTCTGAATTTGTCTTCAAATATGTATATGTATGCCTGTATGTGTGTGTGCGTGTCTGTGTGTGGATGGGGTCCACTGAGACTCTTTCACCCGGAGGCCACAAAAACCTGGAGCCGGCCCTGGCTTCCTTAACATTGGGATCAGTAAAAAATGTGAGTAAAGCTTTACACTCTACAATATATCTAACAATGTGTCACGTCGTAAGTGACGCACATCCGGCATCGTTAGTGATATTGTAGTGTGTGACAGCTACGTGCGACCCTGATTGTGCGTTAAAACGTTGATCGCTGACACGTCGTTCATTTTCTAAAAATTGAACGTCTGGTTGTTCATCGTTCTTGAGGCAGCACACATCGCTCCGTGTGATACCCCGGGAACAATGAACTGCAGCTTACCTGCGTACTGCCGGCAATGCGCAAGGAAGGAGGTGGGCGGGATGTTTACGCCCCGCTCATCTCCGCCCCTCCGCTTCTATTGGCCGGCCGCTGTGTGACGTTGCTGTGACGCCGAATGTCCCTCCCACTCCAGGAAGTGGATGTTCGCTGCCCACAGCGAGGTCGTTTGGAAGGTACGTGTGATGGGGGTAATCGTTTGTGCGACACGGGCAACAAATTGCCTGTTCCGCACATATGGTGTGATCGCATACGAGATCGAAATGTGTAAAGCAGCCTTAACTCTACTTTCCGTGTATAAGTGACGGCTGTGAGTGATCCTGGACTTTGTCTGTATTGTAGTACTGTAAATCTGAATGTGGCAGAACAGGATAAATGTTCATTGGATTTCTATCTAAATGCTACAGTTCGCGCTCTACTGTTATGGCTAAAAATGTTAACGTTATGGGGCCCCCACCAGATTTTCTGCCCAGGGGCCCCCACCAACCTTAATCCGGCCTTGGCAGGAACTACACCCTACCATGCCCAAACCAATGGGATGTGTGAGAAGATGAACCATTTAGTCATCAACCTGCTTAAGACTCTACCCCTTGAGGAACGGAACCAGTGGCTGAGAGATTGCCCGATCTAGTGGATATGTATAACAACATTCCCATCAGTTCCACTAAATGTACGCCTGCTTACCTCATGAGGGTGAGGCCTGGAAGATTGCCGGTGGACTTGGACATGGACGTTGAAGTACCTGAAACCATCTCCCCAACCACTGACTGGAACTCCAAACGTCAGATGCAGTACAAGCAAATTCAGGAGTATGTGGCAAGGAACCTGAACCAAAGCAGAGAAAAGCAAGAGCAGCACTTCAACAAACAAGCAAAAGCTGCCCTCTTTGCACCAGGAGAGGTGGTGCTAAAGAGAAAAAGGAAGCTGCATAAATTGGTCGAACAGTGGGAAAAGATCCCCTATGTCATACAACCCTCTGACTTTGATAATCAGAAGACCTGTCTTATCAGCAAAGACCAAGGAAGAACTAAGGCTACAGCCTCCAGAGACCACTTGAACAGGTGCCCGGAACCTCTGAAAATCTTGGTAGATGTTCCCACTGTAGCCCTGGGTGTCGAGAAACGGAAGGAGGTGATTCGCACTGTCCTAGGTAACTTCCCAGCAGATAAGCCTATGAAAAATGGAGCAGTGATTATTCCCGTTCTAACATTCCCACAACCCATGGAAGAGCCAGAACCAGAGAGGCCTGCTTACATTGCACCAATACACACGCACCTAGAGCCGCACCTGAACCCATGCCCGTAGGGCTCTACCTACGGTACACAAGGAGTGAGGAACCCGTAGACAGTACAGCCCCCCAGGGCCTAGAGGTCCTAACCTAGGTCAGTCAGCACTCAGATACAGGGAGTGAGTGATGCCCGTATGTAGTTGTATATAGCAATGTATGTATATAAACAAACTGTAAATGTTGATTAGTTGTTAATGATAAAATGCCAATTAACCGTGTACCTCACCTGATTCATCTGCCTGAAAAGGAGTAACAGGTAGCGGAATCCGGCTACCCTCTTTCCCTGTTTTAACCCAGCTGTTTATGGACCATGGCCTCAGGACTGATAGAGGCCACCCAAAAACATTATTGGGTTATTGTACATATCCCCCATTTGCCATCCTGTTTTCTCTACTACCAGGACTGTAACACCCACTGGAGAGGACTGGTTGGAGGAAGGGCCTGCAGTAGAGTCGGCCGAGGCCCAGTCACTAACAATACCGGTGGCTAACCTCCAGGCCAGAGGGTTATGAACTTTGGGACTCTTTGGGGTGGACTGGTGGGAAAAGGACTGTGTTATGTAATGTTCAAGAAAAGTGCCTCCATTTAAAGGGAAGAAATGTTTTAAAGTTTTATAAAATGTTATCCTTTTACGTGTTTTACAGAAGCACAAAAATAAAAAAAAATGGTGCCGGACAGCCCAAGGACGGGCTGTGTTCTACCAAGGGGGAGTGTGACGCCCTGACAAAATCAGGTTGTCACAGATGACTGCACCCCTCTTCCAGGTGCAGGATTCCCTCCTCCTTGTCTTACTAACACAACCCCACACACAGGTACATACACCAGCCACAAAAGCCTAGTCACCCCTCCAGGACAATAGGGACACACCAGTGGGCGGGGCCAGGCAGATGGTGACGTCCACCTAGGGGTCCTGAGGTGTCGAGGGGCGGGAACAAATCAGTTGAGGTGGAGTTAGTTTAGTGCTGACAGTGGAAGTGAGAGGAGTGAAGTGGTCGGGGGTTGTAGCTCCTGGACTACCGGACTACCTGAGCTGACTAGGTGGCAGACGGCAGAGCAGGGCCACAGGCGACGGAGATCCAGTCGCCGGAGACCTTAAGTGGCTGGGGCTGGGTTGTAGCCCGCCGGTGCCAACAGCGGGAATCCGGTCCGGAGGCCGTGCACAGTCGGGGTACCTGGACCCTAGGGCGAGGACAGCTTCAAGCACCTTTCCAATCAACCAGCAGGGGACAAGATTCCAAGTCTTGTCCCACTAGTAGCCCAGATAGAGTGAGACGGAAGCCCAACGCAGGGGATAAGGCATCTGCAAGTGCCTGCTAAAATTCCAAGGGTTAGATCTTGCGGGCGACAGCTCCCACAGCAAAGACACCGGGAGCGGACTTACCCCGTTTCATGTGGACTAGTCAACACACAGGGCAACAACACAGAAGTGAAGGAGGAAGGGCCCCTGTCCTGTCTACCAGTAAGCATTGTTGACCTTAGGGAGATCAACATATCCACTGCAGAGACACCATCACGTGTTTCTCAACGCAGTGATTCTAGAGCAATGCCCCCTGGGAAGTATGCAAATAAGAAAGCCGCGGAGATACCATCACGTGTTTCTCAATGCTGCCAGGAAACTAGCCAGGTCTTTCACCGGGAAGGAACAACCACGGGAAGGGCAGTCTCCAGTCAAGGAGACCACCTATACCAAACATGGTATCCATCCACAGACAGCCGTTTCGGGGTGTTTGCCCCTCATCAGTGTGGAGTAGGAATCTGGCTAGTGGGGGCAATGCCTAGTAAAAGTGTGCGGGACCCGGGCATACCCCTCCGGAGGCTACTGGTATCCGGCACTTGGTTTACTTCTTGGACTCTGTGTGACTTTATTTAAATAGTGAGTACATCGGCATCACCCGGTCCATCCCCGCCGACTGCGCCCCAGCATTCAACTCTACCTACACCTGGGCCCCAGGACTACACCTCCCCTACCCGTGGAGGGGATACCATTCTGCTGCCCCGCCCCATCAGCCCCAGGCATCCCATACAAAGGCAGCAGCGGTGTTACCAACAATCACCGCAACCCACCGGTGGCGTCACTGACAAACTCTCCCCTGTAAATAACCCCTTTATTGAGTTGTGGGCGACGGGCTGCTGCACGAGCCCCGGATCCGGCTGCCACTCAAGCCACAGACACGATCTCGGATCCGAGCGTCTCAAGTAGCCCCCCTGCCGTGGTCTGTGCCCCCGCCCGCTACATATACACCAGTCTGCAATGTCCTAGCTGCACCATAAATCGCATTATAAAGGGCTGGTTAGGCAGGGAATTTGGGCATGCAAGTATCAATGCTGCTGGGTTGCAGGGCACTGGGAACCTGACAGGCTTCCTTTTACTGAATTAGTTTCATCTTACTCCTGCATGCCCTTCATTACAAAATGCCGGAAGTAATTAATTTGATGAGTTTGATCTAAAGAGATTAAAACACCCCAGCTAGTATGCCTTCCCTTTATGTTATACATAGTAGAAAGCATTTTGTGATAGGGCACAGGTTTAAATTGAATCAGACAGAATTTGTAGATCTCAGATTACAATGTTTTACATTTGTGTATCTGATATAATCAGTCCAAAAGTATATAAATATGTCATCTAAATTACTGACTTATTTTAACGATGAATCTCATGTACCCCTTGAGTCTGGAAGAGTGAAATACACATATGAATTGTAGAAGTAGAGATTTGAAATCAGAGCGATGATATTATATCGGGATGAATAATTATGGTCATGTTTTCCTGTCTCAGGAAATCCTTTCCTATCTCTTTATTGTAGTTAGGTGGCCAGGCAATAAAAGACCTACACCAAGGCATATATCAGCATATAAAAAAAAATCTGAATAAAGTAAAAGTATTGCCTAACAATATCAGTGCACAGTGGAGGTTTTCTTTTCATAGATGATTGTAATTAATCATTGAAACTAAAATGACCAACTATCTGTATGTTGGTGTTAAATGTCATTCATTAATGTCAAATAGGATGTCTACTTTCCGTACAATTCAGGCCATCTTAAGTGTATCTGTTATTTGCTTAACACAGTTTATTTGATGCAAATCAAAGTTCTCTGTTTGTCCCCATTAATAAATTCATTAGTAGGAAGTTAGTCGCCTACTGTGAGCAAACTGTTCACAATCAGACTTTTACAATGGAATAATTTCACATTACTCCAGAAAAAATGATAAGCAAACCAATCCTCTCCAGGTGTTTAAACCTTTGCTTGTTCTTCTCCTTGATTTTCCTTCAAAATAAAGAATGTAGACAGGACAACAGCTTCCAGTTTTACATAAATTGTGTACTGTAGGATAATTGCTAACAGGGCATTGCTAGGCTTGTTTCACACCTTGTTAGCACTGCAATTAGCTTTCTTTACATTTACTGATTGCTATTTTGCATACTTGACTTAATTCCATCTAGGGCTTAAGGTGCAGCTGTCCTGTGCATTGTTATAAATTGTGACAGGGCACACACTGGTCCCATTCTGCTGCAGACGATCTATGAGTGTAGCAACTTGAAGACATGGTCCACACTAAGATGTTTGGTTTAGTGGTCATCGTTTTTTCCCTGCAAGGATGTATCTCAAGGCCAACTGAAACGACAATGAACACAGAAGACCCTGAGCAAGTAAGATCTGTAGCTCTGAAAAGGCTCTTGAAAGTATTTGGCATTGAAGATCCACCACATTCTCTACATCACATCAAACAACCACCTCAATACATGATTGACCTGTACAATACAGTGGCTGATGCAGATGGTGTCACCAAGGACCCAGATCTTTTGGAGGGGAACACAGTCAGAAGTTTCTTTGACAAAGGTAATGCCAGCTTTCATTTGCAATGTTCATGCTTGATTTATGTAACGTACGTTGATTGTTTTATATATTATGAGATCCTATACGGTATATTCCAACTGTTATGTTTATTATCTTGCTTATCTCAGTTTGCAAATAATTGGTATATCATTGAAATAACAAATGTATTAAAAATATTAAGTTTACAATAAATAACACAATATTTTGAAGCTTTTTATCTAATCCTCATTATCCCTTAAAGTCCACAGTGACCAGATGTACTTCTTGTTCAACCTCTCAACTGTAGCCAAGGATGAGAAGATTTTAACAGCCGAATTGCATCTTTTCAAACTTAGGCCAAGAACTACAGAGTATGCTTACTTCAAGAGACACCATTTCTGCCAGGTGAGACCCTAAAATGGAAATGTCAAATCATGTATGAAGCAATGTTATAACACACTTAAGCTGCCAATATAAAATATTGTACTAGAGTGACTATTGACTAGAACAGGGATTCTCAACTCCAACCGTCACATACTACACGTCATGATATTATAATCAAGGTATCAGAAATCACCACAGGTTCTCTCTAGGATATCCATCATTCGTGACTGGTTAGGGTAGCCTTGAGTTTGTAGAAGAGTGGTCTTCAATGTATTGCGTTATATTTACTTTGCTGCTGATGACTATCTGTATCTTTCTGTCACAGATAAGTGTTTACCTGGTTTTAGACAAGACAAAAATGCAGTTACCGCAAGGAAGAAAATTGTTGTCATCAAAGCTGGTCCCTATTCATACTTCAGGATGGGAAGTGTTTTCAATTACTCAAGCCGTACGTATTCTATTTTTGTTCTACCATATACTCATAGAAATGTGTAACTTTGTGTTTTACTTAATAATGGAGGAATTACATCAGAGTATTAGTACTCATACTTGTTAGGTTATGAACAGAAGTAACACTGCTCCTTAGTAATGGAATAAACGTTAATATTTATATCTGACAGGTTCGTGCCTGGAACGATGAAAGCCACAATCATGGTATTCTTGTGACAGTGAGGAATCTTGGAGGAGAACAAGCTGACACCAATATTGTTCACTTTGCCTCAGGAAAAGATCACCATGAAAGCAAGCAACCAATGCTTGTTCTCTTCACTGATGATGGGAGAAGAGGAGTCATTTCTATGAATAGCCAACCAGGTAAGATAAGAAACCTCTTCTACTCAAAGAAAATTATTAAAAAATGTGACTGTCATGATAAAAATGATGGTATTCATAGGAAAGAAAATTTGTCCAATAGCCCAATGCAATTTCTTACATTAAAAATAACATAATATATTTTGGTCACCTATACATATTTTGAAAATGTTGTTGCATGAGCATAAATTTAAGTAAATTAGAGTTTTTGAGTTAAAAGCCATTTTGAGTTTAGGTAATTGGCAGAAAAAGTCAAAACAAGGCTGAGTATGTTAAAGTTACTCTAATTGTAACTGTACGTGACTGCAATCTTGTGAATTTTCATATTGCATGTACTAAAATGAGGGAGTCAAGAATGGTGGTCACGTGTTTGTGAGTATGTGATATGAATACTCCCTGCTACAATTCAAATAGAAGCGTGTGGCATCACTCAATCCAAGTGAATTGAGTGAGGCCATTCTCATCTAGTCAGAGTGTGGCTGGGAGTATTCATATCACATACTCACGGACATGTGACCACAGACTTGTGAATCCTCACATAGCACGTACTGAAATGAAGGAGCCCGGAATGTAGGTCACGTAGTCGTGAGTTTGAGATATGAATACACCCTGCCAGAATACAACTAGAGGGATACGGCCTCGCTCAATCCAAGTGTATTGAGTGAGTGCTCCCATCAAGTCAGAATGTAGTTGGGAGTATTCATATCACATACTCGCAGACACGTGACACCAGTTATGGCTCCCACATTTCAGTACACATAGAATGACTTCAGACGTGTGCATTTTGACCGGACAACCCGTTTAAATATGCTGGCTATATATAAGTAATTACTATTATTATTTTATCAATTTTAAATGTAAAATTGTTTAAATGTAAAAATCTTAATTCCCTTTTTCCCTTTATTTAGATGGCCTTTCATTGTCAATACCCAATGAACCATTTGTTCCAGCACCAAACAGAACAAGGATGGCAAGAGCACTGCATGAGGATGGATACTTGCCCTGTCAAAGACACCCACTTTATGTTGACTTTGAAGAAATTGGCTGGTCTGGGTGGATCATCTCCCCAAAAGGATATAATGCATATCATTGTAAAGGTTCATGCACATTCCCTCTAGGTCAGAATATGAGACCCACCAATCATGCTACAGTGCAGTCTATAATTAGTGCTCTCAGGTTGACACAAGGTGTTAACAGCCCCTGCTGTGTCCCTGACAAACTCTTCTCTATAAACTTGCTTTACTTTGATGATGACGAAAATGTTGTTTTGAAGCAATACGATGATATGGCTGCTGGTAGTTGTGGATGCCACTAAAGTATAGATGTCACTTAGAGTCATTAAGATAGGCATGGCTGCATGCAATGGTAGCTCCTATTTAGAGGGAACCTGTCATATTGAATGTGTCTGATCTACTGTAGTCTCCTATGTTCAGGTGTCTATGGGATCATCCTATCCATTTGGAGTGAATCAATTTGCACACCTTATTCTGTTAGCCATAATAGGGGTCTGTGGCTGCTGCTTGGGAGCAGGAGTACCGTCTCTAAGCACAATCTATATAGCTTTCTTCCAGTCTCCCTGTATTCTTGCATAAAAATGTATTTTAATGATTCATTTAACATCTTTGGTATTACAGGAAAGGAAATTATGTTTTTTTTTATTCTATAAGTGAGTAAAAGTCACTGATATTCTTTTATAGCTCTATTTGCCACTGTGTGGTTGCTAATATACATATGCAAACTTTTGTTAAATACTGTAACTTGTATCATATGTAAATAAATAAAGTTATAATATATATATATATAACATATGAGTTAGATTTCGGAGTAAGGTATTGGTATGTGTAGTGATACACTGATGTGTTATAAATGTATGTGTGTCAGAAGTTACAAATACTTTCTAAAAATATTAATCAAAAATGTGTAGCTTATAATAAGTGAATTGTGATTGATAAAGATGATCAAATAGAATTTGAGCCGATTTTTTGAAAGTCATAGGTCCTAGCAAACTCAAACAATTTGCTATTGGTTCAATCACCAAAAATATGCCCACCACCATTTCCCACATTGCAGAAAATTGCATCAGTCACAGAACTACAAAGCGAACTACAAAGCTAAAGGTGGTGTCACACACAGCGATGACGACAACGACGACGCTGCTAAGTCACCATTTTCTGTGACGCTGCAGCGACGTCCCGTCGCTGTCGCTGTGTGTGACATCCAGCAACGAGCTGGCCCCTGCTGAGGTCGCCGCTCGTTGCTGAATGTCCAACTTCATTTTTTGGTCGTCGCTCTCCCGCTGTGATGCACACATCGCTGTGTGTGACAGTGAGAGAGCGACAAAATGAAGCGAGCAGGGAGCAGGAGCTGGCAGCTGCGGTAAGTTGTAACCAGGGTAAACATTGGGTAACGCAGGGAAGACCTTTCCCTGGTTACCCGATATTTACCTTCGTTACCAGCGTCCGCCGCTCTCGCTGCCAGTGCCAGCTCCTGCTCTCTGCACATGTAGCTGCAGTACACATCGGGTAATTAACCGATGTGTACTGTAGCTAGGAGTGCAGGGAGCCAGCGCTAAGCAGTGTGCGTGGCTCCCTGCTCTCTGCACATGTACCACTGCGACGCGTGTTGTTATGATCACTGCTGCGTCTGCTATGTTTGACAGCTAAGCAGCGATCATAACAGCGACTTACAAGGTCGCTGTTGCGTCACAGAAAATGGTGACGTAACAGCGACGTCGTTGTCACTGTCACTATGTGTGAACCCAGCTTAAGGATAAGATGGGCAGATAGGGTGTTACCAGATAACAATAGGCAATTAATCTAAAGAAAAACTCACCTATTAGGGTTGTGCCAGTCACAACCCCTGAGAAAGCTTGAGAAATGGCGGCTGCAGCAGCAGTGATTTCATCAGTCTCAGAAGGCTGACTTGATTTTAGTTGCAACCACAACCACCTACCCATAACGCATTGCAACTATCACATTACATGATAGACTTTATAAAATCCCAAGCAGGGAATGCAGTAGCCATTTCATGATGATTTTAAGGTACTGACTCTGAGAGTACATCAGCGCTCACAACTCAGCAATAGAAATAGGAAAAGAAACCCCTAAAATATTAGACAAATATTGAAAACATTAATATACTCCTCAATATTAAAATTGCAACACCAAGAAGGAAAAGTCATGGCTTTATGGAAATTACAGGATTGATAAAACATATTATTAACACGTAAATGATAAAAGAGGTAAACACATTTTTTAAAACATCGTGATTCATCAGTATGGAGTATGAGTGCCACATTGCAAGCTATCAATAAGGTTATTAATGGTTGTTAGAGGAACATTCTGCCATGCTGATTGCATATGGGCACACAAATCACCAAGCAAAAATAAAAACACTGGGCGTCAGCACACTGTGATTGATAAAAACATAAATTCCACTATTGCTACAGTGCTATAATGTATATATATATATATATATATATATATATATATATATATATATAAAACATGTGGTACCGTGTTTTTTGGACTATAAGATGCACTTTTTGCCCCCTAAAGTTGGGAGGACAGTGAGTGATGCATGTTATATAGTTCAGATGTACCTGGCTTGTTGTGGAAGAGACAGAGAAGGGCAGTGGTGGAGCGAGTTACAGCAGGTAGAAGCAAGGGTCACCACTGCAGAAAGCTGTGAACTGGGGTAAACACATGTGCCCGATATTAAGGAAAATGAATATTCCCTGCTCCCAATGCCAATTAACCTGCCCACTTCGTGGCACTGCAGCTGATACCGAGAAGAGATGGGCAGGAATATGGGCATTGGGAGCAGTGAATATTCATTTTGTTTAATAACAGACACACTGATCGTCCTAGCAACTGGCTTCCTGTAGTGGTTGGGTCGGTGCCTGCTATTAAGAAAATAATACTCATTGCTCTCCACACCCATAATCCTCGATTTGGGGAGTTGTGAATATAGTGAATATTCATTTTGGATTAGCTGGCAGCTGATTTCGGGGTGTGACTGGTGGCACATGGCATTGACATTATGTGCAGTCTTGCTTACACGCCAAAGTCAGTTGATGGCATCAGAAGAGAACATAGCGCACCATAGGAGCAGGTGGAAGGTGAGTAGAATTATTTATTTTATGTGTGCGGCATAACTGGAGGCATATATACCAGGATTGGCCCATGATGGGGGGACATGTATACCAAGTTGGGGGACGTACATACCAGGATGGGAGACATATATACCAGGATGGCAGGCATATATACCAGGAAGGAGCTCAGGATAGGGAACATATATACTAGAATAGAGGACATATATAGCTGGATAAGGGAAATACATACCAGGATGGGCCCAGAATGGGGAACATATATACAAGGATGGCCCTTGATAGAGATCATATATACCAGGATGGGGTATATAAATACCTAGACGATGCTCAGGATGGGGTACATTAGTGCAGTGTCAGCAGCCAATTCCCCCATAACAGTGCATCATGAACACATTTTTTCCTTCAAATTTTTCAATTTTCTTATTTTCCTCTAAAACCTAGGTGCATCTTATGGTCCAGTGCACCTTATGGTCCGAAAAATATGGTACTAAGTTAACATTTTATTTTATCAAAAAGTGTAAAGCCATCCAATCACACCAAGGTGATCTCATATTTGATGGTCCTTAACTATTGAATCACCTTTCCATGTGTTCAGACAGGCCTCAAATATACCTGGGAAGAGATAACAATCAAGCTCATAATTAAAACCTTTCAAGGAATGTTAGGTGGATAAAGGTGCACTACCCAAGAGTGGGCCACACCAGCAATGCCCAATACAAAAAAGATAAAAAGGTTCTAATTATTTATGAGTGAATAGATTTGGCACTATTCATTACTTGCGCAAATATTTAGGTATTCAGGGTATTCATTACTTGTCGAGTACTTTGGTATTTGCCTCTTGAGTTTCGAGTTCTCTCCCCACATGTCTGGCGCCTGATTTTCAGCCATTACATACAGGGTTGCTGGCCAATCACAGTATTGTCATAGCCATCTTTGCTACTGGCATTGTGATTGGCAGGCACAGTGAAAAAAAAATGACTTGAGGTCCCCCGCCTATAGCCAGCGCAGGTAAAGGAAACAGCTGGGGACTGGTATTCTCAGGCTGGGAAGGTCCACTAGATATGCCAATTGTAGCACTTTACCCAGCTCATCCCCATTGCCCTGGTGCAGTGGCAATCGGGGTAATATATGGGGTTGATGTCACCTATGACTGATCAAAAATCACAGCTGCCATAAAGCCCTGGTTTGGTAATTTAGAGATGTCTATGATAATTTTCCTGATTACCAACCCTACAAGGGCAGCAGACAACCCGGCTATGAGAAGCGGTGACATCAGTCAGGTCACCGGAGTTTACAGCTGGGTCCCCCGCTGCCCTCAATATGTTCCAAGAGTTTCAGTGATTGTTCGCATTTTCTATCACTGAAGCTTCTGAATGTAGCAGAGTGGGGATCAACGTCGGGCATCATGTGGATTACGTAGGATCTGTGGGGGTGTTTTTTAGCTTAATAAATTGGTAACAGAGTGTGTTTTTTTATTATTTAAAATAAAGGATTTTTGTGCTTGTGTTTTTTTTTCTTTTTACTGACAGGGTTGGTAATGGCATCAACCCTATATATTACCCAGATTGCCACCACACCAGATCAATAGGGGTCAGCTGGATAAAGCACCACAATTGACACATCTAGGGGTTGCATTTTTGAGGGGAGGCTGCAGGTTGCTAATTTTAGGCTGGGGAAGGTCCAATAACTATGGAACTTTCCAGCCTGAGAATTCCACTACCCAGTTGTCTGCTTTATCTGCATTTGTTATCAAAAATGGGCAGGAACCCATGTAGTTTTTTATGTATTTAAATAATTAAAAAAAAATGTGGGGAGCCCCTTTTTTTGATAACCAGCAAAGATAAAGCACACAGCGGAGGGCTACAGCCCCCAGCTGTCCAGTTAACCTCCACTGGTTATCACAAATAGACGAGGAACCGCAGGTCAAAGTAGCGGAATACTCTGACAACTATGTTTCCAGAAGTGACCTGTGTTTCAGAGATGCATCCAGGCATCTTCCTTATACTGTTCCCATTCAACTTCAGCACTTTTCCATCCATTTCAGCATTTTTACAGCCCTGCCTGACATCCTGGGAGTGTCCACCAGAAAATTATTGAAGTTTCCCATTGACTTACATTACATTTGTTATTCGTGATGAATACACAAATAGTACGAAATATTCAAAGCAAATAATCCGAACCTGAATATTTCCCTATTCATCCATAATTAGTCTGGACGCTTCCTTGTTGACCCGCAAATAGGGCTTATTTTTGGAGTAGGGTTTATATTTTAAGCATAGTCCAAAGGGCCACAAGTTCCTGTTAGTATTTATTTTCGGGGAAACACGGTAGTAGCTAACTGCAGCCAGGCCTGGCTTCAGCACCCGGCAAACCCAGTCAAATGCCGGGGCCCCGGGCTGCCGGGGGGCCCACTCGCAGTGGTGGGGGGTCCCCGTGCCCGAACTGTCACCAGCCTCCCCCCCACCGAGGATCGCACTTTCAATTGTATCGGCATCGCAGTTGCCGATACAAATGAAAGCAATGATGAGAGACGGAGCGGCACGCTCCCTCTGTCATCATTCTCCCTGCTGTTTCTGACACTGTCAGGGTTCTGAGCCTCTGACAGCTCAGCAGCGGAGCGTGGTGACGTCATCACTGCGCACCTGCTGAGAGGTCAGAGCGACAGCGGTGGACGGCCGCGCCGAGGAGACTGGAGCAGCGGGAGAATGAGGAGAAGTGAGTATTTATGTAATCATGGTGGCCAGACGACCATGGAGGTGCACTAAATGGTATAGTTGCTGTTTACTACATGGAGGTGACTAATGCTATCAGGGTCTGCACTGTGCTATATAGGTCCTGTGTACTACATGGAGGTGCCTAATGCTATCAGGGTCTGCACTGTGCTATATAGGGGCTGTATACTACATGAAGGTGCTTAATGCTATCAGGGTCTGCACTGTGCTATATAAGTGCTGTGTACTACATGGAGATGCCTAATGCTATGTGGGTCTGCACTGTTCTATATGGTGGCTGTATACTACATGGAGGTGCCTAATGCAATGTGGGTCTGCATTGTGCTATATGCAGCCTGTATACTACATGGAAGTGCCTAATGCTATCTGGCTCTGCTCTGTGCTATATGTTGGCTGTATACTACATGAGGGTGCCTAGTGCTATCTGGGTCTGCACTGTGCTATATGGCGGCTGTATACTACATGAAGGTGCCCAATGTTATGTGGGTCAGCATTGTGCTATATGGCGGCTGTATACTACATGAGGGTGCCTAATGCTATCTAGGTCTATATTGTGCTATATGCGGCCTGTATACTACATGAAGATGCCTAATGCTATCTGGGTCTGCATTGTGCTATATGGGGCCTGTTTACTAGATGAAGGTGCCTAATGCTATCTGGGTCTGCATTGTGCTATATGGGGGCTGTATACTACATGAAGGTGCCTAATGCTATCTGGGTCTGTATTGTGCTATATTGGGGCTGTATACTAAATGAAGGTGCCTAATGCTATCTGGGTCTGCATTGTGCTATATGGGGGCTGTATACCACATGAGGATGCCTAATGCTATATGGGTCTGCATTGTGCTATATGGGGGCTGATTTTTGTTTTACATATATATATGTAACGACACTGTCACGGTGACACAATATTGGAGCAAGACAGACAGATAGACAGACAGACAGAATAAGGCAATTATATATATAGATGTGTACGTATGTGTGGCGCCCTGGACAAGCCAGGTCGTCACAGGTACTACACCAACACACCCTACACCCTGGCTAGGAACACCGAAGCCAAAACACAAATCCTTGTTGCCTTCCTCCAGGGGCTGATGTCCACACCAGGGGGTGGGCCAGGCAGTTGGTCCCGCCCACTGAGGAGTTCACAGTCCTGGAGGCGGGAAAAGTAGTCAGATTAGTTTTGGAGAGTGAAGTGGTAGCAGAGGAGACTGACCGTGTCCGGGTGTGTGGCCCGGGCACTCAGCAAGGTTGGCAGATGGTGGTGACTGTCTGCAGGAGAGGCTGATTGGAGTGAACCGTACGGACCGGGGACGGGCGGTGGCCCGCCGGTACCGGATCGGGGAGTGAAGAGAAGCCAGCACCATCCGGCAGGGCTTACGGACCCCGACCAGGCTAGGAGTCGCCGTAAAACCGGTCAAATCCGTTAGCGAAGGGAACCTCCGGGGTTTCCCAGCAGCCAAGACCCGATTCAAGGCAACAGCTCACACCGTAGAGGTAAACACAGTCACTGCCAAGGCTACAGTTCCCAGGGCCAGAGCCTGCAGGCAAAAGGGGCTCCCTCAGCATCCATCCAAGCTGGGGAGTGGGTTACCGGTGGGAAACCATTGGAACCGTAAACACAACACAGGTGCAGGGAAAGACAGTCACCATCAAGCTACCGGGAGGAGAACAACCGCAGCTGCCTGTGGGACCTGTCCATCCAGACGTTTGTTTGACCAGAGACTCTGTGTGAATTACTGACTGAGTGAGTACCACCGTGCCGTGCGGCACAGCGCTGCCCCCGCGACCCTGCACCTCACCAGGCCCCGTAACCCGCCTGTCATCCCCAAACCCTCACCGGGCCCCGGGACAACCAATCCCCCTACCCACGGAGGGGAGAAACAACATCCAAGCTGCTCCCTGTCATCGCTCCCGGGATCCCCGTCCAGAGCATCGGTGGTGTCACAATTTCACCACAACCGTGGGTGGCGTCACGGACAATATCCCCCAAACCACACACCAACCCCCCTTTCACTCACGGGCGAGGAACGCCGCTCGAGTCCCCGGGATCCGGCCCACCGCTCGAGCCACCACCGAGCAGCAGCAGCAGCAGCCGGACCCGTGCAGTGGGTGAGCGCAACGTCCCCTCCTCCGCCCGCGACAACTTGGCGTCACGAACAGGATCTTACCGCTCTGTCGTCTGGTAGAGGTGCGCCTTGTGACCGCCGGAGGTGTCCGGCCGAAAATCTTGAGAAGCCGCCATTTTGGGCGCGAAAAGTCCTTGCTCGAGCGTCTTCCCGAGCAGTGGAGGCGCGAAAGCCGAAACCCCGCCCCTGGAGAGGAGGAGCCGAAAAAAGACTAAGGGGGACGGATGGCATCTGGCTGCATGTAGCCCGCGGCTATAAAAGCGGGGATGCCAGGACCCTGCGGCCATCTTTTTGTTCCTGGAAGAGGCCGCCGCAGCGATGCATCACCCGACCCCAAGCAGCACCGCAGCCCCCGCGCCCGGGACCGCAGCGTGGGTGGAGGTCCGGACCGCCCAGCTACAACAAAGGCTACAGATCCGCATGCAGCTCCTCTTGGAGGAGTGGGAGGCCGACATGGCGGAGGTGGTGGCGGCTGTAAGGAGACGCGAGGAGGAGGATTTGGAGGAGTGGGTAAGAGACCCACGTCCCTGTATTCCTGTAGGATCGGCCACTGCGGCTGAGGGGCCCGGCCTGCGCCCGCTCACCCTGCCGCCTCCCTCGCTATCCGCGCTAGTCGTTACCGCCCCGCCACTAGGCCCGCTACCCACCCAACTGGTAGCGGTACCCCGCCTGTCCGCCCAAGCGGACTGGTCTGCAGCCAAGGCCTGTGACCGTGCAGCACCGCTCCCGTGGAAGACGCCGAAGGCCGAGCCCGTTGGTGAAGTCGTACCGGAGGCACCGCTGATCGTGCCTAACCCCGCATCGGCCGCGGCAGCCCATCTCGTGCAGGAGGAGGCGGAGGTTCAGCGGGAGAGGATCCCTGTGCCAGTTCCCCACACCTCGACTGAGGTTGCGCCGGGTCGCTGCTGCAAGGCAAGGAGTTCACAGTCAGGCGGGAAAAGTAGTCAGATTAGTTTTGGAGAGTGAAGTGGTAGCAGAGGAGACTGACCGTGTCCGGGTGTGTGGCCCGGGCACTCAGCAAGGTTGGCAGGAGAGGAGAGGCTGATTGGAGTGAACCGTACGGACCGGGGACGGGCGGTGGCCCACCGGTACCAGATCGGGGAGTGAAGAGAAGCCAGCACCACCCGGCAGGGCCTACGGACCCCGACCAGGCTAGGAATCGCCGTAAAACCGGTCAAATCCATTAGCGAAGGGAACCTCTGGGGTTTCCCAGCAGCCAAGACCCGTGTGAAGGCAACAGCTCACACCGTAGAGGGAAACACAGTCACCGCCAAGGCTACAGTTCCCAGAGTAAGAGCCTGCGGGCAAAAGGGGCTCCCTCAGCATCCATCCAAGCTGGGGAGCGGGTTACCGGTGGGAAGCCATTGGAACCGTAAACACAACACAGGTGCAGGGAAAGACAGTCACCATCAACGTACCGGGAGGAGAACCACCGCAGCCGCCTGTGGGACCCGTCCATCCAGCCGTTTGTTTGACCAGAGACTCTGTGTGAATTACTGGCTGAGTGAGTACCACCGTGCCGTGCGGCACAGCGCTGCCCCCGCGACCCTGCATCCAAGCTGCTCCCTGTCATCGCTCCCGGGATCCCCGTCCAGAGCAGCGGTGGTGTCACAACTTCACCACAACCGTGGGTGGCGTCACGGACATTATCCCCCAAACCACACACCAACCCCCCTTTCACGCGAGGAACGTCGCTCGAGTCCCCGGGATCTGGCGCACTGCTCGAGCCACCACCGAGCAGCAGCCGGACCCGAGCAGTGGGTGAGCGCAGCATCCCCTCCTCCGCCCGCGACATATGCCTGTATGTGTATGTGTCTGTGCATGTCTATGTGTGGATGGGGCCCACTGAGACTCTTTCGCCCAGGGCCCACAAAAACCTGGAGCAGGCCCTGACTGCAGCAAAACACCGGAGTATAAAGGAGGTTAAAGGAAAACTAGTATCAGCAATCTGAAACCTAAAATCTGCCCATACCCAGCAATACTAAGACGCCGCTTTGCGAAAAGGGCAGTCATTACAGCAGTATGATCACTCAGACACAGATGAGACAACTATGTGCAATGTTTTCTCTTTTCTTTTTTAACTGTTTGATTTGGCTCCTGACAGATCAGAACCAGCCCAATTGTCTGAGGTTCGCACCACAGATGAGTGGATTGATCCACTTAGGAACAACTATTAGTTGAATTTCCTAAAATTCGCAGGTCACCGCAAACTCGATCACTCTATGATTCAATTTTCAAGGAACAGCCCCCCCTTCAAAAAAAATACACGGCGTCATTTCACACACTACTGAAGACTTAAGCTGGGTTCACACTAAACGACAGCGACAACGACGTCGCTGTTACGTCACCATTTTCGGTGACGTAACAGCGACCTTGTAAGTCGCTGTTATGATCGCTGCTTAGCTGTCAAACACAGCAGAAGCAGCGATCATAAGGTCGCTGTGCTACATGTTCAGAGAGCAGGGAGCCGCGCTTAGCGCTGGCTCCTTGCTCTCCTGCAGCACACATCGTGTTAATTAACCCGATGTGTGCTGCAGCTACATGTCACAGTTCAGAGAGCAGGGAGCCGCGCGCACTGCTTAGCGCTGGCTCCTTGCTCTCCTTGCTACAGTATACATCGGGTTAATTACCCGATGCATACTGCAGCCACATGTCACAGTGCAGGAGCCGGCACTGGCAGCAAGGGCGGCGGAGGCTGGTAACCAGCGTAAACATCGGGTAACCAGGGAAAGGTCTTCCCTTGGTTACCCGATGTTTACGCTGGTTACAGCTTACCGCAGCTGCCAGTGCCGGCTCCTGCTCGCTTCATTTCGTCGCTCTCTCGCTGTCACACACAGCGATGTGTGTGTCACAGCGGGAGAGTGACGACCAAAAAATGAAGCTGGACATTCAGCAACGACCGGCGACCTCACAGCAGGGGCCAGGTCGTTGCTGGATGTCACACACAGCGACAGCGACGGGACGTCGCTGCAACGTCACAGAAAATGGTGACGTAGCAGCGACGTCGTTGTCGTTGTCGCTGTGTGTGACACCAGCTTAAGATAGTGGCCTAATAGCACCTTGCAAGCTTTCTAATGATGTCCTGCAGCTATCACATTACATGACCGAGCGTAACCAATCAGTTGCCTATCATAGGCAGTATAAAAGATCAAGCCCGGTGAAGGAGTGCGATTTTACAAGTATACAGGTCAGAGCACAAAGTTTATATGACCTAGAGATAGAAAAAGGCCAAATCTGATTGTGGTGAAGCAGATTGGAAATGGAGAGATTATGTCATTCTGTGAACACTCATCTAACGATTCAAGTGATAAAATGGGTAAAAAAAAAAGATTACATTCCGTTATTAAAATGTCAGGTTTTTGTCATGTAAGAAATTTATACCAAGAATAATAATTTCAGAACTAGGGATGAGTGAACCCATATTGTAAAGTTTGGGGTTCATACAGGACAACTCATGTCCAGTGCTCGAACCCGAATACGGACTTCTCACTAAAGCCTGTGGTCGAGTTTGGAGATGCTGTTCAGATGCTGAAAAAAGCTTGTTGTAAAGGCCCCGTCACACTAAGCAACATCGCTAGCAACATCGCTGCTAACGAACAACTTTTGTGACGTTGCTAGCGATGTTGCTGTGTGTGACATCCAGCAACAACCTGGCCCCTGCTGTGAGGTCGTTGGTTGTTGCTGAATGTCCTGGGCCATTTTTTAGTTGTTGCTGTCCTGCTGTGAAGCACAGATCGCTGTGTGTGACAGCGAGACAGCAACAACTAAATGTGCAGAGAGCAGGAGCTGGCTTCTGCGGAGGCTGGTAACCAATGTAAACATCGGGTAACCAAGAAGCCCTGTCCTTGGTTACCCGATATTTACCTTTGTTACCAGCCTCCCCCGCTCTCACTGTCAGTGCCGGCTCCTGCTCTGTGCACATGTAGCTGCAGCACACATCGGGTTAATTAACCCGATGTGTGCTGTAACTAGGAGAGCAAGGAGCCAGCGCTAAGCATTGTGCTCTGCTCCCTGCTCTGTGCACATTTAGCTGCAGCACACATCGGGTAATTAACCCGATGTGTGCTGTAACTAGGAGAGCAGAGAGCCAGCGCTAAGCAGTGTGTGCTGCTCCCTGCTCTGTGCACATGTAGCTGCAGCACACATCGGGTAATTAACCCGATGTGTGCTGTAACTAGGAGAGCAGGGAGCCAGCGCTCAGTGTGCGCTGCTCCCTGCTCTCTGCACGTGTAGCTTTGTGCGCTGGTAACCAAGGTAAATATCGGGTTGGTTACCCGATATTTACCTTAGTTACCAAGCGCAGCATCTTCCACGCGGCGCTGGGGGCTGGTCACTGGTTGCTGGTGAGCTCACCAGCAACTTGTGTAGCGACGCTCCAGCGATCCCTGCCAGGTCAGGTTGCTGGTGGGATCGCTGGAGCGTCGCAGTGTGACATCTCACCAGCAACCTCCTAGCAACTTACCAGCGATCCCTATTGTTGTTGGGATCGCTGGTAAGTTGCTTAGTGTGACTGGACCTTAAGGCTGCAGCTCAGCCAATCAATAAGCTTTTCAGCTTATTGATGCGTGAACACTGCTGGGAACAAAATAAATAAAACATTTAAAAAATGGTAAAAGTATGATACTATCCTTTTTTTAAAACCAGCTGATGTAAAACAGAGAGCTGGGGACTGGTATAATCAGGCTAGAAAAGCCCATAGTTATTTACACCATCCCAGCTTAAAATAGTAAAATAGCAGCGTGTAGTGGTGCATCCATTACCAGCGCTTTGCCAGGATCTTACTGATTGCTGTAGTGCAGTAGCAATCAGGGGAATATTTATAGGGTTGATGTCAGCTGTAAATTGACAGCTGGCATCAATCCCAAGGGTTAGTAATGGGGAGGCATCTATCAAACATCAGACACTCCCATTACTAACCAGGTACGTGTACAGTAAAAACATACATACAGGAAAAAATAGTTTATTTGAATAAAGACTACCCAAACAGTCCCTCGTTCACCAATCTATTAGTTTTAAAACTCCTCGAAGTTACAATGTGATCAAATTGCAGCCGATTCAAGAAAAATAGCCAACAACTACAATAATTGAAATTAAAATTTATATTTCTTTATTGACACAATTCATAAAACCATGAAAGGTTTAAAATGATGATAAGAAATGGAGGCTAGCACACAATACTGAGTATCAACAATATGAACAGATGCTAAAAGATGCAATATATGTAAATGGTCACTAGATGGCACCATATATGGGAAACATGCAGGCCAGAAAGATATCACCATAAATAGTATATCATGTAAGGCACATATAGTAGACACAAATTATAAAAGGCAATGTTGCTATCAGAGGTCTATATTAAAGTGCATGTATATAAAGATCATGGCGATAAATTTCAGCAAACATCTCCCCACATAAATGTCCCAATACAACTCTGAGTTTACACTCTATTTAGGCATAATACCGCAATCAACATCAGAGTATTAGGAGCCCTAAAGTAAGGTGAGTATACCTGTAGCCATCAACAAGCAAGTGTGTGGAAGCCAGCCGACCCAACACGTGTTTCGGAAATCCTTCGTCAGGGGCCGTGTAAAGGGACAGCTGGCATGGACTCTTTTTAAATAAGAAAGGGCCAATCAGGTTGCAAGATTCTGCCGCCGGGATTCATTATCGGGCGCATGCGCAGGATGCTGCCGGGCAGGACGCCAGCTGACCGGGGACGTCATCTGCAGATGAGACGGATGACGCGAGCGGCCGCCGCCACGTGACTAATCACATGGCCGCAGGCCGGTCACGTGATCCAACCCACCACAGATAGAGACGCCCCAGGCCGTGACGATCCCCGGCACTATCCCCGCATGCGCACATCCCGGAACTAAACAAGCAGTCCAAAAAGAGTCCATGCCAGCTGTCCCGTTACACGTCCCCTGACGAAGGATTTCCGAAACACGTGTTGGGTCGGCTGGCTTCCACACACTTGCTTGTTGATGGCTACAGGTATACTCACCTTACTTTAGGGCTCCTAATACTCTGATGTTGATTGCGGTATTATGCCTAAATAGAGTGTAAACTCAGAGTTGTATTGGGACATTGATGTGGGGAGATGTTTGCTGAAATTTATCGCCATGATCTTTATATACATGCACTTTAATATAGACCTCTGATAGCAACATTGCCTTTTATAATTTGTGTCTACTATATGTGCCTTACATGATATACTATTTATGGTGATATCTTTCTGGCCTGCATGTTTCCCATATATGGTGCCATCTAGTGACCATTTACATATATTGCATCTTTTAGCATCTGTTCATATTGTTGATACTCAGTATTGTGTGCTAGCCTCCATTTCTTATCATCATTTTAAACCTTTCATGGTTTTATGAATTGTGTCAATAAAGAAATATAAATTTTATATCAGCTGGCGTCCTGCCCGGCAGCGTCCTGCGCATGCGCCCGATAATGAATCCCGGCGGCAGAATCTTGCAACCTGATTGGCCCTTTCTTATTTAAAAAGAGTCCATGCCAGCTGTCCCGTTACACGACCCCTGACGAAGGATTTCCGAAACACGTGTTGGGTCGGCTGGCTTCCACACACTTGCTTGTTGATGGCTACAGGTATACTCACCTTACTTTAGGGCTCCTAATACTCTGATGTTGATTGCGGTATTATGCCTAAATAGAGTGTAAACTCAGAGTTGTATTGGGACATTGATGTGGGGAGATGTTTGCTGAAATTTATCGCCATGATCTTTATATACATGCACTTTAATATAGACCTCTGATAGCAACATTGCCTTTTATAATTTGTGTCTACTATATGTGCCTTACATGATATACTATTTATGGTGATATCTTTCTGGCCTGCATGTTTCCCATATATGGTGCCATCTAGTGACCATTTACATATATTGCATCTTTTAGCATCTGTTCATATTGTTGATACTCAGTATTGTGTGCTAGCCTCCATTTCTTATCCTCATTTTAAACCTTTCATGGTTTTATGAATTGTGTCAATAAAGAAATATAAATTTTATATCAGCTGGCGTCCTGCCCGGCAGCGTCCTGCGCATGCGCCCGATAATGAATCCCGGCGGCAGAATCTTGCAACCTGATTGGCCCTTTCTTATTTAAAAAGAGTCCATGCCAGCTGTCCCGTTACACGACCCCTGACGAAGGATTTCCGAAACACGTGTTGGGTCGGCTGGCTTCCACACACTTGCTTGTTGATGGCTACAGGTATACTCACCTTACTTTAGGGCTCCTAATACTCTGATGTTGATTGCGGTATTATGCCTAAATAGAGTGTAAACTCAGAGTTGTATTGGGACATTGATGTGGGGAGATGTTTGCTGAAATTTATCGCCATGATCTTTATATACATGCACTTTAATATAGACCTCTGATAGCAACATTGCCTTTTATAATTTGTGTCTACTATATGTGCCTTACATGATATACTATTTATGGTGATATCTTTCTGGCCTGCATGTTTCCCATATATGGTGCCATCTAGTGACCATTTACATATATTGCATCTTTTAGCATCTGTTCATATTGTTGATACTCAGTATTGTGTGCTAGCCTCCATTTCTTATCATCATTTTAAACCTTTCATGGTTTTATGAATTGTGTCAATAAAGAAATATAAATTTTAATTTCAATTATTGTAGTTGTTGGCTATTTTTCTTGAATCGGCTGCCATTTATATATTATAGCCTTCTATTCATATCATGGAGTTTATGTACTTTTTTTGGTGATAGTCCTATGTACACACCATTTTGCTCCGATTGGTATTAATTGGTGTAGCTTTTGCTTTTTTCTGTTCATTACAGATATTCGTACCAATTCCACTATGGATTATAGATCCAGGGAATCGTCCTGGACTGATCATCTTAGTAAGGTTTTCAATGGTGATACTGGTCTTAATTGTGGTAGTGGTGTGGATACTACCATGGAGTTACAGAAAAACCTGAAAACACTTATGTACAAGCGGACACGACTTTGGTGGAATGGTGGTTTTTTAAAAAATTATTTTCATAAACGGCTAGTTCCAAGGGGATTACGCATCCAAATTTTCCCTTCATTCCCAGTGGAGGATAAGAATTTTATTAAGCAATGGGAAGAAGTGTGTACTAGTACCTCCTTGAAATTTATTGAACTTCTGATGGACTTGAATAAACAGAAATTGAGTGAAATTGAGAAAAACATTGATGAACAGATCGGTATATTTACCACAAGTGCTACTGCTGCTCAGGTTACCAGTTTCAATTTGAAAATGGAACAGAACTTTGATACATGGGAAAAGGAGATTCAGGATAATCAATCAAAAAAATTGAATCGGGACCTCCAGGATGTTCAGAATAACCGTGTCTATAGATGGCATAGTAGAGTTACTAACCCCACATTTAGGGGAAGATCAACCTCCATTTCTTCTGTTTCATCTGGAGGCCAATCCGATAGTACTACAAGTTCTGTGATTACAAGATCTAACACTACTAAAAGAAAATGGAATCAGAAACATAATGGGAATAAAAATAACATCGGTGAAAGCTCTACTGATACCTTAAAGGTAATCAATTTGTCCCATCATGTTTTTTTCTGATTCTGATATTTCAGTATTGTCAAAGGGATTCTCCTTTTCTCCGTGTAACAGTTTTGATTTATTTGCAGCGGTCAAAGATCTGAACATCTTTGCTAGGTCACTTATACATAAAAAATGGTTTCATGATGAGGATTTGCGTAAACAGTTTCCATCTAATCAGGAACAGGAAGCATTGAGAATTTTGGAGGAGTTGGCAGCAGAACACTCTACTGACGTCTTGGGTAAGATCCCCCATTCTATTCGGTCACGGTCTACTGCGTTCCTGCTTTTGTCAGTCTGTCCAGCAGTGGACATTTTTGTTAAATCTGTTATTGATGAGCTCAGGAACATCCCTGGTGGTATTTATAATGATAATTTGACCCGGCAGGAGAGATTGAGCCTTAACAGATTGAAAAAACTCCCTGACATAATTTTTAAACCTGCTTACAAAGGTGGGAACGTGGTGGTATGGTCACGGAAAATGTATGAAAACGAAGTATATCGCCAAATTGGGGATGTGAAATGTTATAAGAAACTTACGTTTAATCCTCTATCTTCATTTAAGAAATCTTTGGATTCATTGTTACAGCGGGCTCTCAGTGAAGGTATTGTCAATCAAGATCTGGTTAAGGCTCTCACTATTATTAATCCGGTTATTCCTACTCTGTACCTACTTTCTAAGGTGCATAAGAATGAGAGAAATCCACCAGGAAGACCGATAATATCTGGTATTGGGAGTCTGACTGACAATGTTTCAAAGTACATTGATAGCCAGTTACGGAATTTGGTTGAGAGTTTGCCTTCTTATTTGAAGGATACATCCGAATTTTTGAGAAAGATTGATGGACTATACATTGATGACGACATGCTTCTCGTTACCTGTGACGTGGAGGCATTATATACTAGTATTCGTCACTCTGACGGCATCCGGGCAGCCAAATTTTTCTTATGCATGGGCAGTATGGAGGATGTTCAGGTGGATTTTTTGATCGGTTTTTTCGATTTCGTGTTACATCACAACTTTTTTACGTTTAATGGCTCCTTCTTCTTACAGCTCCAGGGAACCGCAATGGGCGCGGCTTGCGCACCGGCGTATGCAAATCTGTTCCTGGGGCTGTGGGAGAGGGAGCTGTTCTCTGACGAGTCCATGCCATCAATGGAGCGGGTCATTTTTTGGACCCGCTTCATTGATGACATCTTTTTCATCTGGAAGGGCTCGTCTGAGGAGTTGGAAACATTTTTTTGTACGATTAACAGCAACCAGTTGAATATCCGCCTGACTTTTCACTATGACCCGGTTACAGTGGATTTCCTGGATGTTACTGTCAAGCGTGACTCCTCCAATCTTCTCCAAACGGATGTTTTTCGGAAACAAACAGCTGTTAACTCTCTTCTTCATGCTCGCTCATCACACCCCGGTCATGTTATTAAGGGGATACCCACCGGACAATTTCTCCGGATTCGGCGGATATGTTCCGGTGAGGATGATTTTGAATTTCGAGCTGGTGAGATGAGACAGCGATTCAAAAATCGGGGCTATAAGAAGGTACATGTTGATAGGGCCTATAATAGGGCCAAGGATTCTAATCGCCAGGATTTGTTGTATAATTTGAAGACACAGAATACATCTGGTACAATCCGACTAATTATGGACTACCATTCTCATTGGTTTAAAATGCAAAAAAACATTGATAAATTTTGGCCAATCCTCATGACTGACCCTATTATCAAGCAATATGTGTTGCCATATACAAGTATTACAGCTAGAAGAAGCCGCAACATTGGCGACCTTTTGGTTTCCAGTCATTATGTCCCTACTCCTTCAAGGCCCATCTCACAATCACCAGGACCCAGATGGGGGTGTAAGCCATGTGGGAAGTGCGTGGCCTGCCCCAATATTGAGACAGCATATGAGTTTACCGATTCTTCCAGGACTAAGACCTTTAAGATTACCCATAGCATTACGTGTACAACAAAAGCTGTTACATATTATGCTACGTGCCCATGTCCCCTTATATACGTAGGCCTGACTACAAGAGAACTAAAGGTTAGGGTTCGTGAACACGTCCGTGACATTAATGCAGCCAGAACCGCCACGGATGCCGGCGGCCTTAAAACCATACTCCGACATTTTTTGGAGTATCACCATGGGGACTCATCTTTGTTTAAGGTGAGGGGTATTGACCATATTATCTCTGGCATCCGTGGTGGCAATGTCATGAGAAGACTTGCACAGCAAGAATGTCGCTGGATTTGGAAATTAAATACCATATACCCCAATGGACTTAATGAAACCATCAGTTTCGCACCGTATTTACATTCCAACCAGTAAAGTGTCCCTATTTATTGCTATTAGGATTCTTCTGACCACTACCTCTTTTAAATCGTTTTTTTCTTATTTTATGTGATTTTATTCAAATGTACATTTTTATATTTGGGAATGTTGGTATGGTTTGTTCTAATTGTTCTGAATTCTAATTGTTATATTTTTTTATTTTATTTATTTTTTTATTTTATTTATTTTTTTTATTTTATTTTATTTTTTTATTTTTTATTTTTTTTTATAGCTTTTCACTTACTGTTGGGCTTCTTTCTGGGGTTGCAGAATAATATTTTGATTGGAGTCAAGTGGTTATCTTCTGAAAATTAAAAAGAAGAAAAGAGAGAGAAAAAAAGAGAATAAAAATATATTCCTCATATGTATAGATTGATTGATATATATATGATTTTTTAATATCTATATTTATTGTGCTTGGATGTTTTTAGTGTATATTTTTTTTTTATTTATGTATTTTTTTCATCATTTATTTGTACTATTTATCTATTCACTTTTTATTCATTTTTCACTTTATCTTATCTATCTTCACTTATAATTGTTTCACATTTTTTTATATTATGGTCATATCATATACACGTATTGTGATGTTTTTATTGTATTTGTATGTTGTCACTTTTTGATACGCATTTATGTCTATATTTATGTCATATTATATAATGCGTTCTACATGTGTCTGTAATTTTATGGCACTTTAGCACTGTAGCATTTCTGCACTTCTCTTATGCACATTTCAATACATAGCATCCATGTACGGTTTTAATTATGAGGATTATTCATATAGCTTCCCACTTACTCAGTGCTTGTTTAGTTCCGGGATGTGCGCATGCGGGGATAGTGCCGGGGATCGTCACAGCCTGGGGCGTCTCTATCTGGGGTGGGTTGGATCACGTGACCGGCCTGCGGCCATGTGATTAGTCACGTGGCGGCGGCCGCTCGCGTCATCCGTCTCATCTGCAGATGACGTCCCCGGTCAGCTGGCGTCCTGCCCGGCAGCGTCCTGCGCATGCGCCCGATAATGAATCCCGGCGGCAGAATCTTGCAACCTGATTGGCCCTTTCTTATTTAAAAAGAGTCCATGCCAGCTGTCCCGTTACACGGCCCCTGACGAAGGATTTCCGAAACACGTGTTGGGTCGGCTGGCTTCCACACACTTGCTTGTTGATGGCTACAGGTATACTCACCTTACTTTAGGGCTCCTAATACTCTGATGTTGATTGCGGTATTATGCCTAAATAGAGTGTAAACTCAGAGTTGTATTGGGACATTGATGTGGGGAGATGTTTGCTGAAATTTATCGCCATGATCTTTATATACATGCACTTTAATATAGACCTCTGATAGCAACATTGCCTTTTATAATTTGTGTCTACTATATGTGCCTTACATGATATACTATTTATGGTGATATCTTTCTGGCCTGCATGTTTCCCATATATGGTGCCATCTAGTGACCATTTACATATATTGCATCTTTTAGCATCTGTTCATATTGTTGATACTCAGTATTGTGTGCTAGCCTCCATTTCTTATCCTCATTTTAAACCTTTCATGGTTTTATGAATTGTGTCAATAAAGAAATATAAATTTTAATTTCAATTATTGTAGTTGTTGGCTATTTTTATTGAATCGGCTGCCATTTATATATTATAGCCTTCTATTCATATCATGGAGTTTATGTACTTTTTTTGGTGATAGTCCTATGTACACACCATTTTGCTCCGATTGGTATTAATTGGTGTAGAATGTGATCAAATTGTGTAGTATCCCATGACATCCATTGACTCCTATAGAGTCTTGTTCTCAGAAGGAGGCTCCATAGGTTGCTCGCGATCAGTGGCAGGCATGGAATTACTCACACTTGTGAGAAACTCCATGTCTGGCACTGACTGCAAGTGACTTTTGGAGCCTCATTCTCAGAACGTTCTAGGAATGAGGCTCCATAGGTCACTCATGGTCAGTGCAGGCATGGAATTTCTCACACTCTGAGAATGTTCTTAGAACAAGACTCCATAGGATTCAATGTATGCTAAGGAACATAACACCATTGGATTACGTCAACATTTCGAGGATTTTTTAAAATTAATAAATTGGTGAATGAGGGAGTGTGGTGGGAGTCTTTATTTAAATAAACTATTTTTTTATTTGTTTGTGTTTTTTTTTTCCTGTACACTTACAGTGTTTCTAATGGGGCCTGATGGACTCCTCCCCATTACTAACCCCTCGGCTTGATGGGTTTCATGATAGTTTCATTTCACAATCGTAGGCACCACAATAATTCTGCTCACTGTATATTAATATTACTGTGTGGCAATGTCACACCACAACTATAATTTTGAAATAGATACTTTGGCTTCAAAAACAAACAAAGCATCTTTATTTGTGGGTAAATACAAAAGTCCCAGATAATGGTTAAAAATTCAGCTAAATTGCATGGCTAAAACATCATGCTTATCAGATCCAGGACATGTACCGATTTCAAGCACTATTAATCATTTCTGGTTGATTTCATATTTTTCCTGGGTTGACTACATGAGGTAACAATTACGTTTTGGACACAAATTAGAGGTTATTCTTGTGTCAAAAATATTTTCTAAACCAAAATGTGGCACAAGTAACTGACATGGTAGCATGATAGAAGAAAAAAATATTGCAGAAATGATATGTGGGAGCTGCTAGCAGCAGCAATATCACCGACACTACTATCAGCAACCATCCCAGCAATAGTAGTATCAAATGCAGGTCACACTTGACTTCCTTTACATCTGGCAATAGTATACGTGAGGAGGATATGAAGGGCATACTTAAATATCTGTCAAGGCACTCACCTAATCACAGCAGGATGATGTAACCATTAACTGGGACACCATCAGCTGGAGTCAGTGTTCTGCTCAGTTTACCTTTTCTACGGCCATAACAGTTAACATTATACAGAGCAGAATTTCTATTCCGTCAATGACACCTGTTTCTGCTCTGCCCCAAAGTTCTGTCATCCTCAAAACCCTGGTGCTAAGTAATATATTACAGCAGAGCAACTTCCAGTTGATTTATTTGAAGAAATGATACAAGTAAAATATATCTTTGTACCGTGTTAGCCAGTAGAGATAAAAAAATTGTTTAAAAGAACAGAGAGTCTTCAGTGGTTGATACCTTTTAATGGCTAACTGAAAAGATGGTAATAATAGCAAGATTTCGAGACTACTCAGGTGTCTTCATCAGGCATGGTATAACACAAAATCTGAAGAGTCACATATTTATACACAACAGGACATAGAATGGGGCAGTAGAAAAAAAAAAAAACAGTTTGCCCCCCTGCCATAGTGATAGTTCTGTTTTATATAACTTGGTTGTTTGTTTTTGTTTTTTTTTGTTTTTTTACTGCACTAGTCTAAGTCCTGTTGTGTATAAATATGTGACTCTTCAGATTGTGTTATACCATGCCTGATGAAGAGACCTGAGTAGTCTCGAAAGCTTGCAATTATTACCATCTTTTCAGTTAGCCATTAAAAGTATCAACCACTAAGGACTCTCAGTTCTTTTAAACAATTTTTTGGAAGAAATGAACATTCAGCTTTTGTTCTTAAATAACACGGGGCCTTTGGAAATGTAGCACACAATTTTCAAGCAAAGCTGTGTTACTGGCTCTGATCGCCCCGGTGATAGGTTCATTGACAGTGGTAGTAACCCTCTGAGCAAAAGCAAATCTCCAACCAAACTTCAACAGCCTTTCTGGCTTAAACAAAACAAACAGAGTTCAACAGTCCATACAACTGTGGGGTCCGCCAGCTCAAGAGAAAGGTTCTGGAGATCTGGTCACCTCCATACACACTGAACAATGAGAGAATCCAGAGGCTTTAATTTACCTGCTGGACCACAACTTAGGGAGGAGATATGTGAACAGCCATCCACCCATCACTATGACTGTCCACAAAAAGCGCTGCCCTTGTCATGGCTGATTGACCCTCTCAGCACACAGCATGTTGGAGCCTGCATAAAAAAGAAAGCAAAATGGTTAAAGCAGGACATACCAAGTCTCCCAGCGGCTGTTACACTACTTCTGGGGTCGCTAATTATCCCTCATACATATTCACTGCTGATTTGCTGCAGTCAGACCAGCCCCCACCCTCTCTGACAGTGTTATACTGGTGTAAAATAGATAAATAAATTACATGCTGTGCCCAGGTGGGTTCGGCGATCCTGACTCGATCCTTGGCAGCATCGCTTATCTCTAATTATGAGTAGAGATGAGCGAACCGGTCGCGGTTCGGCTCGAGGTTGGTTCGCCGAACGGACCTCCCGTTCGAGTTCGGTTCGTCGAACGTTCGACGAACCGAACTCGAACTGCATAGGAAACAATGGCAGGCAATCACAAACACAGAAAAACACCTAGAAAACACCCTCAAAGGTGTCCTAAAGGTGACAAACAACTCAAACACATTGGAAAGTGACAAGGACATATACTCATGCGAAAACAAAACAGCTGGACAAGGAAAAAGAGGAGGACACACAGATATAGGCATGGCACGCCCTTCTAAAATCATGTAAAACACCGCAAGGTGACTCCAAGCGGAGTCTCCATTTTTTCCAAAAATTGGGCCACACACACACCCACCCCTTCAGTGGCAGCAGTTGTGCCCCAGTTGTACACTTCACAGCTACATTTGCATCAAGCACATTCAAAAATACGCCATTCTTATCCGTCCCCAGGATGACACCGGGGTAGGTAGCAAAGTCTTTCCTGATCCCAGCTCTGTTCATCTTGGCTTCTTTTAAAAACACATCAAGCAAGGGTTACTCCAAGCGGAGTCTCCCTTTTTTTCCAAAAATTGGGCCACACAGACACCCACCCCATCAGTGGCAGCACTTGGGCCCTAGTTGCAAACAGGATGTTTTGATTTGCATCAAGCACATTCAAAAATACGCCATTCTTATCCGTCCCCAGGATGACACCGGGGTAGGTAGCAAAGTCTTTGCTGATCCCAGCTCTGTTCATCTTGGCTTCTTTTAAAAACACATCAAGCAAGGGTTACTCCAAGCGGAGTCTCCCTTTTTTTCCAAAAATTGGGCCACACAGACACCCACCCCATCAGTGGCAGCACTTGGGCCCTAGTTGCAAACAGGATGTTTTGATTTGCATCAAGCACATTCAAAAATACGCCATTCTTATCCGTCCCCAGGATGACACCGGGGTAGGTAGCAAAGTCTTTGCTGATCCCAGCTCTGTTCATCTTGGCTTCTTTTAAAAACACATCAAGCAAGGGTTACTCCAAGCGGAGTCTCCCTTTTTTTCCAAAAATTGGGCCACACAGACACCCACCCCATCAGTGGCAGCACTTGGGCCCTAGTTGCAAACAGGATGTTTTGATTTGCATCAAGCACATTCAAAAATACGCCATTCTTATCCGTCCCCAGGATGACACCGGGGTAGGTAGCAAAGTCTTTCCTGATCCCAGCTCTGTTCATCTTGGCTTCTTTTAAAAACACATCAAGCAAGGGTTACTCCAAGCGGAGTCTCCCTTTTTTTCCAAAAATTGGGCCACACAGACACCCACCCCATCAGTGGCAGCACTTGGGCCCTAGTTGCAAACAGGATGTTTTGATTTGCATCAAGCACATTTAAAAATACGCCATTCTTATCCGTCCCCAGGATGACACCGGGGTAGGTAGCAAAGTCTTTGCTGATCCCAGCTCTGTTCATCTTGGCTTCTTTTAAAAACACATCAAGCAAGGGTTACTCCAAGCGGAGTCTCCCTTTTTTTCCAAAAATTGGGCCACACAGACACCCACCCCATCAGTGGCAGCACTTGGGCCCTAGTTGCAAACAGGATGTTTTGATTTGCATCAAGCACATTCAAAAATACGCCATTCTTATCCGTCCCCAGGATGACACCGGGGTAGGTAGCAAAGTCTTTGCTGATCCCAGCTCTGTTCATCTTGGCTTCTTTTAAAAACACATCAAGCAAGGGTTACTCCAAGCGGAGTCTCCCTTTTTTTCCAAAAATTGGGCCACACAGACACCCACCCCATCAGTGGCAGCACTTGGGCCCTAGTTGCAAACAGGATGTTTTGATTTGCATCAAGCACATTCAAAAATACGCCATTCTTATCCGTCCCCAGGATGACACCGGGGTAGGTAGCAAAGTATTTCCTGATCCCAGCTCTGTTCATCTTGGCTTCTTTTAAAAACACATCAAGCAAGGGTTACTCCAAGCGGAGTCTCCCTTTTTTCCAAAAATTGGGCCACACAGACACCCACCCCATCAGTGGCAGCACTTGGGCCCTAGTTGCAAACAGGATGTTTTGATTTGCATCAAGCACATTCAAAAATACGCCATTCTTATCCGTCCCCAGGATGACACCGGGGTAGGTAGCAAAGTCTTTGCTGATCCCAGCTCTGTTCATCTTGGCTTCTTTTAAAAACACATCAAGCAAGGGTTACTCCAAGCGGAGTCTCCCTTTTTTTCCAAAAATTGGGCCACACAGACACCCACCCCATCAGTGGCAGCACTTGGGCCCTAGTTGCAAACAGGATGTTTTGATTTGCATCAAGCACATTCAAAAATACGCCATTCTTATCCGTCCCCAGGATGACACCGGGGTAGGTAGCAAAGTCTTTGCTGATCCCAGCTCTGTTCATCTTGGCTTCTTTTAAAAACACATCAAGCAAGGGTTACTCCAAGCGGAGTCTCCCTTTTTTCCAAAAATTGGGCCACACAGACACCCACCCCATCAGTGGCAGCACTTGGGCCCTAGTTGCAAACAGGATGTTTTGATTTGCATCAAGCACATTCAAAAATACGCCATTCTTATCCGTCCCCAGGATGACACCGGGGTAGGTAGCAAAGTCTTTGCTGATCCCAGCTCTGTTCATCTTGGCTTCTTTTAAAAACACATCAAGCAAGGGTTACTCCAAGCGGAGTCTCCCTTTTTTTCCAAAAATTGGGCCACACAGACACCCACCCCATCAGTGGCAGCACTTGGGCCCTAGTTGCAAACAGGATGTTTTGATTTGCATCAAGCACATTCAAAAATACGCCATTCTTATCCGTCCCCAGGATGACACCGGGGTAGGTAGCAAAGTCTTTGCTGATCCCAGCTCTGTTCATCTTGGCTTCTTTTAAAAACACATCAAGCAAGGGTTACTCCAAGCGGAGTCTCCCTTTTTTTCCAAAAATTGGGCCACACAGACACCCACCCCATCAGTGGCAGCACTTGGGCCCTAGTTGCAAACAGGATGTTTTGATTTGCATCAAGCACATTCAAAAATACGCCATTCTTATCCGTCCCCAGGATGACACCGGGGTAGGTAGCAAAGTATTTCCTGATCCCAGCTCTGTTCATCTTGGCTTCTTTTAAAAACACATCAAGCAAGGGTTACTCCAAGCGGAGTCTCCCTTTTTTCCAAAAATTGGGCCACACAGACACCCACCCCATCAGTGGCAGCACTTGGGCCCTAGTTGCAAACAGGATGTTTTGATTTGCATCAAGCACATTCAAAAATACGCCATTCTTATCCGTCCCCAGGATGACACCGGGGTAGGTAGCAAAGTCTTTGCTGATCCCAGCTCTGTTCATCTTGGCTTCTTTTAAAAACACATCAAGCAAGGGTTACTCCAAGCGGAGTCTCCCTTTTTTTCCAAAAATTGGGCCACACAGACACCCACCCCATCAGTGGCAGTGTGGCGCCCCTGACCTGGTCAGGCACCACTGAGTACTGCACCCATGCTGGGGACAGTACAATACAGGTAATCCAGAAGGCTGACCGAGGTGTGACTACACAGGCGCATAGTGATCAGGTCTCACACATGTACCTATGAGAGGACCCCTGGGGATCCCAGGAGGGGGAAAAGCCTTCACCTCCACTGGAATAGTGGAGGGGGCCAAAAGCCTCCATCTCCTCTCAAGGGGTGTGGTAAGAGAGTCTGGTTGCTAGGTGGCGTAGGCAGGCACAAAAGGGAAAAGAGAAGGAGGAGTAAACAGTCTGCAGCAGAGTGTGGAGGAGTGAGGAGCAGGAAAGTGGAGCTCAGACAGGAGCAGCAGTGAAGGTCCCAGATGTGAGCCGGTTCAGAGCAGAGTCCAGGGAGCTCCGAGGAGAGCTGACCCCTTCCCCTGGGCTGCTGTAGTCTGACAGCGTCCGCGCAGTGGCTACCGACGGGGGAGAACGGTCACCTAGGAGGGCTACCCGAAACCCATCTCCAGCTAGAGAGAGAGCACAGAGTGGGAAGTAAGGAGACTGCTAGGGAGAACCAGGCCCAAACGGGCGGCAGATCCCGGAGCGGGGATAGATCCACCTTTCCCTGCTAAACCTGCCGGTGTGGGGCCCTCAAAGCCCACACCACAACAACTAAAAGCCGCAGCCACGTAGCCACAGTTAGGGCCCACAGTTCACAGGAGGCAAGAAGCTGGAGTGATCTGGCCCAGGCAACAAGCACACGGCAAACAAAGGGGAGTGAGGCTTCAGCAACTTCCCTGGGTGACCCCCATAGGGACTAAAAGTCGGGGTTACCCCAAACCACCAAGGGCTAAGGAAGGCGAGTTGGTAGTCACCATCAGAAGTCAGCCTGAAGGATACCTGGTTCCAGCCTGGTTCATCCCAGCTACGCCCGGGTTACTCACCCTGCCATCTGAAGTGAGTAAAACCCCTGAAAGACATCCTGCGTGTGTGGAGTTATTCTGCGCCTTGTGGTACTACGCACCTACACAGGGCCCTGGGGCTTGCCTCACTCTCAGGAGGCTATTCCAACTAACTGCACTCACCATCAGCCCCAGGCGTCCCTCAACCTGCAGTGGCGGTCCCCACTGACCGCAATACTGAGAGTGGCGTCACGACAAATAGAAGATTCTCCTACCGGTGACAAGATCCAGCAGAGTGGAGTCCCTGAAGGTAATGCACCGACACAACACTGGAGGGGCTTCACAGCAGCACTTGGGCCCTAGTTGCAAACAGGATGTTTTGATTTGCATCAAGCACATTCAAAAATACGCCATTCTTATCCGTCCCCAGGATGACACCGGGGTAGGTAGCAAAGTCTTTGCTGATCCCAGCTCTGTTCATCTTGGCTTCTTTTAAAAACACATCAAGCAAGGGTTACTCCAAGCGGAGTCTCCCTTTTTTTCCAAAAATTGGGCCACACAGACACCCACCCCATCAGTGGCAGCACTTGGGCCCTAGTTGCAAACAGGATGTTTTGATTTGCATCAAGCACATTCAAAAATACGCCATTCTTATCCGTCCCCAGGATGACACCGGGGTAGGTAGCAAAGTATTTCCTGATCCCAGCTCTGTTCATCTTGGCTTCTTTTAAAAACACATCAAGCAAGGGTTACTCCAAGCGGAGTCTCCCTTTTTTCCAAAAATTGGGCCACACAGACACCCACCCCATCAGTGGCAGCACTTGGGCCCTAGTTGCAAACAGGATGTTTTGATTTGCATCAAGCACATTCAAAAATACGCCATTCTTATCCGTCCCCAGGATGACACCGGGGTAGGTAGCAAAGTCTTTGCTGATCCCAGCTCTGTTCATCTTGGCTTCTTTTAAAAACACATCAAGCAAGGGTTACTCCAAGCGGAGTCTCCCTTTTTTTCCAAAAATTGGGCCACACAGACACCCACCCCATCAGTGGCAGCACTTGGGCCCTAGTTGCAAACAGGATGTTTTGATTTGCATCAAGCACATTTAAAAATACGCCATTCTTATCCGTCCCCAGGATGACACCGGGGTAGGTAGCAAAGTATTTCCTGATCCCAGCTCTGTTCATCTTGGCTTCTTTTAAAAACACATCAAGCAAGGGTTACTCCAAGCGGAGTCTCCCTTTTTTCCAAAAATTGGGCCACACAGACACCCACCCCATCAGTGGCAGCACTTGGGCCCTAGTTGCAAACAGGATGTTTTGATTTGCATCAAGCACATTCAAAAATACGCCATTCTTATCCGTCCCCAGGATGACACCGGGGTAGGTAGCAAAGTCTTTGCTGATCCCAGCTCTGTTCATCTTGGCTTCTTTTAAAAACACATCAAGCAAGGGTTACTCCAAGCGGAGTCTCCCTTTTTTTCCAAAAATTGGGCCACACAGACACCCACCCCATCAGTGGCAGCACTTGGGCCCTAGTTGCAAACAGGATGTTTTGATTTGCATCAAGCACATTCAAAAATACGCCATTCTTATCCGTCCCCAGGATGACACCGGGGTAGGTAGCAAAGTATTTCCTGATCCCAGCTCTGTTCATCTTGGCTTCTTTTAAAAACACATCAAGCAAGGGTTACTCCAAGCGGAGTCTCCCTTTTTTCCAAAAATTGGGCCACACAGACACCCACCCCATCAGTGGCAGCACTTGGGCCCTAGTTGCAAACAGGATGTTTTGATTTGCATAAAGCACATTCAAAAATACGCCATTCTTATCCGTCCCCAGGATGACACCGGGGTAGGTAGCAAAGTCTTTGCTGATCCCAGCTCTGTTCATCTTGGCTTCTTTTAAAAACACATCAAGCAAGGGTTACTCCAAGCGGAGTCTCCCTTTTTTTCCAAAAATTGGGCCACACAGACACCCACCCCATCAGTGGCAGCACTTGGGCCCTAGTTGCAAACAGGATGTTTTGATTTGCATCAAGCACATTCAAAAATACGCCATTCTTATCCGTCCCCAGGATGACACCGGGGTAGGTAGCAAAGTCTTTGCTGATCCCAGCTCTGTTCATCTTGGCTTCTTTTAAAAACACATCAAGCAAGGGTTACTCCAAGCGGAGTCTCCCTTTTTTTCCAAAAATTGGGCCACACAGACACCCACCCCATCAGTGGCAGCACTTGGGCCCTAGTTGCAAACAGGATGTTTTGATTTGCATCAAGCACATTCAAAAATACGCCATTCTTATCCGTCCCCAGGATGACACCGGGGTAGGTAGCAAAGTATTTCCTGATCCCAGCTCTGTTCATCTTGGCTTCTTTTAAAAACACATCAAGCAAGGGTTACTCCAAGCGGAGTCTCCCTTTTTTCCAAAAATTGGGCCACACAGACACCCACCCATTCAGTGGCAGCAGTTGGGCCCTAGTTGCAAACAGGATGTTTTGATTTGCATCAAGCACATTCAAAAATACGCCATTCTTATCCGTCCCCAGGATGACACCGGGGTAGGTAGCAAAGTCTTTGCTGATCCCAGCTCTGTTCATCTTGGCTTCTTTTAAAAACACATCAAGCAAGGGTTACTCCAAGCGGAGTCTCCCTTTTTTTCCAAAAATTGGGCCACACAGACACCCACCCCATCAGTGGCAGCACTTGGGCCCTAGTTGCAAACAGGATGTTTTGATTTGCATCAAGCACATTCAAAAATACGCCATTCTTATCCGTCCCCAGGATGACACCGGGGTAGGTAGCAAAGTCTTTGCTGATCCCAGCTCTGTTCATCTTGGCTTCTTTTAAAAACACATCAAGCAAGGGTTACTCCAAGCGGAGTCTCCCTTTTTTTCCAAAAATTGGGCCACACAGACACCCACCCCATCAGTGGCAGCACTTGGGCCCTAGTTGCAAACAGGATGTTTTGATTTGCATCAAGCACATTCAAAAATACGCCATTCTTATCCGTCCCCAGGATGACACCGGGGTAGGTAGCAAAGTCTTTGCTGATCCCAGCTCTGTTCATCTTGGCTTCTTTTAAAAACACATCAAGCAAGGGTTACTCCAAGCGGAGTCTCCCTTTTTTTCCAAAAATTGGGCCACACAGACACCCACCCCATCAGTGGCAGCACTTGGGCCCTAGTTGCAAACAGGATGTTTTGATTTGCATCAAGCACATTCAAAAATACGCCATTCTTATCCGTCCCCAGGATGACACCGGGGTAGGTAGCAAAGTATTTCCTGATCCCAGCTCTGTTCATCTTGGCTTCTTTTAAAAACACATCAAGCAAGGGTTACTCCAAGCGGAGTCTCCCTTTTTTCCAAAAATTGGGCCACACAGACACCCACCCCATCAGTGGCAGCACTTGGGCCCTAGTTGCAAACAGGATGTTTTGATTTGCATCAAGCACATTCAAAAATACGCCATTCTTATCCGTCCCCAGGATGACACCGGGGTAGGTAGCAAAGTCTTTCCTGATCCCAGCTCTGTTCATCTTGGCTTCTTTTAAAAACACATCAAGCAAGGGTTACTCCAAGCGGAGTCTCCCTTTTTTTCCAAAAATTGGGCCACACAGACACCCACCCCATCAGTGGCAGCACTTGGGCCCTAGTTGTACACTTCACAGCTACATTTGCATCAATCACATTCAAAAATACCCCATAATTAACCGTCCCCAGGATGACACCGGGGTAGGTAGCAAAGTCTTTGCTGACCCATGACTTGTTCATCTTGGCTTCTTTTAAAAACAATGTAAGCAAGGGTTACTCCAAGCGGAGTCTCCCTTTTTTCCAAAAATTGGGCCACACAGACACCCACCCCATCAGTGGCAGCACTTGGGCCCTAGTTGCAAACAGGATGTTTTGATTTGCATCAAGCACATTCCAAATCCACAAGCATTTACTCTCCCCAGGATGACACAGGGGTAGTAAATTCCTTCTGGATCCACGACTTGTTCATTTTGATGAACGTCAGTCTGTCCACATTGTCACTGGACAGACGCGTGCGCTTATCTGTCAGCACACACCCAGCAGCACTGAATACACGTTCAGAGACAACGCTGGCAGCTGGACACGACAAAATCTCCAAGGCGTAACTGGAGAGCTCTGGCCATTTTTCTATGTTTGAAGCCCAAAAGGAGCAAGGCTCCAGTTGCACAGTCATGGCATCGATGTTCATTTGGAGATACTCCTGTATCATCCTCTCCAGCCGTTGAGTATGTGTCAGACTTGTTGTCTATGGTGGCCTTGCAAAAGAGGATCTAAAAAAATTATGAAAAGATTCCATAAAATTGCTGTTACCGGCACCAGATACGGTCCTACTGGTACGGGTAGACTGGTGAAGATGACGAGACCGTCCCATGTTTGTCAAGTTACAACTGGGAGATTCCCTCCCTGCACCTGCACGGTTGTTTGGTGGAAAAGCCGAGCTAAGATCGAGTAACAGCTTCTGCTGATACTCCTGCATATGTGCGTCCCTTTCTATGGCTGGAATTATGTCACAAAATTTGGACTTGTACCGGGGATCTAATAGTGTGGCAATCCAGTAGTCATCATCACTTCTAATTTTGACAATACGACTGTCATGTTGGAGGTAGTGCAACAAAAAGGCACTCATGTGTCTTGCGCAGCCATGCGGACCAAGTCCACGCTGTGTTTGTGGCATAGAGGTGCTACCCGTTCTTTCTTCCTCTGACATCTCCCCCCAACCTCTTTCAACTGAAATTTGACCAAGGTCTCCCTCATCCGCTGAGTCTTCCATGTCCATGGACAGTTCGTCCTCCATTTCTTCATGTTCTCCTGCACCTTGCTCAACATTTCGCCTGCTACTATGCGCCCTTGTCGATCCCTGTTCCCCATGGTCCCATGCCTGCTGCGTTGGTGATGATGAACGTCTGGACCTTGGTGATGTTGTTGTCCCTTGCACATATGAATCCTCCTGTAGTTCCTCCCCTTCATGTTGTCCCACCCCCTGACTCCGAATAGTGTTTAGCGTGTGCTCCAGCATGTAAATGACTGGAATCGTCATGCTGATAATGGCATTGTCAGAGCTAAACATATTCGTCGCCATGTCGAAACTGTGCAGAAGGGTGCATAGGTCCTTGATCTGAGACCACTCCATCAGGGTGATCTGCCCCACCTCTGCATCTCGTTGGCCCAGGCTATACGTCATGACGTATTGCACCAGGGCTCTGCGGTGCTGCCACAGTCGCTGTAACATGTGGAGAGTTGAATTCCAGCGTGTCGCCACATCGCATTTCAGGCGATGAACCGGCAGGCCGAAAGACTTCTGTAGCGATGCAAGTCGCTCAGCTGCGGCGCTTGAACGCCGGAAGTGAGCAGACAGTTTTCGTGCCCTGTTCAGAAGGCCATCTAGGCCGGGATAGTGTGTTAAAAATTGCTGCACGACAAGGTTCAACACATGAGCCATACAAGGTACGTGTGTCACCTTGCCCAGGCGAAGGGCCGCACCCAGGTTTGCAGCATTGTCGCACACGGCCTTACCAGGCTGCAGGTTGAGTGGAGACAACCATTTATTAAACTCGGACCGCAGAGCTGACCACAACTCCTCAGCTGTGTGACTCTTATTACCAAGACATGTCAAGCTAAAGACCGCCTGATGCCGTTGCGCTCGGCTGCCAGCATAGTAATGAGGCGTGCGTGATTCCTTCTGCGCAGTGAGAACGCTGGTGGCCTGACCAGGCAGGCTTGGGGCGGAGGTGGAGGACCCAGATGAGGTGGAGGATGCAGAAGCTGTGGCGGAACTTGGACAGACAGAGGATTGACACACAAGTCGTGGGGACGGCAAGACTTGTGCAGCAGACCCTTCACCATCTATCACCATAGTTACCCAGTGCCCAGTCAGCGACATGTAACGTCCCTGTCCATGCTTACTGGTCCAAGTATCGGTGGTGAAATGCACCCGTTCACACACAGAGTTTCTCAAGGAAGCGGTGATGTTGTGTGCGACATGCTGGTGTAGCGCGGGCACACCTTTCTTAGAGAAGTAGTGGCGACTAGGCATCTGGTACTGGGGCACAGCGACAGACATAAGGTCTCTAAAATCCTGTGTGTCCACTAGGCGGAAAGGCAGCATTTCGGTAGCCAACAGCTTACAGAGGGATAGAGTCAACCTCTTAGCTTTGTCATGGGTCGGAGGAAGTGGCCTTTTATTTGACCACATCTGAGGGACAGAGATCTGGCTGCTGTGTGTAGACGGTGTTGAGTAGGGTGTCCCTGGAAAAATGCAGGTTTGTGAGGAAAGTGCAGGCGGAGACATGATGTTGCCTTCATCCAACGTTGGTGCTATCGATGTCTGAGAGAGCTGTACACACTCACTTGTTTCCCCTTCCAAACCAACTGACGACCTTACAAGCAAACTGCCTGTTGCGGTTACAGTGGTGGAAGTTTTGCGTGGAAAAACAGGTGTGACAGCTGTCCCCACAGTCCTAGAAGATGAAGAGCGCGCGGATGCACTGGAAGGGGCGGGCGGTGGATGGTTCGCTCCGCTAGCCGGCATTGCAGCACGGTGAGCTTCCCACCGGGACTTATGATATTTATTCATGTGACGATTCATGGAAGAAGTTGTCAAACTGCTGAGGTTTTGACCTCTACTAACAGAATCATGACAAATGTTACATATCACATGAGTTGGGCGATCTTTTTCGATGTGAAAAAAGGCCCAGGCTAGGCAAGGCTTAGAGGCCATGCGACCTGTTGATCCACCCCGAATAATGCTCATAGGCAGAGTGGTGGCTGAGGATGCAGTTGTAGACGTGCTACCAGTGCTCCGACTCTGTCCAGGAAGGCGCAAGGTAACTTCGTCGTCGGTTGCATCCTCCTCCACCGCCTCTGTTGACCTCCTCGAGTGCCTGACTGGGGGTTGACAGTAGGTGGGATCTAGAACGTCATCATCAATTGTTGTGTTCGCACTCCCCTCCCCCTCAGACCGAGCCTCTTCTTGCCCTGACCGAATATTTAAGTTGTCATCCCAATCGGGTATCTGCGTCTCATCTTCATCAGTATGTTCCTCATTGTCTATAACCACAGGTGTTACAGTTTGTGACAAAGGGTCAACATTATGCTCAGAAACTTGGTCCTCACTGCCTGAATCTGAGTCACAAAGGTTCTGGGCATCACTGCAGACCATTTCCTGTTCTGTACTCACTGTAGCTTGGGAGCAGACCTCTGATTCCCAGGCTATAGTGTGACTGAACAGCTCTGCAGACTCAGCCATCTCAGTTCCACCATACTGTGCAGGGCTGATGGAGACTTCAGAGCTGGGAGAAATCAAGTGTGATTGGGATGACAACTCAGAGGAATGGTGTTTTTTGGATGCGGTACTTGAAGTGGCTGAGAGGGCACTTGTTGGACCACTTGAGATCCATTCAAGCATTTTCCTTTTTTGCCCATCATCTACCTTTGTTCCTCTTGTTCGTGTCCGTAAAAAAGAGAGCACATCGGATTGTCCACAATAAGTAGTAGACATCTTACTTTTGCTAGTAGATGGTCTATCTTCAGCAGATGATAATGGAGCTTTGGCACCTTCCCCACTGACAAAACCTTTTTTGCCTTTTCCACCACGCCTCTTCCCCTTTCGACCAGCATCTGTCATTTTGCCACTCATGTTGATTGCGACAAGATTGTGGACTGAAAATGTGGTAGTAAAAATTGAGAGGTGGTGAAGATTGCAGTGGTGGTCTAGCTTTATTAACAGCAGAATAATAAAGAATAAATATCCCTGACAATGTAACTTAGTTATAATTCGTTGGAGTGTGCAACGCAGGCAGACGTGCTGCAAATGTCTTGGCACTAGTGGGACTATAGCAAAGTCCAATAGCCACGTATAGGATGCCACTAGGTTCACTGAGTGTGTGCTAGTATAATGGCTTAGTTATAATTAGTTGGAGTGTGCAACGCAGGCAGATGCGCTCTGCAAATGTCTTGGCACTAGTAGGACTATAGCAAAGTCCAATAGCCACGTATAGGATGCCACTAGGTACACTGAGTGTGTGCTAGTATAATGGCTTAGTTATAATTAGTTGGAGTGTGCAACGCAGGCAGACGTGCTGCAAATGTCTTGGCACTAGTGGGACTATAGCAAAGTCCAATAGCCACGTATAGGATGCCACTAGGTACACTGAGTGTGTGCTAGTATAATGGCTTAGTTATAATTAGTTGGAGTGTGCAACGCAGGCAGACGTGCTGCAAATGTCTTGGCACTAGTGGGACTATAGCAAAGTCCAATATCCACGTATAGGATGCCACTAGGTTCACTGAGTGTGTGCTAGTATAATGGCTTAGTTATAATTAGTTGGAGTGTGCAACGCAGGCAGATGCGCTCTGCAAATGTCTTGGCACTAGTAGGACTATAGCAAAGTCCAATAGCCACGTATAGGATGCCACTAAAAAACACTTAGTGTGTGCAAGTATAATGGCTTAGTTATAATTAGTTGGAGTGTGCAACGCAGGCAGATGCGCTCTGCAAATGTCTTGGCACTAGTGGGACTATAGCAAAGTCCAATAGCCACGTATAGGATGCCACTAGGTACACTGAGTGTTTGCTAGTAAAATTGCTTAGTTTAAAAAAGTTGTAGTGTGCAATGCAGGCAGACGTGCTCTGCAAATGTCTTTGCACTAGTGGGACTATAGCAAAGTCCAATAGCCACGTATAGGATGCCACTAGGTACACTGAGTGTGTGCTAGTATAATGGCTTAGTTATAATTAGTTGGAGTGTGCAACGCAGGCTGACGTGCTGCAAATGTCTTGGCACTAGTGGGACTATAGCAAAGTCCAATAGCCACGTATAGGATGCCACTAGGTACACTGAGTGTGTGCTAGTATAATGCTTAGTTATAATTAGTTGAAGTGTGCAACGCAGGCAGACGTGCTGCAAATGTCTTGGCACTAGTGGGACTATAGCAAAGTCCAATAGCCACGTATAGGATGCCACTAGGTACACTGAGTGTGTGCTAGTATAATGGCTTAGTTATAATTAGTTGGAGTGTGCAACGCAGGCAGACGTGCTGCAAATGTCTTGGCACTAGTGGGACTATAGCAAAGTCCAATATCCACGTATAGGATGCCACTAGGTTCACTGAGTGTGTGCTAGTATAATGGCTTAGTTATAATTAGTTGGAGTGTGCAACGCAGGCAGATGCGCTCTGCAAATGTCTTGGCACTAGTAGGACTATAGCAAAGTCCAATAGCCACGTATAGGATGCCACTAGGTACACTGAGTGTGTGCTAGTATAATGGCTTAGTTATAATTAGTTGGAGTGTGCAACGCAGGCAGACGTGCTGCAAATGTCTTGGCACTAGTGGGACTATAGCAAAGTCCAATAGCCACGTATAGGATGCCACTAGGTACACTGAGTGTGTGCTAGTATAATGGCTTAGTTATAATTAGTTGGAGTGTGCAACGCAGGCAGACGTGCTGCAAATGTCTTGGCACTAGTGGGACTATAGCAAAGTCCAATAGCCACGTATAGGATGCCACTAGGTACACTGAGTGTGTGCTAGTATAATGGCTTAGTTATAATTAGTTGGAGTGTGCAACGCAGGCAGACGTGCTGCAAATGTCTTGGCACTAGTGGGACTATAGCAAAGTCCAATAGCCACGTATAGGATGCCACTAGGTACACTGAGTGTGTGCTAGTATAATGGCTTAGTTATAATTAGTTGGAGTGTGCAACGCAGGCAGACGTGCTGCAAATGCCTTGGCACTAGTGGGACTATAGCAAAGTCCAATAGCCACGTATAGGATGCCACTAGGTACACTGAGTGTCTGCTAGTATAATGGCTTAGTTATAATTAGTTGGAGTGTGCAACGCAGGCAGACGTGCTGCAAATGTCTTGGCACTAGTGGGACTATAGCAAAGTCCAATAGCCACGTATAGGATGCCACTAGGTACACTGAGTGTGTGCTAGTATAATGGCTTAGTTATAATTAGTTGGAGTGTGCAACGCAGGCAGACGTGCTGCAAATGTCTTGGCACTAGTGGGACTATAGCAAAGTCCAATAGCCACGTATAGGATGCCACTAGGTACACTGAGTGTGTGCTAGTATAATGGCTTAGTTATAATTAGTTGGAGTGTGCAACGCAGGCAGACGTGCTGCAAATGTCTTGGCACTAGTGGGACTATAGCAAAGTCCAATAGCCACGTATAGGATGCCACTAGGTACACTGAGTGTGTGCTAGTATAATGGCTTAGTTATAATTAGTTGGAGTGTGCAACGCAGGCAGACGTGCTGCAAATGTCTTGGCACTAGTGGGACTATAGCAAAGTCCAATAGCCACGTATAGGATGCCACTAGGTACACTGAGTGTGTGCTAGTATAATGGCTTAGTTATAATTAGTTGGAGTGTGCAACGCAGGCAGACGTGCTGCAAATGTCTTGGCACTAGTGGGACTATAGCAAAGTCCAATATCCACGTATAGGATGCCACTAGGTTCACTGAGTGTGTGCTAGTATAATGGCTTAGTTATAATTAGTTGGAGTGTGCAACGCAGGCAGATGCGCTCTGCAAATGTCTTGGCACTAGTAGGACTATAGCAAAGTCCAATAGCCACGTATAGGATGCCACTAGGTACACTGAGTGTGTGCTAGTATAATGGCTTAGTTATAATTAGTTGGAGTGTGCAACACAGGCAGACGTGCTGCAAATGTCTTGGCACTAGTGGGACTATAGCAAAGTCCAATAGCCACGTATAGGATGCCACTAGGTACACTGAGTGTGTGCTAGTATAATGGCTTAGTTATAATTAGTTGGAGTGTGCAACGCAGGCAGACGTGCTGCAAATGTCTTGGCACTAGTGGGACTATAGCAAAGTCCAATAGCCACGTATAGGATGCCACTAGGTACACTGAGTGTGTGCTAGTATAATGGCTTAGTTATAATTAGTTGGAGTGTGCAACGCAGGCAGACGTGCTGCAAATGTCTTGGCACTAGTGGGACTATAGCAAAGTCCAATAGCCACGTATAGGATGCCACTAGGTACACTGAGTGTGTGCTAGTATAATGGCTTAGTTATAATTAGTTGGAGTGTGCAACGCAGGCAGACGTGCTGCAAATGTCTTGGCACTAGTGGGACTATAGCAAAGTCCAATAGCCACGTATAGGATGCCACTAGGTTCACTGAGTGTGTGCTAGTATAATGGCTTAGTTATAATTAGTTGGAGTGTGCAACGCAGGCAGATGCGCTCTGCAAATGTCTTGGCACTAGTAGGACTATAGCAAAGTCCAATAGCCACGTATAGGATGCCACTAGGTACACTGAGTGTGTGCTAGTATAATGGCTTAGTTATAATTAGTTGGAGTGTGCAACGCAGGCAGACGTGCTGCAAATGTCTTGGCACTAGTGGGACTATAGCAAAGTCCAATAGCCACGTATAGGATGCCACTAGGTACACTGAGTGTGTGCTAGTATAATGGCTTAGTTATAATTAGTTGGAGTGTGCAACGCAGGCAGACGTGCTGCAAATGTCTTGGCACTAGTGGGACTATAGCAAAGTCCAATAGCCACGTATAGGATGCCACTAGGTACACTGAGTGTGTGCTAGTATAATGGCTTAGTTATAATTAGTTGGAGTGTGCAACGCAGGCAGACGTGCTGCAAATGTCTTGGCACTAGTGGGACTATAGCAAAGTCCAATAGCCACGTATAGGATGCCACTAGGTACACTGAGTGTGTGCTAGTATAATGGCTTAGTTATAATTAGTTGGAGTGTGCAACGCAGGCAGACGTGCTGCAAATGTCTTGGCACTAGTGGGACTATAGCAAAGTCCAATAGCCACGTATAGGATGCCACTAGGTTCACTGAGTGTGTGCTAGTATAATGGCTTAGTTATAATTAGTTGGAGTGTGCAACGCAGGCAGATGCGCTCTGCAAATGTCTTGGCACTAGTAGGACTATAGCAAAGTCCAATAGCCACGTATAGGATGCCACTAAAAAACACTTAGTGTGTGCAAGTATAATGGCTTAGTTATAATTAGTTGGAGTGTGCAACGCAGGCTGATGCGCTCTGCAAATGTCTTGGCACTAGTGGGACTATAGCAAAGTCCAATAGCCACGTATAGGATGCCACTAGGTACACTGAGTGTTTGCTAGTAAAATTGCTTAGTTTAAAAAAGTTGTAGTGTGCAATGCAGGCAGACGTGCTCTGCAAATGTCTTTGCACTAGTGGGACTATAGCAAAGTCCAATAGCCACGTATAGGATGCCACTAGGTACACTGAGTGTTTGCTAGTAAAATTGCTTAGTTTAAAAAACTTGGAGTGTGCAATGCAGGCAGATGTGCTCTGCTAATGTCTTTGCACTAGTGGGACTATAGCAAAGTCCAATAGCCACGTATAGGATGCCACTAGGTACACTGAGTGTGTGCTAGTATAATGGCTTAGTTATAATTCGTTGGAGTGTGCAACGCAGGCAGATGCGCTCTGCAAATGTCTTGGCACTAGTGGGACTATAGCAAAGTCCAATAGCCACGTATAGGATGCCACTAGGTACACTGAATGTTTGCTAGTATAATGGCTTACTTAGAATGAGTTGGAGTGTGCAGAGGACAAGAGGGTACAGTGGCAGGATTGTGGTGCTCTGGGTAGAGGAATGGAAGCCTGCCTTTCTATTCCCTCCTAATGGTGAAATGCAGGGAGGAAATCCCTGACCTTAGCTACACAGACGCTGTTGCTGTTTGCAGGACCTGTCACCTATGGCTCTGACCCTGCCGCTTTGAGCCCTTAAAAGGACTGCTAGAATGTGCTCTCCCTAAGCTGTCTAACGCTGTGTATGCAGCGCATACAGCTGTATCGGCGATAGGACTCAGGAGGACGGAGCTGCGACAGTGATGTCTGACACCAAAGACGCAGAAGGCAGATAATGGCGTTCGTGAAGAAAATGTCCGGTTTTATAATGCAGGGACATGTGACATGCAGATCCTATCACACATGCCGTTGCTTCTCTGGCTCAAAGTCCACTTAGGTGTGTGTGTGTCTGTGATTGGCTGACATGCTGGCCCGCCCCACAAGACGCGCGCGCTTAGGGAAGGAAGACAAGAAAAAAAAAAAAAAAAATGGCGATCGCCATTATAGAAACAGCAGTGATCTGAAGGCGCTGTTCACGCACACTATACACTGAAATGTGATAATAGTTTGATTCACAGAGTGACTTACACTATTACAGCAGAAACCAAGCTAGGATTTAGCTGTTTTTTGGCTGCTAGAACCGTTCTCGAACGTTTCTAGAACTATCGAGCTTTTGCAAAAAGCTCGAGTTCTAGTTCGATCTAGAACATGCCCCAAAATCACTCGAGCCGCGAACTGGAGAACCACGAACCACGAACCGCGCTCAACTCTAATTATGAGTGCAGACTGTCATTCATTACATGGTTCACAGTGGTAATGCCCATTGATATTAACAGTTTATTTACATAAAAAAAATGTGGATTTCTCTGGAATAAGTTATCGGATCTCAGATATCAAGCTATTAATTTATTTAGCTTTCTCTGACCTACATGCTCATATAAACAGCCAAGTGAGTCGATCTTACTGACAGATTCCCTTTAACAGTACATGGTCTCCGAAGGGAGATACTAAAGGCTTCTTCACCATGATAAAAAAAATAATATTTGTCACTGGTAAGTCAGAGGTTAATAATCTGTCTCAATGCTGTTCTGCTGCATATTTAACTAGCATAGAATTATTCTCTGTGGAGTCTGGGATCTCAATTTAACATTGACTATAAAATCATTTAAGGTCTTCATTGCTCATCAAAATTACCATGGGAAATAAAGGAAACTTATCAGAGAGCATCTGGAAACATATCTTAATGTATATTGAAACTACAGCTGTATTCATGAGACTAGAGCGCAATTCCTTAATCTTTACTCTAACAGACTCAGTTTCTGAAGCCAATTCCTTCTGTTTTATTTCCTCTATTACATTTTTTTCTGGCAAAGCTCTTGTGCCATGGCTTTGTAATCGAGAAAGATCTTGTATATTCAAAGGTTTTAATTGATCTGTTCCTAAAGCTAAAAAGGCATATCATATCAAGGTCAATACATTTAGGCTAGGAACGCACTTTGCGTTTTTACCTGCGTTTTAGGTGCTTTTTAGGTCCGTTTTGGGAAGCACCTTTTTCATGCTAAAAGGCATACGTTTTGATTTTCCAGCAAAGTCAATGGAAAATGGTGATTTTCAGACCGCACTTTGCGTTTCTAAAAGCTGAGTTTAATTTGCATATTTTGTGGCAAAAAAATGCATTCAAAGAAGGAGCATGTAGTTGTTTTTGCCATTTTCGGTGCGTTTTGCTAACATTGGAGTCAATGAGAAATGGCAAAAAACAAGATTCCTTCAAATTCCTGCGTTTTACCTGTGTTTTCAGTGCAGAAAGCATGCGTTTTGGACTACCAAAACGCATGCTTTTTGATCAATAAAATAATGCTTTCATAAGTCCCTTTACACACACACATAGTCCGACAATTTAAATTAAGGAAAATAATACTTTATTGCAATTTTTCCATAACATTTCATATTACCGCAATCATTTAATGAACATCATTTAATTTCATGATTTTTCTATGATTATTGATTAGGAGGTTTTTTTTAACATTTTTTCTAAGATTTTGACTATTTAAACTTTATTAAGCAGTGTCTTTATGTTCAAAATGCAACTATCAAAACGCAGGTGAAAACGCAGATAAAAAGCACTTAAAATGCTTCAAATACGCGGCAAAAACGCATGCGTATTCAGCGCTAAATTTCTGAAAAAGGCAACTTTGGTCAAATCAATTAAGCCCAAAACGTGCGTTCTAAACTGCAAGTAGGTGAACGCAAAGTGCATTCATAGCCTTACAGCGTAATTAGTTGTATTTAACCCTGCTGTTCTGTTCCCATGTACTATACACTTGTATTGCTCCTGGGTCACTGTGACCCGGTTTATTAAATCTTGATTTTAGATACTCTAACTCAATTATTTTATACCTTTTGCTTACTAGACTGTATGGGAACATGTTTGGAAATAAAAAAAAAAGAAAAATTAAATTGAAATATTTATTTATTTTTTATTCAGAAAAAACTTAGTAATAAGCAAAACTACAGATATGTGGTCAAAAAAACAAACCAAAACAAGCAAATCAAACATTTTGTGAAAAAAAATGAAAGATAATAAACACTTCAATTTGAACATATTCACATGGTAATATTACTTTATGTATTCTTGCATGAAGAACAATAAACAGGGGCTTTGCATGAGAATTTTTGCCATCCAGAACATGTAATACTTGTTTTATTATCACAAGAATAAGGGCAATAGCTGCACCTTTTTCTTTTTTTTCTTGAAGCACCGCTGGTAGAGGCCATGGGGGTAGAAGTGGTTGTGGAGGCCATGGTTTCACTTTCCTGAGCATGTTGCTGGATGCTCTGTACAAGGCCTGCTGCTCCTTCCATTATGGGTGTTACCTTTCTTTCCTCAATATACGGCCTAACCAGTGCTTTTCCAAGTTCTTCTATAAAGGGTCTTCGTTTATGGAGTTTGCTTGTATTCCAATTCGGGTTGATTTCCCTCCACAACACAAAAGCATTGTATGCCGACAAATCCAGAATGCTGTAAAACAGAATCATAGGCCACCAATTTGTTTTTCTTTTGCAGGTATATGTACTAATGAGCTGATCTAATGTGTCTACACCACCTTTGGCTGCATTATAGTCCAAGATCATATTAGGTTTTTTATCTTCCTGGGTACTTACTGCATTATCATGGTGGTGGATGTCCAGTGTGTTTGCCACCCCAGTCCCAGACTGTGCAGACTAGGCGATGATGTACTGCCAGGCTTCTGTGAGCAAGAGGCCTACACTGTTCACTGTAGCATGTCTTCATTTTTCAAATTAAAATGCCAGCTCACAGTCTGTGTGTTGCATGGACCATACGTCCCTGCTGTTTTAACGCCCTATGAGGAGGGGGGCAATTGATGCTACTGTAACGCTGTGTCCCTGGAAGAAGTTTTAATATCGAGGTTACTACCTCGGTCTCCAAGTTGTCTCTTGTGTGTACTAGCAGGAGTAAGGAGACCAACCCGACACCTGTCTCTCATTGACCTCTATATTTCTTCTGTCAATAGCCTAGGAAGCTAATGGCTAGGCCAAAACAGTGGTGCTGGACTGTAAAATGTATTTTTGCTATTTTGGAAGCTTTTTGAAACCTCTAAAGGTGTTTTCTGTGCCTTACGTTTGGCCTCCCATTGAATCGAATGGGGCTCGGAAAGGTTCAATAACGGTTTGAACCGAGCTATGGTGGGTTTGCTCATCTTCATAAACTGGCATCCTACCAAATATCCGAGTTTTTATTTTATAACCCGGATGGCTTCGCCGATCCCGGCCATTTGCCCTGAGCCCTGAGTTCCAATCCATTTATGATAAAAAAAAAAAAATTAAGTCTACAAAACTAGAAATCATTTTTGAAAAATGTTCTAAATAGTACTGTAGGTACTTTTTTTTAAAGTTGATGACTACTAGTAGCATTTCTTTATAGTGATGGCTCCTTTGAATTCAACGTCAAATGCAATATACAATACTAACAAATCTGTTACTGACAATCATCCATTCCTTGTAAAGTGATCTTAAGATCATTCAAAGATTCACATATGCCATCCATGTTGTCTGCACCACTGAATGCCATTAAAGAATAGTCTATATCGAATTACTTGTATAACATAAACCAGACATCACCATAAAGCATCTATTATAATATGCCGAAGATCATTATATAATATAAATCAAGGTAAATTCTCCATTGCTTTGATTAGTTGTGAATTTTGTGCCTTTGATCTTTAGAATTATTATTGGTTCATGGGGTCAGCAATCCCCATATGTTACAAAAGACTTTGATGACCTTAAAATCTTTAAAAAGGTTATGCTATACATCTTAGAGAAAGTTAAATACAGTATAGCATTTTTCTCTACACTTACAATGTTTTAAATTAGGCTTCTTCATGTATATTATATATAATTTTTAAAAGTTGACTCTAATAAACTATCAACAAATACACTATCACAACCTTGAATGATTCCTTTAAGGAAGTGGATCAATATTAGAGATAAGTGAATGTTTGAAAACTTGAATTTGCCAACTTCAATGAAATTTTTTAAAAAAATTAGAATTGCAGCGAAAACTTTGTGCAAATCTTAGTACTTAAAAGCTTGTAATTGCTGAGAAAATACAGAGAGAAAGGAGAGAGAGAAAATAGCTGACCATAAGAGTTTAAACGCTAAAGGAAAGAGAAAGAGGGCCCTACTAACCATAAGAGCTTACACTCTACAGGCAGGAGAGAGAGATAACCCCCCCTCCCGACTGTAAGAGCTTACATTCTACACGTAAGAGACAGGACCCAGCTGACCATAAAGGCATACACTCTACAGGCAGGAGAGAGTGTAATCCCCCTTGGCTATAAGAGCTTACACTCTTCAGGCAGGAGAGAGAGAGATAACCCCCCCCCGACCATAGGAGCTTACATTCTACAGGTAAAGGTACGCTCACACGAGATTTTCTCGCATTGCACTTGGATCTATGTTAGTCAATGAGGGAGAGCAGTTAGTCAGCTTTTCTCGCATCCAGATTCTGGATGCAAGAAAAGCAGCAGCATGCTGTGATTTTCTGCTAGAGCCGTATCCCTCGCACCCATTCAAGAGATACATCGGACTGTACTCGGATGTTATCGGATGTTATCCCAGTGCAGTGCGATATATGCACAGGCTGACAATGGAGGAGAGGGGGGATTAACCCCTCCCTCTCCTCCGCAGCACCCGTCCTTCAGCTTCACAGCTGTGACCTGATTGCAGGATCGGGTCACAGTCGCATGACACTCGGCTCACGTTCGCAGCAGAGCCTGAGCCGGGAGTCATGTCGGATGCCATACGCTTGTCTGAGTCCAGCCTATGAGACAGGACCCTGCTGACCATAAGAGCTTAAACTCTATGAGAGAGAAAGAGAGAGAAAGAGAGAGAGAGAGAGGACCTTGCTTACCATAAGAGCATATACCCTACAGGCAGGAGAGAGAGGACCATAAGAGCTTACATTCTACAGGTAAGAGATAGGACCCTGCTGACCATTAGAGGTTAAACTCTTGCAGAGAGAGAGAGGACCTCGCTGATCATAAGAGAGTACTCTCTACAGGCAGTAGAGAGAGAGAATCCCCCTGACCATAGCAGCGTACACTCTGCAAGAGAGAGAGGATCTCGCTGACCATGAGAGCTTACATTCTACAGGTAAGAGACAGGACCCTTCTGAAAAAGGAGATTAAACAGTACAAGAGAGAGAGAGAGAGACAGAGGACCTTTCTCACCATAAGTGCCTATACTCTACAGGCAGGAGAGAAAGGACCGAGTGTCCCCTCGGACGGCCCTGGTGGGGCATGTCATAAGTAGATATGAGCCACCCCCTGGCGTTCGAGTTCAGTTCGTCGAATGGAGGCCCCGTTCGACGAACATTTGACGAACCATTCGACGAACCACTCGAACCCCATTGAAAACAATGGGAGGCAAACACAAACACATAAAAACACATTATACATGTACACATACAGTTAATAAACATTGCCATAACACAAGTCCCCACAACGCATCCTGCACTCTGTCTCCCGCCGCTTTTTCTTCCGATAATCACTGCGTCCTCCCGGTAACCAGCAATGATGATAGGATCTATCGTGACGCAAAATAGCATGTGATCAGTCACGTGTCTATTATCTCATTGGCTACAGACTGGTCACATGGCTAGATGTCATGCTAGGTCCTGTTAGTGCCTCTCTCCGGTACGCGGTGATTGTTCCAGCATCTCCGTGTAACGGTAAATGCTCTGGCACATGGTCGGCCCACATGCAGGATTTAGATGCCACAGCCGGTGAATTGCGGCACTGGCAATCACGTGATCGCAGCGCCGTTGCTATGGTAACCCGCCTGTCAGCAGTGACGTCACCACTTACAGCACGCAGCTTCTGCTCACTCACTGAGTGAATAGACTGCACGGGGAGCAGCAGCGTCTTCCTCCCATGCAGTGCTGTCTGATGTAGCAGAGCTGCATGCGTTGAAGGAGAAAGAAGACAGAAGACCAGGATCGTGGAGGGCTGACAGGGAGTAATAAACATGGAGTCTCTAATGTGTCTGTGTATTTATTTCTATTAAAGTATTTTTTCTCTCTGTGGTGTCTTTTTTTTTAACCCTTTATTGGAGATTCTTAATAGCCGGGTCCAACTTGCCTGACATTAAGAATCTCTGGCTTAATACTAGCTAGCAAAACAAAGCTAGTATTAACTCATTATTACCCAGCAAGCCACCCGGCTTCAGGGCAGCTGGAAGAGTTGGATACTGCGCCATTTTCTGGGGCACCTGCGGACTGCAATTCTCAGCAGAGGGGCTCAGAAACTTCGGGCCAACCTGTGCTGCGGATTCCAATCCCAAGCTGCCTAGTTGTACCTGGCTGGACACAAAAGTGGGGCAAAGCCCATGTTGGTTTTTTTTTTAATTATTTCATGAAATTCATGAAATAATTAAAAAAAGGGCTTTTCTATATTTTAAGTTTCCAGCCGGGTACATATAGGCAGCTGGGGGTTGGGGGCAGGTGTACCTGCCTGCTGTACCTGGCTAGCATACAAAAATATGGCGTCATTTGTTTTTTTTTGTTTTTTTTTTTTTAGTTTTTTGACAAAAAAAATACAAAATGCTTCCTTGGATTTTCCATTGCCAGTGAAGGTAACACCAAGCAGTGGGGTTAGCAGCCAGTATCTGCTTGGATTACCCTTAGCTAGCAATACAAAAAATGCAGCGGGAGCCCCCATATTTTTTTTTAATTATTTATTTAAATAACTAAAAAAAAAAAAAATGGGCTTCCCTGTATTTTGATTGCCTGACATCATAGTACTGTAAAAATAAATCATTAAAAAAAATGACGTAGCGCTCCACAGTATTTTTGATTCTCAGCGCAGATAAAGCAGACAGCTACTGGTTGCCACCCCATCTGCCTGGCATTACCTTGGCTGGCAATCAAAATACAGGGAAGCCCATTAATTTTTTTTTTATTTAAAAAAATACTAAAAAAAAAATGATGTGGGGTCCCCCCATTTTTGATAGCTAGCTAGGGTAAAGCAGATAGCTGTATCCTTAAAACCACAGCTGGCAGCTTTACCGTGGTTGGTGATCCAATGTGGAAGTCACCCTAGGTTCTTTTTTATAATTATTTTATAAATAATAATAATGACAAAAAAAAGTGGGGTCCCCCCCAAATTGGATTACCAGCCAAGGTAAAGCGGACAGCTGTGGTCTGGTATTTTCAGGGTGGGAAGGTCCATAGTTATTGGCCCTTCACAGCCTAAAAATAGTAGGCCGCAGGTGCCCCAGAAGTGGCGCATCCACTAGATGCGCCAATCCTGGCACTTCACCCCAGCTCATCCCGTGCCCTGGTGCGGTGGCAAACGAGGTAATAAATGGGGTTGATACTAGCTGTAAGGTCACCTGATATCAAGCCCAGCAGTTTGTGATGTCATGGCATCTATCAGATACCCGACATCACAAATAGCCAGTACTAACAAAAAAATTAGACATTTGAAAAAACACTCCCCAAAACATTCCCTCTTTCACCAATTTATTGTAAAGAAAAAAAAATAAGGGGGTCCCACGACGACTCTGGACCGTCTAGAACAGGGTTCCCCAACTCCAGTCCTCAAGGCCCACCAACAGTGCATGTTTTTAGGATTTCCTTAGCATTGCACTGCTGTTGGAACCAGCACCTGGGCAGGTAATTACATTAACACCTGTGCAATACTAAGGAAATCCCAAAACCCTGCACTGTTGGTGGGCCTTGAGGACTGGAGTTGGGGAACACTGGTCTAGAATATGGGGGGACTCGCTGAGGGAACGTATCCCCCATTTTCTAGGAGTGCAGACCGTCCATGTGAGGAGTGTGGGTGCAATGAATCTGCACCCACTCTCCCCGGGTCCACAGCAGCAGAGTTCATGTCGTAACGGTTGCTACCAAAGCTGCAATGCCCTGCTCATGAGGTAAGGGCATACCTAATCAGGAGAACTATTCTACATTTCCAAATATTGGTATTTGCTGATATTATTACTATTCCACCTACTATATATTGGGGATAGGATCTTGGAGCTGGAATACCCCTTTAAGTCCAGTTATCCTGATGATTGAATACTAAACAACAGAGCTTGCTATTTAGACATGTTATTTTGCGGCGTATGATGGACTCTCATGTTTGGTATTCGATCAGCAGGGCAACAGAAATAGCAAATACCTCCATTGGAAATTTAGTATAGCTCTCCTGATTAACTATGTTCCTTACCTCATGAGCAGGGCATTGCAGTAGCTTGCGTATGCATGGTTACCACCATTCATAGAGACAGTGGGTTGCTCTTGGTCGTAACTGTTGCTACCAAAGCTGCAATGCCCTACTCATGAGGTAAGGGCATGCCTAATCAGGAAAACTATACATTTCCAAAAAAAAGGTATTTACTAATATTATTGCTATTACACCTACTATATATTGGGGATAGGATCTTAGAGATGGAATACCCCTATCCTGCTGAATGAGTACTAAACAACAGAGCTCGCTATTTAGACATGTTTTCTTTTGGCGTATAATGGACTGTCATGTTTGGTAGTCGTTCAACAGGGCAACTATCAAAGCAAATACCTCCATTTGGAAATGTAGTATAGCTCTCCTGATCAACTATGTGCCTTACCTCATGAGCAGGGCATTGCAGTAGCTTACAGATGCATGTGTCGCGGGCGGAGGAGGGGATGCTGCGCTCTCCCACTGCTCGGGTCCGGCTGCTGCTGCTCGGTGGTGGCTCGAGCGGTGGGCCGGATCCCAGGGACTCGAGCGGCGTTCCTCGCCCGTGAGTGAAAGGGGGGAATTGATTGTGGGGATTTGATGTTGTCCGTGACGCCACCCACGGTAGTGGTGAAATTGGTGACACCACCGCTGCTCTGGACGGGGATCCCGGGAGCGATGACAGGGAGCAGCCTGGATGTTAGTTCTCCCCTCCGTGGGTAGGGGGGCCCGGTGAGGGGGGGGTTTGGATGGGTGGCAAGCGGGTTACAGGGCCTGGGGAGGTGCAGGTTAGTGGGAGCAGCGCTGTGCCGCACGGCACAGTGGTACTCACTCAGCCAGTAACGAATACACAGTCTCCGGTAAAACAAATGGCTGGATGGACGGGTCCCACAGATGGCTGCGGTGTTTCTCCTCCCGGCAGGTTGATGGTGACTGCCTTTCCCTGCACCTGTGTAGTGTGTACGGTTCCAATGGGTTCCCACCGGTAACCCGCTCCTCAGCTTGGATATGTGCTGAAGGAGCCCCTTTTGCCTGCAGGCTCTGGTCCTGGGAACTTTATCCTTGGCGGTGACTGTGTTTCCCTCTAACGGTTGGACTGTTGCCTTCTATTGGAAACCCAGGAGGTTCCCTTCGCTAACGGATTTGACAAATTGCACGGCGACTCTTAGCCTTGTCGGGGTCCGTAAGCCCCTGCCGGATGGTGCTGGCTTCTCTTTGCGTACCGGTCCGGTACCGCCGGGCCACCGCCCGTCCACGGTCCTTACGGATAGCTCCAATAGGCCTCTCCTGCAGACGGTCACCACCGACTGCCAACCTTGCTGTTCCGTCCGGGCCACACACCCGGACCACTTTCTGTCTGCTCCTCTACCACTTCACTCCTTCCACTTCTAACTAAAACTCAACTCCCTCCTTTTCCCGCCTCCAGGACTGTGAACTCCTCGGTGGGCGGGACCAACCGCCTGACCCACCCCCTGGTGTGGACATCAGCCCCTGGAGGGAGGCAACAAGGATTTTGTTTGACTTCGGTGTGCCTGACCGGGGTGTGGGGTGTGTTGGTGTAGTACCTGTGATGTCCTGGCTTGTCCGAGCAGCTCGAGCAGGAATTTTTCGCGCCCAAGATAGCGGCTTCTCAAATTTTTCGGCCAGACATCTCCGGCGATCACAAGGCGCACCTCTACCAGACGGCAGAGCGGTAAGATCCTGTTCGTGACGCCAAGTTGTCGCGGGCGGAAGAGGGGACGCTGCGCTCTCCCACTGCTCGGGTCCAGCTGCTGCTGCTGCTCGGTGGTGGCTCGAGCGGTGGGCCGGATCTCGGGGACTCGAGCGGCGTTCCTCGCCCGTGAGTGAAAGGGGGGAATTGATTGTGGGGATTTGATATTGTCCGTGACGCCACCCACGGTTGTGGTGAGATTGATGACACCACCGCAGCTCTGGACGGGGATCCCGGGAGCGATGACAGGGAGCAGCCTGGATGTTAGTTCTCCCCTCCGTGGGTAGAAGGTTGGTTGTCCCAGGGCCCGATGAGGAAGGGTTTGGATGGGTGGCAGGCGGGTTACAGGGCTTGGTGAGGTGCGGGGTCGCAGGGGCAGCGCTGTGCCGCACGGCACAGTGGTACTCACTCAGCCAGTAACGAATACACAGTCTCCGGTAAAACAAACGGCTGGATGGACGGGTCCCACAGGTGGCTGCGGTGTTTCTCCTCCCGGCAGGTTGATGGTGACTGCCTTTCCTTGCACCTGTGTAGTGTGTACGGTTCCAATGGGTTCCCACCGGTAACCCGCTCCCCAGCTCGGATATGTACTGAAGGAGCCCCTTTTGCCCGCAGGCTCTGGCCCTGGGAACTTTAGCCTTGGCGTTGACTGTGTTTCCCTCTAACGATTGGACTGTTGCCTTCTATCGGGACTTGGCTGCTGGGAAACCCAGGAGGTTCCCTTCGCTAACGGATTTGACTCCTAGCCTTGTCGGGGTCCGTAAGCCCCTGCCGGATGGTGCTGGCTTCTCTTTGCGTACCGGTCCGGTACCGCCGGGCCACCGCCCGTCCACGGTCCTTACTTCCACGGTCCTTACGGCTAGCTCCAATAGGCCTCTCCTGCAGACGGTCACCACCATCTGCCAACCTTGCTGTTCCGTCCGGGCCACACACCCGGACCACTTTCTGTCTGCTCCTCTACCACTTCACTCCTTCCACTTCCAACTCTTACACTGAACTCCCTCCTTTTCCCGCCTCCAGGACTGTGAACTCCTCGGTGGGCGGGACCAACCGCCTGGCCCACCCCCTGGTGTGGACATCAGCCCCTGGAGGGAGGCAACAAGGATTTTGTTTGACTTCGGTGTGCCTGACCGGGGTGTGGGGTGTGTTGGTGTAGTACCTGTGACGTCCTGGCTTGTCCAGGGCGCCACACATGGTTACCACCACTCACTGTGTCTGAACACAGGAAGCTGAGCTGACAGCCGCTCTGTGCATGCGTCTATTGTGAAGGAGGGGGCCACAGGGGATCAACACTGCACAGGTACCGTGGGACACAGGGGAACACCAGTGTGGTGATAGGGGGTGACCTGGCAGGGCCTGGGGAGGAGTTTTCTGTTGCATGTGTCATGGCACATGCGACAGAAATCAGAGGAGTAGGGTGAATGCGGCTGGCGCGCTGCTATGCGTGCGGCCATCTTGGATTTCCGGAACGGGGTCTGGGGGGGGCACTTTGGCGACAACGAGGGACTGGAGGGGACCGGGGAGGAGATTTATCTCCCATCTGAGATGTTTGTTCATGCCAGATGGGAGATAAATAATTTTTTACTGGCGCTGTCATTTACTGTAACGTGATCATCGTACTGCAAAAAAACTGAAGGAGGGAAAATACATAAATTTACCCAGGATCCATAGCTTCAACCTACATGAGGCGGTCACATGTTCACTCCAGTGCCATTTTCTACTGCTTTTCACAGCGTAGAGCACTCTGGTGAATTTCTTGTGCTTGTACACTTCATATCAGTCTTTTCTGTCATTATAATGGCAGAAGGACACATAATGTCCCTCTCTCCTGCATTTTGTAATTTTGCACCCTTTGGTGCCTTTCATGTGGCACTAAGGGATGCTTAGTCTTGTATTTAGCCAAATAAATACATTTTAAAAAAAAATGACGTGGGATTCCCCCGATTTTTGATAGCCAGCTAGGGTAAAGCAGACGGCTGTAGCCTGCAGACCACAGCTGGCAGCTTCACCTTGGCTGGTAATCCAAAACAGTGAGCACTCCACGCTGTTATTTTAAATTAAATAAATAATTAAAAAAAAAACACGTGGGGGTCCCCCCAAAATTGGATCACCAGCCAAGGTAAAGCGGACAAGCTGGGGTCTGATATTCTCAGACTAGGGAGGTCCACTGTTATTGGACACTCCCCAGCCTAAAAATAGCAAGCCGCAGCCGCCCTAGAAGAGGCGCATCCATTAGATGCGCCAATCCTGGTGCTTCGCCCCAGCTTATCCCATTGCCCTGGTGCGGTGGCAAACGGGGTAATATATGGGGTTAATACCAGATGTGTAATGTCACCTGGCATCAAGCCCTGGGGTTCGTGATGTCAGGCATCTATCAGATACCCGACATCACCAACCCAGTCAGTAATAAAAAAAAATAGACGACAAACACATTTTTATTTGAAAAAACACTCCTCAACACATTCCCTCTTTCACCAATTTATTAGAAAGAAAAACAAATCCAGGTCTGGTGTAATCCAAGGGGGTCCCACTATGTTCCATACCATAGCCAATGTCCCAGTCAATGAAAAACAGAATGTTCCATATTGGATGGGAGAGCAGTGCAGTGACCTGAGCTAACATCATGAGGTCAGCCCAGGTCACTGCAGGGCATGACGAGCGCTGCTGTCAGGAGGTTAGATGAGATCATTTCCTGCAGTGATGATCTCCTGCACTCCTGACAGCAGCGTTGTCACTGCAGGGCATGACGAGCGCTGCTGTCAGGAGGTTAGAGAGGGACATTATCTGCGGTGATCGCTGCACTCCTGACAGCAGCGCTGTCACTGAGTCCAATGACCGCCGCCTTCACAAACCAAGTATCGTGAACGGCCCGTGACGTCACCGCTAGTCAGTCTCGGGTCGGCAGCGAGAGGAGATGTGACAAGCGGCGGCCATGAAAGACAGTGACAGCGCTGACGTCAGGAGGGCAGGACTTCATCACCACAGGTAAGGAACTTTACTAACCTCCTGACGGCAGCGTTGTCATCCCCGCGGCTGCTGACACTGCAGTGTGGACAGCTGCGGACACATTACAGTGCGGGCAGCTGCGGACACTGCTGAGCGGGCAGCCGCGGGGCTGGGGCTGTGGCTGGAGCGGGACACAGACTGCAGCAGCAGTGCTTCTGTGTGGCTTCCGGGGATTTTTGCACACGTAGCAAGGGTACAGATCGGGTTACTAAGCAAAGCGCTTTGCTTGCATACCCGATATTTACCCTAGTTACCAGCTTACTGCAGGCTGCCAGCGATGGCTCCCTGCACACAGAGCTGTAAAAAGCTACAGTTACGTTTTTGGTGATCGAACCGTTCTCGGACGTAACTTAAACTGCCGAACTTTTAGCAAATCGTTCGAGTTCGTCGAACGACTCGAACAACCCCCAAAATCACTTGAACATGAAATTGGCGAACCATTTGACTCGAACATCGCTCAACTCTACTGGTAACCCATTGACGGCGCAGATGGTAATGCTGTCATCTGGTGAGGTCAGTTCATCGTCAAGCCAAAATTTCTTATACAGTATATAGGGAATAGTCGTTACCTGGGAGCCGGTATCAAGGAGTGCAGAGGTCGGGATCCCATCCAAGGTGATGGAAACGATGGGCTGTCCCCTTACATACCGCTCCCTCCAGTCTGCTGGGCCTTGAGAATTTATTCCTGGGGATTGGCCCGTGGCCCCAGGGGTTGCCTGTTTAAAGGACAGCTCCTCGCGTAGTGGCCAGTCTTGTTACATTTATAACAGACAGGTGGTCCATACCGGTCACTGCTCCATCCTTTGTACGCCGGGGTCCTCTTCCTCATCCAGGAGACGTCCTCCGGGCAGTCAGCTAGTTGGATATCTCTTGTCGGCATGGCCTTGGATTTGAGCTGCATCGCCTCCAGGATCCTTGCGATGTCGTTACTCAGTTGTTGTACTTGGGCAGATAAATCACTTGTTCCACCTCCGGGTGCTATTGGAGGGGTCAGTTCTGGCAGCGCCAGAACAGGGGGCTTCACATGCAATGGGGAGGTACCAGCTTGCCAGGACAGAAGTGGGGAGTCAGGAGCCTCTGGTGGTTGCAGGGCTTTGATTGCCCGCTCTTTTAAGGTAGCAAATTCCAAAGCAGGATGTTCCAGGGCACACAGCCGGAGCTGCTTGTGGTCCTCCACTGATTCTAGGCCTTGCAGGAACTGCTCCACCAGTATCTTGTTCCCCTCCGGCTCTCCAATATCGTTGGTCAGTCTCAGGGTCCGCAGCGCCGCTTGTAACTTTAAGGCATAATCCCTAATCCTGTCTTGGGGGCCGTTGTTTATAGCTATAGAATCTCATCCTCAACTCAGCCTCAGTGCGGGTCTCAAATGCAGCTCCCAGTCTCTTAAAGATGGTGGGTATCGAGACCCGATCCTCCTCAGTCCATGTCTCCACTTCCAATTCAGCAGCGCTGGTCAGCTGCCCCAACACCACAGACGCCCGCTGCTTCCGGTCAGGGCATACATATCAAGGACGTGACATATCTTCCTCTTGAATCCCTGCAGCGCATCTGGTCCGCCATCATACTGTGGGAGCCAGGCGACACCAGGCAAGTAGGGAAAGGTTATCGGCATTATTGGCGCAACTGCCGCGGGTCCCGGTGCCGCCGCTTCTGCGGCCGAAGTGGCGCCCGCCACACTGGCGTTACCCTGGTTGGGTGGGGGCAGCGCCACCACGCTTCCATCATCTGGCGCAGACATTCTCGCGCGCCACCCTCGGTTTTCACTCAGCACTCTCTTCGATCCTTTGGCCCTCTGGGAACTTCCGGTTCCGACCTCACACTCAGGACGAAGGGCGGGGCTTCTGCTTCATGCACTTTCGTGGGAAAGATGGCGTTTTGGTGCCAAAAGATAGCAGAAGATGGCAAGAATGGTGGGAAATGGGATCTTGATTTGCGGTTTCGGTCTTCAAGGCGCACGTCACCCAGGTAAGTGGGTCCTGCTCGCATCCTGTTCGTGATGCCAGGAATTTGAGGTGTGCCACCCCCACTTCAGCAGCCGGGCTGCTCGGGTCCGGATCTGCAGTGGCTCAAGGGGCATCCGGACCCGGGGGTCGTGAGGCCACTTAAATAAAGGGGGTATTTACAGGGGGGATTGTATAGTTAAAGTTTGTGACGCCACCCATGGTATGTGGTAAGGTGGAGTTCCATCGCTGCCATTGGGGAGTTCCCAGGGTGATGACGGGGGCAGCCAGGTGTTGCGACCCTTCACGGGTAGGGGGGATGCCCTGGGACTCGGTGAAGGAATTGGGAAGTGCCGTTGGGGGTGAAAGGGTCAATTGCGTACTCACTCAGTCCATAAAGCTGACACCGACAACTTGGTAAACCAAAGTTCTGGACACCGCTGCCGCTGAAGTGAGCTAGTTTGGGTCCCGTTCTCACTGGTGTTGCCTGATGATCTGTGACCTTTCCCTTGGCACTCAGTTCTCTTGCTAGTTGGCCCCTGTAGTATAAAACTAGCCAGGTCCCGCTCCCTAGTGTGGCTAACTGTGGGAGCTTGCTCTCAGGGTTCACGCTTGGGATTTTCTGGACCATTTTGGTGGAAAGTCCTATCACCCTCGTTGCGCTAGTACCCTACTTTTGGAGCGGGTGGAGAGCAGATCTTGAAGGCTCCGTTCTCGTCGGGTGAATTATCAGGTTGCCTGAAGCTACTCCCTGACCTAGGGTCCACGTACCCCATCGTGCCCTGGTCCCAGCCCGGTGATAGTACAAGGCCGCCGACTGTCCTCCTCGACAGTTCCGTGCCCCTTGTCACGATCCCCTGCGACCGGGGGTCCAGCTCCTACTAGGCCCAGACCACCCTCTGCCACCTAGTTACTTCCAAGGAGCCCGGCTCCTGACCTCCTCTCTCCTTCACTGCCTACGCTTCATTGACCTGCTTCTGACCTCCCCTTACCAACCCCCCAAGTGGGCGACCCTATTCCACCCAGGCCGTCCCCTGGTGTGTCTGGTGGACGTGGTGCAGAGTGTTCCTAGGATTTTGATTGGCTGGTATTGGCAACACCATAAGTTGGGGACCTGTAACCAAGGAGGATGTGGATATTGCACAGAAGGGCAGATTGCACAATACCCTGTGATGTCCTGATAGGCCAGGGTGTCACATCTCCTTTAATGAGACCTGCAGCTCCTGCATGAGGGCATTCATAACTCCCTCCGTGACCAGGGCTGATAATCTGGGTGAGTTGGCTGTAGGGACTCCAATGTCCCCCTCAGAGGCTCTCCTCAGGCCAGAGCTGTGCAATGGCATCAGCTGCAGCAATAGGGGAGCAGGCCCAGCTGCACCATGCTCCTCAACATCTTTGCCCCTCTCTGCCACTCCCGCAATTGGCTGAGTCATTCGCCCGCGCCTGGGCGACTTCCCCCTCTTGATTCTCAGGCACCCCAGCCAGAGATAACAGAGGGGGGTGAACTCTTACCGCGTGGCCATCCTCTGTACCAGGGGACAGTAAAGGCAGTTCACTGCAGAGGCCTCCTATGCCATCTTGTTTTCCGTCCACAGCGGGAAAGGACTGGGTGAGTTTTAATGCATTTTTCCACTATCTGCTCCTCTGATTCTTCGGGTCTTTCATGTCTTCAGGTAGGAGATATTTTCACCTCAAGGAATGAGGACTTTAGAGCAGTTCGTAGCTGATTTGGATGCTGTTTAAGGACCTAGATGCTCAGGAGCTCTTAACTGCAAATCTAGCTTCGTAAGCTGCAGGGCACCCCCCCCCAAAATGAACAAAGTTTTATTTGAAGAAGGATTTAAGAGGTCAAGCTTATACACAAAATGTACAGATGGAAAGTGGATGTATATTCTCTTGTATGTGGACGATATGATTATGGTCCATCAAGAAGAAACAGAAATTGCAAAGATGACTAAAGTTCTGAATCAGCATTTTCAAACAAAAGACCTTGGATTTGTAATATGTTATCTAGGAATCCAGGTTCAAAGTGAAGAAGATGAAAGCTTTTTTCTATATCAAAGTGCAAAAATCAACTGAATCCTGAATCGGTTTGCAATGTCATAAGCCAAAGGTATATAATAATCCCCAATGGAACCATTCTACTTATAGTTGGAAGGAAAAGTACAAACTGGCAACTATGGCTTGACCGGACACCACAGCAATAATTTGAATTCTATGCAGATATGCAGAAAAACTGCACCAAAAAGATTGGAATGCTTTTAAGAGAGTTCTTCAATATTTAAAAGAGACTAAATAAATGTAAGGATATCTACAACAGGGGATCTAAATAAAACTAACAGGCAATGTGGATGTAGACTGAGCTGTTGACTTAAATGATTGTAAATCGACAAGCAGCTGTTTGCTCAAACTTGAAGACAGATCAATTTTTGGTCTAGCAGAAAAAGGGTGTCTGTAGCCTTGTCATTTACAGAAGCAGAGTACGTGTATGCAGTCAACGTAAGTCAAGAGGTCATTTGGTAAATCAATTGTTAGATGATTTTGGTTAGTCATCAACTCAACCAACGAAAATTTATTAAGACAACCAAGGATGGATTAAACTTGTATGCAGTGAGAAGATCAACGCGAGAACCTGACCAGATGATAGCTGATGTCATGACAAACCACCTCCAAGAGCTAAGTTTGAAGAATTCAGAACCACTATGGGACTAACACAGGACAAGTAGTTATTGAGTGGGCGTGTAGGAATAATGCTTTTTTATATATATATATATATATATATATATATATATATATATATATATATATATATATAGTACAGACCAAAAGTTTGGACACACCTTCTCATCTCTAGAACAATTGTTAAGAGGAGACTTTGTGCAGCAGGCCTTCATGGTAAAACAGCTGCTAGGAAACCACTGCTAAGGACAGGCAACAAGCAGAAGAGATTTGATTGGGCCAAAGAACACAAGGAGTGGACATTAGACCAGTGGAAATCTGTGCTTTGGTCTGATGAGTCCAAATTTGAGATCTTTGGATCCAACCACCGTGTCTTTGTAGAAAAGGTGATCGGATGGACTCTACATGGCTGGTTCCCACCATGAAGCATGGAGGAGGAGGTGTGATGGTGTGGGGGCACTTTGCTAATGACACTGTTAGGGATTTATTCAAAATTGAAGGCATACAGAACCAGCATGACTACCACAGCATCTTGCAGCGGCGTGCTATTCCATCCGGTTTGCATTTAGTTGGACCATCATTTATTTTTCAACAGGACAATGACCCCAAACACACCTCCAGGCTGTGTAAGGGCTATTTGACTAAGAAGGAGAGTGATGGGGTGCTACGATAGATGACCTGGTCTCCACAGTCACCAGACCTGAACCCAATCAAGATGGTTTAGGGTGAACTGGACCACAGAGAGAAGGCAAAAGGGCCAACAAGTGCTAAGCATCTCTGGAAACTCCTTCAAGACTGTTGGAAAACCATTTACGGTGACTACCTCTTGAAGCTCATCAAGAGAATGCCAAAAGTGTGCAAAGCAGTAATGAAAGCAAAAGGTGGCTACTTTGAAGAACCTAGAATATAAGACATATTTTCAGTTGTTTCACACTTTTTAAAGTATTTCATTCCACATGTTTTAATTCATAGTTTTGATGCCTTCAATGTGAATCTACAATTTTCAGAGTCCTGAAAATAAAGAAAACTCTTTGAATGAGAAGGTATGTCCAAACTTTTGGTCTGTACTGTATATATATATATTGCATCAACTATTTTTTACTACTGTGTAATAGCGCATGAGTTCTGTCTCCAGAAATGGTGTTATATTACCATTAAAGTTACTGTTAAAAAAAACCCAGGAAGTTCCTGTTCCCTAAAAAGTCTGTGCATAGCTGAAGCACTCTCACTTACCTTTTATCTTGCAAATTTACCAGTTGTAAGTTATTTCTGTTCGTAAATAAATATTTATTCACTGTTCAATGGCAGGACAATACAGAAATCAATCTGTTGCCAACACAAAGAGATGATCTTGCTGACCATAAGAGCATACACTCCACAGGAGAGAGAGAGAACCCCGCTGATCATAACAGCTTACACTCTACAGGAGAGAGAGAGGACTTTAAAACATGATTATATGAAAATACTCAAAATAAAGGACAAGATGGCGCTTCCACCCATATTTGCATTCAGACACATTTAAAGACACTTAAAGACTGTCAGGATCTTTTCCTGTCAATTAAGCTTGGAAATCACCAAACAAAGAAACAAGTATTTTACTTCTCCTTTTAAGTGTGTTAGAAAAATACAGAGTTAAGAAATGTTGGGAAATATGTCTCTCCTATTTACTTACGTTTCCTTTGTCTGATGCTTAGAACTGCTTGAAAACCCTATGATATGATAAAAGTATTGTGTCCTTTGGAAAGATTCCAAATCTTTCCCAAGCAGCCATTCTAGAAACATCTAACTTTCTTAAAATAAATAGTCTTTTGCCTGTTTTGATGAGAGCTTTTTTGATTATTGATCACTGCGTGGTTATTGTATGCATACATATATCAGACTCAAAATTTGGACAACAGACAACTAAGGATTGTGCAACCCTTTATAGTGCACCCCTAAATCGATTGGCGCCAAACATGGGGCTAGGATTAGTGTTCAGTGATTAGTTAACTATTCATATTCGCTATACTGTTAGTGAGTTATGTCCGCTACTCGCATATTCGTTACGTGTAGCGGGAGCAATGTAAGTCAATGGGAAATACTCGCTAAGTAGCAAGTAACCCGAAAGCCGTACTTTTCATGCGAACAGCGAATAGTACGGCTTTCGGGTTACTCGCTACTTAGCGATTATTTCTCGTTGACTTACATTACACCCACTACTCGTAACAAATATGTGAGTGTTGTGCCCCTGACTACATCATGGTGCTAAAGGGAACTGCATCCTGTTCCCCAGGGTGCAGGGCCTACCCCCATGGTTCCAGGTTCCCATCAACAGTGTCACTGACATCTGCACTACAAATCCCAACCACACCTCACACCAGGGCTGGACAGACACACCAGTGGGTTGGTCAAGTTGGAGCACGGCCGCCCAAATAGCGGTCAGGCAAACTGGTGGGAAGGGAGAAGAGGAGTTGAGTTGTAGCCCTCAAAGAGTGAGGAGCAGAGGAGTTGGAGCTCCCAGGGAGGCGACAGGTTGGGTCGCAGACAGTGGTTCGGGACCACAGAAGTCGGGGACCGGTATTAGGAACACTGGACAGGAGTGTAACAGACGCAGTCTAGGAGGACTGTTGGCACCAGAAAGCCCAGCCACCTTACCAGTACCAAGCACGGGGAGTACAGGACCCTAGATCGGGGAGTAGCTTCAAGCAACCTGATAATTAACCTGTGAAGGATAGTTTCTTTATGAACTTTCCCCAAGAGCTCAGAGATTGGAGGCATCAGCACAACGCGGGGGATAGGGTTCTCCAAAATACACATCTCACTGAAATCCCAAGTGCCAGCCACCAAGAGCACAGTTGCCATACACACGGGTAGCGGGGCCCTGAAAGCTTCAAGCCAAGGGGCCACAACTGTAAATCAATTTGTGCAAGGAGGCAGGGCTCCAGATTTACTAAGTGACACTGTTGGGAGCGGGACCTGGACGGGCTCCCCCCGTAGAGACTGCGGTGCCTAGAGACTTTGGTTTACCATATGTGTATGTGTCTGCTTAATCCACCTTATCCAGCACCACGACTACTGCAGTGAGTAATCTGACCCCTGCACTCTGCTTCCCAAGGCCAAGCCACCCGTTCACCAAATCCCCACTATCCGGGCCTTCCCTACCTGCGGAGAGACTAACACCTGGCTGCACCACACCATCTGCTCCAGTACTCCCATCGGCAGTGGCAGTACTCCCCTTTACCGCAACCTGCAGGTGGTGTCAATGTGAAGCACCGCAGGTGTTGTGTCGGTGCATTACCTTCAGGGACTCCACGTGGATGGAACAGTCTGGTCACAGGTAAGGTGTCTTCTTAGGATTGTCGTGACGCCACTCTCGGTATTGCGGTCAGGGTGACCGCCACTGCAGATTAAGGGATGCCTGGGGCTGATGGTGGGTGCAGTTAGTTGTAGTGGCCTCCCGACAGTGAGGCAAGCCCCAGGACCCTGTGTAGGTGTGTGGAGCCACAAGGTGCAGAATGACTCAGACACAGTCCAAACAGTCTTTCAGGGATTTTCCTCACTGATGGTGGCAGGGTGTGTAACCCGGGCGTAGCTGGGATGAACCAGGTTGGAACCAGGCATCCTTCAGGCTGACTTGTGAGGGTGACTACCAACTCGCCTTCCTTAGCCCTTCTGTGTTTTGGGGTAACCCCTGCTTGAAGCCCTGCTGGGGTCGCCCAGGGAAGTAGCTGGTGCTTTTCTCCCCTTCTTTGTTTGGCCCGTTTGCTTGTAGCCTGGACTAGGTCACTCCGGCTGCTTGCCTCCTGTGAACTATGGGCCCTCACTTTGCTACGTGGCTGCGGACTCTGTGGTGTTGTCTTGATGGTCTGAAGTGCTCCCTCAGGCAGGTTTGGCAGAAGAAAGGTGAATCTATCTCTGCACTGGGACCTGTTACCCGTGCGGGCCTGGTACCTCCCTGGCAGTCCCCTTGCTCTGCCACCCCTTTGCTCTCTCTAGCCTTGGGTGGATTTCGGGTGGCACTACCAGGTGACCGAACTCCCCCGTCGGTAGTCACTGCGCGTATGCTCTCAGCTTGCAACAGCTCCAGGGTCTGCTCCTCATGTCTGCTCTCCCTGAGCTCCACTCACTAACTGGCTCACTCGTGGATTCTGCACGTCTGCTCTCTCTGAGCTCCACTTCCGAACTCCTCACTCCTTAACTCTCTGCTCCAAACTCTTATTCCTACTTCTTCCTCTTTCTCCACTGTGCCTGCCTACGCCACCTAGCAACCAGGCTCTCCACCACACCCCTTGAGTGGACAGGGAGGCCACACCCCCTCCAGGAAGCTCTCAGGAGTCCTCCCAAAGGTACATGTGTGAGACCTGATTACTATGCGCCTGTGTAGTCACACCTCGGTCAGCCTTCTGGATTACCTGTATTGTACTGACCCCAGCATGGGTGCAGTACTCAGTAGTGCCTGACTAGGTCAGGGGCGCCACATTCCCCCTTAGTTATCACCAGCACATCCTCAGGCTGCAAGACAACATTTTAAATGCATAAAACAGTAAAACATATAAAACATTTTAAAACCACCAGGTACCATACATCACCACCCTACACCCACAAGTCCGTTAACCCATCCAAAACCCTCTCAGGAGGCAGGTCACCGGTCCTTTTGGCAACCAGGTCTGGGCCATCCGCTTCCCCAGACCTTTCCTCCAATCTTCCTCTCCCGTTGGCCACGCCTTCAGCCCCTTCTGGCAGGATGTAGAGGTGGCCTCCACAGTTGGTGCTGACCAGGTACCCTCTTTGTGGTGGAGAGCCAGGCCCCATAAACAGGCGTGCTCCCTGGTCACAGACAAGCCAGGTCCCTAAACAGGCTGGCTCTGGTGGTTGTACCTCTGGGGTAACTATTTACACTGCGAGAGTTTGTGGCTATGGCCAGTTCATACCCTATGGTCCTTAGATAAAGTGCACAAAGCCTGGTGCAAAGTGGCAATTTCTCACATTAGTTCATGTGGGCACATTTCTTGAAACTTTTTCTTTAAACGTTGCAGAACTGTAAACTGTAAGTTAAACTGTACTTTATTTATTTACTCCTCCATTTCACCAGGGCTTGGGCCTGTAGGGCTGCGGCACCTGTTGCTTTCTACATCTCTGTCATCATCCGTAGTGGTCTCATCATTGGGTTCTTTGCTTTTGTCTTCATTTTCTCTATCTTCATCTTCTGTTTCTGTTTCCTTTTCTCTGTCTTGTTCTTGTTCTTTTATTTCTTTTTGCTTTTTTTCTTGTGCTGTTTCTCTAGACTTTGGGATTAGTATAGAAGCAGCTGGACTGTAGTCAGGTTCTTTAGGACATGGTGTAACGTCGAGCGCATACCATCCTCGTTCTCCTTGATGTCTTGTGAATTCTACTACGTCTCCCATGTACAGGTTTGTTCCTGGATGTCCTCTGGGTAAATGTGCTCTTACATCCCTTCTGCTCACAAATATGCCTTCTGTCATGCCAGGTGCAACGATAAAGCCATATCCTGATTTTAAGCTGAAGTCTTCCACTACACCGCGGCAAAGGATTCCCCTTTCTTGGTAGCAAATCTTTCTTTGGTGTTGCTTATCTTCAAGGTCTTTGGCTGTTACATCATACCTGTCAGGAGATTGCTGGGCTGTGGCTCGTCTTGCGCAATCGCGGCGTGCAGCTCTAGTTGTGGGGCTCCTCTTTACCGCAGGCTCCCAGGTCACGTACATACTTGGTATGGTGATGGCTAGAGGTTCTTCTTCTGAGGGTGTTGGGCTTTCTTCATCCCAGCGGGAGTACGGCAGCATTTCTAACTCTGGGGTCAGCTCCTCAGCCTCCTGGTCTCCCCTCCCCCTTAGTTCTCCTGAGCACTCCTCTGGCGGCAGCGCCGAGGATGGATTTTTGTCAGCAGGCCAGGGTGTTGGGCTCTTTACCGTTGGTGTTACGGGAGTCTTCCTGTGGGCATGTGGAGGGAGCAGATACCGGCCACCATCTCCTTTGGGAAATGAGCCTCCAGATCAGCCTTCAGCTTTAGGTATTCGGGGTCCTCACTCGGTGGGGACGGGAGGTCCAATTCCTTGGGCTGGGGAGCGGCGTCTGCTCTGGCCTTACAGGCCGGGGTAGATGACCTTGCGGTCTTGTCTTGGCGGGCCGAGCCTGGCATGGCGGCGGCCTGGTCTTGGCGGGCCGTGCGCAGTATGGCGGCGGCCTGGGTTAGCGTCGCTCCTGCAGCGCGGATAAGCGTCGCTGCTGCGGTGGGATCTTGTCTGGCCGAGCAGGGCATCGCTGCGGTGGCCTGAGCTGGACAGGCCGGGCTGGGCGTCGCTGCTGCGGTGTGGATGGGCGTCGCTGCTGCAGCGGGATCTTGGCGGGCCTGGCGTGGCGGCGGATTGGTTCAGCGTCGCTCCTGCGGTGTGGATGGGTGTCGCGGCTGCAGCGGGATCTTGGCGGGCCGGGCCTGGCGTGGCGGCGGCCTGGTTCAGCGTCGCCGCGCCGGGCATCTCTCCAGGGACCGCGGGCATGGCAGCAGGGGTCGGGGCACTCGCGCCGGCAGGGGTATCAGATGGCTCACCCCTAGGCAGCATCTCCAGGTGGTCGCCGCTCCGCATGTCGCTTGCCTCGCCGTCCACTTCTCATGGGCCCAGGCGTCTCCAGCCATCTCGCTGAGCTCTGCGCATGCTTCCCGGATTTGCTGCATCACCTTCGCCTCCAGCCTTTCACACCACTGGTCCAGCTCCCAGTTCCACCAGGCAGCGGAGCCCAGCTCTGGATTGCTGCGTGTGAACGCCATTTTCTCTGCGCCGTCGCTGCTCTCCAGACCTTCTTTCAGCAACAGGCCTGTGACTTCTTCTTGCAGCTTAAGTGTCGGTCTCTTCACTTCTCCAGAGCATTCCAGCGTTCAGGGTCAGAACCTTCCTCCTTCCTTCTCACAAGGTCAGGACGCTGCAGGGGATCTCACTCTGCAACTAGCCACACCTCTTCGTGGGCGATAACTTCTGTTTTCGCGCGCTGCTGCTTCTTGGCGCGCTTTTCATGGTGGCAATATGGCGGCGCTTCAAACTTTTTAAGTGGACCACCCAGGCACATGGTCACCTGTCTTAACAGGTCTAGTCCTTATCCTGTTCGTGACGCCAGATGTGAAGCCCCGCAGGTGTTGTGTCGGTGCATTACCTTCAGGGACTCCACGTGGATGGAACAGCCTGGTCACAGGTAAGATGTCTTCTTAGGATTGTCGTGACGCCACTCTCGGTATTACGGTCAGGGTGACCGCCACTGCAGATTAAGGGATGCCTGGGGCTGATGGTGGGTACATTTAGTTGTAGTGGCAAGAGTGAGGCAAGCCCCAGGACCCTGTGTAGGTGTGTGGAACCACAAGGCACAGAATGACTCAGGCACAATCCAGTCTTTCAGGGATTTTACTCACTGATGGTGGCAGGGTGAGTAACCCGGGCGTAGCTGGGATGAACCAGGTTGGAACCAGGCATCCTTCAGGCTGACTTGTGAGGGTGACTACCAACTCGCCTTCCTTAGCCCTTCTGTGTTTTGGGGTAACCCCTGCTTGAAGCCCTGCTGGGGTCGACCAGGGAAGTAGCTGGTGCCATTCTCCCCTTCTTTGTTTGGCCCGTTTGCTTGTAGCCTGGACCAGGTCACTCTGGCTGCTTGCCTCCTGTGAACTATGGGCCCTCACTTTGCTATGTGGCTGCGGATTCTGTGGTGTTGTCTTGACGGTCTGAAGTGCCAAATCAGGCAGGTATGGCAGAAGAAAGGTGAATCTATCTCTGCACTGGGACATGTTACCCGTGCGGGCCTGGTACCTCCCTGGCAGTCCCCTTACTAGAGATGAGCGAACCGGTCCCGGTTCGGCTCGAGGTCGGTTCGCCGAACGGGGGTCCCGTTCGAGTTCGGTTCGTCGAACGTTCGACGAACCGAACTCGAACTGCATAGGAAACAATGGCAGGCAATCACAAACACATAAAAACACCTAGAAAACCCCGCAAAGGTGTCCAAAAGGTGACAAACAACTCACAACACAACACAAACACATGGCAAAGTGACAAGGACATATACTCATGCGAAAACAAAACAGCTGGACAAGGAAAAAGAGGAGGACACACAGATATAGGCATGGCACGCCCTTCTAAAATCATGTAAAACACCGCAAGGTGACTCCAAGCGTAGTCTCCCTTTTTTCCAAAAATTGGGACCCACACACACAGTTGTGCCCCAGTTGTACACTTCACAGCTAGATTTGCATCAAGCACATTCAAAAATACGCCATTCTTATCCGTCCCCAGGATGACACCGGGGTAGGTAGCAAAGTCTTTCCTGATCCCAGCTCTGTTCATCTTGGCTTCTTTTAAAAACACAGCAAGCAAGGGTTACTCCAAGCGGAGTCTCCCTTTTTTCCAAAAATTGGGCCCCACACACACCCACCCCTTCAGTGGCAGCAGTTGTGCCCCAGTTGTACACTTCACAGCTAGATTTGCATCAAGCACATTCAAAAATACGTCATTCTTATCCGTCCCCAGGATGACACCGGGGTAGGTAGCAAAGTCTTTCCTGATCCCAGCTCTGTTCATCTTGGCTTCTTTTAAAAACACAGCAAGCAAGGGTTACTCCAAGCGGAGTCTCCCTTTTTTCCAAAAATTGGGCCCCACACACACCCACCCCTTCAGTGGCAGCAGTTGTGCCCCAGTTGTACACTTCACAGCTAGATTTGCATCAAGCACATTCAAAAATACGTCATTCTTATCCGTCCCCAGGATGACACCGGGGTAGGTAGCAAAGTCTTTCCTGATCCCAGCTCTGTTCATCTTGGCTTCTTTTAAAAACACAGCAAGCAAGGGTTACTCCAAGCGGAGTCTCCCTTTTTTCCAAAAATTGGGCCCCACACACACCCACCCCTTCAGTGGCAGCAGTTGTGCCCCAGTTGTACACTTCACAGCTAGATTTGCATCAAGCACATTCAAAAATACGCCATTCTTATCCGTCCCCAGGATGACACCGGGGTAGGTAGCAAAGTCTTTCCTGATCCCAGCTCTGTTCATCTTGGCTTCTTTTAAAAACACAGCAAGCAAGGGTTACTCCAAGCGGAGTCTCCCTTTTTTCCAAAAATTGGGCCCCACACACACCCACCCCTTTAGTGGCAGCAGTTGTGCCCCAGTTGTACACTTCACAGCTAGATTTGCATCAAGCACATTCAAAAATACGCCATTCTTATCCGTCCCCAGGATGACACCGGGGTAGGTAGCAAAGTCTTTCCTGATCCCAGCTCTGTTCATCTTGGCTTCTTTTAAAAACACAGCAAGCAAGGGTTACTCCAAGCGGAGTCTCCCTTTTTTTCAAAAATTGGGCCCCATACACACCCACCCCTTCAGTGGCAGCAGTTGTGCCCCAGTTGTACACTTCACAGCTAGATTTGCATCAAGCACATTCAAAAATACGCCATTCTTATCCGTCCCCAGGATGACACCGGGGTAGGTAGCAAAGTCTTTCCTGATCCCAGCTCTGTTCATCTTGGCTTCTTTTAAAAACACAGCAAGCAAGGGTTACTCCAAGCGGAGTCTCCCTTTTTTCCAAAAATTGGGCCCCACACACACCCACCCCTTCAGTGGCAGCAGTTGTGCCCTAGTTGCAAACAGGATGTTTTGATTTGCATCAAGCACATTCCAAATCCACAAGCATTTACTCTCCCCAGGATGACACAGGGGTAGTAAATTCCTTCTGGATCCATGACTTGTTCATTTTGATGAACGTCAGTCTGTCCACATTGTCACTGGACAGACGCGTGCGCTTATCTGTCAGCACACACCCAGCAGCACTGAAGACACGTTCAGAGACAACGCTGGCAGCTGGACACGACAAAATCTCCAAGGCGTAACTGGATAGCTCTGGCCATTTTTCTAGATTTGAAGCCCAAAAGGAGCAAGGCTCCATTTGCAAAGTCATGGCATCGATGTTCATTTGGAGATACTCCTGTATAATCCTCTCCAGCCGTTGACTATGTGTCAGACTTGTTGTCTCTGGTGGCCTTGCAAAAGAGGGTCTAAAAAAATTATGAAAAGATTCCATAAAATTGCTGTTACCAGCACCAGATACGGTCCTACTGGTACGGGTAGACTGTTGAAGATGACGAGACCGTCCCATGTTTGGCAAGTTACAAATGGGAGAATCACTCCCTGCACCTGCACGGTTGTTTGGTGGAAAAGCCGAGCTAAGATCGAGTAACAGCTTCTGCTGATACTCCTGCATACGTGCGTCCCTTTCTATGGCTGGAATTATGTCACAAAATTTGGACTTGTACCGCGGATCTAATAGTGTGGCAAGCCAGTAGTCATCATCACTTCTAATTTTGACAATACGAGGGTCATGTTGGAGGTAGTGCAACAAGAAGGCACTCATGTGTCTTGCGCAGCCATGCGGACCAAGTCCACGCTGTGTTTGTGGCATAGAGGTGATAACCGTTCTTTCTTCCTCTGACATCTCCCCCCAACCTCTTTCAACTGAAATTTGACCAAGGTCTCCCTCATCCACTGAGTCTTCCATGTCCATGGACAGTTCGTCCTCCATTTCTTCATGTTCTCCTGCACCTTCCTCAACATCTCGCCTGCTACCATGCGCCCTTGTTGATCCCTGTCCCCCATGGTCCCATGCCTGGCGCCTTGGTGATGATGAACTTCTGGACCTTGGTGATGTTGTTGTGTCTTGCGCATATGAATCCTCCTGTAGCTCATCCCCTTCCTGTTGTCCCACCCCCTGACTCCGAATAGTGTTTAGCGTGTGCTCCAGCATGTAAATGACTGGAATCGTCATGCTGATAATGGCATTGTCAGCGCTAAACATATTCGTCGCCATGTCAAAACTGTGCAGAAGGGTGCATAGGTCCTTGATCTGAGACCACTCCATCAGGGTGATCTGACCCACCTCTGCATCTCGTTGGCCCAGGCTATACGTCGTGACGTATTGCACCAGGGCTCGGCGGTGCTGCCACAGTCGCTGTAACATGTGGAGAGTTGAATTCCAGCGTGTCGCCACATCGCATTTCAGGCGATGAACCGGCAGGGCAAAAGACTTCTGGAGCGATGCAAGTCGCTCAGCTGTGGCGCTTGAACGGCGGAAGTGAGCAGACAGTTTTCGTGCCCTGTTCAGAAGGCCATCTAGGCTGGGATAGTGTGTTAAAAATTGCTGGACGACAAGGTTCAACACGTGAGCCATACAAGGTACGTGTGTCACCTTGCCCAGGCGAAGGGCCGCACCCAGGTTTGCAGCATTGTCGCACACGGCCTTACCAGGCTGCAGGTTGAGTGGAGACAACCATTTATTAAACTCGGACCGCAGAGCTGACCACAACTCCTCAGCTGTGTGACTCTTATTCCCAAGACATGTCAAGCTAAAGACCGCCTGATGCGGTTGCGCTCTGCTGCCAGCATAGTAATGAGGGGTGCGTGATTCCTTTTGCGCTGTGAGAACGCTGGTGGCCTGACCAGGCAGGCTTGGGGCGGACGTAGAGGACCCAGATGAGGTGGAGGATGCAGAAGCAGTGGCGGAACTTGGACAGACAGAGGACTGACACACAAGTCGTGGGGACGGCAAGACTTGTGCAGCAGACCCTTCACCATCTATCACCATAGTTACCCAGTGCCCAGTCAGCGACATGTAACGTCCCTGTCCATGCTTACTGGTCCAAGTATCGGTGGTGAAATGCACCCGTTCACACACAGAGTTTCTCAAGGAAGCAGTGATGTTGTGTGCGACATGCTGGTGTAGCGCGGGCACACCTTTCTTAGAGAAGTAGTGGCGACTAGGCATCTGGTACTGGGGCACAGCAACAGACATAAGGTCTCTAAAATCCTGTGTGTCCACTAGGCGGAAAGGCAGCATTTCGGTAGCCAACAGCTTACAGAGGGATAGAGTCAACCTCTTCGCTTTGTCATGGGTAGCAGGAAGTGGCCTTTTATTTGACCACATCTGAGGGACAGAGATCTGGCTGCTGTGTGTAGACGGTGTTGAGTAGGGTGCCCCTGGAAAAATGCAGGTTTGTGAGGAAAGTGCTGGCGGAGACATGATGTTGCCTTCATCCAACGTTGGTGCTATCGATGTCTGAGAGAGCTGTACACACTCACTTGTTTCCCCTTCCAAACCAACTGACGACCTACCAAGCAAACTGCCTGTTGCGGTTACAGTGGTGGAAGTTGTGGGTGGAAAAACAGGTGTGACAGCTGTCCCCACAGTCCTAGAAGATGACGAGCGCGCGGATGCACTGGAAGGGGCAGGCAGTGGATGGTTCGCTCCGCTAGGCCGCATTGCAGCACGGTGAGCTTCCCACCGGGCCATATGATATTTATTCATGTGACGATTCATGGAAGAAGTTGTCAAACTGCTGAGGTTTTGACCTCTACTAAGAGAACCATGACAAATTTTACAGATCACATAATTTGGGCGATCTTTTTCTATGTCAAAAAAGGACCAGGCTAGGCAAGGCTTAGAGGCCATGCGACCTGTTGATCCACCCCGAATAATGCTCAGAGGCAGAGTGGTGGCTGAGGATGCAGTTGTAGACGTGCTACCAGTACTCCGACTCTGTCCAGGAAGGCGCAAGGTAACTTCGTCATCAGTTGCATCCTCCTCCACCACCTCTGTTGACCTCCTCGAGTGCCTGACTGTGGGTTGACAGTAGGTGGGATCTTGAACTTCATCATCAATTGTTGTGTTTGCACTCCCCTCCTCCTCAGACCGAGCCTCTTCTTGCCCTGACCGAATATTTAAGTTGTCATCCCAATCGGGTATCTGCGTCTCATCTTCATCAGTATGTTCCTCATTGTCTATAACCACAGGTGTTACAGTTTGTGACAAAGGGTCAACATTATGCTCAGAAACTTGGTCCTCACGGCCTGAATCAGAGTCACAAAGGTTCTGGGCATCACTGCAGACCATTTCCTGTTCTGTACTCACTGTAGCTTGGGAGCAGACCTCTGATTCCCAGGCTATAGTGTGACTGAACAGCTCTGCAGACTCAGCCATCTCAGTTCCACCATACTGTGCAGGGCTGATGGAGACTTCAGAGCTGGGAGAAAGCAAGTTTGATTGGGATGACAACTCAGAGGACTGGTGTTTTTTGGATGCGGTACTTGAAGAGGCTGAGAGGGCACTTGTTGGACCACTTGAGATCCATTCAAGCATTTTCCTTTTTTGGCCATCATCTACCTTTGTTCCTGTTGTTCGTGTCCGTAAAAAAGGGAGCACATCGGATTGTCCACGGTAAGTAGTAGACATCTTACTTTTGCTGGTAGATGCTCTATCTTCAGCAGATGATAATGGAGCTTTGCCACCTTCCCCACGGACAAAACCTTTTTTGCCTTTTCCACCACGCCTCTTCCCCTTTCCACCAGCATCTGTCATTTTGCAACTCATGTTGATTGTGACAAGATTGTGCACTGAAAATGTGGTAGTAAAAATTGAGAGGTGGTGTAGATTGCAGTGGTGGTCTAGCTTTATTAACAGCAGAATAATAAAGAATAAATATCCCTGACAATGCAACTACGGCCCTTAAACTTGCAGCAAAAATTGCTAGTATAATGGCTTAGTTATAATGAGTTGGAGTGTGCAATGCAGGTAGAGGTGCTGCAAATGTCTTTGCACTAGTGGGACTATAGCAAAGTCCAATAGCCACGTTTAGGATGCCACTAGGTACACTGAGTGTTTGCTAGTATAATGGCTTAGTTATAATGAGTTGGAGTGTGCAATGCAGGCAGAGGTGCTGCAAATGTCTTTGCACTAGTGTGACTAGACAACAGTCCAACAGCCACGTTTAGGATGCCACTAGGTACACTGAGTATTTGCTAGTATAATGACTTAGTTATAATGAGTTGGAGTGTGCAATGCAGGCAGAGGTGCTGCAAATGTCTTTGCACTAGTGGGACTATAGCAAAGTCCAATAGCCACGTTTAGGATGCCACTAGGTACACTGAGTGTTTGCTAGTATAATGGCTTAGTTATAATGAGTTGGAGTGTGCAATGCAGGTAGAGGTGCTGCAAATGTCTTTGCACTAGTGTGACTAGACAACAGTCCAATAGCCACGTTTAGGATGCCACTAGGTACACTGAGTGTTTGCTAGTATAATGGCTTAGTTATAATGAGTTGGAGTGTGCAATGCAGGTAGAGGTGCTGCAAATGTCTTTGCACTAGTGGGACTAGACAACAGTCCAATAGCCACGTTTAGGATGCCACTAGGTACACTGAGTGTTTGCTAGTATAATTGCTTAGTTATCATGAGTTGGAGTGTGCAATGCAGGCAGAGGTGCTGCAAATGTCTTTGCACTAGTGGGACTATAGCAAAGTCCAATAGCCACGTTTAGGATGCCACTAGGTACACTGAGTGTTTGCTAGTATAATGGCTTAGTTATAATGAGTTGGAGTGTGCAATGCAGGCAGAGGTGCTGCAAATGTCTTTGCACTAGTAGGACTATAGCAAAGTCCAATAGCCACGTTTAGGATGCCACTAGGTACACTGAGTGTTTGCTAGTATAATGGCTTAGTTATAATGAGTTGGAGTGTGCAATGCAGGTAGAGGTGCTGCAAATGTCTTTGCACTAGTGTGACTAGACAACAGTCCAATAGCCACGTTTAGGATGCCACTTGGTACACTGAGTGTTTGCTAGTATAATGGCTTAGTTATAATGAGTTGGAGTGTGCAATGCAGGTAGAGGTGCTGCAAATGTCTTTGCACTAGTGTGACTAGACAACAGTCCAATAGCCACGTTTAGGATGCCACTAGGAACACTGAGTGTTTGCTAGTATAATGGCTTAGTTATAATGAGTTGGAGTGTGCAATGCAGGTAGAGGTGCTGCAAATGTCTTTGCACTAGTGTGACTAGACAACAGTCCAATAGCCACGTTTAGGATGCCACTAGGTACACTGAGTGTTTGCTAGTATAATGGCTTAGTTATAATGAGTTGGAGTGTGCAATGCAGGTAGAGGTGCTGCAAATGTCTTTGCACTAGTGTGACTAGACAACAGTCCAATAGCCACGTTTAGGATGCCACTAGGTACACTGATTGTTTGCTAGTATAATGGCTTAGTTATAATGAGTTGGAGTGTGCAATGCAGGTAGAGGTGCTGCAAATGTCTTTGCACTAGTGGGACTATAGCAAAGTCCAATAGCCACGTTTAGGATGCCACTAGGTACACTGAGTGTTTGCTAGTATAATGGCTTAGTTATAATGAGTTGGAGTGTGCAATGCAGGCAGAGGTGCTGCAAATGTCTTTGCACTAGTGTGACTAGACAACAGTCCAACAGCCACGTTTAGGATGCCACTAGGTACACTGAGTATTTGCTAGTATAATGACTTAGTTATAATGAGTTGGAGTGTGCAATGCAGGCAGAGGTGCTGCAAATGTCTTTGCACTAGTGGGACTATAGCAAAGTCCAATAGCCACGTTTAGGATGCCACTAGGTACACTGAGTGTTTGCTAGTATAATGGCTTAGTTATAATGAGTTGGAGTGTGCAATGCAGGTAGAGGTGCTGCAAATGTCTTTGCACTAGTGTGACTAGACAACAGTCCAATAGCCACGTTTAGGATGCCACTAGGTACACTGAGTGTTTGCTAGTATAATGGCTTAGTTATAATGAGTTGGAGTGTGCAATGCAGGTAGAGGTGCTGCAAATGTCTTTGCACTAGTGGGACTAGACAACAGTCCAATAGCCACGTTTAGGATGCCACTAGGTACACTGAGTGTTTGCTAGTATAATTGCTTAGTTATCATGAGTTGGAGTGTGCAATGCAGGCAGAGGTGCTGCAAATGTCTTTGCACTAGTGGGACTATAGCAAAGTCCAATAGCCACGTTTAGGATGCCACTAGGTACACTGAGTGTTTGCTAGTATAATGGCTTAGTTATAATGAGTTGGAGTGTGCAATGCAGGCAGAGGTGCTGCAAATGTCTTTGCACTAGTAGGACTATAGCAAAGTCCAATAGCCACGTTTAGGATGCCACTAGGTACACTGAGTGTTTGCTAGTATAATGGCTTAGTTATAATGAGTTGGAGTGTGCAATGCAGGTAGAGGTGCTGCAAATGTCTTTGCACTAGTGTGACTAGACAACAGTCCAATAGCCACGTTTAGGATGCCACTTGGTACACTGAGTGTTTGCTAGTATAATGGCTTAGTTATAATGAGTTGGAGTGTGCAATGCAGGTAGAGGTGCTGCAAATGTCTTTGCACTAGTGTGACTAGACAACAGTCCAATAGCCACGTTTAGGATGCCACTAGGAACACTGAGTGTTTGCTAGTATAATGGCTTAGTTATAATGAGTTGGAGTGTGCAATGCAGGTAGAGGTGCTGCAAATGTCTTTGCACTAGTGTGACTAGACAACAGTCCAATAGCCACGTTTAGGATGCCACTAGGTACACTGAGTGTTTGCTAGTATAATGGCTTAGTTATAATGAGTTGGAGTGTGCAATGCAGGTAGAGGTGCTGCAAATGTCTTTGCACTAGTGTGACTAGACAACAGTCCAATAGCCACGTTTAGGATGCCACTAGGTACACTGATTGTTTGCTAGTATAATGGCTTAGTTATAATGAGTTGGAGTGTGCAATGCAGGCAGAGGTGCTGCAAATGTCTTTGCACTAGTGGGACTATAGCAAAGTCCAATAGCCACGTTTAGGATGCCACTAGGTACACTGAGTGTTTGCTAGTATAATGGCTTAGTTATAATGAGTTGGAGTGTGCAATGCAGGTAGAGGTGCTGCAAATGTCTTTGCACTAGTGTGACTAGACAACAGTCCAATAGCCACGTTTAGGATGCCACTAGGTACACTGAGTGTTTGCTAGTATAATGGCTTAGTTATAATGAGTTGGAGTGTGCAATGCAGGCAGAGGTGCTGCAAATGTCTTTGCACTAGTGGGACTATAGCAAAGTCCAATAGCCACGTTTAGGATGCCACTAGGTACACTGAGTGTTTGCTAGTATAATGGCTTAGTTATAATGAGTTGGAGTATGCAATGCAGGTAGAGGTGCTGCAAATGTCTTTGCACTAGTGTGACTAGACAACAGTCCAATAGCCACGTTTAGGATGCCACTAGGTACACTGAGTGTTTGCTAGTATAATGGCTTAGTTATAATGAGTTGGAGTGTGCAATGCAGGTAGAGGTGCTGCAAATGTCTTTGCACTAGTGTGACTAGACAACAGTCCAATAGCCACGTTTAGGATGCCACTAGGTACACTGAGTGTTTGCTAGTATAATGGCTTAGTTATAATGAGTTGGAGTGTGCAGAGGACAGGAGGGTGCAGTGCCAGGATTGTGGGGCTCTGGGTAGAGGAATGGAAGCCTGCCTTTTTATCCCTCCTAATGGGGAAATGCAGCGACGAAATCCCTGACCTTTGCTACACAGACGCTGTCGCTGTTTTCAGGACCTGTCACCTATGGCTCTGACCCTGCCGGTACGAGCCCTTAAAAGGACTGATGGAAAGTGCTATCCCTATGCTGTCCAGCGCTGTGTATGGAGCGCATACAGCTGTATCAGCGATATGACTCAGGACGCAGCTGCCCAAGTGATGTCTGACACCAAGAACGCAGAAGAGATAATGGCGTCCTGGAGGAAAATGTCCGGTTTTATAATGCAGGGACATGTGACATGGACATCCTATCACACATGCCGTTGCTTCTCTGGCTAAAAGTCCACTTAGCTGTGTGTGTGTCTGGGATTGGCTGACATGCTGGCCCGCCCCACTACACGCGCGCGCTTAGGGAAGGAAGACAAGGAAAAAAAAAAAAATGGCGATCGCCATTATACAAACAGCAGTGATCTGAAGGCGCTGTTCCCGCACACTATACACTGAAATGTCATAATAGTGTGAGTCACAGAGTGACTTACACTATTACAGCGGAAAGCCAGCTAGGAATTAGCTGTTTTTTTGCTGCTAGAACCGTTCTCGAACGTTTCTAGAACTATCGAGCTTTTGCAAAAAGCTCGAGTTCTAGATCGATCTAGAACAGGCCCCAAAATCACTCGAGCTTAGAACTGGAGAACCTCGAACCGCGAACCGCGCTCAACTCTACCCCTTACTCTGCCACCCCTTTGCTCTCTCTAGCCTTGGGTGGATTTCGGGTGGCATTACCAGGTGACCGAACTCCCCCGTCGGTAGTCACTGCGCGTACGCTGTCAGCTTGCAACAGCTCCAGGGTCTGCTCCTCATGTCTGCTCTCCCTGAGCTCCACTCACTAACTGGCTCACTCATGGGTTCTGCACGTCTGCTCTCTCTGAGCGCCACTTCCCAACTCCTCACTCCTCAACTCTCTGCTCCAAACTCTTGTTCCTCCTTCTTCCTCTTTCTCCACTGTGCCTGCCTACTCCACCTAGCAACCAGGCTCTCCACCACACCCCTTGAGTGGACATGGAGGCCACACCCCCTCCAGGAAGCTCTCAGGAGTCCTCCCAAAGGTACATGTGTGAGACCTGATTACTATGCGCCTGTGTAGTCACACCTCGGTCAGCCTTCTGGATTACCTGTATTGTACTGCCCCCAGCATGGGTGCAGTACTCAGTGGTGCCTGACCAGGTCAGGGGCGCCACATCACGAACATTCATCCCCTGTAAATATCCCCTTATATTTGAAGTGGCCACAAGCCCCTGGGTCCGGAAACCCTCGAGCCACAGCAACCCCAGATCCGAGCAGTTTGACTGCTGCTGGGGCGGCACACCTTCAAATTCCTGACGTCACGAACACGATAAGAACTGGGCCCGCTAACCCGGGTGACGCGCACCTTAAAAAACTGTCAAAATCTAAAAAGTGACTGTAAAATTACCTTGCCGCCATCTTGCCCACCATATTTTGACGCCAAAGACAACAACTGCGCCATCATCCCCAGCAAAAGGACGCGAAGCCGAAGCCCCACCCGTGTCCCAGAAGAGCCTGGTGATGAATGTGACGCCCTAGCGCTGCCAGGTGGTCACAGAGAAACACTACACCACACACAACACCATCCCACATCAGGTACCATCTGCCACAAAAACCTAGCCACCACCCTCAGGGTAGGAAGGACACACCAGTGGGCTGGACCAGGCAGATTGGGAGTGCCCACCTATTAGTCTTGAGGAGCCGGGGGAGGGAACCAGTCAGTTCGAAGTCAGTTCCAGTTCAGTTTAAGTAGAAGTTCAAGTTGGAGTGTGGAGGAGAGTCAGAGCTGAAGTCAAGTCTGAGCCTAGTGAAGGGTAGCCAGGGTAGGAGCCTTGGTCTACTGGCTAGGTGGCAAGCAGTGGACCGTGTCCAATGGCGACGGGAGTCCGGTCGCGGGAAATCCAAAGTGGACCAGGGCAGGGATGGAGCCTTACGGTACCGACAGCGGAGATCGGGTCCGGAAACCGTGCACAGGCGGGGTACCTGGACCCTAGTTAGAAGACGGTTGCAAGCCCCTTCTCTAATTAATCAGGCCGGGGACAAGGTTCCAGACGTTGTTCCACTGTGTTTGCCCAGATAGAATGAAATGGCAGCCCACCGCGTGGGATAGGGTATCCGCAAACACCCACTGAGATCCCAAGGGTCAGTTTTCGCGGGCACATCGACCGACCAAAACAGAACCGGGAGAGGGAGGACTTCCCCGTTCCACACGATGTTGTCCACAGAAGGAGAAAAATACATAGTGCCGGAGAAAGGGACATTGGCACACCAGCCGGGTGTGGGAACTGTATACACCCGGACGTGGCAACCGACCACTGACAGCTTGGTTTACCAGTGGACTTGTGTGCAATTCTTTAATTGTGAGTACACCAACACCCTCCGGTCCTGCCAGGCGCACCACCACTGGCAGCCATCATCTCTCGTGTTCTGGACACTGAGCCCCGGGGCATCCACCCCTACCCACAGAGAGGTTAAACACCTAGCTGCCGCTCCATCGCCCCTGGGTGCTCCCCAACAGCAGAGGTGGTACTCCTTCTTACCACACACCATGGGTGGCGTTACGAAGTATCTACAACAATCCCCTGTACACATTACACCTCCTTTTTATTTGAGTGTCCGCATGACCCTCGGGTCCAGAGACCCCTCGAGCCACTGCGGATCTGGATCTGAGCAGCCTGGCTGCTGACGTGGGGGCGGCACATCAAAAACTTTTGTGGGGAGACAGAATGTGTGTGAAGCCGGAGCTTGGTGCAGGGACACCAGGACTCTGAATTAAAGTTCCTGGAAGGAGAAGCAGCAAGATGTCGGAACAATGAGACTAGTCACCTGAGAGTGCTTTTCCTGGGACGGCTGACTGGATTGAGAAGGAGACGGAGTAACTCTGCAGGCGAATGCGGACGCGGTTCCTGTTCATGCTGGACAGGCAAGATGAGGAGTGTGGCCGCAGCGGTGCGGGCCCGTGCAGTGTATCCCCTGCGTGTGGAGCGGGTAAGCAGTAACCCAGTTCCGGTTGATCCGGCCTACCCGGCTGCGGAATCCGGTCTGGCCCCGGCCACTGCAATAGCCATGCCACCTCCTCAACCCTCGGCTGCGGCCGCAGCCGAGCCGCTAACCCTGACATTGGCAGTGGAACCTCCAGCCCCCGCAGAAGATGAGCAGGCCTCAACACCTCCGGCCTCCCCACCGGCCAGAACAGACCAGGCCGCAACGCCTCCAGCCTCACCACCGGCCGTCGCAATCCCGGTTACGGAACCATGGCATCTCTTGTTGCAGCTGCAGAGGAGGAACCCGCCAACATGCCGGTTCCACTGCAGCGCGGCCTCCCAGTAGCTGCCGGGGCCGCGGAACTCTGTCTACACTCGGTTCCTCTGGAGGCGGACCCTGAGGTCAGTTTCCCCTACTGGGAGAGGCAACACCAGCAGCTGCTCACAGAAATGGCTATCCGGGAGCGGCGTTGGGCAGAGGTTTCTGCCCGCACGCACATAGAAAAGGAGCATCTGAGAAAGGCTACCTTCCGGATCAGAGGGCCGCGGTACTTGGGCCTTGTGGAACGGTTCAACCCCGTTAAAGGTTGGGGGTTCATAGCGGAACCGGGCCTTGCTGCTGGAGTTTTTGTCTCCAGGAGGGATGTCACAGAACACCTCCCAAAGGGGCACCCCGATCGAAATCTGGAGCCGGGAGACATGGTCTCCTTTTGCCGGCATTGTGGGGAGCGGGGCTGGTACACCCTGGAAGTGAGAAGGCACGTCATGGAGGGCGAAAGAGTGGTGCCAGACCCTGCAACTGCCCCCGATTACCTTTGAGAGGAATGGTAGTGGAACCCGGCTATGTCGTTAAAAATGTTATGTTATGTTGTTTTAAATGTTTGAAATTTGCATAATCAGAAATGTTGAACAAGTATAAATTAACCGGGAAAGTCACCTGATTTTCTGCTGATTATAAAGATAAATATAGACCATGGCTGCAGGACTGGCAGCAGCCTGCACGAACTTGTGCTAATTGTATATAGTTGCACTTCGTGTGCCTACCAGAGTGATCCCTTGAACCACCTGGGTTCAGTCCCCGTCGCCAAGGACACAGCAAGGAACTCGGGGTGGTGCGACACCATGGCTAGTGGTGGCACAAGGGTTCAGGTGTTTTGGGTGGTGGGTTGAAGGGGAAAGGGACAATGGGAATGGACTGTCATAGGAAGGAGCTGCAACAGAGGAGGCTGAGCTGCCAGCTACCGCTACAACCGGTAGCGTTCCCAGTGGTTCTTAAATAAACTTTGTGAGTTTTGTAACATTAAAAGTATGCCTCCCCAGAGTGGGAAGAATATTTAACCTGTTATCTTTTTCCAATTACAGTTTTAATAAAACTCTAGGTGTCTGGTAGTTCGGGGACGAGCTACATTTAACCATGGGGGAATGTAGCACCCCTGACTACATCAGGGTGCTAAAGGGAACTGCATCCTGTACCCCAGAGTGCAGGGCCTACCCCCATAGTTCCAGGTTCCCATCAACAGTGTCACTGACATCTGCACTACAAATCCCTACCACACCTCACACCAGGGCTGGACAGACACACCAGTGAGTTGGTCAAGTTGGAGCACGGCCGACAACATAGGAGTCATGCAGACTGGTGGGAGGGGAGAAGAGGAGTTGAGTTGTAGCCCTCAGAGAGTGAGGAGCAGGGGAGTTGGAGCTCCCAGGGAGGGGACAGGTCAGGTCGCAGACGGCGGTCCGGGACCACAGGAGTCGGGGACCTGTATTAGGAACACTGGACAGGAGTGTAACAGACGCAGTCTAGGAGGACTGTTGGCACCAGAAAGCCCAGCCACTTTACCGGTACCGAACACGGCGGGGTACAGGATCCTAGATCGGGAGTAGCTTCAAGCAACCTGATAATTAACCTGTGGAGAAGTCTCTTTATGAACTTTCCCCAAGAGCTCAGAGATCGGAGGCATCAGCACAACGCAGGGGATAGGGTTCTCCAAAATACACAACCCACTGAAATCCCAAGTACCAGCCACCAAGAGCACAGCTTCCATACACACGGGTAGCGGGGCCCCGAAAGCTTCAAGCCAAGGGGCCACAACTGTAAATCAATTTGTGCACAGAGGCAGGGCTCTGGACTTACCAAGTGACACTAGTGGGAGCGGGACCTGGATGGGCTCCCCCAGTAGAGACTGCGGTGCCTAGAGACTTTGGTTTACCATATGTGTATGTGTCTGCTTAATCCAACTTATCCAGCACCACGACTACTGCAGTGAGTAATCTGACCCCTGCACCCTACTTCCCAAGGCCAAGCCACCCGTTCACCAAATCCCCACTATCCAGGGCCTTCCCTACCTGCGGAGGGACTGACACCTGGCTGCCCCACACCATCTGCCCTGGTACTCCCCTTTACCACAAGCTGCAGGTGGTGTCACGAACATTTATCCCCTGTAAATATCCCATTACATTTGAAGTGGCCGCAAGCCCCCGGGTCCGGAGACCCTCAAGCAACCAGCAACCCCCGATCCGAGCAGTTCGACTGCTGCTGGGGCGAAACTTGAGTAGCGTACAGTACTCGCTAACAGCATATCGAGCACGAATAGTTAACTTCTCTGTTGTGAATACGTTATCTAGCTTGGAGCTCCCTCTTGTGGTCAGTGCTGGCGGTGCAGTTGATTTGTGGAATGAAAGTCACACACCTGGAGAGGATTGGCAATCAGGGTCAGACTGGAACTATATAAGTAGTAGTAAAGAGTAGTTTTCTCTTGTTACTTGCCTGTGCTCAATGGTCTCATGTGTGTTAAGGACATTCTGTAACCAGCCCTGCTCACAGCCAGAACTTCTCTCAGATAAGTGGTCTTTGTACCTCTGCTGTTTGTTTTCCACTTTCTTGTTGTTTTTCTGCTTAATACTAATGCTTGATTTCCAGTTTGTCTGTGTGGAGTTCTTGGTGGAATGGGATCATTCCCTGCTGGGAGTGTCTGTATACTTAGCTCCATGATTCTGCAAGGTATTGTGTTTGTCATGCTTGGAATTAATTCAGTCCCTCATCTGTATTAGTGTTTTTGGATCCCAGTAACATTTCAGTGCTGATTCAGTGGAGGAGAGGTTGTGTGACCTCAGGATTATACCATATCGGAAGTGCTGGTATTATTAGGGGTATTTTTACGGTTGCAGACAGTGCTCCTTCCTATCCTTTTCTATAAAGATAGTTTGGGCCTCACCTTTCCTGAATCTGTCTTTTCTGGCTTTGTATTGTGTTTTTCTATATCACTGTAGCCTTTACATGTGGGGGGCTATCTATCTATCTTTGGGGACTGCTCCTAAGCAGATTAGCTTTCTTATATTTCTATCTGTGAGAATATTTAGTTCTCCGGCTGTGTCAAGACGACTAGGTCATCGTAGGCTCGTCCCACGGCTACTTCTAGTTGTGTGTCAGGATTAGGTCTGCAATCCATTAAGGTTAATACCAACAAAAAAATCCAGATTTTTATATTCTTATGCATTATTATGCTAACTCCATACAATTCATATTTAAACAAGAGACTAGGAGTAATTTCACATTTAAATTTTTTTTTATTATGATTAAGTACAAAAAAGGTGAAAAAGTTTTTTTACAAGACATATACAGAACACGTTAAAAAATGCAGTGTTACATGATGTTAACACACAAGGATGTGTAGGACGATAGCGCTTGATTAGAAGTATTGGATAATTTTCAAATAATGAATAATATATATTATAATTTCATAAGACTCCTTCAAATACAAAATCTATCTGTGAGAATATTTAGTTCTCCGGCTGTGTCAAGACGACTAGGTCATCGTAGGCTCGTCCCACGGCTACTTCTAGTTGTGTGTCAGGATTAGGTCTGCAATACATTAAGGTTACAGCCACTCTGTTACTATTTGGGATTCTGCATTTTTTTGATCCTCCTTGATCCCTGAATCATAACACTACTCGCTAAACACTATCTAGGATGAGATGTCCAGATGATGGCAGCCATGACATCACTTCCATTTTCCAAACAGACCATATGAAGGGAGATATTGTGCAACTCCACAAAAAGTAAGAAAACTACCCTTTTAAACTTCTGGTGTTTCCGAGTGGGAGAGGGGGTGTTAGCTGTCAGACTTGGACATTAGATGATGACCGATCTCTGAAAAGTCCTAGACCAAAGCCAATCATAACCTTAATTGTTTGTATTGAATGCTGTGGTTATATGATTATATCGGTCTGTGGGGAGCATTGTTGTTTTTCCTGTTGTTTTTCTAGATTGCCGTACCGCTGCAGCATGTAACTGATAGGGAGAGGTGTTAGTTGTTGATTGAATGTGGTGCAGACACTTCTCTCAGGTTCCAACGTCTAATACGCTGGATGATTTTGGTTTCCTGCCACTGCCCAACTAACTATTGGTGTCCCAGTTGTAGTGGTGGAACTGTTTTCTCAATACTCTATGGTAAAGGTTAAAATAGGATTATTTTTTGTGGTGAATGCTTCTCCTTCACCTCCCTCCTATGAAGTGTCCGCAGTGCAAACAGGCTGGGGAACTTGCTATTACCACTCATGTTTGGCGCATCCCGAGAGTACTTGAAAGGCTTTGGCATACTTGGGATACTAGATATGTGTCCCATTCTGCAACCTTTCCAAAAAAAGTGAAAGAGTTTAGATTGAACGTTCATGCTCACATAGCTTCACCTGACCCTGTGGGATTGTGGTTGAGTGAAGTTGAGTTCAGATATCTGTATAACCTAGTGAGTATTGTTGGGTTCTGATGTAGAAGTAACCAATGTAAGCCTGAAAGTTACTTTGAAATTGAAAAAAGAGAAGTGTTGGCTTTTATGAATTGAACACCTTTGAAATAGGATCAAAATCAGTCAGCACCCAGCAAGTTTAGTGCAAAAGACTTCGTAAGAGAGAGAGAAGGTAAGAAGCATGTTGAATATATGAAAATTCTTCTCAGGGTGGCAAGAATGGCGGACCCAAGGGGAGATTAGATGAGAAGGAATGGAAAGATGTGATGTTGAGTAATTGAGTAAGAGACTTCCTTGCAGAAGTTTATTCCTTTATTGCAGAATAAGAAGGTATTACAAGACGCAGATGTGCCACCCCGGTGTTAGTCGGGCTGCTCGGATCCGGGATCATGGCTTGAGGGGGTCTTCCGGACCCGGCTTGGTGGACACTTTGATCCGTATAAACAGGGTATTTACAGGGGATAAGTTTGTGACGCCACCTGTGGGTTGCAGTAATGGGAGTACCTCTGCTGCTGTAAGGAGTACCGGGGCAGATGGAGTTAAGCAGCCAGATGTTAGTTCCTCCATAGGTAGGGATGGCCCCGGGCTCAGTGTTGGTGGTTATTTGGGAGATCAGGGTGTAGGGGACCAGAGTACTCACTGTGGGTAGTCGTGGTGCTGGATGAGGTTTATAAAGGAAACACATGCTGTAGGTAAACCAAATTCTCTGTGTGCCGCTGCCCGTGCAGGGAGCCCGTCCAAGTACACGGTCCCACCTGTGTCACATAGCAATCCAGAGCCTGACTCTGTGCAGAGTTTTGTGTCCGTGTGGGTCCCTATAGCTTGAAGCTGTAAGGTCCCGTTCTTCAGTTTTTAAGTGAAGACTTGCTCCCAAGGGCGGGCACTTGGGACTTTAGTGGGTAGGTTTCTCTGGAAAACCCTGTCCCCTGCGGTGTGCTGAAGCCCTCAGTCTCTGAGCTCTCTGGAAAGGTTCCTGAAGGTCCCCTTCCTCTACAGGCCAATTGTCAGGACGGTGAATCAGCTCCTGACCTAGGTCCTGTACCCCGTCATGCTCGGTACCGGTCAGTTCTTTTGGGTTTTCTGGTGCCGACAGTCCTCCAAGACTATGTCCGTTGCAACCTTATCCAATGTCACTGCTACCGGTCCCCGACTCCTCTGGTCCCGGACCACTGTCTGCGACCCAACCTCGGTCCTTCTAGCTCCCCGGGAGCTCCCACTCCCCAGCTTCTCTCACTTTGAGGGCTCTCACTAGACTCTCCTTTGTCCCTCCTATCAGTCTGCCTGACCCCTAGGTGAGTGGCCCTGTTCCAGCTAGACCAACCCACTGGTGTGTCTGACAGGTCATGATGTGAGGTGTTGATTGGGATTTGTGGTGCTGATGGAGGTGACACCGATTTCTGGGAACTTGGAACCATGGGGGGGGGGGGGTAGCTCTGGCACCCTGCGAGAAGGGTGCAGTTCCCTGTAGCACCCTGATGTATTCAGGGGCGCTACACGGAGGCATTGTATAGAATGGCAAGGGAAGTTAAGAGACTGAAATGGATGGCAGAATGTGATTCTGAATCTAATAAATATATGTATAGTGCACCATCTGAGAAAATGACGCTGCAGGAAGTTGCCACTCCTAGACCCATACACAAGCATTAGCCTCCCTCCTCTAACCCGTCTCCAGAGGGTTAGACTTGTGTAGTATGCCTTACACGAAATGCAGATTGGCATGAAACATGTACTGTCTGTGGAGCACTGTGCCCATGTAAACCAACTTCCATATTCCAGCCATATTCCAGATCTCAATATAGATGGCATGCTCTATGTCACCTCCTCTCCGAATTCCTCTTTGGCAGCCATTTTAACTCAGCCAACACCTACTTCCCCTTCGGAGGCCATTTTAGCCCCTTTAGCTGGCCTGTTCACTGGCACATCTGAGGAGGATGTTGTTCCAGGGGAAACCAAAAATGAAATAGCATCCACACCGAAGATCGCAACAGCCCCTGTAGACTTCCCAGCCAGACACCCTCAGACGTAAGATCCTGGGCTCTCCCCCCCACTCTACGCCACATTGGCACACGTAGCCCTGATCTGTTTGATACTTCCGAGCACCCCCGACAAGGCCCTCCCAAAAATGTTATGTGGAAGCCTCAGGAGGCTGCGGTTTTGGTGAATAGTTTATCAGACCCAGACCTGCAGCCCATGCCCTTTTATAAGAAAATGTGTCAAATACAGAAAACACATTCTGCCACATATTAGGATTTGTATGGGCTCTCACAGATTAAAGCAGGAAATTCCATCCAGCCAGTAATGGAACCAGGTATGCAGGTAGAGTACAGGACAACCCGGGAGTACTTGCAAACCTGTGAGTCAGGAATACAGTTCACTGCAGGATATGGTCCAGGAAAAAGGAGAGACAGTGGAAAAGTTCTATCACCGACTCAACCAAATGTTTGTAGTTATAGGGTTTAGCAATAGAGAGAAAGCTCACATACATACATGGGTACAATTCTTTGTCTCAAGTCTCCGAGAGCCCATACGTAAGCAGATACAGCTTGTAACACCTGACTACCGAATAAAGGATAAAAACACCCTTTTCCAACTGCTAAAGGAGTAGAAATGTATCAGGTGTGCCGCCCCCGTGCCAGCAGCCGGTGCTGCTCAGATCCGGATCTACGGTATGGCTCGAGGGGTTCTCCGGACCTGGGGGTCGCGCGGACACTCCGAATAAAAAGGGACGTATTTATACGGGATTGGTTTTAAAATGTCTGTGACACCACCCATGGTGTGTGGTGAGATGTAGCACACCGCTGCCGTTGCGGGGCTCCTGGGGACGTTGGGCTAGCAGCTGGATGTTAACCCCTCCGTGGGTAGGGATGAATGTCCCGAGGACCAGAGTCTCTATGCTGAGGATGGTGATTGCAGGGGCCAGCGCACCCGGTCGGGCCGGGGATGTTACTCACGGTCGAATAAAGCACACAAGTCCTGTGGTAAACCAAGGTGATGGTGGCCGGCTGCCGCAGACGGGTATATCAGGTACCACACCCGGGCTAGTAGTCAATGCCTTTCTCCTCTGCACTTCGTGTTGCTCTAAAATAGACTTCCCGGTGTGTAACACGGGGAGTCCGCTCCCAGTCCTTTGGTTGGGAGTCTTGCCCGTCTGACGCTGACCCTTGGGATCTAATGGCTCTGGCGGTTGCCCTATCCCTCTCTGTAGGTGGTTGTCTACTTTTCAGGACTTAGGTTGGGACAGGACCTAAAATCCTGCCCTCAATTGGTTAATTAGCTAGGCTGTTGGTGCCGATCCTGGCTTCAGGGTCCAAGTACCCCCTCTGTGCATGGTTTCTGGGTCAGTTCTCCGGTGTCGGCACTGGCGGGCTACAACCCTGTCCCGGTCCACCTCAGCTGTCTTCCCATCTCCTGCTGGCACTGGCTACTGTCTGCCACCTAGCCAAGGTGTCAAGGCTCCGACCCTGGCACCTGTCAGTTTGCAGTTCAGGCCTTGACTGCATGAGCTCACCTCCTCCACTCCACTCTGAACTTGACTCTAGACTTATCTGACTGTTTTTCCCACCCTGGGTTCTCCAGATCCCTAAGTGGGCATTCCCTTACCACCTGGTCCTGCCCACTGGTGTGCCTGTCCTACCCTGAGGGGTGTGACTAGGGTTTCAGGTCGGCTGATTTAACCCTTTGTGGGCTAGGTGTTGTGCGGGGGCTTATGTGTACATCTACCTGGTTTTCCAGGGCATTACACTGGCATAGTCCAAAACCACCCCCAGTACAAACATCCTGCTGGCATCATTCCCTGAAACAGAGCAAAACCAGTGGAATCCCAAGCTCACCTGTTACAAGTGCAGGAAAATAGGACAAATAAAGAGGAACTACAGATCAGCTTCTCAGCAAAGTGATATTCAGGGACCTGTATAGCATGATCTGCCCCCTCCACTTCCTCCTCTGCAATAAGATATTGTCAAGCCGGATCCACATATGCCCTGTACCCTGTTCCATAAAAGAGCACCGAAGCAAGCCAGTGGCCCTACCGCTACTATACAAGTGGAAGTGGAAGGGAAAATTATTCCTTCCTGGTGGATACTGATTGCAGCCAGAAGTGTAAATAGTAGAGATGAGCGAACCTGTTCGATAAAGGGTTCACAAATTTCAAATTCGTTATGAGCCTTACCCTGTTCGGGTTTGGTAACCCAAGCACTTTCTCGTTGGCAATGATAGCGTTTTATAAAAATGCTTTTCTACTAACATGTTATACTTTTGTATATTATTGTGGTGCTGTATGATGAATGGGGGATGTGTTTAACCCCTTCACCCCCGGCCACTAAAACACCCTAATGACCGGGCCATTTTTTGCAATTCTGACCAGTGTCACTTTGACAGGTTATAACTCTGGAACGCTTCAACGGATCCTGGCGATTCTGAGATTGTTTTTTCGTGACATATTGTACTTCATGTCAGTGGTAAATTTAGGCCGATATTTTTTGCGTTTATTTGTGAAAATTTAGGAAATTTGGCGAAAATTTTGAAAATTTCGCAATTTTCAAACTTTGAAAATTTATGCCCATAAATCTGAGAGATATGTCACACAAAATAGTTACTAAATAACATTTCCCACTTGTCAACTTTACACCAGCGCAATTTTTGAAACAAATTTTTTTTCCGTTAGGAAGTTAGAAAGGGTCAAAGGTCATCAGCAAATTCTCATTTTTCCAACAAAATTTACAAAATAATTTTTTTTAGGGACCACATTACATTTGAGGTGACTTTGAGAGGCCTAGGTGACAGAAAATACCCAAAAGTGACCCCATTCTAAAAACTACACCCCTCACACTGCTCAAAACCACATCCAATAAGTTTATTAACCCTTTAGGTGCTTCACAGGAACCAAAGCAATGTGGAAGGAAAAAATGAAAATTTTACTTTTTAACACAAAAATGTTACTTTAGCCATAAAATTTTCATTTTTACAAGGCAGAAAATAGAAAGTACACAATACAATTTATTGTCATGTTCTCCTGAGTACGCTGATACCCCATATGTGGTAAAAATCAATTGTTTGGGCGCACGGCAGAGCTCGGAAGGGAAGGAGCGCCATTTGAATTTTTGAACGCAAAATTAGCTGCACTCATTAGCGGACGCCATGTCGGGTTTGAAGACCCCCTGAGGTGCCTAACCAATGGAGCTCCCCCACAAGTGACCCCATTTTGGAAACTAGAGCCCTCAAATAATTTTTCTAGATGTTTGGTGAGCACTTTGAACCCCTGGGGGCTTCACAGAAGTTTATAGCGTTGAGCCGTGAAAAGAAAAAAAAAATTTTTTACCACAAAATGGTTGCTTCAACTAGGTAGCTTTTTTTTTCACAAGGGTAACAGGAAAAAATGCACCATAAAATGTATTGTGCATTTTCTCCTGAGTACGCAGATACCTCATATGTGGTTGAAATCAAATGTTTGGACACAAGCAGTGCTCGGAAGGCAAGGAGCGCCATTTGAATTTTTGAGTGCAAAATTAGCTGCACCTGTTAGCGGACGCCATGTCGGGTTTGAAGACCCCCTGAGGTGCCTAAACAATGGAGCTCCCCCACAAGTGACCCCATTTTGGAAACTAGAGCCCTCAAATAATTGTTCTAGATGTTTGGTGAGCACTTTGAACACCTGGGGGCTTCACAGAAGTTTATAGCGTTGAGCCGTGAAAAGAAAAAAAATTTTTTTTACAACAAAACGGTTGCTTCAACTAGGTAGCTTTTTTTTCACAAGGGTAACAGGAAAAAGTGCACCATAAAATGTATTGTGCATTTTCTCCTGAGTACGCAGATACCTCATATGTGGTGGAAATCAAATGTTTGGACACACAGCAGTGCTCGGAAGGCAAGGAGCGCCATTTGAATTTTTGAGTGCAAAATTAGCTGCACCTGTTAGCGGACGCCATGTCGGGTTTGAAGACCCCCTGAGGTGCCTAAACAATAGAGCTCCCCCACAAGTGACCCCATTTTGGAAACTAGAGCCCTCAAATAATTGTTCTAGATGTTTGGTGAGCACTTTGAACACCTAAGGGCTTCACAGAAGTTTATAGCGTTGAGCCGTGAAAAGAAAAATTTTTTTTTTTTACCACAAAACGGTTGCTTCAACTAGGTAGCTTTTTTTTTCACAAGGCTATCAGGAAAAAATGCACCATAAAATGTATTGTGCATTTTCTCCTGAGTACGCAGATACCTCATATGTGGTGGAAAGTAATTGTTTGGGCGCATGGCGGGGCTCAGAAGAGAAGGAGCGCCATTTGACAGCAAAATTGGTTGGAATCATTAGCGGACGCCATGTCACGTTTGGAGACCCCCTATGGTGCCTAAACAGTGGAGCTCCCCCACAAGTGACACCATTTTGGAAACTAGAGCCCTCAAATAATTTTTCTAGATGTTTGGTGAGCACTTTGAACACCTGGGGGCTTCACAGAAGTTTATAGCGTTGAGCCGTGAAAAGAAATTTTTTTTTTTTTACCACAAAACGGTTGCTTCAACTAGGTAGCTTTTTTTTTCACAAGGGTAACAGGAAAAAATGCACCATAAAACGTATTGTGCAATTTTTCCTGAGTACGCAGATACCTCATATTTGGTGGAAAGTAATTGTTTGAGCGCATGGCGGGGCTCAGAAGACAAGGGCATCATTTGACTTTTCAAACGCACAGACGCAGTGCACTGATCGGCCGCTGCAGGACGCACGGTCGGATGCGATAAAAAAAAGCGTCGGGGATACGTAAAAAAAAAAGTCACGCCAAAAATTGACCATGGATGCAGATACGTTATGTGCATCCCTGATCAGCACTTGGCGGGATGCACGGACAGATGCGATACAAAGCGTCGCAAATACGGAAAAAAGTCACGCCAAAAATTGAGCAGGGATGCCGATCCGTTATCTGCATCCCTAATCAGCGCTCGGCGGGACGCACGGACGGATGTGATACAAAAAGCGTCGTGAATACGGAAAAAAGTCACGCCAAAAACTGACCACGGATGCAGATCCGTTATCTGCATCCCTGATCAGCGCTTGGCGGGACGCACGGACGGATGCGATACAAAAAGCGTCGAGAATACGGAAAAAAGTCACGCCAAAAATTGACCATGGATGCCGATCCGTTATGTGCATCCCTGATCAGCGCTTGGCGGGACGCACGGACGGATGCGATACAAAAAGCGTCGGGGATACGGAAAAAAGTCACGCCAAAAATTGACCATGGATGCCGATCCGTTATGTGCATCCCTGATCAGCGCCTGGCGGGACGCACGGACGGATGTGATACAAAAAGCGTCGGGGGATACGGAAAAAAAAGTCACGCCAAAAATTGAGCAGGGATGCCGATCCGTTATCTGCATCCCTGATCAGCGCTTGGCGGGACGCACGGACGGATGAGGTGTAAAAATGGACAGGGGATACGGAAAAAAAAAAAAAAGTTATACTCACAGTACCCAGAGGACTAGCAGGAGGATCACTGACCAGAAGAGCTGCAGAGGAACAGATGGCAGAGAGATGGACAGCTTTACAGGAGCAGCAGGCAGATCAGCAGAATGCCCAGGAAGGACCAAGCGATGGACGCAGATGTAATCAGGCCGGTGAAGACAGGTAAGAGGACGTCGGGGGAGAGCAGAGGGGGAGAGCAGAGGGGGGGTTGAGAGCAGAGGGGGGGGAGAGCAGAGGGGGAGGGGGGACAGCAGAGGGGGAGGGGGGAGAGCAGAGGGGGAGACCGGAGAGGGAGCTGCAGAATAGAGATAATGTGGGAGGCAGTCAGATCGCGGGGGGAGCGGATCGGGATGTCGGGGGGGGGGGTTGGGGGGAGCAGATCGCGGGGGGGGGCACGGCAGGCGCTATCACGGCAGCGCGCAGGGGCACCACGGGAGCGCGCACGGGCTGCAAAGTGAGCACAGTACTCACGTGCAGCAGCAGCATATCGCAGATCGCGGCAGGGAAGCACATTGGCAGGGGGCAGATCGCGGCAGGGAAGCACATGGCAGGGGGCAGATCGCGGCAGGGAAGCACATGGCAGGGGGCAGATCACAGCAGGGAAGCACATAGCAGGGGGCAGATCGCAGCAGGAGGCAGATCGCAGCAGGGCGGCACAACAGGGAGCATGCAGGGGCCATCACGGGAGCGCGAAGGGAGCCATCACGGGAAACGCTGCAGACATGTTGGGGGAGGGCTCACAGGCCAGCACAGGCCTGGGGAGGGCGGCCACCGGCAGATCAGACCGCCCCACTGCACACTGATTGGAGCGATTGCGCGTCATAGCACGATCGCTCCAATCAGTGCTGCAGGGGCTGGGGGCGGCATGTTTGAGGTCCACCTATGATATGCTGCTGCAGCTGCGGCATCTCATAGCTGGATCTCACAGGATCGCACTAATTCGGGCATTATTTTTGCCGAAATTAGTGCGATCGATGTGGTTGGCGGTTCAGATTTGAACAGCCAATCACATCGATCGTCGATAGGGGGTGGCGATGCCGCCCCCCCTGGGGTCAAGCAAAGGTGCCCTGCTGTAAGAAACAGCAGGGGACATCATTTGAAAGCCGTTGCTATGGCCACGGCAATCAAATGAAGTTTAGGCAGTAAAATTACGTCCCTGGTCGTTAAGTCACGTTAAAATAGGACGTAATTTTACTGCCCGCGGTCGTGAAGGGGTTAATGAATGGAGGTGGTGGGGACTCAGGAGAAGCCAGAGGCTTTTTTTCTTATCTTTATTTGCTGATGTTCCTGCAGCCAATCACGGCACAGCAAATATCCAAAGGTTCAGACACAAGGGATTGTGTCATTGGCTGCCTAAGTCACATGTCCATCTGCTTATAAAATGCAGACATGCAGCGTTGGCTCCATTTTGTGAATGTTAAACATAAGGGAAGGTGCTGGCTCTGGAGCTGCTAGACAGTTAGCTTATTAGGGGTTTAGTAATAGGTAGTTGAGATAGATAGGAGAGCAATAGTGTACAATAGGGGCATGCAATATAGGGAAAGGTGTGTGCCACAAATCAGCAATTAATGATAAACACAGGGATAGCTACTTGTCAGTGCCTGCTAAAAAGTTGACAGTGAAGGATCAAATAGCTATTGCTACTTATTACTGCCTGCTCCAAATTAGCTAGTGAAACACATTTCTAGGTACTGATACATATTACTGCCTGCTCCAAATTAGGCAGTGAAACTTATTTCTAGGTATTGTTAGTTACTGCCTGCTGTAAATTTGCTAGTGAACTAGGTAAAAAGGTCTTGGCAGTTTTCAGTTCCTGTTCAAAATTACGCAACTAGGTAAAAATGCAAGGAAAAAAAAAAATGCACGGTTTCGCTGCGCTGCTCAGAAAGGTAGTGATAAGGTTATTTGGGATGTAGATTTATTAATTATTTACATGCCACTACGCGTTTCGGGGGTACAACCTCCCCCTTCCTCAGGTAGCCGTGCATTTTTTTTTTTTTTCCTTGCATCTTTATCTCCCTATGGGAGCTCACGGGGCTGCTGCAGCCAGAACCAGGATCGTACTATCCGTTTGAATCTAACACCAGGGGCTGGGGAATCACCGCATCTGTGATCACGGGACCATCCGACCCGGAGGAGGAGCTGCTATCAGACGCCGGTCCGGCGGCTGCACACTGCACGTGGAAACCCCGATCGTGTGAGCAGAGTCCTGCGGAGTCAGGAGGACTGGATCCCTGCTGACAAGGAGCGGTGAACTTGCGAACCCCCTTCAATACCACTATCAGTGTTGTACCAGACGTACAACACTATCAGGTGAGTGTGCACCTCACATTGTACATACCTCGGTACATTAAGATCCCACACAGGAGCGCCCTCTCTCTCTTTTTGCAACTAGGTAAAAAGGTCTTGACAGTTTTCATTGCCTGCTCAAAATTTAGCAGTCAATCGCCTTTCTAGGTATTGTTAGTTAGTACTGCCTTCTGTAAATTTGCTAGTAAACTAGGTAAAAACGTCTTGCCAGTTTTCATTGCCTGCTCAAAACTACACAGTCATTCACATTTCTAGGTATTGCTAGTTAGTACTGCCTGCTGTAAATTTGCAAGTGAACTAGTTAAAAAGGTCTTGGCACTCTTCAGTGCCTGCTCAAAATTACGCAATAAACCAAACTTTGAGTTATTGGTACTTTATAGTGCCTTCACAATATTGCCAACTCAGACAGGAATTAAAAAATGTATATTTTGTGTCGGGTGTCTGACAAGTGTAGGGTTGTGAAATAACTATTTGAAAGGGGAAGAGTGCATCAACCATGAGTGGTAAATCACAACAAAGTTGTGGTGGAAGAGTGAATAGGTGGGATGTTGGAGGTGTATGACTCGCCCACCCCAGGGCTATGGGACACCCGGTGCCGGGCCGGACTAGTCCGGTGGTAGTCAGTGGTGGCTGGGCCAGGCTCCGTGGCCCTGGTGGGTGTCAGTAGAGTATGTGGCTTGATGAGTAAAGTTGGTGTTCGTGACGCCACCTGTGGTATGCGGCTATTAAGCCGCCGCTGCTGTGTGAGGCCTCCGGGGTGATGATATAGCAGCAATGGTGGTACTGCTCCCCACAGGTGGAGCGGAGCCCCGGGGACACTGTTAGTGCTCGTAAAAGTCTATGGTGTTGTGTGGCTAACACGGTGCAGGGCCGACAGGCAATGAAAGAACCAGGCACAAACAACAGTCTCTTTACCTTTTCCTCTTTTACTTTGGGAACAGTCCAGTCCTGGGAGACCGTTACAGGTGGTGATGGGGATCCGGTCGGCCTGGAAGTATTTGGGGTGATCTTTCTGACCAGCTGAGTATGAGGCCTACTCCTGTGCTTTTCTTTGTTATGATAGGACCCTGCTTCTCTGAATCCAGCAATGGCCCTCTTTGCTGCTGGGACCGATGGTACGTCCCTCTCCCTCTGTAGCAGGCTGCGCAGGCCCTCTCTGGTGCTTCTCTGCTGGAGTCCACACCGGGCCTTGATGCTGCAGCTGTATGTTCGGGATGTATATGGGCCAGGTGCTTGCAGCTCTCCTGCCCTTCGGATTCGGCTATCAGGGGTATTTTAAGCCCTGGTGGCCACAGACTCCAATGTCCGAGTCTCTTCTGTGCCTCTCTGCTGCTCCTGCTTCCCTGGGCCAAGCTACTCTAGCTCTAGGCCCCAGATCCACAGGACAACTCACTCTGCGTCTGCTCACTAGCACCTCTCTCTACAGACTGACCACTACTTCCTCCCTCTGGTCAGACTTGAGGAAGGCTCCCTGGAATTCCAGGTTCAGAGCTCCCCCTGCTGGCCGGAGGGAGAACTACGGTGGATGTTAAACTTGCTGGCCAATGGACCTCCCAATTACCTCCAGGCTCAGCATTAACCCTTTTGGGAGGGCAATGCTGTTGTGGCGACCAGGTCCTGGGGCGCCACACTCCCCCTTAGTTAAATTCAGTACTCCCGGACTGTAGAGACAAAACAAAACAGGTTACAACATTTTATCCCATTATGGGAGGCGCATTACTTAAACATTACCAACTTAAACACTATTATAAGAGTCCAGTGTGGCTCCCTGCCGGGTATCCATTACACTGCTCCATGGGGGACCCGCCGCGATCAAACCCCCAACGTAGGCTCTGGGCGTGCGTCAGAGCATTGATGACCCCACTCTATGCACGCCGGATGGGTTTTTCTTCAGGGGTATTGAGCACACAGGTGCTAACTATGAACAATTTAGGTGTTGGCCACCCATAGTCCAGTGGCCCGTTGTCCATTTACTTAATCACCTAAGACAAAAAGCATTTTATACACAACATTACAGACATTTCACATAACTATTTACATTCTGTTAGGTTTTTTATTTTCTATGTTCTATACCTTGGAGGGGGCTGTCCCCGAGTGCTACGTTGGGACCGGCGTAGCTCTGGGGTTTGTCCCTGACTGCTTGGAGTGTCTGCCCCCCCCCGTGTTATTGGTAGGCCTAACCCTGACAGGGATGCACGTTGGTTGCCTACGGGATCTCAGATTCGCCAAGGGTACGGCAGGTTCGCCACTGGCAGGGTGTTCAACCTCCGGTTCCACTGCTGGCGTGTCATCTTGTGTTGGAGCGGACGGTTCTTTAGGTGGATCTGGAACCTCTTCTGTTTCTGGCTCGACCAACTGCGGGAACGTCAAAACTGGTACCACTATGGCATTGTTTATTCGGGTCCAAGTTTTGGGGAATTTTCCAAGGATGGTTTGGATCATCTCCTCCTCTTTTTCTTGACTTTGGGGACTTTCCTGTACTTCTTCCACTTCCCTTTGAATCCTGCACCGTTCAGGGCACGCTTTCAGGCGGTCTCGAGAAACTGCTTGATAGGTCTTGCCTTCATCCTTGCTTATGAGGCATACCTTACTGTTATCAAAGTTGGAGGGGATAATGGTGTAGGGTTCCTTCTCCCACTGATCATCCAATTTATGCGCCCTCCGCATCCTCTTGAGGACTTGTTCTCCAGGTGCTAAGGGAGCTGCTGGGGCTGTTTGATTGTAATGCTGCTCTTGTCTCGTTTTTGCTTGAGACAGGCTCCTTTCTACGCATTCCTGGATCTTACGGTACTGCTGCTGCCGTTCGGTATCCCAATCCTCTATTTCCTGAACCGCCTCAGGTGACACAGTCCCCATCTCAAAGTCTACAGGTAACTTGCCAGGTCTGGCTTGCATCAGGTAAGCAGGGCTGCAGTTGGTCGAATTTACCGGGATATGGTTGTACAAGTCTACCAGATCTGGTAACTTCTCTGGCCATTGGTTCCTTTCTTCCAAAGGTAGAGTCTTGAGCATATCAATAACCACATGGTTCATCTTCTCGCACAATCCATTGGTTTGAGGGTGGTACGGTGTGGTTCTGATTTTCTTACAACCGTACATGTTACAGAACTCTTGGAACACTTCTGCCTCGAATGCAGGACCCTGATCAGTCAGTACCCTTTCAGGGTAACCGTGAGGTCGGCAAAAGTATGCCTGAAATGCTCTAGCTGCTGTTCTGGCTGTCTGGTCCTTCACAGGCACTACTACCAGGAAACGAGAGTAATGGTCCACAATGGTGAGGGCGTACACATAGCCTGACCGGCTTGGTGTTAACTTCACGTGGTCCAGGGCCACCAACTCCAGGGGCTGCTTCGTGACAATTGGCTGTAGGGGAGACCTCTGGCCGGCATCATCCTTCCGCCTCAGGTTACACGGACCACAGTCTCGGCACCACTTCTCGACTGTCTTTCTCATGTGCACCCAGTAGAACCGATCACGGAGTAGGGTCTCCAACTTCTTCCACCCGAAGTGTCCTGCGTTATCATGATAAGCTGCTAGGACCATTGGAGCATCCCTCTGTGGGACCACTATCTGCCAGACAAGTTCATTCGTTCGCCAGTTGACATATCTCTTGCAGAGCTTGCCTTGGTAGGTGAACAGTCGTCCCCTCTCCTTCCACAGCTGCTGGGCTTCTTCTGGAGCATCTGGGCCAAGATGGGTCTCAGCTTGTGCTAGCTTTTCTTTGACCAATCGCACGGCCGGGTCACCGTTCTGTGTCTCTTCCTAATTATTGTGGAGTAATGGATTGACCGAGACCTCGTGCTGGCTCGAGCGCTTCACTCCCACAGCATGCTCACACTGGGAAACACCCTGATGATGGAAAGCTGGTAACTCTATCTCTTCGAGTTCATCCAGGTCTTCTCCAGACTCGGATAAGTGAGGCATTCTGGACAGCGCATCAGCATTGTTATTCTTCTTGCCAGCCCGGTACTTGATGGTAAAGTCAAAGTTAGACAGCCGGGCCATCCATCGCTGTTCCAACGCACCTAACTTGGCTGTTGCCAGATGTTTTAACGGATTGTTGTCCGTGAAGATGGTGAACTTGGCCGATGCCAGATAGTGCTTGAAGCGTTCAGTCACTGCCCAAACAATAGCGAGGAACTCCAGCTTGAAGGAACTGTAGTTTTCTGGATTCCTTTCTGTGGGCCGAAGCTTCCTACTGGCGTAAGCTATCACCTTCTCTCTGCCTCCCTGCACCTGGGACAGAACTGCTCCTAGTCCTACGTTGCTGGCATCTGTATACAGTACAAACGGCTGGCTGTAGTCAGGGTAGGCCAGAATTTCTTCTCCCGTGAGAGCCCCTTTCAGCCGGACAAAGGATGTTTCTATTTGGCTGCTCCATTCAAACGGAGGGCTCTGCTTCTTAGCCTGCTTTGGCTGGCCCACCAGGAGATCTTGAAGGGGCGCTGCTATCTTTGTGAAACCATCAATGAACCTTCGGTAGTAGCCCACCAGCCCAAGGAACTGCCGCACCTCCTTTACCGTGGTGGGTCTTGGCCAGTCCTTGATTACGGTGACTTTCTCCGGATCAGGTGCCACACCTTCTGCGCTGACCACATGACCCAGGTACTGTACCTTTGGCTTCAAGAGGTGACATTTGGACGGCTTTATCTTCAGGCCATATTTCGACAAGGACTCAAACACTTCTGCTAAGTGCCTCAGGTGGTCTTCATAAGTCTTGGAGTAGACTATGACGTCATCCAGGTACAACAGCACGGTTTCGAAGTTGTGGTGGCCCAAGCAGCACTCCATCAACCTTTGGAATGTCCCTGGGGCGTTGCAGAGCCCGAATGGCATACAGTTGAACTCGCAGAGGCCCATTGGTGTCGTGAATGCAGTCTTCTCCCTGTCTGCCTCTGCCACGGGAACCTGCCAATACCCACTGGTGAGATCCAAGGTGGAGAAATAGTTAGCTGACTTTAAGGCTGTTAGTGACTCCTCTATTCTGGGTAGTGGATAAGCATCTTTATGTGTAATGCGGTTAATTTGCCTGTAATCTACGCACATTCTCATTGTACCATCTTTTTTCTTTACGAGCACTAATGGAGCTGCCCAGGGGCTACAACTATCTCTGATAACCCCAGCCTCCTTCATTTCCCGTAACATCTCTTTGGCACGCTGATACTGTGCGGGGGGTACAGGGCGGTATCTCTCTTTAATGGGATGATGATCACCCGTGGGGATTTGATGTTTAACCCCTTTCACCTGCCCAAAATCTAGGGGGTGTTTGCTGAAGACCCGCTCGTACTCCTGTACCACCCGGTAAACCCCATGCTTTTGGTGTGAGGGGGTGAAGTCGGTGCCCACATGTAATTTTTGGCACCAGTCTTCTAGCCGTCCCTTGGAGCCATTGTCTTCCGCCTGGTCAGACGGGATCAAGGGTTCCACTGCTTTGATGGTATTGTTGCTGACAGTGTACAGTTTTGCTACAGTGGCGCACCGGGGCAATTTGGCCTCCTCCTCTCCACAATTCAGGACACGGACGGGCACTCTCCCCTTGCGGACGTCTGCTACCCCTCTGGCTAGCAGGACTCCAGGCCTACTGTTTGAATACACCGGTTCCACCAAGGCATGGTAATCCTGACCCTTGAGGCCTATTGCTGCCCGACACCATATCAACATTTCACTTCTTGGGGGTATTGCAATGGGGAGGGGGTCACTTACCCTCACACTGCCAATTTCTCCTCCGGCCAGCTCTACCTGCTGCCTCCTCACCAGGGCTCTGATCTCCCTCTATAGGGCATGCTGCTGCCCGGAGCTGGCAGTTTAAGACGCCTGTTGCAACAAAATTATCACTTCGGCAATACAATTTTCTATCACATTTGTACCAATGGTTAGCAGTGGGTCAGATTCTTTGCGATCAATATCTACAATTATTATCCCTTGACATGGCAATTCTACCCGCCCCACTTTAATGGTTACTTCTTTGTACCCAATTTGAGGTAAGGGCTGACCATTACTGGCCACAATTGTTAAATCATCATCTGGGCCATGGTCAATGTCTGAATCAGCCCAATATCTTTTGTACAGTTTATAGGGGATGGTTGTTACCTGGGACCCCGTGTCCAAGAGGGCATTCAAAGGGATCCCATCCAGCACAATAGGAAGGACCGGTTGTCCTCCCACATACTTGCTGCGGCTGGGGGTTGAGCCGGGCTTCCTTACACCTGGGGGTCGGCTCCTGGCCCCAGGCTCGGCCCATTTAAAGGACAGTGTCGTGCAATGTGGCCCGCCTGGCTGCAGCGGCGGCAGATCGGTTGTCCTGTTGAATCATACCGGTCTGTATCTTTTCCTCGGGTCGGCGGAATCCTCCTCTGTCGCATCCATGGGACGTCATCTGGGCTGGAGGCCAACTCGATTCTTGCAGGCGATGGGGTCGCTTGTAGAGACTGCACGGTCTTGGCAAGGGCAGCTACAGTCTTGGTCAGCTCCTGGACCTGCTGTCTGAGCTCTGCAGTGGGATCCTTATCCAGGGACTGCGCCTCGGCCCCTGCAGCAGCTCGTGTTGCAGGCACCACCCCGGGGTACGTGATAGCAAGAGGCCGCAGGGGTACTGGGTCATTCGGTGTAGATTCTCTCAGTACCCGGATGGCCTGGTCCTTAAACTTTGCAAAGTCCAGAGCAGGGTTCTGCAGGACCATGATACGCAGCTGGGTCCTGTGGGCGTCTGACAGGAGCCCTTCTATGAACTGCTCAGTTAGGAGTTTGTCTCCTTCTCGTACACTCTCTGGGTCCATCTGTTTATCTGCTTTCAGGGCCTCCTGCAAGTTTAAGGCATAGTCCCGTATGCTGTCTGTGGCCCGCTGCTTACACCCAAAGAATCTCATCTTTATTTCTGCTGCGGTGCGGGTGTCAAAAGTACTCTTCAGCTTGGCCAGTATCTGGGTTACTGTCCCTTTATCTGTATCAGGCCAGGACTTCACTTCACGCTGGGCTGCGCCGGCTAGATGTCCCATTAATATGCCCACCTTCTGGCTCTCAGTCAGCGGATACACCCGGAACAAGCTGTGCAGGCTTTCTCTGAAGTCGCTCAAGGTATGGGACTTCCCGGAGTACTGCGGCAGCCATTCTGCTCCCGGGATGTACGGCATTGTGATCGGCATTATCGGCGCTACAGCGGGGGCTGGGGCGGCGGCGACTGGGATTGCTTCGGCCGGTGCTGCGGCGCCTCGGGCTATGGCAGCCACCTGCTCTCCCTCTGAGTCGGACATCTTCCTCCCCCTTAGTGAACCTTACCAGGCTCTGTTCACTTTTCAAATTCCCTTCCGGGTCGCGCAGGGTTAACAGCGCTCTGCTCTGGTGGCGCGCTCCCTTCGCGCTCTTTGTCAGGCACGCCCCCCTTCTTCCTGCGCTCGGCAAGGCTAATGGCGGCGGCAGTTTGCAAACAATAACACAGTCTTTTAAGCACAGTTTCTGCAGGGAGCACAGTACCCGGTGAAACCGGGCACGAAATCCTGTTCGTGACGCCAAAGTTGACTCGCCCACCCCAGGGCTATGGGACACCTGGTGCCGGGCCGGACTAGTCCGGTGGTAGTCAGTGGTGGCTGGGCCCGACTCCGTGGCCCTGGTGGGTGTCAGTAGAGTATGTGGCTTGATGAGTAAAGTTGGTGTTCGTGACGCCACCTGTGGTATGCGGCTATTAAGCCGCCGCTGCTGTGTGAGGCCTCCGGGGTGATGATATAGCAGCAATGGTGGTACTGCTCCCCACAGGTGGAGCGGAGCCCCGGGGACACTGTTAGTGCTCGTGAAAGTCTATGGTGTTGTGTGGCTAACACGGTGCAGGGCCGACAGGCAATGAAAGAACCAGGCACAAACAACAGTCTCTTTACCTTTTCCTCTTTTACTTTGGGAACAGTCCAGTCCTGGGAGACCGTTACAGGTGGTGATGGGGATCCGGTCGGCCTGGAAGTATTTGGGGTGATCTTTCTGACCAGCTGAGTATGAGGCCTACTCCTGTGCTTTTCTTTGTTATGATAGGACCCTGCTTCTCTGAATCCAGCAATGGCCCTCTTTGCTGCTGGGACCGATGGTACGTCCCTCTCCCTCTGTAGCAGGCTGCGCAGGCCCTCTCTGGTGCTTCTCTGCTGGAGTCCACACCGGGCCCTGATGCTGCAGCTGTATGTTCGGGATGTATATGGGCCAGGTGCTTACAGCTCTCCTGCCCTTCGGATTCGGCTATCAGGGGTATTTTAAGCCCTGGTGGCCACAGACTCCAATGTATGAGTCTCTTCTGTGCCTCTCTGCTGCTCCTGCTTCCCTGGGCCAAGCTACTCTAGCTCTAGGCCCCAGATCCACAGGACAACTCACTCTGCGTCTGCTCACTAGCACCTCTCTCTACAGACTGACCACTACTTCCTCCCTCTGGTCAGACTTGAGAAAGGCTCCCTGGAATTCCAGGTTCAGAGCTCCCCCTGCTGGCCGGAGGGAGAACTGCGTTGGATGTTAAACTTGCTGGCCAATGGACCTCCCAATTACCTCCAGGCTCAGCATTAACCCTTTTGGGAGGGCAATGCTGTTGTGGCGACCAGGTCCTGGGGCGCCACACTCCCCCTTAGTTAAATTCAGTACTCCCGGACTGTAGAGACAAAACAAAACAGGTTACAACATTTCATCCCATTATGGGAGGCGCATTACTTAAACATTACCAACTTAAACACTATTATAAGAGTCCAGTGTGGCTCCCTGCCGGGTATCCATTACACTGCTCCATGGGGGACCCGCCGCGATCAAACCCCCAACGTAGGCTCTGGGCGTGCGTCAGAGCATTGATGACCCCACTCTATGCACGCCGGACGGGTTTTTCTTCAGGGGTATTGAGCACACAGGTGCTAACTATGAACAATTTAGGTGTTGGCCACCCATAGTCCAGTGGCCCGTTGTCCATTTACTTAATCACCTAAGACAAAAAGCATTTTATACACAACATTACAGACATTTCACATAACTATTTACATTCTGTTAGGTTTTTTATTTTCTATGTTCTATACCTTGGAGGGGGCTGTCCCCGAGTGCTACGTTGGGACCGGCGTAGCTCTGGGGTTTGTCCCTGACTGCTTGGAGTGTCTGCCCCCCCCGTGTTATTGGTAGGCCTAACCCTGACAGGGATGCACGTTGGTTGCCTACGGGATCTCAGATTCGCCAAGGGTACGGCAGGTTCGCCACTGGCAGGGTGTTCAACCTCCGGTTCCACTGCTGGCGTGTCATCTTGTGTTGGAGCGGACGGTTCTTTAGGTGGATCTGGAACCTCTTCTGTTTCTGGCTCGACCAACTGCGGGAACGTCAAAACTGGTACCACTATGGCATTGTTTATTCGGGTCCAAGTTTTGGGGAATTTTCCAAGGATGGTTTGGATCATCTCCTCCTCTTTTTCTTGACTTTGGGGACTTTCCTGTACTTCTTCCACTTCCCTTTGAATCCTGCACCGTTCAGGGCACGCTTTCAGGCGGTCTCGAGAAACTGCTTGATAGGTCTTGCCTTCATCCTTGCTTATGAGGCATACCTTACTGTTATCAAAGTTGGAGGGGATAATGGTGTAGGGTTCCTTCTCCCACTGATCATCCAATTTATGCGCCCTCCGCATCCTCTTGAGGACTTGTTCTCCAGGTGCTAAGGGAGTTGCTGGGGCTGTTTGATTGTAATGCTGCTCTTGTCTCGTTTTTGCTTGAGACAGGCTCCTTTCTACGCATTCCTGGATCTTACGGTACTGCTGCTGCCGTTCGGTATCCCAATCCTCTATTTCCTGAACCGCCTCAGGTGACACAGTCCCCATCTCAAAGTCTACAGGTAACTTGCCAGGTCTGGCTCGCATCAGGTAAGCAGGGCTGCAGTTGGTCGAATTTACCGGGATATGGTTGTACAAGTCTACCAGATCTGGTAACTTCTCTGGCCATTGGTTCCTTTCTTCCAAAGGTAGAGTCTTGAGCATATCAATAACCACATGGTTCATCTTCTCGCACAATCCATTGGTTTGAGGGTGGTACGGTGTGGTTCTGATTTTCTTACAACCGTACATGTTACAGAACTCTTGGAACACTTCTGCCTCGAATGCAGGACCCTGATCAGTCAGTACCCTTTCAGGGTAACCGTGAGGTCGGCAAAAGTATGCCTGAAATGCTCTAGCTGCTGTTCTGGCTGTCTGGTCCTTCACAGGCACTACTACCAGGAAACGAGAGTAATGGTCCACAATGGTGAGGGCGTACACATAGCCTGACCGGCTTGGTGTTAACTTCACGTGGTCCAGGGCCACCAACTCCAGGGGCTGCTTCGTGACAATTGGCTGTAGGGGAGACCTCTGGCCGGCATCATCCTTCCGCCTCAGGTTACACGGACCACAGTCTCGGCACCACTTCTCGACTGTCTTTCTCATGTGCACCCAGTAGAACCGATCACGGAGTAGGGTCTCCAACTTCTTCCACCCGAAGTGTCCTGCGTTATCATGATAAGCTGCTAGGACCATTGGAGCATCCCTCTGCGGGACCACTATCTGCCAGACGAGTTCATTCGTTCGCCAGTTGACATATCTCTTGCAGAGCTTGCCTTGGTAGGTGAACAGTCGTCCCCTCTCCTTCCACAGCTGCTGGGCTTCTTCTGGAGCATCTGGGCCAAGATGGGTCTCAGCTTGTGCTAGCTTTTCTTTGACCAATCGCACGGCCGGGTCACCGTTCTGTGTCTCTTCCCAATTATTGTGGAGTAATGGGTTAACCGAGACCTCGTGCTGGCTCGAGCGCTTCACTCCCACAGCATGCTCACACTGGGAAACACCCTGATGATGGAAAGCCGGTAACTCTATCTCTTCGAGTTCATCCAGGTCTTCTCCAGACTCGGATAAGTGAGGCATTCTGGACAGCGCATCAGCATTGTTATTCTTCTTGCCAGCCCGGTACTTGATGGTAAAGTCAAAGTTAGACAGCCGGGCCATCCATCGCTGTTCCAACGCACCTAACTTGGCTGTTGCCAGATGTGTTAACGGATTGTTGTCCGTGAAGATGGTGAACTTGGCCGATGCCAGATAGTGCTTGAAGCGTTCAGTCACTGCCCAAACAATAGCGAGGAACTCCAGCTTGAAGGAACTGTAGTTTTCTGGATTCCTTTCTGTGGGCCGAAGCTTCCTACTGGCGTAAGCTATCACCTTCTCTCTGCCTCCCTGCACCTGGGACAGAACTGCTCCTAGTCCTACGTTGCTGGCATCTGTATACAGTACAAACGGCTGGCTGTAGTCAGGGTAGGCCAGAATTTCTTCTCCCGTGAGAGCCCCTTTCAGCCGGACAAAGGATGTTTCTATTTGGCTGCTCCATTCAAACGGAGGGCTCTGCTTCTTAGCCTGCTTTGGCTGGCCCACCAGGAGATCTTGAAGGGGCGCTGCTATCTTTGTGAAACCATCAATGAACCTTCGGTAGTAGCCCACCAGCCCAAGGAACTGCCGCACCTCCTTTACCGTGGTGGGTCTTGGCCAGTCCTTGATTACGGTGACTTTCTCCGGATCAGGTGCCACACCTTCTGCGCTGACCACATGACCCAGGTACTGTACCTTTGGCTTCAAGAGGTGACATTTGGACGGCTTTATCTTCAGGCCATATTTCGACAAGGACTCAAACACTTCTGCTAAGTGCCTCAGGTGGTCTTCATAAGTCTTGGAGTAGACTATGACGTCATCCAGGTACAACAGCACGGTTTCGAAGTTGTGGTGGCCCAAGCAGCACTCCATCAACCTTTGGAATGTCCCTGGGGCGTTGCAGAGCCCGAATGGCATACAGTTGAACTCGCAGAGGCCCATTGGTGTCGTGAATGCAGTCTTCTCCCTGTCTGCCTCTGCCACGGGAACCTGCCAATACCCACTGGTGAGATCCAAGGTGGAGAAATAGTTAGCTGACTTTAAGGCTGTTAGTGACTCCTCTATTCTGGGTAGTGGATAAGCATCTTTATGTGTAATGCGGTTAATTTGCCTGTAATCTACGCACATTCTCATTGTACCATCTTTTTTCTTTACGAGCACTAATGGAGCTGCCCAGGGGCTACAACTATCTCTGATAACCCCAGCCTCCTTCATTTCCCGTAACATCTCTTTGGCACGCTGATACTGTGCGGGGGGTACAGGGCGGTATCTCTCTTTAATGGGATGATGATCACCCGTGGGGATTTGATGTTTAACCCCTTTCACCTGCCCAAAATCTAGGGGGTGTTTGCTGAAGACCCGCTCGTACTCCTGTACCACCCGGTAAACCCCATGCTTTTGGTGTGAGGGGGTGAAGTCGGTGCCCACATGTAATTTTTGGCACCAGTCTTCTAGCCGTCCCTTGGAGCCATTGTCTTCCGCCTGGTCAGACGGGATCAAGGGTTCCACTGCTTTGATGGTATTGTTGCTGACAGTGTACAGTTTTGCTACAGTGGCGCACCGGGGCAATTTGGCCTCCTCCTCTCCACAATTCAGGACACGGACGGGCACTCTCCCCTTGCGGACGTCTGCTACCCCTCTGGCTAGCAGGACTCCAGGCCTACTGTTTGAATACACCGGTTCCACCAAGGCATGGTAATCCTGACCCTTGAGGCCTATTGCTGCCCGACACCATATCAACATTTCACTTCTTGGGGGTATTGCAATGGGGAGGGGGTCACTTACCCTCACACTGCCAATTTCTCCTCCGGCCAGCTCTACCTGCTGCCTCCTCACCAGGGCTCTGATCTCCCTCTATAGGGCATGCTGCTGCCCGGAGCTGGCAGTTTAAGACGCCTGTTGCAACAAAATTATCACTTCGGCAATACAATTTTCTATCACATTTGTACCAATGGTTAGCAGTGGGTCAGATTCTTTGCGATCAATATCTACAATTATTATCCCTTGACATGGCAATTCTACCCGCCCCACTTTAATGGTTACTTCTTTGTACCCAATTTGAGGTAAGGGCTGACCATTACTGGCCACAATTGTTAAATCATCATCTGGGCCATGGTCAATGTCTGAATCAGCCCAATATCTTTTGTACAGTTTATAGGGGATGGTTGTTACCTGGGACCCCGTGTCCAAGAGGGCATTCAAAGGGATCCCATCCAGCACAATAGGAAGGACCGGTTGTCCTCCCACATACTTGCTGCGGCTGGGGGTTGAGCCGGGCTTCCTTACACCTGGGGGTCGGCTCCTGGCCCCAGGCTCGGCCCATTTAAAGGACAGTGTCGTGCAATGTGGCCCGCCTGGCTGCAGCGGCGGCAGATCGGTTGTCCTGTTGAATCATACCGGTCTGTATCTTTTCCTCGGGTCGGCGGAATCCTCCTCTGTCGCATCCATGGGACGTCATCTGGGCTGGAGGCCAACTCGATTCTTGCAGGCGATGGGGTCGCTTGTAGAGACTGCACGGTCTTGGCAAGGGCAGCTACAGTCTTGGTCAGCTCCTGGACCTGCTGTCTGAGCTCTGCAGTGGGATCCTTATCCAGGGACTGCGCCTCGGCCCCTGCAGCAGCTCGTGTTGCAGGCACCACCCCGGGGTACGTGATAGCAAGAGGCCGCAGGGGTACTGGGTCATTCGGTGTAGATTCTCTCAGTACCCGGATGGCCTGGTCCTTAAACTTTGCAAAGTCCAGAGCAGGGTTCTGCAGGACCATGATACGCAGCTGGGTCCTGTGGGCGTCTGACAGGAGCCCTTCTATGAACTGCTCAGTTAGGAGTTTGTCTCCTTCTCGTACACTCTCTGGGTCCATCTGTTTATCTGCTTTCAGGGCCTCCTGCAAGTTTAAGGCATAGTCCCGTATGCTGTCTGTGGCCCGCTGCTTACACCCAAAGAATCTCATCTTTATTTCTGCTGCGGTGCGGGTGTCAAAAGTACTCTTCAGCTTGGCCAGTATCTGGGTTACTGTCCCTTTATCTGTATCAGGCCAGGACTTCACTTCACGCTGGGCTGCGCCGGCTAGATGTCCCATTAATATGCCCACCTTCTGGCTCTCAGTCAGCGGATACACCCGGAACAAGCTGTGCAGGCTTTCTCTGAAGTCGCTCAAGGTATGGGACTTCCCGGAGTACTGCGGCAGCCATTCTGCTCCCGGGATGTACGGCATTGTGATCGGCATTATCGGCGCTACAGCGGGGGCTGGGGCGGCGGCGACTGGGATTGCTTCGGCCGGTGCTGCGGCGCCTCGGGCTATGGCAGCCACCTGCTCTCCCTCTGAGTCGGACATCTTCCTCCCCCTTAGTGAACCTTACCAGGCTCTGTTCACTTTTCAAATTCCCTTCCGGGTCGCGCAGGGTTAACAGCGCTCTGCTCTGGTGGCGCGCTCCCTTCGCGCTCTTTGTCAGGCACGCCCCCCTTCTTCCTGCGCTCGGCAAGGCTAATGGCGGCGGCAGTTTGCAAACAATAACACAGTCTTTTAAGCACAGTTTCTGCAGGGAGCACAGTACCCGGTGAAACCGGGCACGAAATCCTGTTCGTGACGCCAAAGTTGACTCGCCCACCCCAGGGCTATGGGACACCTGGTGCCGGGCCGGACTAGTCCGGTGGTAGTCAGTGGTGGCTGGGCCCGACTCCGTGGCCCTGGTGGGTGTCAGTAGAGTATGTGGCTTGATGAGTAAAGTTGGTGTTCGTGACGCCACCTGTGGTATGCGGCTATTAAGCCGCCGCTGCTGTGTGAGGCCTCCGGGGTGATGATATAGCAGCAATGGTGGTACTGCTCCCCACAGGTGGAGCGGAGCCCCGGGGACACTGTTAGTGCTCGTGAAAGTCTATGGTGTTGTGTGGCTAACACGGTGCAGGGCCGACAGGCAATGAAAGAACCAGGCACAAACAACAGTCTCTTTACCTTTTCCTCTTTTACTTTGGGAACAGTCCAGTCCTGGGAGACCGTTACAGGTGGTGATGGGGATCCGGTCGGCCTGGAAGTATTTGGGGTGATCTTTCTGACCAGCTGAGTATGAGGCCTACTCCTGTGCTTTTCTTTGTTATGATAGGACCCTGCTTCTCTGAATCCAGCAATGGCCCTCTTTGCTGCTGGGACCGATGGTACGTCCCTCTCCCTCTGTAGCAGGCTGCGCAGGCCCTCTCTGGTGCTTCTCTGCTGGAGTCCACACCGGGCCCTGATGCTGCAGCTGTATGTTCGGGATGTATATGGGCCAGGTGCTTACAGCTCTCCTGCCCTTCGGATTCGGCTATCAGGGGTATTTTAAGCCCTGGTGGCCACAGACTCCAATGTATGAGTCTCTTCTGTGCCTCTCTGCTGCTCCTGCTTCCCTGGGCCAAGCTACTCTAGCTCTAGGCCCCAGATCCACAGGACAACTCACTCTGCGTCTGCTCACTAGCACCTCTCTCTACAGACTGACCACTACTTCCTCCCTCTGGTCAGACTTGAGAAAGGCTCCCTGGAATTCCAGGTTCAGAGCTCCCCCTGCTGGCCGGAGGGAGAACTGCGTTGGATGTTAAACTTGCTGGCCAATGGACCTCCCAATTACCTCCAGGCTCAGCATTAACCCTTTTGGGAGGGCAATGCTGTTGTGGCGACCAGGTCCTGGGGCGCCACACTCCCCCTTAGTTAAATTCAGTACTCCCGGACTGTAGAGACAAAACAAAACAGGTTACAACATTTCATCCCATTATGGGAGGCGCATTACTTAAACATTACCAACTTAAACACTATTATAAGAGTCCAGTGTGGCTCCCTGCCGGGTATCCATTACACTGCTCCATGGGGGACCCGCCGCGATCAAACCCCCAACGTAGGCTCTGGGCGTGCGTCAGAGCATTGATGACCCCACTCTATGCACGCCGGACGGGTTTTTCTTCAGGGGTATTGAGCACACAGGTGCTAACTATGAACAATTTAGGTGTTGGCCACCCATAGTCCAGTGGCCCGTTGTCCATTTACTTAATCACCTAAGACAAAAAGCATTTTATACACAACATTACAGACATTTCACATAACTATTTACATTCTGTTAGGTTTTTTATTTTCTATGTTCTATACCTTGGAGGGGGCTGTCCCCGAGTGCTACGTTGGGACCGGCGTAGCTCTGGGGTTTGTCCCTGACTGCTTGGAGTGTCTGCCCCCCCCGTGTTATTGGTAGGCCTAACCCTGACAGGGATGCACGTTGGTTGCCTACGGGATCTCAGATTCGCCAAGGGTACGGCAGGTTCGCCACTGGCAGGGTGTTCAACCTCCGGTTCCACTGCTGGCGTGTCATCTTGTGTTGGAGCGGACGGTTCTTTAGGTGGATCTGGAACCTCTTCTGTTTCTGGCTCGACCAACTGCGGGAACGTCAAAACTGGTACCACTATGGCATTGTTTATTCGGGTCCAAGTTTTGGGGAATTTTCCAAGGATGGTTTGGATCATCTCCTCCTCTTTTTCTTGACTTTGGGGACTTTCCTGTACTTCTTCCACTTCCCTTTGAATCCTGCACCGTTCAGGGCACGCTTTCAGGCGGTCTCGAGAAACTGCTTGATAGGTCTTGCCTTCATCCTTGCTTATGAGGCATACCTTACTGTTATCAAAGTTGGAGGGGATAATGGTGTAGGGTTCCTTCTCCCACTGATCATCCAATTTATGCGCCCTCCGCATCCTCTTGAGGACTTGTTCTCCAGGTGCTAAGGGAGTTGCTGGGGCTGTTTGATTGTAATGCTGCTCTTGTCTCGTTTTTGCTTGAGACAGGCTCCTTTCTACGCATTCCTGGATCTTACGGTACTGCTGCTGCCATTCGGTATCCCAATCCTCTATTTCCTGAACCGCCTCAGGTGACACAGTCCCCATCTCAAAGTCTACAGGTAACTTGCCAGGTCTGGCTCGCATCAGGTAAGCAGGGCTGCAGTTGGTCGAATTTACCGGGATATGGTTGTACAAGTCTACCAGATCTGGTAACTTCTCTGGCCATTGGTTCCTTTCTTCCAAAGGTAGAGTCTTGAGCATATCAATAACCACATGGTTCATCTTCTCGCACAATCCATTGGTTTGAGGGTGGTACGGTGTGGTTCTGATTTTCTTACAACCGTACATGTTACAGAACTCTTGGAACACTTCTGCCTCGAATGCAGGACCCTGATCAGTCAGTACCCTTTCAGGGTAACCGTGAGGTCGGCAAAAGTATGCCTGAAATGCTCTAGCTGCTGTTCTGGCTGTCTGGTCCTTCACAGGCACTACTACCAGGAAACGAGAGTAATGGTCCACAATGGTGAGGGCGTACACATAGCCTGACCGGCTTGGTGTTAACTTCACGTGGTCCAGGGCCACCAACTCCAGGGGCTGCTTCGTGACAATTGGCTGTAGGGGAGACCTCTGGCCGGCATCATCCTTCCGCCTCAGGTTACACGGACCACAGTCTCGGCACCACTTCTCGACTGTCTTTCTCATGTGCACCCAGTAGAACCGATCACGGAGTAGGGTCTCCAACTTCTTCCACCCGAAGTGTCCTGCGTTATCATGATAAGCTGCTAGGACCATTGGAGCATCCCTCTGCGGGACCACTATCTGCCAGACGAGTTCATTCGTTCGCCAGTTGACATATCTCTTGCAGAGCTTGCCTTGGTAGGTGAACAGTCGTCCCCTCTCCTTCCACAGCTGCTGGGCTTCTTCTGGAGCATCTGGGCCAAGATGGGTCTCAGCTTGTGCTAGCTTTTCTTTGACCAATCGCACGGCCGGGTCACCGTTCTGTGTCTCTTCCCAATTATTGTGGAGTAATGGGTTAACCGAGACCTCGTGCTGGCTCGAGCGCGTCACTCCCACAGCATGCTCACACTGGGAAACACCCTGATGATGGAAAGCCGGTAACTCTATCTCTTCGAGTTCATCCAGGTCTTCTCCAGACTCGGATAAGTGAGGCATTCTGGACAGCGCATCAGCATTGTTATTCTTCTTGCCAGCCCGGTACTTGATGGTAAAGTCAAAGTTAGACAGCCGGGCCATCCATCGCTGTTCCAACGCACCTAACTTGGCTGTTGCCAGATGTGTTAACGGATTGTTGTCCGTGAAGATGGTGAACTTGGCCGATGCCAGATAGTGCTTGAAGCGTTCAGTCACTGCCCAAACAATAGCGAGGAACTCCAGCTTGAAGGAACTGTAGTTTTCTGGATTCCTTTCTGTGGGCCGAAGCTTCCTACTGGCGTAAGCTATCACCTTCTCTCTGCCTCCCTGCACCTGGGACAGAACTGCTCCTAGTCCTACGTTGCTGGCATCTGTATACAGTACAAACGGCTGGCTGTAGTCAGGGTAGGCCAGAATTTCTTCTCCCGTGAGAGCCCCTTTCAGCCGGACAAAGGATGTTTCTATTTGGCTGCTCCATTCAAACGGAGGGCTCTGCTTCTTAGCCTGCTTTGGCTGGCCCACCAGGAGATCTTGAAGGGGCGCTGCTATCTTTGTGAAACCATCAATGAACCTTCGGTAGTAGCCCACCAGCCCAAGGAACTGCCGCACCTCCTTTACCGTGGTGGGTCTTGGCCAGTCCTTGATTACGGTGACTTTCTCCGGATCAGGTGCCACACCTTCTGCGCTGACCACATGACCCAGGTACTGTACCTTTGGCTTCAAGAGGTGACATTTGGACGGCTTTATCTTCAGGCCATATTTCGACAAGGACTCAAACACTTCTGCTAAGTGCCTCAGGTGGTCTTCATAAGTCTTGGAGTAGACTATGACGTCATCCAGGTACAACAGCACGGTTTCGAAGTTGTGGTGGCCCAAGCAGCACTCCATCAACCTTTGGAATGTCCCTGGGGCGTTGCAGAGCCCGAATGGCATACAGTTGAACTCGCAGAGGCCCATTGGTGTCGTGAATGCAGTCTTCTCCCTGTCTGCCTCTGCCACGGGAACCTGCCAATACCCACTGGTGAGATCCAAGGTGGAGAAATAGTTAGCTGACTTTAAGGCTGTTAGTGACTCCTCTATTCTGGGTAGTGGATAAGCATCTTTATGTGTAATGCGGTTAATTTGCCTGTAATCTACGCACATTCTCATTGTACCATCTTTTTTCTTTACGAGCACTAATGGAGCTGCCCAGGGGCTACAACTATCTCTGATAACCCCAGCCTCCTTCATTTCCCGTAACATCTCTTTGGCACGCTGATACTGTGCGGGGGGTACAGGGCGGTATCTCTCTTTAATGGGATGATGATCACCCGTGGGGATTTGATGTTTAACCCCTTTCACCTGCCCAAAATCTAGGGGGTGTTTGCTGAAGACCCGCTCGTACTCCTGTACCACCCGGTAAACCCCATGCTTTTGGTGTGAGGGGGTGAAGTCGGTGCCCACATGTAATTTTTGGCACCAGTCTTCTAGCCGTCCCTTGGAGCCATTGTCTTCCGCCTGGTCAGACGGGATCAAGGGTTCCACTGCTTTGATGGTATTGTTGCTGACAGTGTACAGTTTTGCTACAGTGGCGCACCGGGGCAATTTGGCCTCCTCCTCTCCACAATTCAGGACACGGACGGGCACTCTCCCCTTGCGGACGTCTGCTACCCCTCTGGCTAGCAGGACTCCAGGCCTACTGTTTGAATACACCGGTTCCACCAAGGCATGGTAATCCTGACCCTTGAGGCCTATTGCTGCCCGACACCATATCAACATTTCACTTCTTGGGGGTATTGCAATGGGGAGGGGGTCACTTACCCTCACACTGCCAATTTCTCCTCCGGCCAGCTCTATCTGCTGCCTCCTCACCAGGGCTCTGATCTCCCTCTATAGGGCATGCTGCTGCCCGGAGCTGGCAGTTTAAGACGCCTGTTGCAACAAAATTATCACTTCGGCAATACAATTTTCTATCACATTTGTACCAATGGTTAGCAGTGGGTCAGATTCTTTGCGATCAATATCTACAATTATCATCCCTTGACATGGCAATTCTACCCGCCCCACTTTAATGGTTACTTCTTTGTACCCAATTTGAGGTAAGGGCTGACCATTACTGGCCACGATTGTTAAATCATCATCTGGGCCATGGTCAATGTCTGAATCAGCCCAATATCTTTTGTACAGTTTATAGGGGATGGTTGTTACCTGGGACCCCGTGTCCAAGAGGGCATTCAAAGGGATCCCATCCAGCACAATAGGAAGGACCGGTCGTCCTCCCACATACTTGCTGCGGCTGGGGGTTGAGCCGGGCTTCCTTACACCTGGGGGTCGGCTCCTGGCCCCAGGCTCAGCCCATTTAAAGGACAGTGTCGTGCAATGTGGCCCGCCTGGCTGCAGCGGCGGCAGATCGGTTGTCCTGTTGAATCATACCGGTCTGTATCTTTTCCTCGGGTCGGCGGAATCCTCCTCTGTCGCATCCATGGGACGTCATCTGGGCTGGAGGCCAACTCGATTCTTGCAGGCGATGGGGTCGCTTGTAGAGACTGCACGGTCTTGGCAAGGGCAGCTACAGTCTTGGTCAGCTCCTGGACCTGCTGTCTGAGCTCTGCAGTGGGATCCTTATCCAGGGACTGCGCCTCGGCCCCTGCAGCAGCTCGTGTTGCAGGCACCACCCCGGGGTACGTGATAGCAAGAGGCCGCAGGGGTACTGGGTCATTCGGTGTAGATTCTCTCAGTACCCGGATGGCCTGGTCCTTAAACTTTGCAAAGTCCAGAGCAGGGTTCTGCAGGACCATGATACGCAGCTGGGTCCTGTGGGCGTCTGACAGGAGCCCTTCTATGAACTGCTCAGTTAGGAGTTTGTCTCCTTCTCGTACACTCTCTGGGTCCATCTGTTTATCTGCTTTCAGGGCCTCCTGCAAGTTTAAGGCATAGTCCCGTATGCTGTCTGTGGCCCGCTGCTTACACCCAAAGAATCTCATCTTTATTTCTGCTGCGGTGCGGGTGTCAAAAGTACTCTTCAGCTTGGCCAGTATCTGGGTTACTGTCCCTTTATCTGTATCAGGCCAGGACTTCACTTCACGCTGGGCTGCGCCGGCTAGATGTCCCATTAATATGCCCACCTTCTGGCTCTCAGTCAGCGGATACACCCGGAACAAGCTGTGCAGGCTTTCTCTGAAGTCGCTCAAGGTATGGGACTCCCCGGAGTACTGCGGCAGCCATTCTGCTCCCGGGATGTACGGCATTGTGATCGGCATTACCGGCGCTACAGCGGGGGCTGGGGCGGCGGCGACTGGGATTGCTTCGGCCAGTGCTGCGGCGCCTCGGGCTATGGCAGCCACCTGCTCTCCCTCTGAGTCGGACATCTTCCTCCCCCTTAGTGAACCTTACCAGGCTCTGTTCACTTTTCAAATTCCCTTCCGGGTCGCGCAGGGTTAACAGCGCTCTGCTCTGGTGGCGCGCTCCCTTCGCGCTCTTTGTCAGGCACGCCCCCCTTCTTCCTGCGCTCGGCAAGGCTAATGGCGGCGGCAGTTTGCAAACAATAACACAGTCTTTTAAGCACAGTTTCTGCAGGGCGCACAGTACCCGGTGAAACCGGGCACGAAATCCTGTTCATGACGCCAAAGTTGACTCGCCCACCCCAGGGCTATGGGACACCTGGTGCCGGGCCGGACTAGTCCGGTGGTAGTCAGTGGTGGCTGGGCCCGGCTCCGTGGCCCTGGTGGGTGTCAGTAGAGTATGTGGCTTGATGAGTAAAGTTGGTGTTCGTGACGCCACCTGTGGTATGCGGCTATTAAGCCGCCGCTGCTGTGTGAGGCCTCCGGGGTGATGATATAGCAGCAATGGTGGTACTGCTCCCCACAGGTGGAGCGGAGCCCCGGGGACACTGTTAGTGCTCGTGAAAGTCTATGGTGTTGTGTGGCTAACACGGTGCAGGGCCGACAGGCAATGAAAGAACCAGGCACAAACAACAGTCTCTTTACCTTTTCCTCTTTTACTTTGGGAACAGTCCAGTCCTGGGAGACCGTTACAGGTGGTGATGGGGATCCGGTCAGCCTGGAAGTATTTGGGGTGATCTTTCTGACCAGCTGAGTATGAGGCCTACTCCTGTGCTTTTCTTTGTTATGATAGGACCCTGCTTCTCTGAATCCAGCAATGGCCCTCTTTGCTGCTGGGACCGATGGTACGTCCCTCTCCCTCTGTAGCAGGCTGCGCAGGCCCTCTCTGGTGCTTCTCTGCTGGAGTCCACACCGGGCCCTGATGCTGCAGCTGTATGTTCGGGATGTATATGGGCCAGGTGCTTGCAGCTCTCCTGCCCTTCGGATTCGGCTACCAGGGGTATTTTAAGCCCTGGTGGCCACAGACTCCGATGTCCGAGTCTCTTCTGTGCCTCTCTGCTGCTCCTGCTTCCCTGGGACAAGCTACTCTAGCTCTAGGCCCCAGATCCACAGGACAACTCACTCTGCGTCTGCTCACTAGCACCTCTCTCTACAGACTGACCACTACTTCCTCCCTCTGGTCAGACTTGAGGAAGGCTCCCTGGAATTCCAGGGTCAGAGCTCCCCCTGCTGGCCGAAGGGAGAACTGCGTTGGATGTTAAACTTGCTGGCCAATGGACCTCTCAATTACATCCAGGCTCAGCATTAACCCTTTTGGGAGGGCAATGCTGTTGTGGCGACCAGGTCCTGGGGCGCCACATGTACGTGTGGGAAGTTGTGTTAGTCAAAGCTCTAGTGAGAAAACACTGCCTCATCCTATCTCAAGAGAAATGATAACAACTTCCTTTACTGGACTGCCTACTCCACTAGATTTCTTTGGGAGCCACACATCGTTTCAACTTCAAAATAAGGTTGATAAACAGCATGTGCTAGAGTGAATGGCAAGCGCTGCATTAAGTGGCCTCTCCTCTTCCTGCACCTCAACATCACACGCAGTTCATTCCTCAGAGGTGCCACCCCAATTACACTTGTTTCCGCCCGCATCATAAATCTACAACCGGAAACTGATTGTGGGGAACCACACATGGGTGAGCCTGCAGAGCTGTTCACACATTCTATCCCATGGGCATAAGAGGTTCACTCCAAAGATACCCAGACTCAAGAGGAGGAAAGCATCTGCATTGATGCCCAAAATGTTTGTCAGGCAGATCCTGACCCAGATGAAGTAGAGTCTGAGCAGGATTCCGACCCTCGTCAACTGACATTATCCCCTGAGGGGGAGGTGATGATGATGAGACTCAGATACTTGAGGTGCACGTGTACTGTTATGTGAAATTAGGTCAGGAAAAGGAGGAGTAGGACAACATAGAGCCTGACGATGACATTGTAGATCCCACTTGGCGTGAACCCAGAGGCATGCAGCTGTTTATCTCAGCAGATGCAGAGGAAGAGGAGGAAGACAAGGCGTTACGTTAGTGATTCCCACACAAACACATAGTGATGCAACCATGAGAAGCAAATTGAATCCAAGGAAGGGGAGGAGGGGAGGAAAAATCCAGCACAAAAGTAAAAAATACTTGTTTCTTCCAAGAATTTAAAACATGGATACATGTGTAGTTACGTCTTACGCGTTTCGGAGACAAAAAAACTCTTCATTCATAGGCAACATAGTAACAAATAAAAGCAAAGATGGCTATCAAGACTAATCCATCTTGTTACTGAGCCGGATCTACATAAATTAGTACCATATGAATGTTTAAAAACAACATCGTGAAAAATTCACTGTATTTTTAGTGAACTGATATCACCACAATGGGTGTCTCTGAAGTGTTTTGAAAGACCAGAAATAGTATGTCCTGTCTGAGAAATGGATGTGGCTCCAGCAATATGTTCACTTATTCTCTTTTTCAAATTCCGGGTCATACATCCAATCTAATATTTTTGACATGTTGTACATGAAGCCATATACATTAGATGTGTGGTATTACAATTTATGTACATCCCAATTTCATAATTGTAACCACTATTGTCTGAAAAATGTTCCCCCTTGAGTATACATTTACAGATACTGCATTTTGTATGTCCACATTTGTAAGTACCCTTATAGTTTAACCAGGTTTTATTGCGTTGATTACCATGGAAAGTAGATGGCAAGATAAAATCCTCAATACTTTTCCCTTTCCTGGTAACATACCTAATTCCATTTTTCAAAATTTGGTCTAATTTTTCATCCTGACATAACATGGAGAGATTGCGTTTAATTAAATTCTTAATGACATTGAAGTCTATAGAGTCGACGTAGTAATGGAGGATTACAATTTGGGTCTTACTGACAGGAAAACTAAAGCTTTCCTATTAGTTGAGGACCCCATCTCTCTGATAATATATGGATTGCCAAAAGCACATAAAGGAGTCTTTCCTCCTTCGATGCGACCAATTGTGGCAAGTGTGGGATCAGTGGGGGAAAGATTACGGTATCTGTTTGGCTGGATGCACATTTGCAACCCATTGTACAATCTTCGGTGGGAATTATCAAGGACTCTAAATCATTGCTGGTGGGTCTGAAATAGATATGCTGGAACGAAAATTCGAGCTGGCTATCATGTGACGTGGTATCACTGTACCCCTCCATTCCCCATAATCTCTCTCTAATAGCACTAAGCCATTTTTTGAACAGGCTGAAATTGTATCAAGCGGATTTAAATAAATTTATTATCCATGTGATGGCATTTTTACTTGTTAATAACCACTTTAAATTTGAAAACGCCTTCTTTCTGCAGATTTGTGGATGCCCAATGGGCTTGAGTTTCTCTCCCAACTTGGCAAATATTTATTTGGCTTGGTGGGAGGAGAATACCATCCACACACCTAGTAACCTTTTTTTGCAATTGACACAATGGTATGGTAGATACCTGAATGACATTCTCATTATTTGGGAGTGTCATCCAGGGGACTCTGAAATTGCTGTCCAAGCTAAGATGAATAAATTTGTGGATTTTATAAATTCGAACAATTTGAATCTCGAATTTACAGCTAATTGGGAAAAAAATGAAATTCCTTTTTTCGACTTATATTTGATAGGAGACCATACCAGCAAAAAAATTCACACTGAATTATATCGTAAACCATCTAGTGGGAATACATTACTGAGGGTACACTCACACGAGCATGAAATGCGGACGAGTGCAATGCGAGAACATCTCGCATTGCACTCGGATCTATGTTAGTCAATGAGGGAGAGCAGTTAGTCAGCTGTTCTCGCATCCAGATTCTGAATGCGAGAAAAGCGGCAGCATGCTGCGATTTTCTGCTAGAGCAGTATCCCTCGCACCCATTCAAGTGAATGGGTGCGAGAGATCCTTCGGACTGCACTCGGATGTTATAGCAGTGCAGCGCGATATACACACAGGCTGACAATAGAGGAGATGGGGGGATTAACCCCTGCCTCTCCTCCGCAGCGCCTGTCCTCAGCTACACAGCTGTGACCTGATTGCCGGATCGGGTCACAGTCGCATGACACTCGGCTCACGCTCGCAGCAGAGCCTGAGCCGGGAGTCATTAGCATATCGCATCCGATGCTGTCGCATCGGATGCCATACGCTCGTCTGAGTCCAGCCTGAGAGCGGATAGCTGTCACTCTATACATGTCTGTAAAACTCTACCTGTGGGGGAACTGATTAGAGCACGTAGATCTGCCTCTAATATGGACGCTTTCCTTAGAAAAAGCAATACCATGTATAATAGATTGAGAACATGGGGCTACACCCATCAGGATGTGACAAGGGCTCAAAAGATAGCTGCTACTAAAACCCAAGATTCACTGTTGTGAGTAGAGTTGAGCGCGGTTCGCGGTTCGTGGTTCTCCAGTTCTAAGCTCGAGTGATTTTTGGGGCTGTTCGATAGTTCTAGATACGTTCGAGAACGGTTCTAGCAGCAAAAAGCAGGGCTTTTTACAGCTAGAGTGTGCAGGAGCCATCGCTGGCAGCCTGCCACAAGCTGGTAACCAAGATAAACATCGGGTATCCAAGCAAAGCGCTTTGGTTAGTAACCCGATGTTTATCTTAGTTATGTGCAGGAAGCCCACACTTTCCCGCTCAGCTCGCTCCGCCCCTTCCTGCCCACGGCATGTATACATACATATCCACACACACACACACTCTCACTCACGCACACCCCCCCCCCCCCAGCTACAGTGTGCAGGAGCCATCGCTGGCAGCCTGCCACAAGCTGGTAACCAAGATAAACATCGGGTATCCAAGCAAAGCGCTTTGGGTAGTAACCCGATGTTTATCTTAGTTACGTGCAGGAAGCCCACACTTTCCCGCTCAGCTCGCTCCGCCCCCTCCTGCCCGCGGCATGTATACATACATATCCACACACACACACACACTCTCACACACGCCCCGACCCCCCCCCCCCGCTCGGCTTACCTGCGGTGATGAAGTCCCGCCATCCCGACCTCAGCGCTGTCACTGTCCTCCATGGCCGCCGCTTGTCACATCACCTATCCCTTCCGACCCGAGACTGACACTGGCGGTGACGTCACGAACCTCTCGCGATACTTGATGTGAAGGCGCCGGTCATTGACCTCAGTGACAGGGGCTGTCAGTGTGCTGGAGATCAGCGCAGGTAATGTACCTCGCTGACAGCAGCACTTGTCATCCCCTGCAGTGACCTGGGCTGACCCATTGATGTTAGCTCAGGTCACTGCACTGCTCTCCCAGCCAATGGGGAACATCCTGCTCTTCATTGACTGGGACAGTGTGGATCGTCATGGCAACCCCTTGGATTACACCAGACCTGGATTTGTTTTTCATTCTAATAAATTGGTTAAAGAGGGAATGTTTTGGGGAGTGTTTTTTCAAATAAAAATGTGTTTGTCGTCTATTTTTTTTTATTACTGACTGGGTTGGTGATGTCGGGTATCTGATAGACGCCTGACCTCACCAACCCCAGGGCTTGATGCCAGGTGACATTACACATCTGGTATTAACCCCATATATTACCCCGTTTGCCACCGCACCAGGGCGCGGGATGAGCTGGGGCGAAGCACCAGGATTGGCGCATCTAATGGATGCGCCACTTCTGGGGCGGCTGCGGCCTGCTATTTTTAGGCTGGGGAGATTCCAATAACCATGGACCTCCCTAGTCTGAGAATATCAGGCCCCAGCTGTCTGCTTTACCTTGGCTGGTGATCCAATTTTGGAGGACCCCTACGTGTTTTTTTTTTTAATTATTTATTTAATTTAAAATAACAGCGTGGGGTGCCCTCAGTTTTGGATTACCAGCCAAGGTGAGGTTGCCAGCTGTGGTCTGCAGGCTGCAGCCGTCTGCTTTACCCTAGCTGGCTACAAAACTAGGGGGAACCCTACGTCATTTTTTTTTTCATTTTTTTGGCTAAATACAAAGCTAAGCACCCCTTAGTGCCACATGAAAGGTACCAAAGGGTGTTCCACTTTTTCTCCATTTTTTTCTCCACTTTTTCTCCATTTTTTTCTCCACTTATTCTCCACTTTTTCTCCTCTTATTCTCCACTTTTTCTCCACTTTTTCTCCTCTTATTCTCCACTTTTTCTTCACTTTTTCTCCACTTTTTCTCCACTTTTTCTCCTCTTATGCTCCACTTTTTCTCCACTTTTTCTCCTCTTAATCTCCACTTTTTCTCCTCTTATGCTCCACTTTTTCTCCACTTTTTCTCCACTTTTTCTCCTCTTATGCTCCACTTTTTTTCCACTTTTTCTCCTCTTATGCTCCACTTTTTCTCCACTTTTTCTCCTCTTAATCTCCACTTTTTCTCCACTTTTTCTCCACTTTTTCTCCTCTTATGCTCCACTTTTTCTCCACTTTTTCTCCACTTTTTTCTCCACTTTTTCTCCACTTTTTTCTCCACTTTTTCTCCTCTTATGCTCCACTTTTTCTCCACTTTTTCTCCACTTTTTCTCTTCTTATGCTCCACTTTTTCTCCACTTTTTCTCCTCTTAATCTCCACTTTTTCTCCTCTTATGCTCCAGTTTTTCTCCAGTTTTTCTCCACTTTTTCTCCACTTTTTCTCCTCTTATGCTCCACTTTTTCTCCTCTTAATCTCCACTTTTTCTCCACTTTTTCTCCACTTTTTCTCCACTTTTTTCTCCACTTTTTTCTCCATTTTTTCTCCACTTTTTCTCCTCTTATGCTCCACTTTTTCTCCACTTTTTCTCCTCTTATGCTCCACTTTTTCTCCACTTTTTCTCCACTTTTTTCTCCACTTTTTCTCCTCTTATGCTCCACTTTTTCTCCACTTTTTCTCCACTTTTTCTCCACTTTTTCTCCTCTTATGCTCCACTTTTTCTCCACTTTTTCTCCACTTTTTTCTCCACTTTTTCTCCACTTTTTTCTCCACTTTTTCTCCACTTTTTTCTCCACTTTTTCTCCTCTTATGCTCCACTTTTTCTCCTCTTAATCTCCACTTTTTCTCCACTTTTTCTCCACTTTTTCTCCTCTTATGCTCCACTTTTTCTCCACTTTTTTCTCCACTTTTTCTCCACTTTTTTCTCCACTTTTTCTCCTCTTATGCTCCACTTTTTCTCCACTTTTTCTCCACTTTTTCTCCTCTTATGCTCCACTTTTTCTCCACTTTTTCTCCTCTTAATCTCCACTTTTTCTCCTCTTATGCTCCAGTTTTTCTCCAGTTTTTCTCCACTTTTTCTCCTCTTATGCTCCACTTTTTCTCCTCTTAATCTCCACTTTTTCTCCACTTTTTCTCCACTTTTTCTCCACTTTTTTCTCCACTTTTTCTCCACTTTTTTCTCCACTTTTTCTCCTCTTATGCTCCACTTTTTCTCCACTTTTTCTCCTCTTAATCTCCACTTTTTCTCCACTTTTTCTCCACTTTTTTCTCCACTTTTTCTCCTCTTATGCTCCACTTTTTCTCCACTTTTTCTCCACTTTTTCTCCTCTTATGCTCCACTTTTTCTCCACTTTTTCTCCACTTTTTCTCCACTTTTTCTCCACTTTTTCTCCACTTTTTCTCCTCTTATGCTCCACTTTTTCTCCACTTTTTCTCCTCTTAATCTCCACTTTTTCTCCTCTTATGCTCCACTTTTTCTCCACTTTTTCTCCACTTTTTTCTCAACTTTTTCTCCTCTTATGCTCCACTTTTTCTCCACTTTTTTCTCCACTTTTTCTCCTCTTATGCTCCACTTTTTCTCCACTTTTTCTCCACTTTTTCTCCACTTTTTCTCCTCTTATGCTCCACTTTTTCTCCACTTTTTCTCCTCTTATGCTCCACTTTTTCTCTACTTTTTCTCCACTTTTTTCTCCACTTTTTCTCCTCTTATGCTCCACTTTTTCTCCACTTTTTCTCCACTTTTTCTCCTCTTTTATGCTCCACTTTTTCTCCACTTTTTCTCCTCTTAATCTCCACTTTTTCTCCTCTTATGCTCCACTTTTTCTCCACTTTTTCTCCACTTTTTCTCCTCTTATGCTCCACTTTTTCTCCACTTTTTCTCCTCTTAATCTCCACTTTTTCTCCACTTTTTCTCCACTTTTTCTCCACTTTTTTCTCCACTTTTTTCTCCACTTTTTCTCCTCTTATGCTCCACTTTTTCTCCACTTTTTCTCCACTTTTTCTCCACTTTTTCTCCACTTTTTCTCCACTTTTTCTCCTCTTATGCTCCACTTTTTCTCCTCTTAATCTCCACTTTTTCTCCTCTTATGCTCCACTTTTTCTCCACTTTTTCTCCACTTTTTCTCCGTTTTTTTTTATGGTCGGTCTACCCATTAGCTCTGCCATGCATACTGTAGCTCTACACCTACTGCACATGTTACTTTATGATTGACATCTCTTTCGTACCAGAGCTGTCAAAGCCTACTCTGACCCCATATTTGTCATTACTATATTGTCCTTGTACTGTATTATGACATTTGTATCATGTGTTTCATTTCTTGCTGTGTTGCAATTTTTTTGCTGCATCCCAATTGTACCTCTACATTGTTCGAGTTTATGTTATTGTTCTCTCACTCTTATGTGATACTGATTATTGTCATTTTTCATGATTACATGCAGATAAGTCCAATCTGACGAAGGCTCAGGCCGAAACGTCATTTGTAACTTGTTTTGGACAAAAACATATATGCTTATGAAAAATTTTTTTCTTAATACGGACCAATAAAGAGTGATTTTGCATTACTATCCATTGTGACTTACTGACTTAGTCTGGGAGATATAGAGTGCCGAGGTTACTCACTAATTTTATCTATTATTACCTCTGAGCACCTATATACCAGTGAGCAGAGCTTCCTCTACAGTAGTTCTCCTGATTAGGCATGCCCTTACCTCATGAGCAGGGCATTGCAGCTTTGGTAGCAACCATTACGACATGGACTCTGCTGCTGTGGACCCGGGGAGAGTGAGTGCAGATTCATTGCACCCACACTCCTCACATGAAGGGTCCGCACTCCTAGAAAATGGGGGATACGTTCCCTGAGTGTCTCCCCCCCATATTCTAGACGGTCCAGAGTCGTCGTGGGACCCCTTTATTTTTTTTCTTACAATAAATTGGTGAAAGAGGAAATGTTTTGTGGACTGTTTTTTCAAATAAATTTCTTTTGTCGATTTTTTGTTTTTGTTAGTACTGACAGTTTATGATGTTGGGTATCTAATAGACGCCATGACATCACAAACTGCTGGGCTTGATCTCAGGTGACTTTACAGCTAGTATCAACCCGATTTATTACCCCGTTTGCCACTGCACCAGGGCACGGGATGAGCTGGGGTGAAGCGCCAGGATTGGCACATCTAGTGGATGCGCCACGTCTGGGGTGCCTGCGGCCTGCTATTTTTAGGCTGTGAAGGCCCAATAACTATGGACCTTCCCACCCTGAGAATACCAGACCACAGCTGTCCGCTTTACCTTGGCTGGTGATCCAATTTGGGGGGGACCCTACTTTTATTGTGTAATTATTAATATTTATAAAATAATTATAAAAAAGAGCCTGAGGGGACCTCCACATTGGATCCCCAACCACGGTAAAGCTGCCAGCTAAAGTTTTCAGGCTACAGCTGTCTGCTTTACCCTAGCTGGCTATCAAAAATGGGGGGACCCAACGTCATTTTTTTTAACTATTTTTTAAATAGAAAAAATTAATGGGCTTCCCTGTATTTTGATTGCCAACCAAGGTAACGGCAGGCAGATGGGGGTGGCAACCCATAGCTGTCTGCTTTATCTGCGCTGAGAATCAAAAATACCGCGGAGCGCTACGTCATTTTTTTAAAGATTTATTTTTACAGCACTGTGATGTCCAGCAATCAAAATACAGGGAAGCCCATTTTATTTTTAGTTATTTAAATAAATAATTAAAAAAATATATATGGGCTCCCGCTGCATTTTTTGTATTGCTAGCTAAGGGTAATCGAAGCAGCTACTGGCTGCTAACCCCCACTGCTTGGTGTTACCTTCACTGGCATTGGAAAATCCAGGGAAGCATTTTTTATTTTTTTTGCCAAAAAACTACAAAAAAAGGACGTGAGCTTCGCCATATTTTTGTATGCTAGCCAGGTATAGCAGGCAGGTGCTGGAAGAGTTGGATACAGCGCCAGAAGATGGCGCTTCTATGAAAATGCCATTTTCTGAGGCGGCTGCAGACTGCAATTCGCAGCAGTGGGGCCCAGAAAGCTCGGGCCAACCTGTGGTGCGGATTCCAATCCCCAGCTGCCTAGTTGTACCTGGCTGGACACAAAAATGGGGTGAAGCCTACGTCATTTGTTTTCTAATTATTTCATGAAATTCATGAAATAATAAAAAAAGGGCTTCCCTTTATTTTTGGTTCCCAGCCGGGTACAAATAGGCAACTGGGGGTTGGGGGCAGCCGTACCTGCCTGCTGTACCTGGCTAGCATACAAAAATATGGCGAAGCCCACATAATTTTTTCAGGGGGCAAAAAACTTCTGCATACAGTCCTGGATGGAGTATGCTGAGCCTTGTAGTTCTGCAGCTGCTGTCTGTCTGTATGGAGAAGAGCAGACAGCAGCTGCAGAACTACAAGGCTCAGCATACTCCATCCAGGACTGTATGCAGAAGTTTTTTGCCCACCAAAAAAATGACGTGGGCTTCGCCATATTTTTGTATGCTAGCCAGGTACAGCTGGCAGCCACGGGCTGCCTCCAACCCCCAGTTGCCTATTTGTACCCGGCTGGGAACCAAAAATATAGGGAAGCCCGTTTTTTTTAATTATTTCACTTATTTCATGAAATAATTAAAAAACAAATGACGTGGGCTTTGCCCTATTTTTGTGTCCAGCCGGGTACAACTAGGCAGCTGGGGATTGGAATCCGCAGCACAGGTTAGCCCGAGGTTTGTGGGCGCCTCTGCTGCGGATTTCAGTCCGCAGCCGTCCCAGAAAATGGCGCTCTCATAGAAGCGCCATCATCTGGCGCTGTATCCAACTCTTCCAACAGCCCTGGAGCCGGGTGGCTTGTTGGGTAATCATGAGTTAATACTGGCTTTGTTTTACCAGCCAGTATTAAGCCAGAGATTCTTAATGTCAGGCACGTTTGACCCGGCCATTAAGAATCTCCAATAAAGGGTTAAAAAAAAGACACCACACAGAGAAAAAATACTTTAATAGAAATAAATACACAGACACATTAGAGACTCCATCTTTATTACCCCCTGTCAGCCCTCCACGATCCTGCTCTTCTGTCTTCTTTCTTTCTAGTGTAGTAGTAGTGAGGATTGTAGTGAGGAAGGATGAGATTCACCAGCTCATCACTTGGGGCTGGGGAACCTCCATCCTCACTACAATGCTCACTACAATCGGGAAGCAGCGTACAGCCTTCACTCCGTGAGTGATCAGTGCTGGCTGCTAGCGGTAACGCTGACAGACGCGTTACCATAGCAACGGTGCTCTCGGAGCCGCGGTTAGCGGTGACGTCACCGCTAACTGCGTTGCTATGGCAACGGTGATCTCCGTTAATGACCGGCTGTGTCAGCCGGTCCCTAACGGAACGGGGAGTCGACCGTGTGCTAGAGCATGTCGCCGGTACACGGCGATACACATATGTGCACCGTGTACCGGAGAGATGCACTCGCAGGTCCTACATGACGTGTCATAGTCATGTGACCAGTCTGTAGCCAATGAGATAATAGCCACGTGACTGGTCACATGGCTATTTTGACGTCACGATAGGTCCTGCTTCTCTGCTGGCAGTGCAGGTCACCGGGAGGATTCAGCGATCATCGGATGGAATAGCGGCAGGAGACAGAGTGCAGAAGGGATCGCGAGGACCGGTAAGTGTTATGGCAATGTTTATTAACTGTTTGTGTACATTTATAATGCATTTTTATGTGTTTGTGATTGCCTCCCATTATAGCCTATACGTTCGAGTTTGGTTCGTCGAACGTTCGACGAACCGAACTCGAACGGGACCCCCGTTCGGCGAGCCGACCTCCAGCCGAACCGGGACCAGTTCGCTCATCTCTAGTTGTGAGTCTCCCCAATGAATAATAACAAAAATAAAAATTGCAAAGACTGTAAGAAAAATTAAGTTTTAGCATTCTCTACCCCCTACTCTATAGACTTCAATGTCACGAACCCTAGAACGCATATTGGGGGCCTTTTGGTCCCCCATGCTTACATTTTTGCTATTATCTGCAAAATTACTTTAGTTAGAATTTTGAAACTCCAAGTATTCCTAAAGTATGTCCTTGTTGATAATATCCAGTTGTTCATATAATTTTTTTCATAGGCATTATGGTGTAACAATGCTTGTTTGGTGAAAACTACATATGCACGAATTGGGGGCCTTTTAGGCCCCCGCTGTTTTTATCATGTTCTCAGAAGTGTTTGTGTCTCAAGTTACTTTATTTGTACTCAGTAATGCTGGTGGAGGGGCCAGGGTGTGGATAATAACATGTGAGGATGTCATGTGATTTTTGGAGGGAGTCATAAGGCCATGACATCACCTCAGGTCCTCTGAACACAGTAATGAGCTGTGTATAGAGTACTGAGGACAGTATACACTGTGAGTTAATAGCTGAAGGACCTGTGATAAGATAAGCTGTTGAGAGGAAATCTGATTCATTTTCAGTTTCTGTTTCTAAAAAGCTTGCAAAGGCTAGAGTTTGTGAGCCACAAAAATCCAGAGAATTGTACACCACCTAAAAGTATAAAAAGGTAAGAGCTGCTGAGAGTGAGAGGAAGAAGGGGGGACATTACACTTACAGTGTGTCACACACAAGCAAAGAGTGGACAACTCTGATTGTGTTCATTGTTTTTTCTTTTAGTTTGCTAACATCTAGTCAGCAATGGCACAGTCTTCCTCCAAGTGTCTGACTGACCAAGAGATTGAAGCGATTATGTTTCAAAGCGATGATGAAAGTTAACTTTCTTTGTCTGATGAAGAATATCTGCCACCAGCTAATCAAACATCCTCATCCAGTGATTCTTCTGATGATGAAGAAGTGAATCTAGTGGATCCTCAAGAAGTGATAAGTAGAACATCCAAAACAAATGTTTTTTGGGACAGTAATCCTACATTAGTCGGACGTACTCCAATACACAATATTGTGAGACAGGCTCAAGGAGCTGTGGGAAGTCCCAGTTACTTTACCCCTAAAGATGTATTCTGTACTTATTTTTCTGACAATATTGCAGAAGAGGTCCTATTATGTTCAAACCTAGAAGGAAGACGTATCGCTTCTTCAAAAAATAAGTCCTGGAAAAATATCTCAAAAGAGGAACTTTATGCATATATTGGACTTTTACTGCTGACAGGAAGTCAAAAATCATATGATGTCCCAATACGAGAATTATTTCTGGACCCACTTTCTGATCCACATTATAAGGCGACAGTGTCAGTGGGCAGATATGAGGAAATTAGAAGAATCATTCGCTTTGATGATAAGCAAACTCGTGCAGCGAGGTTTGAAACAGAAAAATTAGCCCCTATCAGTTATATCTGGAACATGTTTATCAAAAATTGCACAAAACTTTACAATCCTAGTACTAATGTTACTGTAGATGAGCAACTTCTACCGTTCAGAGGACGCTGCAAATTCATACAATACATGCCAAGCAAGCCAGCCAAGTACGGAATAAAAATCTTCTGGATGTGTGATTCTGCAAATTATTATGGCATAAATGGCGTAATCTACTGTGGCAAAGAGGTTGGTGCACCAGTACAGAAGAATCTGGGGTCTGAAATAGTCAAAACTCTTGCTGTTTCAATATTCAATTCAAGTAGAAACATCACCATGGACAATTATTTCACCAATGTTGAACTAGGCAATTTTCTGCTTGCAAAAACTATTACACTTGTTGGTACTATAAAGCAAAACAGACGAGAAATTCCAGCAGCACTCAAACACAATCGTCAGGGAGCACTTTGAGAGTGTCTTTGGATTCAATAACAAAGCGACTTTGGTATCTTACAAGGCAAAGAAGGAGAAATCTGTAATTTTACTCAGTACCATGCATCACGATTGCAGTGTTGACAGCAATAACCAAAAATTGAAACCAGAAATCATCCTGCATTACAATGCAACAAAAGGAGGTGTAGATAAAATGGATGAGATGGTGGGAGAATATTCGTGTAAGAGGCAAACAAAACGATGGCCTGTAGTACTATTTTCAAATATGCTTGATGTAGCAGCCCTAAATTCATTAATTATTTATACAGAAACTCATCTGGAATTTCATGCACAGAGGAAGGACAGGAGACACATAGTCTTGAAGGACCTTTGTCATGAACTTGTAATGCCTCACATGATAGAGCAAAGCGACTTGAAATGCTTGCCAAAGCAAACTAAAGAAGCAATGAAACGGTGTGAAACAGTTTCAGATTATTCCAGAGCCAGGAGAAAGAAAACAAAAGCATTGTTTCATGTGTCCAAGAAACATAGAGAGGAAAACTGAGCGATATTGTTCCACTTGTAAGGAAAATGTTTGCAAAGAACACTCTTCTGAAAAATAACATGTCAGAATTGTTTGGAAGACTACTGTAATATAATAGAAAAGAAAGTTAGAATAAAAATGTAGCTGCAGCTAGTTTGCTATAGATTTCTATGTGTTTTTGTGTGTTTTCATGTCTTTGCGTGAAATTTGGGAAAAAAAAAGATTTTTTTGGTGTTTTCTGTGAAAAATTATAATTAAAATTTTGTCCACTATTCATATTTTATTGAGCAATTTTGAAATAAACTTGTGAAAGTTATTTAATAGTGATGAGCGAGTACTAAAAAGCTCGGGTGCTCGAAGCTCGGGCCGAGCCTCCCAAGATACTCGTGTACTCGGGCCGAGCAACGAGCCCAATGTTATCCTATGGGAGACCCGAGTATTTTTGTGAAATGACCCCCCGGCAGCATGTAGAAACCCTAAAAATGTCACAAAAGTCTCAGAAGAGTGCTCAAATGACATGGCAACAGCATGGGGAAGACCCCTTGAAGCATTTATCACTCAAAAGTCCCAGCTGTGAACAATTTTGTCCGCGTTTCACGCCATTTTTACGGACTCACCAGAAAACCTTCCAAAATGACCCCAAAATGATTTTTCATGGCAGAAATGTTAAGGGCACATACCCAATAGTGAGATAGAGCTGGTGTATGTTACTTTTTGAGATTAATACATGAAAGATTTTACGTGAAAACATTGTGTGGCACTCCGATGTCCCTGAGAAGAGACGTACATGAAGGCCTCTTGAGTCTAATGTGCCCATTTTGAGGAAGTGAGTCTTTGTAGTATTTTCCTTTGCCAGGGCAGTCCAAAATTGTGAGGTTCACCAATGCCCCTGCATACAGACGTGCATGAGGGCCTGTAAACCTGAAGTGCCCATTGTAAGGAAGTGGGTCTATTGTAGTATAGCCCTTAGGCAGGGCAGCCAAAAATTGGGAGGCTCCACATTGTCCCTGGATAGAGACGTGCATGATGGCCTGTAAACCTGAAGTGCCCATTGTCAGGAAGTGGGTGTATTATAGTATAGCCCTTAGGCAGGGCAGCCAAAAATTGGGAGGCTCCACATTGTCCCTGGATAGAGACGTGCATGAGGGCCTGTAAACCTGAAGTGCCCATTGTCAGGAAGTGGGTGTATTATAGTATAGCCCTTAGGCAGGGCAGCCAAAAATTGGGAGGCTCCACATTGTCCCTGGATAGAGACGTGCATGATGGCCTGTAAACCTGAAGTGCCCATTGGAAGGAAGTGGGTCTATTGTAGTATAGCCCTTAGGCAGGGCAGCCAAAAATTGGGAGGCTCCACGTTGTCCCTGGATAGAGACCTGTTAGGTTCTTAGTGCCTCCGTGCTTGCATTTAAAAACTGCACGTGTGTGCCTGTTGGTGGCAGCTTTCCGCTGCATTTGTGTGAGTTTTGCAAAAACTTGGATATAACGCACAAGTCTAGTGAATACACATCAGCACAGCATTGCAAAATGCGCAAGGGCGTTGTCAACGAACAAGGAAGTGGACGTGATGGTGGTGCAGGCAGAGACCGAGGTTGTGTGCAAGCTCTAATTTCGCCACAACAAAGGGCCACATCTAGTCGCTCGCACGTCCTGTCCCAAATTCTTGGGGATCGCAGCAGTACACCGCTCTTGAACCAAGACCAGTGTCAACAGGTTGTTAGTTGGATAGCGGATAATGCTTCCAGTCAGATTGGCACCACCACAAACACTCTGTCTTCCACACGGTCAAGTGTCAGTAGCCGTGATACTGCACCGCACATTTCAGAACCTGATCCTCCTTCCTACCACCAGGCCGAGTACACGTCCACGGACATTACTGATCCCACACTTGGACACTCGGAAGAGCTGTTCGTTCACGTTTCCATTCACAAATTCTGGCCTCTCGCCAGCTCCTGTTGAAGTGGGCCATGACGAGATTGTATGTACAGATGCCCAAATATTTGAGCAGCCACGTTCTCACGAAGTTGGCAACGTGTCTCAACAAGGGGTGGACGATGATGAGACACAATTGTCAGGAAGTCAGGAGGAGGAGCAGGGTGCGGAAGAGGAAGACGACGTGGTGGATGATCCAGTAACTGACCCAACCTGGCAGGAGGATATGCAGAGCGAGGACAGCAGTGCACAGGGGGAGGGAGGCGTAGCATCCCAACAGGCAGTAAGAAGCAGAGTGGTGGCCCCAGGCAGACGTCAGGCAACTGTTCCCCGGAACAGCACGACACAAGGTGCCTGTACAAATGTTAGGTCTTCCCGAGTCTGGCTGTAATACTATTGTATGTATTGAGGATTTCGATTGCGTTAGGGCAATGACAACCAGAGACGAGTTCTTGGTGCAAGACGTTTATAATATGCAACCAGCAAATATGTACATAAACGGAACAAAAACACAGTAGAACATAAATACAGGAAATACCTTCCAGGGACGGAGCGAAAGGGAATTCCCGGGACCGCGCACCGGACTCCCCCAGGGAGACCACCAAGAGCGAACCCCTATACAGGGACTGTCTGGCAATCACCCCAGAAGCCCTAAATGCGCAGCAGCCGGGACACAAAAGGGCAATAGGTAAGTCCAAAAATGTCCGTACGTGATGTGAGTCCAGAGTGGTATTAAACGGAAGGAACCGGGCAGAAGTGCCGACCAAAGACGGCAAACGGAGTCCGGGCACAGCTAGATGATACCAGATGAAGTCCAGAGTCGGTGTCGGTTGTTTTCCAAGAGGATCCGAATAACAATCAGGAACCAAAAGCAGCAGGGCAGGAGCACACAGGAAGCAGTATACTCAGGCACTGGACTAAGCTTTAGGGGCGGCTTTTAAACAGATGGACAGGAAGTAGGGCAACAGAACAGAAAACTCCATGTTAACAAAGGGCAAGCTCTTTCAAAAGAAAACTGGAAAACCCGGAACTCTGACACTGGAAGTTTTTTAAGTTGGCTCCAGATGATTCTAAAAAGGCCATTTGCAACACCTGCCATGCCAGCATCAGCAGGGGTACCAAAACTAGCAGCCTGACCACCACCAGCATGATCAGGCACATGTCAGCCAAGCACCCGACTTTGTGGGAAGTACAACAGAGTCGAGGAGCAGTGCTTGCTGATGTCACTGCTACATCTTCGCTGGTTGTGCATGCGAGCCAATCCCCTGTCCATGCTGCCTGAGAACAAGCCTCCTCCACTCCTGCACCTGCAGTTGCCTACGCAGAAAGAACACCATCATCAAGCACGTCCTTGTCCCAGCGCAGCGTTCAGTTATCCATTCAGCAAACCTTTGAACGCAGGCGCAAATACACTGCCAACACCCCACATGCCACAGTTCTAAATGCTAACATTTCGCGACTGCTTGCGCTGGAAATGTTGCCTTTTAGGCTGGTTGAGACAGAAGCATTCCGCGACCTGATGGTGGCAGCTGTCCCACGTTACTCGGTCCACAGCCGCCACTATTTCTCCCGGTGTGCCGTCCCCGCATTGCATAACCACGTGTCACAAAACATCACACGTGCCCTGAACAACGCTGTTTCAGCCAAAGTCCACCTAACCACAGACACGTGGACAAGTGCATGTGGGCAAGGCCGCTACATCTCGTTGACGTCACACTGGGTTAATATTGTGCAAGCTGGGACCCAGTCTGAGCGAGGGACGGAACACGTCCTTCCCACACCAAGTCTTGCAGGCCCTACCTCAGTCAGGGTTTCACACACACTCTACAGCTCCGGAATGTCATGCTCCTCAGCCTCCTCCTCCTCCTGCGCATCCTCATCCACTTTACCCTCCACACCAGTCCCAAGCTGGAAGTGTCGCGGGCGGAGGAGGGGACGGTGCGTTCTCCCACTGCTCGGGTCCGGCTGACGTTGCTCTACGGCTGCTGCTGCTCGTTGGCGCTCGAGCGATGGCCGGATCCCGGGGACTCGAGCGGCGCTACTCGCCCGTGAGTGAAAAGGGGTGGTTTGGGTTTTGGGGATATTGTCCGTGACGCCACCCACGGTTGTGGTGATTGTGTGGACACCACCGCTGCTCTGGACGGGGATCCCGGGAGCCTGTGACAGGGAGCAGCTTTGTTGTTATTTCTCCCCTCCGTGGGTAGGGGGGTTGGTTGTCCCGGGGCCTGGTGATGGGGTAGAGATGGATGACAGGCGGGTTGCGGGGCCTGATGAGGTGCAGGGTCGCAGGGGCAGCGCTGTGCCGCACGGCACGGAGGTACTCACTCAGCCCAATGATGATGACACAGTTCACGGTAAAACAAGTGGCTGGATGGACGGGTCACTCGGACGGCTGCGGTTGTTCCTCCCTGCAGGTTAGTGATGACTGTCTCTCCCTGCACCTAAGTTAAGTGTTGGTAGTGATGGTTTCCCAACGGTAACCCGCTCCCCGACCTGGATATGGGCCGGAGGAGCCCCTTTTGCCCACAGGCGCTGGCCCTGGGAGACGGTTGCCCTTGGCGGTGGCGGTGTCTCCCCTTCACGGTTGTACGGTTGCCTTCTATCTGGACTTGGCTGTTTGGAAACCCTGAGGTTCCCTTCACTAAAGGATTTGGCAAATTCACGGCGACACCAAGCCTTGCCGGGATCCGAAAGTCCTCTGCCAATGGTGCTGGCTTCTCTTTGTATACCGGTCCAGGACGGCCGGGTCACCACCCGTCCACGGTCCTTACGGCAGACTCCAATCGGCCTCCACTGCAGACGGTCACCACATCCTGCCAACCTTGCTGTCCTGTCCGGGCCACACACCCGGACCAACTTCAGGCTCTTTGCTGTCACTTTTCTCCTCTCTACTACTTTCCTCCTTCCACTTCCTTAGCTTAACTCTCACTGCCTGTGTTTTCCCTCCTCCTCGGTGGGTGGAGACCAACCGCCTGGCTCCACACCCTGGTGTGGACAACAGCCCCTGGGGAAGGCAACAAGGATTTTGTGTTTTGACTATGATATGCCTGCAGGGAGTGTGGGGTGTTTAAGTGTTGTGCTCTGTGGCCCCTGGCTTGTCCAGGGCGACACAGAAGCACTGCAGCACTGCCTCGGCGAAGCGGCAACAGGCAGTGCTGAAGCTAATCTGCATAGGTGACAAACCCCATAATGCAGAAGAGGTGTGGACAGCTCTGAAACAGCAGGCAGATCACTGGCTCACAACTCTGAACCTAAAGCCAGGAAAGGTCGTGTGTGACAATGGCCGGAACCTGGTGGCGGCTTTGAGGCGAGGCCAGCTGACACATGTTCCATGCGTGGCCCATGTGCTCAACCTCGTGGTTCAGCGGTTTCTAAAGTCATACTCAGAGCTGTCTGATCTGCTGGTAAAAGTTCGCCGCCTGTCTGCACATTTTCGAAAGTCACCTACTGCTTCAGCCGGCCTTGCCGGCTTAAGACGCCGTTTGCATCTTCCGGCACACAGACTGGTGTGTGATGTCCCCACGCGTTGGAATTCAACTCTGCACAAGTTGGTCAGGATATGTGAGCAGAAGAGGGCAGTTGTTGAGTACCTGCATCACCTAAGCCGTCGGGAAATGGGTCAAACTCCACACATAACACCTGAGGAGTGGAGATGGATGTCCGACCTATGCACCATCCGCCAAAACTTTGAGGACTCCACCAAGATGGTGAGCGGCGATGACGACATTATTAGCATCACCATACCGCTTCTCTGCCTTCTAAAATGGTCTCTGCTCAAAAAACAACCATGATGCATTGCAGGCGGAGCGCGATGCGTTTGAGCAAGAAACAGTAGTGGGTGTGGGTGATGATAACACACAGCCCAGCCTCGTCTCATCACAACGTGCAGTGGAGGACTATGACGAGGAGGAGGATGAAGACATGGAGCAACTCTCTGGCCAAATTGAGGATATGACATGCAGTCATATCCTCGGTTCAGCGTGGCTGGCCAGAGGACAGGGTAGATGATGAGGAGGAGGAGGAGGAGGACAGCATGTTCAGTCATCGTGTTGGTCAGGATACTGAAGTGATGGCTGTTAAGAGTCTGGCACACATGGCTGACTTTATGGTAAGCTGCCTGTCTCGTGACCCTCGCGTTAAGAACATCTTGGCCGACAATCATTACTGGTTGGTAACACTGTTAGACCCACGCTAAAAGGAGAACTTTATGTTTCTTATTCCCGAGGCGGAGAGGTCAGGCAAAATGCAGCAGTTCCAGAAGGCCATAGTCACGGAAGTAGGCAAAGCATTCCCCTCACAAAACGCTAGCGGCATAGGTCAGGAATCAGTGGACAACCAAGGCGTACAGCCGAGAGGGGCACAAGTCCAATCCGCCAGAGGTAGGGGAACAGTCTTTAAGATGTGGGACAGTTTTCTCAGCCCCTCACATACCACAGCCCCTGAGGTGAGGGGTAGTGCCACAAGAAATCCTAAGTTTGCCCAGATGCTCAAGGAGTACCTTGCAGATCAAACAACTGTACTCCGACATTCCTCTGTGCCTTACAATTAATGTGTATCCAAGCTGGACACGTGGCATGAATTGGCTCTCTACGCCTTGGAAGTCCTGGCCTGCCCTGCCGCTAGCGTTTTGTCAGAGCGTGTTTTTAGTGCCGCAGGTGGAATCATTACAGATAAACGCACCCGCCTGTCAACTGTAAATGCTGACAGGCTGACTCTGATCAAGATGAACAAGGGTTGGATTTGGCCAGACTTCACCACACACACCAACAGCAAATTACAGCGGAATTTAAAGTTTGTAACGGGAATTTGCCATGTACCTCCACTCACCCATGGTAACACACTTCTGGACTTTGGCTAATCGCTGGACTGCTCCTCCTTCTCCTCATGCGCCATCATGGTGACCGTTACAATAGTTAAGCCGTTGTTTCAGGTATACCCCCAGTGGTAAATTTTTTCGCCCATTCTTTCTGAATGGGCATTACAACGACAGGAGACCCGCTCCTTTGCAATGGGAACAATGTTTTGAGGCCCTCATGCACATCTCTATCCAGGGACAATGTGGAGCCTCCCAATTTTTGGCTGCCCTGCCTAAGGGCTATACTACAATAGACCCACTTCCTTACAATGGGCACTTCATGTTTACAGGCCATCATGCACGTCTCTATCCAGGGACAATGTGGAGCCTCCCAATTTTTGGCTGCCCTGCCTAAGGGCTATACTACAATAGACCCACTTCCTTACAATGGGCACTTCATGTTTACAGGCCATCATGCACGTCTCTATCCAGGGACAATATGGAGCCTGACGCTGCCACCGACTGCCACACACATGCTGTTTTTAAATGCAAGCACGGACGCAATAAGAACCTAACTGGTTTTTAGGAGCGACAATTACTGAGAAGTCTGACACTATCAGACACTGCTGACTGACGTGTATTATACACTAGACTTGTGCGTTATATAATAGTTTGTGCAAAACGCGCACCTGTACGCTGCCACCGACTGCCACACACGTGCTGTTTTTAAATGCAAGCACGGACGCAATAAGAACCTAACTGGTTTTTAGGAGCGACAATTACTGAGAAGTCTGACACTATCAGACACTGCTGACTGACGTGTATTATACACTAGACTTGTGCGTTATATAATAGTTTGTGCAAAACGCGCACCTGTACGCTGCCACCGACTGCCACACACGTGCTGTTTTTAAATGCAAGCACGGACGCAATAAGAACCTAACTGGTTTTTAGGAGCGACAATTACTGAGAAGTCTGACACTATCAGACACTGCTGACTGACGTGTATTATACACTAGACTTGTGCGTTATATAATAGTTTGTGCAAAACGCGCACCTGTACCCTGCCACCGACTGCCACACACGTGCTGTTTTTAAATGCAAGCACGGACGCAATAAGAACCTAACTGGTTTTTAGGAGCGACAATTACTGAGAAGTCTGACACTATCAGACACTGCTGACTGACGTGTATTATACACTAGACTTGTGCGTTATATAATAGTTTGTGCAAAACGCGCACCTGTACGCTGCCACCGACTGCCACACACGTGCTGTTTTTAATGCAAGCACGGACGCAATAAGAACCTAACTGGTTTTTAGGAGCGACAATTACTGAGAAGTCTGACACTATCAGACACTGCTGACTGACGTGTATTATACACTAGACTTGTGCGTTATATAATAGTTTGTGCAAAACGCGCACCTGTACCCTGCCACCGACTGCCACACACGTGCTGTTTTTAAATGCAAGCACGGACGCAATAAGAACCTAACTGGTTTTTAGGAGCGACAATTACTGAGAAGTCTGACACTATCAGACACTGCTGACTGACGTGTATTATACACTAGACTTGTGCGTTATATAATAGTTTGTGCAAAACGCGCACCTGTACCCTGCCACCGACTGCCACACGCGTGCTGTTTTTAAATGCAAGCACGGACGCAATAAGAACCTAACTGGTTTTTAGGAGCGACAATTACTGAGAAGTCTGACACTATCTGGACTGTTTTACACTGTGTACACCAGCCCCAGATATGATGAAGGCTGGTATACGGTCACCACTACCCTGCCTGCCTGCCTGTATACTGCTACAATAGTCCTGACAAGGACTCTTCTGGTCAATAGCCTGTATTCCGACCTGGCTATACCCTGCCTGTATATAGCAACAATAGTCCTGAGAAGGACTCTGCTACTGTACTCCGACCTGGCTATACCCTGCCTGCCTGTATACAACTAGAATAGTCCTGAGAAGGACTTTTGGTCACACTGTTTGCAGCCCTGCAACTGAAAAAGCTATAAAGGGCCGCAAAGCTTTCCCTGAATCAGCGACACTCTCCCTGCACTGACTGTCTGGATAGCTGTGAGCAGAGCACCGCGCGCCGGCCGATATAAAGGCTCGGTCACGCTGTGCAGGCCGGCCAATCACTGCAATTCCACAACTAACAGGGCTGTGGCATTGCAGTGGTCTGCCAGCCAATCCCTGCATGAGGGCTGGCTCTCAAAAGAGCGCCAACATGCAGAAATGAAGACCACGAGTACAGCACGAGTATCGCGAGATTACTCGGTCCCCCGCCGAGCAGCCCGAGTACAGCGATACTCGTGCGAGTACCGAGTAGTTACAAGCATGCTCGCTCATCACTATTATTTAAGTATGTTTTTCTACATTATGTGCATGGGGGCCTAAAAGGCCCCCCATACGTTAATATGTATATTTTTAACGTCATGCGTTCTAGGGTTAAGAATTTATTTAACCCCTTAATGATGAAGCCATTTTTGGCAATTCTGACCAGAGTCAATTTATGAGGTTATAACTTTGGAATGCTTCAGCGGATCCCGGTGATTCTGAGATTGTTTTTTTGTGACATATTGGACTTCATGATAGTGGTAAATTTAGGACGATATTTTTTTGCTTTTATTTGTGAAAAAATCAAAAATGTGATTAAAATTTTTAAAATTTCGCAATTTTTAAATTTTTTATTTTTATGCCCATAAACCAAAGAGTTATCTCACCCACAATGGTTAATAAATAACATTTCCCACTTGTCTACTTTACATCAGCACAATGTTTGAAGAAAAATGTTTTGGGGTTAGGAAGTTAGAAGGGGTCAGAGTTCATCCGCAATTTCCCATTTTTTCCTTAAAATTTACAAAAAGCATTTTTTAGGGACCACATCACATTTCAAGTGACTTTGAGAGGCTTAGGTTACAGAAAATACCCAAAAGCGACACCATTCTAATAATTTCACCCCTCAAAGTACTCAAAACCACATCCAAGAAGTTTATTAACCCTTCAGGTGCTTCACAGGAACTAAAGAGATGTGGGAGGAAAAAAAAATTTATCATTTTATCTAAAGATGTTACTCTAACCCCAATTTATTCACTTTTAGAAAAAAAAAAAAAAACAGAACCCCAAAATTTGTTACCCAGTTTCTATTGAGCGCACTGATACCCCACATGTGGTCAGAAGCCTCTGTTTGGACAAATGGGAGGGCCGAGAACAGAAGGAGCAATACTTGAATTTTGGAACACAAATTTGGCTGAAATAGATTGTGGGCACCATGTCACATTTGTAGAGCCCCTAAGGTAGCTAAACAGCAGAATCCCCCCATATGTGACCCCATTTTGGAAACTAGATAGTACATGGAATTTATCAAGATGTTTGGAGAGCACCTTGAATCCCCAGGTGCTTCACTGAAGTTTATAATGTTGAGCAGTGAAAAAAAAGAGATACATTTTCACCACAAAATTGTTACTTCAACCACGTAGCTTTTTTTTCCCCAAGGGTAACAGGAAAAAATGCACCATAAAATGCATTGTGCAATTTCTCTTGAGTACGCTGATACCTCATATGTGGTGGAAATCAACTGTTTGAGTGCATGGCAGGACTCGGAAGGAAAGGAGCGCCATTTGACTGCAAAATTGGCTGGAATCTTTAGCGGACACCATGTCGCATTTGGAGAGCCCCTAAGGTGCCTAAAGAGTGGAGCTCCCCCACAAGTGACCCCATTCTGGAAACTAGACACCTGAAAGATTTTATCCAGGGGTATAGTGAGTATTTTAAATCCACAGGTACTTCACAGAATTTGATAACCTTAGGTTGCCATATTGAAAATTTTCTTTATTTTTCACAAAAACAAATTTCTCACTTTTTCAAGAAGCAACAGCAAAACATGGATCTCCAGTTTGTTGTACAATTTCTTATGAGGGCAGGGGTACCCCACATGGGGTCAAAAACCTCTGTTTGGACAAACGGAAGGGCTCGAAATGGAAGGAGCACCATTTAAATTTTGGAAAAGTTGAAATAAATTTCAGGCACCATATCATAATCACAGGGCCCCTAAGGTACCTATACAGCAGAAACCCCCCACAAATGACCCCATTTTGGAAACTAGACCCCTGAAGCATTTTATCCAGGGGTATAGTGAGCATTTTAAATCCACAGGTATTTCACAAAAATGTTGCTTCTTCCCTGAAGAAGCTACCATCTATATTATTCCACGAAACGCGCTTTGGAGGGTCTTTTTATGTTGATGTGGGACTATTGAATGGTCACAGCTTGATCCTTTGGGCTGTCAGCCATTATGATACACTTGGGGATGTACTAATGTTATATTCCAAGAATCTTCATTGGATTTTCTAGCTGTAACAGGCAGCCCTTTTGTCTTAAGCTACATATACTGAATCTTATTAGACTTCCCCTCTGTTTCATGTGGTGGTTTTCTTGTCCCTCATCAGCAAGTGGGTTTTTCATTAACATCCAGCACCTTATTGTATTATAATCACATTTTTTTTATGAAAAATTGAATTTTTAATAATTATGTACTCAGTAAAGTTGTTATTTTTATAATTAGCCTATGAATGCTCCTGTCTTTCTCTTATCAACAAAAATATTGCTGTAGCAACAAATTTCTCACTTTTAGGCTATGTTCCCACAATCCGGCAACACTGACTCTGCGGAGATGTGAGTGTTGTCCGCGGGAAAATGCAGCTGCCCATGCCCATGATCAGGGTTCAGGCTGCTCGGACCTTAGCTGTATTCTTCCCACGGGGAACACTCGCGTCTTCACAGCATAAATTGACATGCTGAGGCTCAGGAAGCTGCGCAGGATGTTCGTTTGTGCTGCGGAGAAAATAAGCACAGTGAGCATGAGATTTCCAAAAATCCTTCCACTGTGTTTGTACTGCACAGCACAGTGTTCTGGACACAGCGAAAAGACTCTGTGCCCAAAACACTGCAAATCCTGATCATGGGCACATAGCCTAAAAAGCTAGGATGGATGGATGTGAAAACTGTATAATGTCCCATCCCCTGCATATTCTAAGCTGGCACCCTGTAGTGACTTTCATGTGGCAATAAAGGGTGTTTATCCTTTTAATTAGCCAAAAAATAAATAAATAATTAAAATAAATGACGTGGGGTCCCCCCCATTTTTGATAGTCAGCTAGGGTAAAGAAGACGGCTGCAGCCTGCAGATCACAGCTGGCAGCTTCACTTTGGCTGGTAATCCAAAACGGAGGGCATCCCAGGCTGTTTTTTTTTTTATAATTATTTATAAATAAATAATAAAAAAAAAACAAAAAACGTGGGGATCGCCCAGTGGAGACACGGGGCTCAGTGGGTGTTCTCGTCCACTAAAACCCGCCGCCTTTAGAAAGACAGCATGGCTCAGGGCTCATCCAAACTGAACGCCGGCCTCCTTAACCGTGGGCGTAACACTACTCAGACAACACAGGGTGATGGAACCACAATAATTAGACTTTATTGGATCCCCAAACAATTAACACACATAACACATAACCAGCAAAACACAAATGTAACAGGCAACAGAGTCTCACCCTTCCGCTGGCTCACCAGGGTTTTAGAATGTCCATGCCTCAGAGCTTCCAGGGCCACTTACTCCAATCCAGCAGCACCCCGCTTTTGTCGGGCACCCACCGAGAAAGGAATAGGGCCAGATTTAGGAAGCTGTGTGAGGTCTGCAAAGTCTGTACCAGGTGACTGAACTGTCCCAACCTGAGTGTCCTCCTTAGGTAGTCCTGGTATGATGTTACAATCCTGGCAGCCGGAGTCGAAATCCCTAGGCTGTGGATATGGTCTCCAACCGGAACCGGAGTCCCTAGATTGAAGCCATAAGATATCCTGATCCTCTAGTCAGCTCCTGAGAGCTTAGACTGGATCCATCAGCATCCATTACAACCTAGTGGCTTAAAGAAGTCCCTTTTATAGCCACAGCCTTCCACTTAGATACACTGCGTCCTCATCGATTGGTTGGACAAGAGCGCCTCTCCCATTGGATGAATCTCAAGCTGCATGGACAATGTTCATCCAAATGATGTCTACAGAAAGACTGAGGGTATACATGTAGTCTGGGAGTCACCGACTAGACAATGGCTACTAAGGTAATCACATTAGCAATACACAACTACAATACAATGATTACTGGAAACGTCTGGAGAAACAATACGTCTGGCTTTCAGTGGCCAACACAATTACATGAGTCCAAAAGAGTCTTGTAAAAACAATCTATCATCCTGTCTGGCTGAATGTTAAGAAACTTTAACCCATGAGAGTCCATGTCGTCACATTCCTCCCCCTTCTTAATATTAGCCAGACATGATAGGCTTCCGATCATCCTTCTCCTCTTGTCAGGAAAGCCCATCCGCATTTCCATGGTTCTTACCCTGTTTATGGGAGATGGAAAAATTGTAAGATTGTAATGCCAGACTCCACCTGAGCAAGCGTCCGTTGTCCCCGGCAGTGAAATTTAGCCAACTCAATGGATTGTGGTCAGTGAGGACTGTGAACTCATTGCCATAGAGGTAGGGCTGCAATTTTTTTCAGGGCCCAGACTATGGCCAGGCATTCTTTTTCAATGGTGGCGTAAGCCCTCTCTCGGTCCAACAGCTTCCGGGAGAGGTACGCTATCGGATGTTCCTCACCGTTGTCCCCCACTTGGCTAAGTACAGCTCCTAGTCCTGTGTCCGATGCGTCTGTTTGGACAATGAATCTGCGACGGAAGTCAGGAGCAGTCAAGACTGGGCTTTGGGCTAGCCGGTCTTTCAATTGGAGGAACGCAGTTTCACATTCTGGGGTCCAGATAAGGTTACGGGCATATCTTTTGGTTGTGAGGTCAGTGAGCGGTTTTGCTATGGTACTGTAATTGGGAATAAATTTTCGATAGTAGTTTGCGGTTCCTAGAAACTCACGGACCTGTTTTTGATTGACCGGGCGTGGCCACTGGATAATGGCTTCTACTTTTGCAGGTTCGGGACGAATGCACCCACTTCCCACCCGATGTCCCAGGAATAGCACTTCGGCCATCCCCATTTGGCATTTGTCAGGTCGGATGGTGAGCTGGGCTTTGGCTACCCTCTGCAGCACCTGGGACACATGCTGAAGATGCTCTTCCCAAGTGTCGCTGAAGATAGCGATGTCATCCAAATAGGCCTGGGCATACCCCTGACATCCCTCTAGTAAATGGTCTACCATCCTCTGAAAGGTGGCTGGGGCATTTTTCATCCCAAAAGACATGCTGGTAAACTCAAAGAGGCCAAAAGGGGTTATGAAGGCTGATTTTTCTTGAGCGTCTTTTGTGAGTGGGATCTGCCAGTATCCCTTGCTCAAATCGAGGGTAGATATAAACCGAAACTCCCCTAACCTATCTAGTAGTTCATCCACCAGGGGCATGGAGTAATCGTGACCTCATTGAGCCGTCTATAGTCCACACAGAAACGAGTACTCTTGTCCTTTTTTGGCACCAACACCACACTGGCAGCCCATGGGCTATGGGAGGGAACTATGACTCCCATATTTAACATGTCATCCACCTCGGCCTTCATCATTGCCAACACAGGAGGGGTCACCCGGTAGGCGGGTTGTCTTAGTGGGGTGGCTGCCCCTGTATTGACATGATGCTGGACCAGGGGGGTTCTACCAGGCTGACTGGTGAACAGGGTTTCATATGTTCCGAGTGTGTCTGATATCTGTCGCTTCTGTGATGGACAAAGCTGCTCCCCTAGTGATACATCTTTTACCCCCATTTCCCTTTTGGAGTCCACTAATAGGTCTGGGATCTGGTCCAACTCTGGATCATCTAACTCTGGACAGCAAACTGCTAAATTGGTGACTTCTCGTTCCTCATAAGCTTTTAGCCTGTTGATGTGGTAGGTACGCTCACGAACACCTGCTCGATCCAGGGCCACGGTGTAGTCAGTATTACCACATTTCTTGGTAATGAGGAATGGACCCGCCCACGTGGCTTGCAGCTTGTTTTTCAGCACCGGTACTAGTACTAGGACCTTCTGTCCACAGGCAAATTCTCGGGCCCGGGCAGTGCGGTCATAACATCGTTTTTGCCTTTCCTGAGCCACTTCTAAATTCCCATGGGCTAACGCCATGAGGTGCCTCATCCTTTCCCTAAACTTTTGAACATAGTACAGTACGGGAACCTCTTCTGTGGAGAAGGTGCCCTCCCAACTCTCTCGTACCAGCTCTAGGGGCCCTCGTACTTTTCGGCCGTACAGCAATTCAAAGGGAGAGAACCCAGTGGAGTCCTGCGGCACCTCCCGGTAAGCAAAAAGGAGCTGCTGCAAGTTTTTCTCCCAGTCCCCCCCTTCGGTCTCCACATATCGGCTAATGAGCTGTTTTAGCGTTTTGTTGAAGCGCTCACACAATCCATTTGTTTCAGGATGGTAGGGGGTTGTGCGCATGGGGCGGACTCCATGTTTTTCCCACAGGGTGTGAATCAGTTCACTTTGGAACTGTGCCCCCTGGTCAGTCAATACTTCCTGTGGAAACCCTACCCAGCTAAAGATGTCCAGTAGAGCTTGAGCCACGTGCTCTGCATCTATGGAGGTTAAGGCAACGGCTTCTGGGTAACGGGTGGCAAAGTCTACCAGGGTGAGGATGAATCTTTTTCTACTGCGGCTGGGGATGGCTAAGGGGCCTACTATATCAATGGCAACTCTCTGGAATGGTTCTCCTATCAAGGGCATGGGTTGAAGTGGGGCACGGCATGGGGCTCCCCCCATACGCTGACACACTGGGCAAGAGGCTCTGTATTTTTGCACTTCTTGAGTGACCCTTGGCCAGAAAGAAACTACGCAGCAGGTGGGCCTGAGTCTTTTTGGTCCCCATGTGCCCAGCCGCAGGAACATCATGAGCTAAACGCAATAGTTGGGGTCGGTATTGCTGGGGTACCACAAGCTGATGTACACTGGTCCAGGGTTTTTCTGGGCAGGATGCGGGCTTCTCCCGATATAAGAGGCCTTTTTCCCATCTATATACAGTGCCTACAAGTAGTATTCAACCCCCTGTAGATTTAGCAGGTTTACACATTCGGAATTAACTTGGCATTGTGACATTTGGACTGTAGATCAGCCTGGAAGTGTGAAATGCACTGCAGCAAAAAAGAATGTTATTTCTTTTTTTATTTTTTTTTTTTAAATTGTGAAAAGTTTATTCAGAGGGTCATTTATTATTCAACCCCTCAAACTACAAGAATTCTGTTTGGTTCCCCTAAAGTATTAAGAAGTATTTCAGGCACAAAGAACAATGAGCTTCACATGTTTGGAATAATTATCTCTTTTTCCAGCCTTTTCTGACTAATTAAGACCCTCCCCAAACTTGTGAACAGCACTCATACTTGGTCAACATGAGAAATACAAAGGAGCATTCCAGGGCCATCAGAGACAAGATCGTGGAGGGTCACAAGGCTGGCAAGGGGTACAAAACCCTTTCCAATGAGTTGGGCCTACCTGTCTCCACTGTTGGGAGCATCATCCGGAAGTGAAAGGCTTATGGAATTACTGTTAGCCTTCCACGGCCTGGACAGCCTTTGAAAGTTTCCACCCGTGCCGAGGCCAGGCTTGTCCGAAGAGTCAAGGCTAACCCAAGGACAACAAGGAAGATCTCATGGCAGTGGGGACATTGGTTTCAGTCAATACCATAAGTAACGTACTCCACCGCAATGGTCTCCGTTCCAGACGAGCCCATAAGGTACCTTTACTTTCAAAGCGTCATGTCAAGGCTCGTCTACAGTTTGCTCATGATCACTTGGAGGACTCTGAGACAGACTGGTTCAAGGTTCTCTGGTCTGATGAGACCAAGATCGAGATCTTTGGTGCCAACCACACACGTGACGTTTGGAGACTGGATGGCACTGCATACGACCCCAAGATTACCATCCCTACAGTCAAGCATGGTGGTGGCAGCATCATGCTGTGGGGCTGTTTCTCAGCCAAGGGGCCTGGCCATCTGGTCCGCATCCATGGGAAGATGGATAGCACGGCCTACCTGGAGATTTTGGCCAAGAACCTCCGCTCCTCCATCAAGGATCTTAAGATGGGTCGTCATTTCATCTTCCAACAAGACAACGACCCAAAGCCCACAGCCAAGAAAACCAAGGCCTGGTTCAAGAGGGAAAAAAATCAAGGTGTTGCAGTGGCCTAGTCAGTCTCCTGACCTTAACCCAATTGAAAACTTGTGGAAGGAGCTCAAGATTAAAGTCCACATGAGACACCCAAAGAACCTAGATAACTTGGAGAAGATCTGCATGGAGGAGTGGGCCAAGATAACTCCAGAGACCTGTGCCGGCCTGATCAGGTCTTATAAAAGACGATTATTAGCTGTAATTGCAAACAAGGGTTATTCCACAAAATATTAAACCTAGGGGTTGAATAATAATTGACCCACACTTTTATGTTGAAAATGTATTAAAATTTAACTGAGCAACATAACTTGTTGGTTTGTAAGATTTATGCATCTGTTAATAAATCCTGCTCTTGTTTGAAGTTTGCAGGCTCTAACTTATTTGCATCTTATCAAACCTGCTAAATCTGCAGGGGGTTGAATACTACTTGTAGGCACTGTACCTCCCCCTGATTTCCTCCCCCAGGTTGGGCGGCCGCACTACGGATAAGCTCTAGGGTGGGGTCTGACAGTTGAGCTTCCCTGAACTCCTTACAATCTATCTCCCCCCAATCAATGGCCACAGTTGGGTCTGATGTACTCCCATTTGTTGGCTCTGATGAGGAGGCTGAAGATTGAGGAGGAGGGTTCTCCTCTGATGCGTTGGAAGAAAGACCTGTACCAGGATGGTGTTTGGCTTGGCTGCGGGTGATGGCGGTGACAAACTGGCTGGATAGTCCTTGTCCTAGGTCATTTCCCAAAATTACAGGGGTGGGGAGGCCGTCCATGAGCCCCACTTCAACCTCTCCTTGGTCAGTTCCCCAGTCCAACTGCACTCGTGCCAGAGGGATGTTCGAGCGCTGGCCCCCAGCAAGGGTGATGGTCACTTGGCGGCCAGGTAAATGATGTTCTGTGGGAACAATATCTGGGCTGACCAGGGTGATGGAAGATCCCGAGTCTCAAAGTCCCTGAGCCTGTATATCACCGACCTTGACTGTCTGGATGTGGGGATGGAGGTTGGCTGGGGTACGGTGTCCGACCTGCCGTAGGGTGTGGACTGGATAAACCACTTCCTCAGTTATTGGTGTTTCTCGGGAGTAGCATTCCTCAGGTCTCGTTGGTTCATCTCGGCATATGTTGACTGGTAGATGGGCTCCAGGCATGGGGCCCCGGTTTTGTAGACACTCTTTGGCCATGTGTCCAAGGCGCCCACACGTATAACAGCGCCGTGGGTTAGACAAGTCACCCACCCTGTTGGTAAACCTTTGTCTTGTTGGGGCTTCTGTGGGGTAATGAGTTAGTCCAGCACGTGAGTCTGGGGGTTGCTTGGATCCATGGTTGAGGGACCTCCTCAGATTGGTGGGCCTATTGGGCCTCCAGCTGGGTTGGTTGGCTGTAAATTCGTCAGCCAATCGCGCTGCTTGCTCTGGGGTGTTGGGCTTCCTGTCAGCTACCCATTCTCGGATTTCCGGGTCCATCTGCTCCAGCAGCTGTTCAAACACTATCACATCCCGGAGGGCAGCAGCGGAGTGGGCAGCCTGACCATCGAGCCAGCGATTACAGTGTCGTCGGAGTTGACTGCCAAATTCAACGTACGAGACACCCTGGCGAGATATAGTCCAGAACTTAGTGCGATGTCTCTCGGGTGTTATGGTAAAAAGGGCCAACAAAGTGTCCTTAATAATTCCGTAGTCCAAGCAGTCCTGAGGCCCAAGTGGTCGGACAGCCTCCTGGGCACGGACCGGCAAGCTTGTCCACAGGTATTTGAACCACTCATCTGTGGGCACCTGGTGCATACGCATTAGCCTCTCAAAATTTTGCAAGTGTTCATCTATCTCAGTGCTGAAATAATTAAACACTGGCACATCCCTGTAGCGAAGATGACTTCCTTGGTGGTGGTCTATCCTGGAGGTAGGTGCTGATGGTAAGGAAATTGGAAATCCAAACACAAATTGCAGAACACCAGCCCTCTCTTCCCTTGAAGCTTCAGGCCCCATTGCAGTAAACAGTTCCTTGACTCGGTCTGCTTGGGTTTGGTTTGTTTCCAGACTGTCACTGGATCTAGGATGAGATACAGGGTTTACCTCCTCTGATACCACAACGGCAGTGTCCTCATCATCCTCTGCATCATTCTGGGCATCCCAACAGACTAATTTCCGGATCAAGTCTGACCGCGTGTCAGTGTTCCCGTATTCAATCTTTCGCATCTAGCACAGATCCTGTAGCATCCATTTACTGCTGCAGTCGTAACTCCTCTCTGGTCCTTGTCCCATGGCTGAGCTAGTGGGGTTGGACATGGCAGTGTCCGAAACCTGAATGCCTCCCCTATGGCCTGCTGGGTATGCTTATGTGCCTCCCTGGTTGTTGAGCCCTGGACGGTGTCCACGAACACCAGTCCGCTGCAGCTCCCCTGGGTAAACCAGGCTGAGTAGAATCCCACTGCTGCCACCAATTGTGGAGACACGGGGCTCAGTGGGTGCTCTCGTCCACTGAAACCCGCCACCTTTAGAAAGACATTGTGGCTCAGGGCTCATCCCAACTGAACGCCGGCCTCCTTAACCGTGGGCGTAACACTACTCAGACAACACAGGGTGAGGGAACCACAATAATTAGACTTTATTGGATCCCCAAACAACTAACACACATAACACATAACCAGCAAAACACAAATGTAACAGGCAACAGTCTCACCCTTCCGCTGGCTCACCAGGGATTTAGAATGTCCATGCCTCAGAGCTTCCAGGGCCACTTACTCCAATCCAGCAGCACTCCGCTTTTGGCGGGCACCCACCAAGAAAGGAATAGCGCCAGATTTAGGAAGCTGTGTGAGGTCTGCAAAGTCTGTACCAGATGACTGAACTGTCCCAACTTGAGTGTCCTCCTTAGGTAGTCCTAGTATTATGTCGAAATCCCTAGGCTGTGGATATAATCTCCAACCGGAACCGGAGTCCCTAGATTGAAGCCATAAGATATCCTGATCCTCTAGTCAGCTCCTGAGAGCTTAGACTGGATCCATCATCATCCATTACAACCTGGTGGCTTAAAGAAGTCTCTTTTAAAGCCACAGCCTTCCACTTAAATACACTGCATCCTCATCGATTGGTTGGACAAGAGCGCCTCTCCCATTGGATGAATCTCAAGCTGCATGGACAATGTTCATCCAAATGATGTCTACAGAAAGACTGAGGGTATACATGTAGTCTGGGAGTCACCGACTAGACAATGGCTACTAAGGTAATCACATTAGCAATACACAACTACAATACAATGATTACTGGAAACGTCTGGAGAAACAATACGTCTGGCTTTCAGTGGCCAACACAATTACATGAGTCCAAAAGAGTCTTGTAAAAACAATCTATCATCCTGTCTGGCTGAATGTTAAGAAACTTTAACCCATGAGAGTCCATGTCGTCACACGCCCCATATTGGATTACCAGCCAAGGTGCGGTGGCAAATGAGGTAATAAATGGGGTTGATACCAGCTGTAATGTCACCTCGCATCAAGCCCAGCTGTTAGTGATGTCACGGTGGCTATCAGATACCCGACATCCCGAACTGTCAGTAATAAAAAAAAAACTACAAAAAAATGTTTTATTTGAAAAAACACTCCTCAACATAATCCCTCTATCACCAATTTATTGAAAAGAAAAAAAAGAAAAATCCGGTCCGCAGTAATCCATTTTGGAGGTCCCATGATGACTCTGGACCTTGTAGAATATGAGGGCACGCTCAGAGAATGTATCCCCCATTTTCTAGGAGTGCAGACCCTCCATATCAGGAGTGTGGGTGCTATAACACTGCACCTACTCTCCCCGAGTCCACAGCAGAGAAGTATGAGCGGCAGTGAGCTCAGTGCCTCACTGAACACAGATTACATAGGTAAGGATGGTTGACCTCTAGGAGATCAACATCCAACACCGCGGAGACACCATCACGTGTTTCTCAACGCAGTGACACTAGAACAAGGCCCCCTGGGAAAATATGGAAAACAAGAATGCCGCGAAGAAGCCATGACATGTTTCTCAACGCTGGCAGGAAATTAGCCAGGTCTTACACGGGGAAGGAACAAACACAGGAAGGGCAGTCTCCAGTCAATGAAACTGCCTATACCAAATCATGGGATCCATCCACAGACAGCTGTTTCGGGGTATTTGCCCCTCATCAGTGTGGAGTAGGAAACTGGCTAGTGGGAGAAATGCCTAGTAGAAGACTACATAGGTAAGGATGGTTGACCTCTGGGAGATCAACATCCAACACCGTGGAAACACCATCACGTGTTTCTCGACGCAGTGACACTAGAACAACCAAGCAACAATACCTTTCGTGGTACCCATGCGGTCGACAAAAATAAGCATGGAACGCCTTAGCGGCGGTACGGCCGGTAAGGTCCTTAACTGGGACAACCACCATGAACCTGGAATAGTGGTCTACAATGGTTAGAGCGTAGGTGTACCCACTTCGGCTGGGGGTGAGCTTTACATGGTCGAGGGCAACCAGCTCCAGCGGTTGATGCGTAATGATCGGGTGTAGGGGTGCCTTCTGGCTGGCCTCGTCCTTCCTTCTCAATGTGCAGGGGCCACATTCTCGGCACCAGGCCTCCACGGATTCCCGCATTCCACTCCAATAGAACCGCTCTCTCAACAACATCTCCAGCTTCTTCCACCCGAAGTGCCCAGCACCATCATGGTATGCTTGCAGGACGGTGGGCACGTTAACCTGGGGAATCACCAGCTGGTGAATCTTCTCGTGGGTCTTCGGATTAATCAGCTCACGATACAACTTCCCCTGGTGTAGGTACAGCCGGGTCCGTTCTCGCCATAGACGTTGGGCTTCGGCAGGGGCGGCAGGGTCTATCCCAGCAGAACCCTGTTCCACCAGGGTCTTGACCAGGCGGACAGCAGGTGCCTGGTCGTTGGCTTCCTGCCACTCCTGACTGGGCAGCGGGTCCAGGTTCACCCGTTGTTGATGGACATGCACCTTCTCAGTTAGCGGCCGGTGAAACGCAGGCAACTCGATCTCTTCGAGGTCGTCATCCTCTGGCCCCTCTTCCGACATGTGGGGCATCCGGGAAAGTACATCGGCATTAACGTTGGTACGGCCGGCCCGGTATTTGATGGTGAAATCATAGTTGGCTAACCTGGCCACCCACCGCTGCTCCAACGCGCCCAGCTTGGCTGTATCTAGATGGGTCAGTGGGTTATTGTCCATGTAAGCGGTGAACTTGGCTGCTGCCAGGTAATGGCGGAACCGCTCGGTGATAGCCCACACCAGTGCTAAGAGCTCAAGCTTGAAAGAGCTGTAGTTCTCAGGGTTCCTCTCAGTCAGCTGGAGTTTTCGGCTAGCATAAGCAATTACCTTCTCCCTTCCATCTTGGACCTGGGATAGAACAGCCCCCAAGCCCACATTGCTGGCATCGGGGTAGAGGATGAATGGGCGGCTGTAGTCAGGGTACGCTAGGATTTCCTCTCCGGTCAGAGCCGCTCTCAGCTGGTGGAAGGATTCCTCATGCTTTTCTTCCCACACCAATGGGGCTCCTAGGGGTCTACCCCCCCTTGGTCTGTCCCACGAGGAGGTCTTGCATGGGGGCAGCCATCTTCGTGTACCCCTTGATGAAGCGACGGTAATATCCCACCAGGCCCAGGAACTGCCTCACTTCCCTCACCGTGGTCGGTCTCGGCCAGTCTTGGATGGCGGTGATCTTCTCGGGGTCGGGGGCGACACCTTCCGCACCAACCACATGTCCAAGGTACTGCACTCTGGGCTTCAGCAGATGACACTTTGAGGGCTTCAACTTCATCCCATACTTAGCAAGGGACGCAAACACCTCGGCTAGGTGCTCCAGGTGGGCTTCATACGTCTGTGAGTACACAATCACATCATCTAGCTACAGCAAGACGGTCTCGAAATTTAGGTGTCCCAGACAGCATTCCATCAGCCGTTGGAAGGTCCCGGGGGCATTGCACAGCCCGAACGGCATGCTGTTGAACTCGCAGAGTCCCATAGGAGTGGCGAAGGCAGTCTTCTCTCGGTCTTCCGGCGCCACGGCCACCTGCCAGTACCCACTGGTGAGGTCAAGGGTGGAGAAGTAGTTAGCGGTTCTCAGCGCGGCCAGGGACACTTCAATGCGGGGCAGAGGGTAAGCATCCTTATGCATTATCTGGTAATCTTCCGGTAATCCACACACATCCGCATGGTACCATCCTTCTTCTTAACCAGCACCAACGGGGCGGCCCAGGGACTACAGCTGTCCCTAATAACCCCCGCCTCCTTCATGTTCCTCAACATGTCTTTGGCGCATTGGTAGTGTGCGGGGGGAATAGGCCTGTATCTCTCTTTAATAGGGAGGTGTGCACCGGTAGGGATGTGGTGTTGGACCCCTTTAATCTGCCCAAAATATAGAGGGTGTTTGCTAAAAATTCGCTCATACTCCTGTACCACCCGGTATAGCCCTTCCTTGTGGTGTGTGGGGGTATCCTCAGTGCCGACGTGTAGCTCTCGACACCACTCGTCTAACTCCCCCAGGGATGGGGGAGAACTGGCAGTAGGTGGGGAGATCGGGGGAATGGCCTCATGGATGGTGTGGGGATCTAGAGTGAGCAATTTGGCAAAGGTAGCGTACCGGGGGAGCCTAACCTCTTCCTCCCCACAGTTCAACACTCGTACGGGCACTCTCCCTTTCTTGACGTCTACCACCCCTCGGGCGGCCATTACTGTGGGCCAGTGTTCGGAGGGCATGGGCTCTATCATGGCGGGATAGTCTCGCCCTTGGGGCCCTACCGCTGCCCTACACCAAATCATCTCGCTCCTGGGAGGCACAATCAAAGGGGCTGCGTCCATGCCTCTCACTCCTCCAATCTCTCCCCCTGTTGAATTCACATGCTGGCGATACATCAGGGCCCGGATCTCACACTGCACAGCTCTCTGTCGGCTCCCCGCCGCCGTGGCGGCCAGCTGCTGCAGTAGGGTCAGCACATCACTCATACAGTGCTCCATCACATTAGTACCTAGCACTACCTTCGGGTTATGATCACTGGGTTCATTCATTATCACAATCAAACCCTGGTGTTGCAGTTCAGCTTGTCCCACAGTCATGGCCACTTGTTTGTACCCTACTTGGGTCAATGGGAGTCCATCAGCGGCAATTAGTGTCATACTAGTATCTGGGGGGGCTAGTTCGTCCTTTCCCCAATACAGCTGATACAGTGTGTATGGGATTGTGATTACCTGCGATCCAGTGTCCAGGAGAGCCATCAGCAGGATGCCGTCCACTGCCAGGGGTATGATGGGCCGGGTTCCGATGTACCGGTTCCGCCAGTCGGGAGGGCCACTGGGTTCTACTCCTGAGGATTGGCCCGTGGCCCCAGGGGTTGCTCATTTAACGGACACCATCGGGAGTAGTGGCTGGGCTTCCTGCACCTGTAACAAATCGGAGGTCCATACCGTGAGTCATTGGCCCTCCTCCGCTGCAACCAGGGGATGTCCTCGGGGCTGTCGGCGAGCTGCATCTTCCCCGGGGGCGGGGACCTGGTCGGAGGCTGGAGTGCGGTGAGGATCTTGGAGAGGTCCCCATCCATGCGGCGGACTTGGGCAGCCAGTTCCTCCATCATTCCGCTTGGGGCTGCAGGTATCGGAGGTGTTGGGAGGGCAGGGGCCACCACGACGGGAGCCGTCTCAGCTGGCCACGGGGCTGTCTCAGGGACTTCCGATGCTGGGGGCTGCAGGGCTTTAATGGCCCGTTCATTTAACACGGCAAAGCCCACATCAGGGTGTTCCAGGGCCCACAGCCGGAGTTGTTTGCGGTCCTCCGAGGACCTCATCCCCTGCACAAACTGCTCCACTAGCATTTTGTTGCTGTCCGCATCGTTGATGGTGTCTACCCGCTTCAGTGTGCGGAGGGCGGTTTGCAGATGCAAAGCGTAGTCCCGAATGCTATCCGCGGGCCGCGGCATTGATAAAACTACATCCGCAGCTCGGCCTCGGTACGGGTCTCGAAGGCAGTCTGTAAATTCTCAAAGATGGTGGCTACAGAGGACCGGTCCCCCTCGGCCCAGGTATCCGCCTCCTGCTCAGCCGCGCCGGTTAGCTGCCCCAGTACTACCGCTGCACGTTGCTTATCAGTTAGGGGGTATAGTTCTAGTAGCGGGTTAAGCTTCTTCCGGAAGACCTGCAATGCGTCAGGTTTCCCATCGTTCTGCGGCAGCCAGGTAGCTCCGGAAAAAATGCAAAAGCCTGAGGATCCCCATGAAGTACAGGTATAATAATGTTTTAATGATGTGCTGGGCATCATGTGATGTATATGTCGCGGGCGGGGAGGGGACGCTGCGCTCACCACTCTCGGGTCCGGCGCTGCTGCTGCCTTGCTTCCTGCTCGGTGGCTTGAGCGGTGGGCCGGATCCCGGGGACTCGAGCGGCGCTCCTCGCCCGTGAGTGAAAAGGGGAAATGGTGTTGGGGATTTATTGTCCGTGACGCCACCCACGGTTGTGGTGAGGTTGTGACACCACCGCTGCTCTGGATGGGGATCCCGGGAGCGATAACTGAGAGCAGCTTGGATGTTGTTTTCTCCCCTCCGTGGATAAGGGGGTTGGTTGTTCCGGGGCCCGGTGAGGGAGGGATGGCAGGCGGGTTACGGGGCCTGGTGAGGTGCAGGATTGCGGGGGCAGCACGGTGCCGCACGGCACGGTGTTACTCACTCAGCCAATGATGAATGCAAAGTCTCCGGTAAAACAAACGGCTGGATGGACGGGTCCCACAGACGGCTGTGGTGTTTCTTCTCCCGGTAGGTTGGTGGTGACTGCCTTTCCCTGCACCTGTGCTATGTTCACGGTTCCAATGGCTTCCCACCGGTAACCCGCTCCCCAGCTTGGATGGATGCTGAGGGAGCCCCTTTTGCCCGCAGGCTCTGGCCCTGGGAACTGTAGCCTTGGCGGTGACTGTGTTTCCCTTCACGGTTTGAGCTTTTGCCTTCAATCGGGTCTTGACTGCTGGGAAACTCTGGAGGTTCCCTTCGCTAATGGATTTGACCGGTTTTACGGCGACTCCTAGCCTGGTCGGGGTCTGTAAGCCCTGCCAAATGGTGCTGGCTTCTCTTCGCTCCCCGATCCGGTACCGGCTGGCCACCGCCCATCCCCGATCCTTACGGTTTACTCCAATCAGCCTCTCCTGCAGACGGTCACCACCATCTGCCAACCTTGCTGTGTCTGTCCGGGCCACACACCTGGACGCCTTCAGTCTCCTCCACTACCACTTCACTCCTCACTTCAACTCCTCTCCAAACTGATCTCTCTACTCGACTCCCTTCCTTTTCCCGCCTCCAGGACTGTGAACTCCTCGGTGGGTGGGGCCAACCGCCTGGCTCCACCCTCTGGTGTGGACATCAGCCCCTGGAGGAAGGCAACAAGGATTTTTGCTTGACTTCGATGTGCCTAGCCGGGGTGTGGGGTGTGTTGCCGCAGCACCTGTGACGTCCTGGCTTGTCCAGGGCACCACATATACGCTGCAGCCCTATCATCTTCTGTGATGTATAAGCCCAAGTATTTCCTGTGATTTATATGGTAAAGCTCAAATGCCTCCTGTGATAAACATCATACTGCCCCAGTGTCTGCTGTGATGTATATGCTCCAGTGTTTCCTGTGATGCATAAGTCCCAGCCCCAGCATCTCTTTTGATGCATATAGTCCAGCTCCAGCATCTCCTATGTGATTGAAGTGGCCGCAGGTCTGACCGCGGCTGAGTTCCCATAATCTGTGCCAACAAAATCCCCACGCTCAGATTTTATGCAAGGGTACATTTCTTTACTGGTAAACATCTCAATGACACACGCAGCTGGCTTAGCAGCACACATAACCAGGGCTTGCTATCCGGATCCTTAACTTCAGACACACGGCGCAGAACACAAAAAAAACAGCAATGATAAACAAGAATTCTGTCCCTGACTTGCCTTATAGGTTACATTACCAGTCCAAAACACAAGGAGGGAGGGCTCCCACGTAGCAGGCCTGGACTCCGGGTAAACGACGGCGACTCCAAGGAGCAGAGATGGGGAAATCTTCAGCTCTCTCGCCAGAGGACTAGCTTACTGTCTCTTGGAATGGAGGAAGGAGATGGTCCGGAGGTCCCTTGAGTCCAGGATCACATCTGCAGCAGTTCTGGCAATCCCTCACACGTCAGCGATGAGGGCAGTCCGAGGCAGGTCTGTTCAGGTACAGCTCCAGTAGCTCAGTGTCTTTTTTCTCGCACTTTTTTTCCTGTACAACCAGTGCCTGTGGGAGAGGATCAGATTTTACAGCGTCCGCCCCTCGAGCAATTTCAGCACTTGTCCACAAGGTGGCAGCACCATCCTGTGTAATGTCAGTCTCCATGTCTTTTTCAGTCACAACACAGTCAGAGCTGCTCGCATCGTTACATATCCCCCCACTGAAAGGTTGGCAGTCCCTGTCAACATTCACAGGTTCCAGGGCAGCGAGGACTGATGCCGTGGCAGGAGGAGGCTGAGAAGCGGGCCATACATACAGGTCCCTATAAGACTGCCCAGGAAGAACCCCGGCAGTGGTGCGGGTAGTACGCCGCAGAGGTTGATTTCCCTCCACTCTATCACCGGTTACACTCTCTACCTCTGTCAGTTCCCTAGAGGGAGGGCCAGTCTGCGCAGGCGGGTAACCAGTCCCGGAGTCAACAAGGTCACTATGCTGAGTAATGTCAATGGTGTCAGTCATGTCAGCAGTGTCGTCCTCACCGGGTACTGTGGTCAGGGAGTCAGGCTGGGATCGGCAGGGGCGCAACATATTCCGGTGCAAGGTGCGAGAGTTGCCGCTATCTTCACCCCGTATTCTGTACACATGACCATCAGGGTAGGGGCGCTCAACTACCCGATAGACTTCAGCTTCCCACTTAGCTCAGAGTTTTCCTTGAGGCTCGTTAATACGAACCAGGACTAGCTGTCCTACTTCTAAGGGTTCTTCCTGTACGGGGAGCGGGTCAGCATGTCTCTGGCCCCGGATTTGTTGGCCTACCAGTCGGTATACAGTTTCCATCTTCTGACGATGAGTGTGTAGCCAGGATCGATAGGTACCGCCGGTATTTTTTTCAGGACTGGTCAGGTTTAGGTCATGGACCCCTTTTCCTGGGCGGCCAAAGAGAAGGGTGTGTGGGGTAAAACCCGTCATGGAGTGGACTTGATTGTTGTAGGCCCACACTAGATCTGGGAGGAATCGGGGCCATTGGCCTTTCTTGTCATCGGCTAAGGTGCGGATCAACTGGAGTAGAGTCCGGTTAAAGCGCTCACACGCACCATTCCCCTGTGGGTGGTGGTTCTGAACTTCTGGATCCCATACATCCGATGCAGCTCCTCGATAATTTGACCTTCAAAACAAGCCCCCTGATCAGAGTGCAACCTCTCCGGACACCCATAGACCTGGATGAACTGTCGACAGATGGCCCGTGCAGCTGACTCGGCAGTCTGATCTTTGGTAGCAACAGCAACTGCGAATTTTGTGAAATGGTCTACCATAACCAGACAGTATTGGTAGCCACCACTCGCCGTCCCAATCGACAGGTAGTCCACCATCAACAGCTCAAGGGGCCGGGATGTCTCAACTGTTTGGACAGGTGCACGCTGTTCAGCGGACTTGTAAAGCTCACAGGTGCGACAGGCTTGGCAGACAACTTCAACCAGCTTGCGGAGTCCCGGACAGTAGATGGACTGTTGGACCCACCGGAAGGTCTTGTCTATTCCAAAGTGGCCGCTCCTCTTGTGTGCTTCTCCCACCATCTCACAGGCCATTTGGGCCGGCACTACAACCTGTAGGCACTCCTCCAGCATGTGGGATAGGAAGATCCTCCGGTATAGCACTCCTTCTCTCAGAATCAGATGATCCCATTGGCTGAGCAGGGTGAGGGTACTGGTGGACAGTCGTGACCGCGTGTCAGAGGACGGCTTCTGCTGCTTCACCCATTGTTTGAGTAGGGCACATTCAGCATTTTAGTCCTGGATTCTGCACCATTCCTGTGGGGACAGTGGGTACCCTACTGGAGTGCCAGCCTCATCCACAGCATACTGGCGGCAATCCATTATCTGCCGGGCTAATCTTGCGAAGTCAGGCATCTCGTCTCCTTCCAGCTCTTCGTCCCGGTCCTTAGTGGGCGAGGGGGATGTCCTTCTGGACAGGCTGTCCGCATTCTGATTTTCAGCCCCAGCTCTATATTTAATCTTGTAGTTAAACTTGGAGAGCCGAGCCATCCATCGCTGCTCCATAGCCCCAAGTTTCGCATTTTCAAAGTGGGCCAAAGGGTTATTGTCCGTCAGGACTAGTACTTCTGTCCCCGTCAGATATCCGGCAAATTTCTCAGTCATTGCCCACATCAAGGCCAACAGCTCCAGCCGGAATGAGCTGTAATTGGTGGGATTCTTTTCACCTTCATGTAGGGACCTGCTGGCATAGGCTACAACACGTTCCTTGCCTTCTTGTACCTGTGAGAGTACTGCCCCCAGACCCTGTAGGCTGGCGTCAGTATGTAATTGAAAGGGCAGGGTGTAATCTCCATATGCCAGGATGGGGGACGACGTCAAGGCACCTTTTAGAGCTTGGAAGGACTCCTCTTGGGTAGGCCCCCAATTGATGCGACGTCCTCTGGGACTGTTGGTGGTCCCTCGAAGCATGTCGTGCAGTGGTGCGGCAAGCCGGGCGAAGTTCTTGACGAACCGACGGTAGTAGCCTGCCAGTCCCAGGAAAGCCCGGACCTCCTTGACAGTTGTGGGCTTTGGCCAGTCCCGTACAGCGGCTATTTTCTCCGGCGATGGTTGTACACCTTCGGCCGAGATCCTGTGGCCCAGGTAATCGATCTCCTGCTGTAGAAGACGGCACTTGCTGGGTTTCAACTTCAGGCCATGTTCCCTTAGCCTCTGGAACACGCGGCCCAGCTTCTGTAGATGTTCTTCGAACGTGGCTGAATAGACCACAATGTTATCAAGGTAGATGAGGATGAAGTCGAAATTGAAGTCTCCCAAGCAGCGCTCCATCAGCCTCTGGAAAGTTCCCGGCGCGTTGTTCAGGCCGAAGGGCATCCTGTCAAACTGGTACAGACCCATGGGTAGGATGAAAGCGGTCTTTTCTCTGTCCTTTTCGCTCATGGGTACCTGCCAATAGCCGCTGGCCAGATCCAGGGAGGAAAAGTACTTTGCTTTCTTCAGAGCCGTCAGGGATTCTTCGATCCTCGGCAAAGGGTATGAGTCCCGGGTGGTGCAAGCATTCAGGCGGCAGTAGTCCACACAGAACCTCAGGGATCCGTCTTTCTTTTTAACTATTACCACCGGTGCAGCCCAGGGGCTCTGGCTCTCTCATACCACTCCGGCATGGAGCATGGAATTCAGGAGGCTTTTCACTTCTTGGTATTGCTGGGGTGGTATCTGCTGGTATCTCTCACGGATAGGAGAAGCGTTACCCGTAGGGATCTCGTGTTGGATACTGGTGGTGCATCCAAAGTCGGTGTCATGCCGGGCAAAGGACGCCTGGTGTTCCTGTATTAGTTTTTCCACCTGTGACACTTCCTGTTTAGAGTATTGGGATGTATTCAGCTGACACTTCTCTAGCAGCTCCTTTCCAGCTTCAGTGTCATCTGTGGCCGTGGCCATGGTGGAAACAGTCACTGTCCAGTCTCCCTCTGTCGATGGGGCAAACTGGAAGGGGCCCCTGGGATTCACCTCTGTAGGTAGGGCGTAGACTCTGGCGAGCTGTGTCCCCGCTTCTAGGTCGACGCCTACACTAGCCGTATTGCTCAGCCGGACAGGGATCCTTCCCCTCCTCACGACAGCCAGAGTGCGAGCGACTAATGGGTTCAATTTTCCCTCCCTCGGGGTTTGCGGCTCAATCAGTACCTCCACGCCTTCAGGCGGTCTTGTGGTGCTAAGGGGTAGCGAGATAATTGTCTCCATTTCAGCCGGTAAGGTGATCCTAGGGTGGCGAGGCACGGTGATAGGGGCTATGGGCCGTTGTTCCTCTGCCATTTGCTGTAGGCTGCAGGCCTGAACCACTCTTCGGAATGCTCGGCGGGTGGCCCCGTGTGTGGTAACTTCCTGCCAGTACTTGGGTCCCCCCTTGGTAAACAATACCAGGTCCAGGTCTTTCAGGATGTTCATCCCAATAATCATGGGCGTGTCCGAACCGAAGCCTTCTTTGACCATGATTATCCCCCTCTTCCCGAGGTCCTGTCCACACATTTCGGTGCTCATCCAAGCTACTCCCGTTACTGGAATGGGTAGATTATTGGCCGCTTTGATCTTGATGACAGTATTCGGGTCATAAGCAGCCCGTGGTTATAGATATTTCTCGTAAAACTGTTCTGAGATGGTGGACACCTGGGATCCAGTATCCATTAGTCCTTGCACGGCATCTCCCTCTAGCATTACTTTCAGTGTAGGGCTGTTTGATGCAAGCTTGCTCCTTTGTTGGCTCCTTTTCTCCGTGGTCTTCCCGGTCAAGTGAGCCTCCTCAGCCGGGGTATCTAGTTTAAAGGTGCCCGCTGTTGAGAGGCATGGCTTGGCGGTTGTAAAATGATTGAAATTAATACATCAAGTTATCAAATATTTCATAGTAAGACATATACGTTCATAGTTCTGTTTATGTTGGAGGGCATAGGTTATTAATAAAGTTTATAAGGGATAAATATGCCCATATTGAATATACTTGAGTGCTGAGCATGGAGGGATATATTTGAATCCTTCCCGAAGCTTTCCGAAGTTTCCAGAAGGTTACGTAATATGGAACTATATTCAACTGTGTTACACTAGAATGCCCTATATGGTCTGAACAGCTGGTATATAATGCACGATGGAGGGGGCTACTGGTCGCTCCCCACATTGCCTGCTGTGAGAAGACTCGAGGCTGCAAAGATGAAGACACGCTAAGAGAAGACACCCCCTGCCTTGCCACTCAGGACCCAAAGAAAGATGGGTAAAGACTTCCCATTGATCAGTATGGACTAAATGAACTCTTATTTTTGCGTAAGCTATCAAAGTATATTATTTTTTCCTTTCTGTAACTGAACCCTGGCAACCATTTTTAAATAGATAAAATACATTTATTTTTTACATTTTTGAGGTCTTTTCATTCATGCGCCTTTACGTATTTGAAGAAAAATATATTTAAGAGTATATTTTTTTAACAGCGGTTCTAGTGGATAGGCCTGGGGTTCCATCAGATGTTTCGAGTGAAACTCCGCTTGCTGGGGTGTTTGAGAGTCCATTCGATGGAACGGCTGCGGGTCGGGTTGGAAGGAGTTCTGGGGGCAACGGTTTGCTCTGTGACGGGGGTCACCACATGTCCAGCACTTCCCCATAGGCCGGCTAGGTTGCCGTCTCACTTGCCTATCCGCCTGTTGGTCTGATGTGAGCTGCAGCACCTGCTTCTGTAAATCCGCCACCATCTGCTTCAGTTCCTCCGTGTCGCTGTTCGGACTATTTGTACTGTACATGGATCTGCAAGTAGCGATATAAGTCTCTGTTCCCGTAACAGGTCCCCTAGAACGTTCTCTGGCTTCTTGTGTAACCTCAGCAAATCTAAGGGCTGGATTTATCTGGAGTAAGTCCTGTAATGAGCGGTTGAGATATGGATCTCTCAGTCCTATTACGAATTGGTCCCTCAGCACCAGGTCGAGAGAGGATGTACCAGCTAGATTTTCTCCATTTTTGCAGGCTTGTTCCAGCAGTACTTGGAGGGCATTCGCATATCGAGGAATGTCCTCCCACTCGAGCTGTGTACGCTGGAAGAACATGTAGCGCAGTGTTCCCAGGTATCTGGTCGGCCCATAGGTGTTCTCTAGCACCCGCACCAAGTCATCTAATGTACGCTGGCCCCTAACCGTCTCCAGTCTGACCGTCATCCATGCCTCCCCCTCTAACGTCAGCATAGCCATTTCCGCTAGGGTCTTAGGATCAACATTATACATCCTAAGTTGTTCCGCCCATTCAGGTACAGGGTAATTCCGTCCATTAAACTTTCTCACTTGAATTACAATAGACGCCGGAGGAGCTGTCTGACTATAAGCTACCACCGGGAGGGGATTTTGCTGGTCACAGATCCTGCCGACTACACCAGATGAAGTGGCCGCAGGTTTGACCATGGCTGAGTTTCCATAATCTGCGCCAACAAAATCCCCACGCTCAGATTTTATGCAAGGGTACATTTCTTTACTGGTAAACATCTCAATGACACACGCAGCTGGCTTAGCAGCACACATAACCAGGGCTTGCTATCCGGATCTTTAACTTCAGACACACGGCGCAGAACACAAAAAAAACAGCAATGATAAACAAGAATTCTGTCCCTGACTTGCCTTATAGGTTACATTACCAGTCCAAAACACAAGGAGGGAGGGCTCCCACGTAGCAGGCCTGGACTCCGGGTAAACGATGGCGACTCCAAGGAGCAGAGATGGGGAAATCTTCAGCCCTCTCGCCAGATGACTAGCTTACTGTCTCTTGGATTGGAGGAAGGAGACGGTCCGGAGGTCCCTTGAGTCCAGGATCACATCTGCAGCAGTTCTGGCAATCCCTCACACGTCAGCGATGAGGGCAGACCGAGGCAGGTCTGTTCAGGTACAGCTCCAGTAGCTCAGTGTCTTTTTTCCCGCACTTTTTTTCCTGTACAACCAGTGCCTGTGGGAGGGGATCAGATTTTACAGCGTCCGCCCCTCGAGCAATTTCAGCACTTGTCCACAAGGTGGCAGCACCATCCTGTGTAATGTCAGTCTCCATGTCTTTTTCAGTCACAACACAGTCAGAGCTGCTCGCATCGTTACATAATGAACATGCTGCAGCTCCAGCATCTCCTGAAATATATACACCCCAGCCAGAGTGACTCCCCCAGCATCTTATAAGTGATGAATATGCTTCAGACCCAGTATCTCCTATGGGATTTTTCATAATAATAATAATAATAATCTTTATTTCTATAGCGCCAACATATTCCGCAGCGCTTTACAATTCAGGAGGATCATATACAAACAAGTAACAGTTATAGAAAATACAATATATACAGTCATATGAAAAAGTTTGGGCACCCCTATTAATGTTAACCTTTTTTCTTTATAACAATTTGTTTTTTTGCAACAGCTATTTCTATTTAAGATATCTAATAACTAGTGTTGAGCGAGTATGCTTGTCACTACTCGGTACTCGCACGAGTATCACTGTACTCGGGCTACTCGGCGGGGACCGAGTAATCTCACGATACTCGTGCTGTACTCGTGGTCTTCATCCCTGCATGTTGGCGCTCTTTTGAGAGCCAGCCCTCATGCAGAGATTGGCTGGCAGACCACTGCAATGCCACAGCCCTGTTAGTTGTGGAATTGCAGTGATTGGCCGGCCTGCACAGCGTGACCGAGCCTTTATACCGGCGGGGTGCGCTGTGCTCTGCACACAGCCATCCAGACAGTCAGTGCAGGGAGAGTGTTGCTGCTTCAGGGAAAGGTTTGTGGCCCTTTATAGTTATTTCTGTAGCAGGGCTGCAAACAGTGTGACCAGAAGTTCTTCTCAGGACTATTGCATACCTCCCAACTTTTAAAGAAGGAAAAGAGGGACAAAGTTTGCGGCACGTGTAGCCACGCCCCCTAACCACACCCATTTCACAGTCACGCCCATATCCACTCCCCATCCACACCCATTCAGCATGGACATGCAGGCAGCCAGCGGGCCTCCAGCATGGACACGCAGGCAGCCGGCGGGCCTCCAGCATGGACACGCAGGCAGCCGGCGGGCCTCCAGCATGGACACGCAGGCAGCCGGCGGGCCTCCAGCATGGACACGCAGGCAGCCGGCGGGCCTCCAGCATGGACAAGCAGGCAGCCGGCGGGCCTCCAGCATGGACACGCAGGCAGCCGGCGGGCCTCCAGCATGGACACGCAGGCAGCCGGTGGGCCTCCAGCATGGACACGCAGGCAGCAGGCGGGCCTCCAGCATGGACACGCAGGCAGCCGGCGGGCCTCCAGCATGGACACGCAGGCAGCCGGCGGGCCTCCAGCATGGACACGCAGGCAGCCGGCGGGCCTCCAGCATGGACACGCAGGCAGCCGGCGGGCCCCCAGCATGGACACGCAGGCAACCGGCGGGCCTCCAGCATGGACACGCAGGCAGCCGGCGGGCCTCCAGCATGGACACGCAGGTAGCCGTCGGGCCTCCAGCATGGACACGCAGGCAGCCGGCGGGCCTCCAGCATGGACACGCAGGCAGCCGGCGGGCCTCCAGCATGGACACGCAGGCAGCCGGCGGGCCTCCAGCATGGACACGCAGGCAGCCGGCGGGCCCCCAGCATGGACACGCAGGCAACCGGCGGGCCTCCAGCATGGACACGCAGGCAGCCGGCGGGCCTCCAGCATGGACACGCAGGTAGCCGTCGGGCCTCCAGCATGGACACGCAGGCAGCCGGCGGGCCTCCAGCATGGACACGCAGGCAGCCGGCGGGCCTCCAGCATGGAGACGCAGGCAGCCGGCGGGCCTCCAGCATGGACACGCAGGCAGCCGGCGGGCCTCCAGCATGGACACGCAGGCAGCCGGCGGGCCTCCAGCAAGGACACGCAGGCAGCCGGCGGGCCTCCAGCACGGACACGCAGGCAGCCGGCGGGCCTCCAGCACGGAGACGCAGGTAGCCGGCGGGCCTCCAGCACGGACACGCAGGCAGCCGGCGGGCCTCCAGCAAGGAGACGCAGGCAGCCGGCGGGCCTCCAGCACGGAGACGCAGGCAGCCGGCGGGCCTCCAGCACAGAGACGCAGGCAGCCAGCGGGCCTCAAGCACGCAGACGCATGCAGCCGGCGGGCCTCCAGCACGGAGACGCAGGCAGCCGGCGGGCCTCCAGCACGGAGACGCAGGCAGCCGGTGGGCCTCCAGCACGGAGACGCAGGCAGCCACAGTGAGGCAGCCGGTCGCCCGCACAGTGAGTCGGCCGGTCGCCTTCACAGACAGGCGGCCGGCCGCCCGCCTTCACAGACAGGCGGCCGGCCGCCCGCACAGAAAGGCGGCGGGGGGCGCCCGCACAGACAGGCACCGGGGGCGCTCGCGCACAAAGGCGGCGGGGGGCGCCCGCACAGACAGGTGGCGGGGGGCACCCGCACAGACAGGCGGCGGGGGCGCCCGCACAGACAGGCGGCGGGGGGCGCCCGCACAGACAGGTGGCGGGGGGCGCCCACACAGACAGGCGGCGGGGGTGCTCGCACAGACAGGCGGCGGGGGCGCTCGCACAGACAGGCGGCGGGGGGCGCCCGCACAGACAGGCGGCCGGCCGCCCGCACAGACAGGCGGCGGCCGCCCGCCCGCACAGACAGGCGGCGGTCGGCCGACCGCACAGAGAGGCGGCGGGCCGCCCGCACAGAGAGGCGGCCGGACGACCGCACACAGGCGGCCGGCCGACCGCACAGACAGGCGGCCGGCCGACCGCACAGACAGGCGGCCGGCCGACTGCACAGACAGGCGGCCGGCCGACCGCACAGAGAGGCTCCGGCCGGGGGGGGGGGGAGGGAGGGAGGGGAATCAGCGCCGGGGAGATTATGTTTACATACCTTAGCAGCAGCACAGAGCAGTTTCGGGCAGCGCGCTCCTCTCTGATATGCACGTCACGTGTTAGGATGGTAGGAGGGAAAAGCAGGGAGGCGGGGAGAGAGTGGGTGGGCGGAGCCCTGGCAACGGGACAAACAATGCAAAGCGTGATAGTCCCGCTGTATCCGGGACGGTTGGGAGGTATGCTATTGTAGTTGTATACAGGCAGGCAGGGTATAGCCAGGTCGGACTACAGGAGCAGAGTCCTTCTCAGGACTATTGTTGCTGTATACAGGCAGGGTATAGCCAGGTCAGAATACAGGCTAGTGACCAGAAGAGTCCTTCTCAGGACTATTGTAGCTGTATACAGGCAGGCAGGGTATATAGCCACTCCTAGTGGTTACCGTATACCAGCCTTTATAATATCTGGGGCTGGTGTACACAGTCTAAAACAGTCCTGATAGTGTCAGACTTCTCAGTAATTGTCGCTCCTAAAAAGCTGTTAGGTTCTTAGTGCGTCCGTGCGTGCATTTAAAAACCGCACGTGTGTGGCTGTCGGTGGCAGTGTACAGGTGCACTTGTGTGCGTTTTGCACAAACTAGTATATAACGCACAAGTCTAGTGAATAATACACATCAGTCAGCAGTGTCTGATAGTGTCAAACTTCTCAGTAATTGTCGCTCCTAAAAACCTGATAGGTTCTTATTGCGTCCGTGCTTGCATTTAAAAACTGCACGTGTGTGCCTGTCGGTGGCAGCGTACAGGTGCACGTTTTGCACAAACTAGTATATAACGCACAAGTCTAGTGAATAATACACGTCAGTCAGCAGTGTCTGATAGTGTCAAACTTCTCAGTAATTGTCGCTCCTAAAAACCTGTTAGGATATTAGTGCGTCCGTGCTTGCATTTAAAAACCGCACGTGTGTGCCTGTCGGTGGCAGCGTACAGGTGCACCTGTGTGCGTTTTTCACAAACTTGGATATAATGCACAAGTCTAGTGAATACACGTCAGCACAGCATTGCAAAATGCGCAAGGGCGTTGGCAATGAACAAGGAAGTGGACGTGATGGTGGTGCAGGCAGAGGCCGAGGTCGTGGGCAAGCTCTAATTTCGCCACAACAAAGGGCCACATCTAGTCGCTCGCACGTCCTGTCCCAAATTCTTGGGGACCGCAGCAGTACACCACTCTTGAACCAAGACCAGTGTCAACAGGTTGTTAGTTGGATAGCGGATAATGCTTCCAGTTAGATTGGCACCACCACAAACACTCTGTCTTCCACACGGTCAAGTGTCAGTAGCCGTGATACTGCACTGCACATTTCAGAACCTGATCCTCCTTCCTACCACAAGGCTGAGTATACGTCCTCGGACATTACTGATCCCACACTTGGACACTCGGAAGAGCTGTTCACGTTTCCATTCGCACATTCTGGCCTCTTGCCAGCTCCTGTTGAAGTGGGTCATGGTCATGAGGAGATCGTATGTACAGATGCCCAAATATTTGAGCAGCCACGTTCTCACGAAGTTGGCAACGTGTCTCAACAAGGGGTGGACGATGATGAGACACAATTGTCAGGAAGTCAGGAGGAGCAGGGTGCGGAAGAGGAAGACGACGTGGTGGATGATCCAGTAACTGACCCAACCTGGCAGGAGGATATGCAGAGCGAGGACAGCAGTGCACAGGGGGAGGGATGCGTAGCATCCCAACACGAAGTAAGAAGCAGGGTGGTGGCTCCAGGTAGAAGTCAGGCAACCGTTCCCCGGAACAACAACACGATACAAGGTGCCTGTACAAATGTTAGGTCTTCCCGGGTCTGGCAGTTTTTTAAGTTGGCTCCAGATGATTCTAAAAAGGCCATTTGCAACACCTGCCGTCCCAGCATCAGCAGGGGTACCAAAACTAGCAGCCTGGCCACCACCAGCATGATCAGGCACATCTCAGCCAAGCACCCGACTTTGTGGGAAGTACAACAGAGTCGAGGAGCAGTGCTTGCTGATGTCACTGCTACGTCTTCGCTTGTTGTGCATGCGAGCCAATCCCCTGTCCATGCTGCCTGCGTACAAGACTCCTCCGGCCCTGCACCTGCAGTTGCCTACGCAGAAATAACACCATCATCAAGCACGTCCTTGTCCCAGCGCAGCGTTCAGTTATCCATTCAGCAAACCTTTGAACGCAGGCGCAAATACACTGCCAACGCCCCACATGCCACAGTTCTAAATGCTAACATTTTGCGACTGCTTGCGCTGGAAATGTTGCCTTTTAGGCTGGTGGAGACAGAAGCATTCCGCGACCTGATGGCGGCAGCTGTCCCACGTTACTCGGTCCCCAGCCGCCACTATTTCTCCCGGTGTGCCGTCCCCGCATTGCATAACCACGTGTCACAAAACATCACACATGCCCTGAACAACGCTGTTTCAGCCAAAGTCCACCTAACCACAGACACATGGACAAGTGCTTGTGGGCAAGGCCGCTACATCTCGTTGACGGCACACTGGGTTAATGTTGTGGAAGCTGGGACCCAGTCTGAGCGAGGGACGGAACACGTCCTTCCCACACCAAGGTTTGCAGGCCCTACCTCAGTCAGGGTTTCACCCACACTCTACAGCTCCGGAATGTCATGCTCTTCAGCCTCCTCCTCCTCCTGCGCATCCTCATCCACTTTACCCTCCACACCAGTCCCAAGCTGGAAGCACTGCAGCACTGCCTCAGCGAAGCGGCAACAGGCTGTGCTGAAGCTAATCTGCATAGGTGACAAACCCCACAATGCAGAAGAGGTGTGGACAGCTCTGAAACAGCAGGCAGATCACTGGCTCACACCTCTGAACCTAAAGCCAAGAAAGGTCGTGTGTGACAATGGCCGGAACCTGGTGGCGGCTTTGAGGCGAGGCCAGCTGACACATGTTCCATGCGTGGCCCATGTGCTCAACCTCGTAGTTCAGCGGTTTCTAAAGTCATACCCAGAGCTGTCTGATCTGCTGGTAAAAGTTCGCCGCCTGTCTGCACATTTTCGAAAGTCACCTACTGCTTCAGCCGGCCTTGCCGGCTTTCAGCGCCGTTTGCATCTTCCGGCTCACAGACTGGTGTGTGATGTCCCCACGCGTTGGAATTCAACTCTGCACATGTTGGTCAGGATATGTGAGCAGAAGAGGGCAGTTGTTGAGTACCTGCATCACCTAAGCCGTCGGGAAATGGGTCAAACTCCACACATAACACCTGAGGAGTGGAGATGGATGTCCGACCTATGTACCATCCTCCAAAACTTTGATGACTCCACCAAGATGGTGAGTGGTGATGACGCCATTATTAGCATCACCATACCGCTTCTCTGCCTTCTAAAACGGTCTCTGCTCAAAACCAAACATAAGGACAAAGAGACAGAAATCAGAGTATATTGTATCAAAAAAAAAAAATTTTTTTAATAATATTCATCAAAATATTTTTATAAAAACACTTTTTTATTTCAAATTGCTAAAATCATCACAAGGTCAAGAAAAAACATCACCAGAAAAAACATATAAACACATACAGAGGGGATCTCTGATCCAAAGGATTATTGGTGAAAAAAGCAGAGGATCATTTCATATCAAAAAATCTATATCATAAAAATATCACCCCTGTCCCTTCACCAACATCCATAGTACAGCACTAATACATATATTAATTGATAAATAATAAACATACAAATATATAAATATTATATCGATATATCAATAAATATACATATAATGGCTCCAGTGTAAATAGCCAATGTTCAAAAGGAAGGTTTTTTTTTTTATCACATGTATGTTTTTGTTCATGTAAATTCGTGTAGATCTATGGAGAATACAGTAATGTGTAAATATATGATATACTTCCATATTGTATTTAAGCAGTTTTAATTAGGGGTTATTTGGTTCATATAGTGGATGGTGCGCTTGTCCGAGGATAATGGGACTTATATTAGGCAAGTATGGCAAATTGATGTTTGTTATACTTATTATTGGCCTCTGTTGGTAAGGGAGTAATTTATTTTATTTGGGAGGAGTGGGCATTTATAAACAGCTTGAGTGGGCAAGCTATTAAATAAACTATAACTCATTGCCCCTTATTAAACCTATGGACATAGGAATATCACTCTTAAAGGAGAAGTTATATTTATATAGAGGAGATTCCTCGTTTATTCCGCTCTTGTCTATAGGAGTAGAAACCTTCCTTTTGAACATTGGCTATTTACACTGGAGCTATTATATGTATATTTATTGATATATCGATATAATATTTATATATTTGTATGTTTATTATTTATCAATTAATATATGTATTAGTGCTGTACTATGGATGTTGGTGAAGGGACAGGGGTGATATTTTTATGATATAGATTTTTTGATATGAAATGATCCTCTGCTTTTTTCACCAATAATCCTTTGGATCAGAGATCCCCTCTGTATGTGTTTATATGTTTTTTCTGGTGATGTTTTTTCTTGACCTTGTGATGATTTTAGCAATTTGAAATAAAAAAGTGTTTTTATAAAAATATTTTGATGAATATTATTAAAAAATTTTTTTTTTTTTGATACAATATAATCTGATTTCTGTCTCTTTGTCCTTATCTAATTATTTGAGTTAAAGTATCTCCAAAAACTATGGTGGAGAAATTATAGGAATCTGCTATCATGTTTCAAAAACAAACATGATGCATTGCAGGCGGAGCGCGATGAGTTGGAGCAAGAAACAGTAGTGGGTGTGGGTGATAACACACAGCCGAGCCTCGTCTCATCACAACGTGCAGTGGAGGACTATGACGAGGAGGAGGATGAAGACATGGAGCAACTCTCCGGCCAAATTGAGGATATGACATGCACACCAGTCATATCCTCGGTTCAGCGTGGCTGGCCAGAGGACAGGGTAGATGAGGAGGAGGAGGAGGAGGAGGAGGACAGCATGTTCAGTCATCGTGTTGGTCAGGATACTGAAGTCCTGGCTGTTAAGAGTCTGGCGCACATGGCTGACTTTATGGTAAGCTGCCTGTCTCGTGACCCTCGCGTTAAGAACATCTTGGCCGACAATCATTACTGGTTGGTAACACTGTTAGACCCACGCTACAAGGAGAAATTTATGTCTCTTATTCCCGAGGCGGAGAGGTCAGCCAAAATGCAGCAGTTCCAGAAGGCCATAGTCACGGAAGTAGGCAAAGCATTTCCCTCACAAAACGCTAGCGGCATAGGTCAGGAATCAGTGGACAACCAAGGCGTACAGCCGAGAGGGGCACAAGTCCAATCCGCCAGAGGTAGGGGAACAGTCTTTAAGATGTGGGACAGTTTCTCAGCCCCTCACGTACCACAGCCCCTGAGGTGCGGGGTAGTGCCACAAGAAATCCTAAGTTTGCCCAGATGCTCAAGGAGTACCTTGCAGATCGAACAACTGTACTCCGACATTCCTCTGTGCCTTACAATTATTGGGTATCCAAGGTGGACACGTGGCATGATATGGCTCTCTACGCCTTGGAAGTCCTGGCCTGCCCTGCCGCTAGCGTTTTGTCAGAGCGTGTTTTTAGTGCCGCAGGTGGAATGATTACAGATAAACGCACCCGCCTGTCAACTGAAAATGCTGACAGGCTGACTCTGATCAAGATGAACAAGGGTTGGATTGGGCCAGACTTCACCACACCACCAGCAAATGAGAGCGGAATTTAAAGTTTGTAACGGGAATTTGCCATGTACCTCCACTCACCCATGGGTACACACTTCTGGACTTTGGATAATCGCTGGACTGCTCCTCCTTCTCCTCATGCGCCACCATGATGACCGTTACAATAGTTAGGCCTTTGTTTCAGGTATACCCCCAGTGGTAAATGTTTTCGCCCATTCTTTCAGAATGGACATTACAATGACAGGAGACCCGCTCCTTTGCATTGGGAACAATGTTTTGAGGCCCTCATGCACATCTCTATCCAGGGACAATGTGGAGCCTCCCAATTTTTGGCTGCCCTGCCAAAGGGCTATACTACAATAGACCCACTTCCTTACAATGGGCACTTCTGGTTTACAGGCCCTCATGCACGTCTCTATCCAGGGACAATGTGGAGCCTCCCAATTTTTGGCTGCCCTGCCTAAGGGCTATACTACAATAGACCCACTTCCTTACAATGGGCACTTCTGGTTTACAGGCCCTCATGCACGTCTCTATCCAGGGACAATGTGGAGCCTCCCAATTTTTGGCTGCCCTGCCTAAGGGCTATACTACAATAGACCCACTTACTTACAATGGGCACTTCTGGTTTACAGGCCATCATGCACGTCTCTATCCAGGGACAATGTGGAGCCTCCCAATTTTTGGCTGTCCTGCCAAAGGGCTATACTACAATAGACCCACTTCCTTACAATGGGCACTTCTGGTTTACAGGCCCTCATGCACGTCTCTATCCAGGGACAATGTGGAGCCTCTCAATTTTTGGCTGCCCTGCCAAAGGGCTATACTACAATAGACCCACTTCCTTACAATGGGCACTTCAGGTTTACAGGCCCTCATGCACGTCTGTATGCAGGGGCATTGGTGAACCTCACAATTTTGGACTGCCCTGGCAAAGGAAAATACTACAAAGACTCACTTCGTCAAAATGGGCACATTAGACTCAAGAGGCCTTCATGTACGTCTCTTCTCAGGGACATCGGAGTGCCACACAATGTTTTCACGTAAAATCTTTCATGTAATCTCCAAAAGTAACATACACCAGCTCTATCTCACTATTGGGTATGTGCCCTTAACATTTCCGCCATGAAAATTCATTTTGGTGTCATTTTTGAAGGTTTTCTGGTGAGTCCATAAAAATGACGTAAAACGCGGACAAAATTGTTCACAGCTGTGACTTTTGAGTGATAAATGCTTCAAGGGGTCTTCCCCATGCTGTTGCCATGTCATTTGAGCACTCTTCTGAGACTTTTGTGACATTTTTAGGGTTTCTACATGCTGCCGGGGGTCATTTCATAAAAATACTCGGGTCTCCCATAGGATAACATTGGGCTCGGTGCTCGGGCCAAGTACACGAGTATCTTGGGATGCTCGGCCCGAGCCTCGAGCACCCGAGCTTTTTAGTACTCGCTCATCACTACTAATAACTGATGGACTGAGTAATATTTCTGTAATTAAATGAGGTTTATTGTACAAACAGAAAATGTGCAATCCGCATTTAAACAAAATTTGACCGGTGCAAAAGTATGGCCACCCTTATCAATTACTTGATTTGAACACTCCTAACTACTTTTTACTGACTTACTAAAGCACTAAATTGGTTTTGTAACCTCATTGAGCTTTGAACTTCATAGGCAGGTGTATCCAATCATGAGAAAAGGTATTTAAGGTGGCCACTTGCAAGTTGTTCTCCTATTTGAATCTCCTATGAAGAGTGGCATCATGGGCTCCTCAAAACAACTCTCAAATGATCTGAAAACAAAGATTATTCAACATAGTTGTTCAGGGGAAGGATACAAAAATTTGTCTCAGAGATTTAAACTGTCAGTTTCCACTGTGAGGAACATAGTAAGGAAATGGAAGAACACAGATACAGTTCTTGTTAAGCCCAGAAGTGTCAGGCCAAGAAAAATATCAGAAAGGCAGAGAAGAAGAATGGTGAGAACAGTCAAGGACAATCCACAGACCACCTCCAAAGACCTGCAGCTTCATCTTGCTGCAGATGGCGTCAATGTGCATCGGTCAACAATACAGCGCACGTTGCACAAGGAGAAGCTGTATGGGAGAGTGATGGGAAAGAAGCCGTTTCTACAAGCACGCCACAAACAGAGTCGCCTGAGGTATGCAAAAGCATATTTGGACAAGCCTGTTACATTTTGGAAGAAGGTCCTGTGGACTGATGAAACAAAGATTGAGTTGTTTGGTCATACAAAAAGGCGTTATGCATGGAGGCAAAAAAAACACAGCATTCCAAGAAAAGCACTTGCTACCCACAGTAAAATTTGGTGGAGGTTCCATCATGCTTTGAGGCTGTGTGGCCAATGCCGGCACCAGAAATCTTATTAAAGTTGAGGGTCGCATGGATTCATCTCAGTATCAGCAGATTCTTGACAATAATGTGCAAGAATCAGTGACGAAGTTGAAGTTACGCAGGGGATGGATATTTCAGCAAGACAATGATCCAAAACACCGCTCCAAATCTACTCATGCATTCATGCAGAGGAACAATTACAATGTTCTGGAATGGCCATCCCAGTCCCCAGACCTGGTTATCATTGAAAATCTGTGGGATGATTTGAAGCGTGCTGTCCATGCTCGGCGACCATCAAACTTAACTGAACTGGAATTGTTTTGTAAACAGGAATGGTCAAATATACTTTCATCCAGGATGCAGGAACTCATTAAAAGCTACAGAAAGCGACTAGAGGCTGTTATTTTTGCAAAAGGAGGATCTACAAAATATTAATGTCCCTTTTATGTTGAGGTGCCCATACTTTTGCACCGGTCAAATTTTGTTTAAATGCGGATTGCACATTTTCTGTTACTACAATAAACCTCATTTCAATCCAGAAATATTACTCAGTCCACCAGTTATTAGATATATGAAACTGAAATAGCTGTTGCAAAAACCCAAATTGTTATAAAGAAAAAAGGTTAACATTAATAGGGGTGCCCAAACTTTTTCATATGACTGTATGTATATATATATATATGGCTCCAGCCACAGCATCTATGCTATGATGTATATGCTGCAGCCCCAGTGTCTCCTATGTGATGTGTGTATTGGCAGTCTCAGTGTCTGAGTGATGAAACATGCAGGTATTTTTTTTTTAATTAATAAATTGGTGAATAAGGGAGTGTGAGGGAGTCTTCATTTAAATAAACAATTTTTGTCTCATTTTATGTCCTTCAGGTTTTCTTTCGTGGACTACTTCTGATTTGTTGGATTGCGTCATAACTTCAGGTCTTTTTTATTTTAAATAAATTGGGGAATGATGACTAGAGTCGAGAGATTTTTTTAAATTAAATTTTTTTGTGTTATTTTTCTCTTTGCATTTACTGGGTTAATAATGGGAGTATCTGATTGCCACATCTCCATTATTAACACCAGGGCTTGATGCCAGCTGTCACTTCATAGCTGATATCAACTCCAAAAATATCACTTCAATTGCAACCACACCAAAGGCAATCGGAAAGAGTAGGGCAAAGCACTAGAATTGATGCATCTATTGCATGCACCGCTTCTGGGATGGCTGTGGGCTGGTATTTTTAGACTGGGGAGGGCCAAATAACCATAAGCTTTCCCACCCTGATAATAGCAGCCCCCAGTTGTCTGCTTTACCTTGGTTTGTTATAAAAAAAATAAGGGGGATGCAGCCCTCAGCTGCCTGCTTTATCTTGGTTGGTTATCAAAAATAGAGGGCACCACATTAAATTTTTTTAAAATTATATAATTAATAATTTTAAAAGAATTACATGGTCTCCCCTCATTTTTTGATAACTAGCCAAGATAAAGCAGGCAGCTGAGCGATGCATCCTGCAGCTATCTGCTTTACCTTACACGCAGGTTGTCAAAAATATGGGAGACCCCACATCATTTTTTTTTTCATTCATTCCTTATCCACAATGTTTGCAAGGCAATTGTCCTGCTCTTACACACATTTTGCTTCTTTTTGGAACACCCTAGACCTTACTACAACCATTTCAGAGACATGCTCAAATCAAGTCTGGGTCTTTTAACTAAAGTCTGTCTGAACCCGCTGAACCCGAACATCAATGGGTCCGCTCATCCCTAGTCAAAATCACACTATAGTATAGCGGCTCTATACTACAGTCAACTGTTGGCCCTATCTGATGTTACAGCAAAAACTGTCTTTCCATGTACACTAGTTCCTCCTCTGTGGGCTAGTCTCAACATTATCTCTTTCTATCTCTTTCTGCCCCTGCAGTCTGTTGCTAGGCAAACTTAACCTTTTACCTACATTTCTATACACACATTATAATACATCACTAGCACTTAACTTGCACTACACAGTCCACAGTCCACTTTTGCAGAGAGGAAGCCCTTCAAATTGAGAACACAGTCCAGTGTCTCTCACAGTCATTTGGCTTGTCTTCCCTCCCCCCCCCCCCAAACATTAGTTCTTAGAACTAAGACACAGTCCATAGGGTAAAGTCCATAGTTGGATTGGGCAAAATCCATGGCAAAGGATTCTCTTGCAACTCAAAGTCCCTCAATCCAGCTGGGAAATTTCATTGGTAATGAAAGCCTGGGATTGGAGAAACGTCCTTTATATGATTCCACATGATTGAATTGAATGCATGATTAGAATATGAGTGCTGGGACTTCATTCCAATCTACAACTGAATCTCTCCATGAGCACGTCCTGAAAAAACTGAGGGCTGATCAACCTTTAAATCTTACAAGTGTCTGCTTGCTAACTATGACGAGGCTGGGCCAGCACATAAACACAATTAAAGGTGCAGTGTCATCCCAGGCAAAAAAGAAACAGGCATCCTAGCAGCCTGAAGAGCATATGCCCCTCTGCCGCCTGGCCCAGCCCCACCCTGAGTAAGGTTTACTTAGGGTACAAAAGATTTTTATGGAGATGGGGAGAGGATGAGGTAACAATCTGGATCAGTGAGGTTACAGGCACAATCTATACATGTTATGAATATATTCTGTCCTCTGACTGGTTAAGTGCAGTGCACCAACAACTGCTCCACCAATCAAAGCATGGCATCATTCTGATCTGAGCATTCATTGTTTGCAGTGCACAACTCTATTGTCCCCTTCCACATCTTGCTACAGTGCTGGCCTGATGGAAGGCATAGTGAAGCTTGCAAAAAAGTAAAAACAATATATAATATTTGTCTCTGGTGCCTCCCCTTGCAACCTGCCGTCCTAAGCACCTCCCATGCCTAGTGGCAGATATGGAGTTGGAGCATCTGTGTATCAGTTATGATAAAACTGTATGCTTTACTTGTATTTTTTAATTACAATTATTTCGCTTTCCTACATACTGTAATTGTGCACTGTGACAACAGAATCATTGAATTAAATTCATTTTTTATAACAAAAGTACAACTTTAAAATCCTTGTCTTTAACGATATGAAAGAAAACATAATATGGAGTCCATCGAGTCATACTATACTTCTTCATGCTTCATTTGAAATCTTTTAGCACATGTGTGCCATGCTCCTTTAGAGGCCATTTTACGGGGGAAGTTTTTTCTGTAAGGCTATGTGTGACCCCCCTGGACTATTAGGTCGTCACAGGGTATTGCACAATCTGCCCTCGCATGCAGTATCCACCTCCTCCTTGGTTTAGGGTCCCTAACTACATGGTGTTGCCTACATCAGCTATTTAAATCCTAGACACACCCTTCACCACACCCACCAAACACACCAGTGGATGACTTGAGTGGAATATAGTCACCCACCTGGGGGGGGGGGGGTTGGAGAAGAGAGGTTAGGAGTGTCAGAAGGAGAAAGTTGAGCTTGAGAAGTGAAAGTGAGGGGAGGTCAGAAGCAGGGCTCCTGGGAGGCAATCTACATGGCAGACAGTGGTCTGGGCCTAGAGGAGCTGGACCCCCCGGTTGCATGGGATCGTGGCAAGGGGCATGGATCTGTCGAGGAGGACAGCCAGCGGCCTTGCACCATCACCGGGCTTGGACCAGGGCACGACGGGGTACGTGGACCCTAGGTCGGGGAGTAGCTTCAGGCAAACTGATAATTTACCCGAGGAGAACGGAGCCTTCAAGATCCGTTCCCACCCGCTCCAAAATCGGGGTACTAGCGCAACGAGGGGGATAGGACTTTCCACTCAAAACGGTCTAGAAAATCCCAGCGTGAACCCTGAGAGCAAGCTCCCACACTTACCATAGTGGGGAGCGGGACCCGGCAGGTTTCATACTACTGGGACCAACAGAGAAGTAAACTTAGTGCCAGGAGGCAGGTCACGGATCACCAGGCAGCACCACTGGGGACGGGACCCGATCTAAGCTCCCCTCAGCGGCAGCAGTATCCAGAACTTTGGTTCATCCAGTTGTCGGTGTCAGCTTGCTGGACTGAGTGAGTATGCAAGTGACCCCTTTGCATTCAACGGCACTCACCATCACCGAGCCCCGGGGTATCCCCTCTACCCATGGAGGGTCACAACACCTGACTGCCCCATTCCATCATCTCCTGGTACTACCAACTGCAGCAGTGGAACTCCTAGTTACCACATACCATGGGTGGCGCGACGAACTCTAATACATTCCCTGTAAATATCCCCCTTTATTTGAGTGGCCGCAGGATCCCCGGGTCCGGAGATCCTCGACCCACTGTGGATCCTGATCCGAGCAGCTCGGCTGCTGGCACGAGGGCGGCACATATGTGCACACACTGCAGATTTGTTTCTCCAGTGAAAAATGCACCCTCTGGCAGAAAATGCCCCTACCTGCGGAAAAACTGTACCAAAAATGCATGTGGTTTTGGTGCGGATTTACCACTTTTTTGCATGCAGTTTTGTCCCTTTAGTTTTTTAACATTGTCAATGGCAAAACACAGGGAAAAACGCAGAAAAGAAGTGACATGCTACTGTTTTTTGCAGCAGAAATTCTGCAGCAAGAAAAAGATGCAACATGCGCACAACATTTTGGATTTCTCATAGACTTTGCTGGGAAAGGACTGCATGAAGCTTTTGAAGGAAAAACTGCACTAAGGCTATGTGCGCACGTTGCGTACAGTTCACTGCAGAAATTTCTGCAGCGATCTGAAGAGCACATGTGCGCTTTAAATCGCTGCAGAAATATCCGTAGTGAAGCCGATTCCATGCGCTCTGCCTGCAGCTCCTGCCATAGACAGAACAGGAGCTGCCGGCAAAGCGCATGGAAGAAGTGACATGTCACTTCTTTTTACGCAGCGCTTCGGCAGTAGCCGAAGCGCTGCGCTCTAAAACGCCACGTGCGCACGGCCCCTGCACAATCTCCATAGACTGTGCAGGGGACGCAGGACGCATGCAGTTACGCTGCGCTACAAAGCGCAGCGTAACTGCATGTATTTACGCAACGTGCGCACATAGCCTAATTCTGCAGAAAAAAACGCAGCAAATCCGCAGAAAAAAATGCAGTGTGTGCACAGGGCCTAAAATAGTGTTTCAATGGACTGTCTAATTACAGGCCCTTATAAACTCCATGTGTCTCGGCATAAGCACTATGTAGAAAGCTTTGCCTAACTCACATGGTTAAACATGAAGTATTTATTTTGCAATGTAAATCTCAACAAAATCATCCCTAAATTTGCAAATTGAATCATGACTATCAAGCATTCCCAAACAACTAAAAATATCTCTTCAATAAAAAAAATGAGTCTAATTATAGCAAGATATATTTCCTTGTGAACCTGTAATAAAAAGCATATGCTCTTGCTCTGATTAGACGCTGGTATGTGCAGGCAGCAGCCAGCTATTCCCAAGGCAAGATCTGATTAATGCTATGTGCGCGCTTTGTGTTGAGGTAGTTGCAGTTCTAAACGCATCCTCTGGCAGAAATTGTCTTTGTCAGATTTGGTTTTGACCACAAAAACGCTATAAATACACTAGCGTTTTTACCGCGTTTTAGCTGCGTCTTTACCGCGATTTACATGCTTTTTCATTGCTTAACGTCAGATGCGTTTTGAATACAAATGCACTACTAAATAAAGTTTAAACATTCAAACACTATGAAAAAAAACGAGAAAAAATGATAACAAATATCATGATTAAAATCATACACAAAATAACTAATTTTATTAAAATTATAACTATTCTATTATTTATGCATAAAATTACGTTAAATTATGGAATTTCAATAATTTAATTGTCGGACTATGTGTGTGTGTAAAGGGACATATTATTCCCTTATTATAAAGTCAAAAACGCACGCATTTATTTTGCCAAAAAAGCATGTTTTCTGCACCTAAAAAGCATTTAAAATGCTGAGATTTTGATTGTGTGTGCGTTTTGAAAGTTCTCATTGACTCTAATGTTAGCAAAACGCTGCCAAATGGCAAAAACAATTGACACATGTTGCTTCTTTAAACGCTGAGTTTTTGCCAAATTTTCTGCAACTGAAATGCTGCGTTTTTAAAAGCATTGTGCGCACAAGAAATCCCAATTTCCCATAGACTTTGCTTGGCATTAAAACGCTGCAGTTCAAAAAGCTGCGTAAACACATGAAAAAACGCAAAATGCGCACATAGCCTAAAAAGGCCGAATGAACTGAGATACTGAAATGGGATCTAGTCTACAGATATAGGAACTAGGGTGCACCCACCCCGGGGTATAGCAAGTGTATAAAACGGGCGAGTGCTATCCTATCCAATGTTTTATTGGATAGCACTCAGACCAGTGTTAGGCCTTTTTCACACACCGCGTTTTGTTTTTTTTGCAGAAATTTGAGAAAATAGTTGTAACCTTTCTGCAGACATTCCCCAGCAAAACCTATGGAAAAAAAAATAGCTGTGCGCACACTGTTTTTTTTCTCAAGAACATTCTTTCTGCAGAATTTATGTGCATGTCACTTCTTTTCTGCAGGTACCTGCGTTTTTTGCTATAGATAATGGTAAAAATCCCCAGGGACCAACCTGCAGAAAAACCACACCAAAACCGCATCAAAAATGCACAAAGCCGCAGTAAAAACGCATGCGTTTTTCGGTGCGTTATTGGTGCATTTTTTGACCGCAAGTGCGCTAATCTTTCAGACTCAAGAAATTTCTGGAGAAAAATCCTTTTTCTAGTGTGAACAGAGCCTAATACTATTGAGCAGTGTCTATCAGCCAATTTTTTTTCATGCCGATTCTATACTCTAAATATAGAGTATAGAAGTATACTAATTAATAATCTAATACTAATATTGTGTAGTAAGTGTTTTTCTTTTGCGTTTGTATGGCCGTACAAACTATAAAGCCATACAAACGCAAAAGAAAAACACTTACTACACAATATTAGTATCCTAACTGGAGGACAATTACCAATGTACCCATTGAACTGAAAGCTAGGAAAATATTCACTTTATGCATAATAAATAATGATGAGAAAATATCCTCGGCAATATTCATTACTTGCACGAATATTATGGTATTTGCCATATCTGTTACTCTACGAGCATTTTGGTATTCACCTAGAGAAATTCGAGACCACTCCCAGCAGGTTTGGTGCCTGATTTTCAGCCACTAAACCTGCTAGAATTGCCTGTCAATCGCAGTAATGCCATCTTTGCTACTGGTATTATGTGTGATGGGGAGGCGCAGTGAAAAAGAAATAAGAATGACATGCGGTCATTAAAGCAGGAGAATAATACTTACAGAGTTTCCCCGCTTTTTCCATGTCTGATCATTAACCTCTTTTCGACCTTGGACATACCAGTACGTCCTATTTTTTGAGTAGTTCCCAGCCTAGTACCAGTACGTTCTAGCAATCTTGGGGGCACAGGGTGCTGTAACCCTCGATCGAGGCTGGAGACTTGGCTTTACCGACAGCTGAGCCCAGGCCCTCAGAGCCAGGGATCGTGCCTGCACCATCCTTGGCTGTTTAACCCCATAAATGCCAATGCCATCTTCTTAGACTCGCTTGTAATAGGGTTTGTGCCTCAAGATTGGAGGATTGCTGATGTGGTACCGATATTTAAGAAAGGTAAGAGGGTAGATCCAGGACACTACCATCCAGTAAGCCTGACATCAGTAGTATGCAAAGTTTTGAGAGCATTTTAAGAGATGACAGGCAATGATATATTAGAGAGAACAATATAATAATTTATAACCAGCATAGATTAATAAAAGATAAGACGTGTCTAACCAAGATGCAAGGACTAGGGGAAACTATATGCAACTGGGTAAGAAAGTGGCTTAAAGACAGGAAAAAAGAGTAGTCATAAAGGTACTAAATGAGCTATAGTCAACAGTGGGGTACCACAGGGATCTGTGCTAGAACCAATTCTTTTTATTTCTCGTTATTAATGACCTTGTGGATGGGATTGATAGTAAAGTGTCAGTCTTTGCTTATGACACCAAACTATGTAGGATATTAAAAACTGACCTTGATAGTACAATATTACAAAACGATCTGGATAAGATGTCAGAATGGGCAGATACTTGGCAAATGAGATTTAATGTTGATAAATGCAAAGTAATGCACCTAGGACGGAGTAATCCTATAACTGCATATACATTAAATGGAAGTAAACTCGGGACTACAGAACAGGAGAAGGACTTGGGTATTCTCATTACAAATAAACTGAGCAGCAGTACTCAATGCCAAGTAGCAGCTGCTAAAGCAAACAAGATTTTAGGGTGTAAAAAAAGACATTAGATCCCGTGATCCCAACGTATTATTACCCCTCTATAAATCACTTGTAAGGCCACATCTAGAATATAGGATTCAGTTTCGGGCTCCACAACTTAAAAAAGATATTCAGACGTTAGAGTGAGTTCAAAAGTAGGCAACTAGACTACTACAAGGAATGGAAGGCCTCCCATATGATGAGAGGTTGAAAAAGGTGGATTTGTTAAGTTTAGAAGAAAGACGTCTCAGAGGAAATCTCATTTATATGTATAAATACATGTGTGGTCAATATAAAGGACTGGCACATGACTTACTTCTTCCAAAGACAATACTAAGGACCAGGTGGCACTTACTGCGAGTGGAAGAAAAGCGATTCCGACACCTAAATAGGAAAGGGTTCTTTAAAGTTAGAGCAGTCAGACTGTGGAATACCCTACCACAAGAGGTAGTAATGGCAGATACTATAACAGCTTTTAAAAAAAGGACTGGATGATTTCCTCAGTTCTCACAACATTGTGGGTTATAAATGATTTAATGACATAATGTATAATGAGTGGAGGAAGGTTGAACTAGATGGACTTAGATCTTTTTTCATCCCATGTAAAAAAAACAACAAAAAACTATTCCTGAATTGCTGGTTCTTCTTGATTCTGTCTCACTAAAAGCGGAATAGAAAGCGATAAAAAATATTATGTGGCCCAAAATGGTACCAATTAAAACTCCAACTCATCCTGAAAAAAATGAGCCTTAGATGACTCTGTTAGCAGTAAAATAAAAAAGCTATAGCCTTCAAAATTTAGTGATGCAAAAAACCTTTATTTTGTAAAAAAAAAGAAAAAAAAAAAAGGCATTTTTTAGCATGATAGTAGCCAAACCTAAAAAAATGATAAACCTGGTATCGCTGCAATCTTACTGGCCAGAGGAATAAAGCCTCCTACTCACTTATACGGGTAGAAACCACAAAAAGAAAGGGCGTATAAACCTGCTCTGGTCTAATTTAATGTTAACTACCCGGTTTCCCCGAAAATAAGACACTTTCTTTTTTTACCCTGAAAAAAAGCACTAGGTCTTATTTTCAGGGGTTGTCTTATTCTCGAGGAGACATGGTTGGGGGTAAGTTTATTCCCCACAAAAGCAGACCCCCCTTCCCAGGGTCGTCATAGTTACCAGCCCCGGGTATTTGTGTGGCTCCAGGATCTCCCTGTGATCTCCCAGGAGGTGTACTGCACGCCATCCTCACCTGCATATGGCGGACACTCACTCAGATCTCACACACACTCATACTCATTCCAATGTAGACACACACATCAGATTTCACATCATTCCTCCCTGTGATCTCCCAGCAGCTGTGCTCCCCTGCGATTAGCCGACACTCACACATCAGAATGCACAGTCACACAACAGAACGCACAGTCATACATCAGAATGCACTATGGAGAGATAAGGTATGCACACCAGTGACTATGTAAGGGGAATACATGAAATAGTGTGAAGCCCCACAGGTGTTGTGTCGGTGCATTACCTTCAGGGACTCCACTCAGCTGGATCTGGTCACAGGTAGGAGATCTTCTTGTCGTGACGCCACTCTCAGTATTGCGGTCAGTGGGGGACCGCCACTGCAGGTTGAGGGACGCCTGGGGCTGATGGTGAGTGCAGTTAGTTGGAATAGCCCCCTGAGAGCGAGGCAAGCCCCAGGGCCCTGTGTAGGTGCGTAGTACCACAAGGCGCAGAATAACTCCACACAGGCAGAATGTCTTTCAGGGTTTTTACTCACTTCAGGTGGCAGGGTGAGTAACCCGGGCGTAGCTGGGATGAACCAGGCGGGAACCAGGTGTCCTTCAGGCTGACTTGTGAGGGTGACTACTAACTCGCCTTCCTTAGCCCTTGGTGGTTTGGGGTGACCCCGACTTTGAGTCCCTATGGGGGTCACCCAGGGAAGTTGCTGAAGCCTCACTCCCCTTCGTTTGCCGTGTGCTTGTTGCCTGGGCCAGATCACTCCAGCTTCTTGCCTCCTGTGAGCTATGGGCCCTAACTGTGGCTACGTGGCTGCGGCTTTTTGTGGTGTTGTGGCGTGGGCTTTGAGAGCCCCACACCGGCAGGTTTAGCAAAAGAAAGCTGGATCTATCTCCGCTTCGGGATCTGCCGCCCGTTTGGGCCTGGTACTCCCTAGCAGTCTCCTTACTTCCCACTCTGTGCTCTCTCTCTAGCTGGAGATGGGTTTCGGGTAGCCCTCCTAGTTGACCGTTCTCCCCCGTCGGTAGCCACTGCGCGGACGCTGTCAGACTACAGCAGCCCAGGGGAAGGGGTCAGCTCTCCTCGGAGCTCCCTGGACTCTGCCCTGAACTGGCTCACTGCTCCTCCTCTCCTGTTCTTGCCTACGCCACCTAGCAACCAGACTCTCTTACCACACCCCTTGAGAGGAGATGGAGGCTTTTGGCCCCCTCCACTATTCCAGTGAAGGTGAAGGCTTTTCCCCCTCCTGGGATCCCCAGGGGTCCTCTCATGGGTACATGTGTGAGACCTGATCACTATGCGCCTGTGTACCACACCCCGGTCAGCCTTCTGGATTACCTGTGTTGTACTGTTCCCAGCATGGGTGCAGTACTCAGTGGTGCCTGACCAGGTCAGGGGCGCCACATTCCCCCTTAGTTATCACCAGCACGTCCTCGGGCTGCAAGACAACATTTTAAAAATGCATAAAACATTAAAACATGTAAAACATTTTAAAAGCACCAGGTACCATACATCACCACCCTCCACCCACAAGTCCGTTAACCCACCCAAACCCTTTCAGGAGGCAGGTCACCGGTCCTTTTGGTAACCAGATCTGGGCCATCTACTTCCCCAGACCTTTCCTCCAATCTGCCTCTCCCGTTGGCCGCGGCTTCAGCCACTTCTGGCAGGATGTAGAGGCGGCTTTCATGGGCTGGTGGTTTCAGGGTATACCTGGCTTGGTGGATCCGCACCTTCAGCCTCTTCTGGCAGGATGTAGAGGCGGCCTCCACAGTTGGTGCTGACCAGGTACCCTCTTTGTGGTGGAGAGCCAGGCCCCATAAACAGGCATGCTCTCTGGTCGCAGGCAAGCCAAGGCCCTATATACGGACGGGCTCCTCCTGGTTGCAGACGAGCCAAGCCCCTAAACAGGCTGACTCTGGTGGTGGTGGTGCCCTCTGGTGTAACTATTTACACTGCGAGAGTTTGTGGCTATAGCCAGTTCATAGCCTTAAGGTTTATTTCTCACAATAGTTTTTGTGGGCACATTCTTGAACTTTAAAACGTTGCAAAACAAACTTTCCAAACTGGTCAAAACTTGCTGTACTTTACTTAAACTTAGGCAGATTCCTCTTCACCAGGGCTTGGGCCTGTAGGGCTGCGGCACCTGTTGCTTTCTTGACCTTTTTCCTCATCTGTAGTTGTCTCTTCATTAGGTCTTTGGTCTTTTCTTTCTTTATGGCTGTCTTTCCTTTCTTCTTTGGGACATGGCACTACATCTAGGGCATACCAGCCTCTTTCTCCTTGATGCAGGGTAAACTGTACGGAGTCTCCTGTACGCAGGTTCCTTCCAGGATGTCCTCTGGGCAGATTAGCTCTGACGTCTCTTCTGTTGACGAAGATACCTTCCTTTATGCCAGGTGCTACGATGAAGCCGTATCCTGACTTCAGGCTAAAGTCTTCCACAATTCCTCTACAAAGGGGTCCTCGGACCTGTGCTTTGGCTCTTCTCAGGAACCTTTTTTCTTGTAGGTCTCTGGCCGTGATGTCATCTCTCTGCTCTGGGGATGGCGGTGCAGGGGAAAACTGGGTTCTGCGGCGGCGCTGTGTCTCGCGGGCTGGATTCTGCGAAGTGCAGCTTACAAGCTCCCAGGTGGGGCGGTTGGGCAGGTCTTCTTCAGCAGGAGGTGTCAGGTCTACCTCGTCCCAGCGGGAATATGGCAGCATCTCCGGCTCTGGGACTAGCACTGCTGCTGGCTCCGGGGGCAACTCCTCAGCTTCTTGCCCTCCTCTCCCCCTTAGTTCTTCGCTGCACTCTGGTCGTGGCAGCACTGGGGATGAGTGTTCCTCAGCTGGCCCAGGCGGTGGACTCTTCAGCGTGGTTGCTGCAGGGGTTGCCTTAGGGGTGTTCGGAGGGAGCATGTATCGGTCCACCATCTCCTGTGGGAACTTAGCCTCCAGGTCAGCCTTCAGCTGCCAGTATGCGGAGTCTTCACCTATCAGGGATTTCCTAGTAGGGACTTCCTTAGGCTGGGGAGCGGTGTCTGCTCTGGCCTTGCAGGCCGGGGTAAATGGTGATGCAATCTCTTGGCGGGCCGCGCCCTGTATGGCGGCGGCCTGGTCTTGGCGGGCCGCGCCCTGTATGGCAGCGGCCTGGTCTTGGCGGGCCGCGCCCTGTATGGCGGCGGCCTGGTCTTGGCGGGCCGCGCCCTGTATGGCGGCGGCCTGGTCTTGGCGGGCCGCGCCCTGTATGGCGGCGGCCTGGTCTTGGCGGGCCGCGCCCTGTATGGCGGCGGCCTGGATCGGCGTCGCAGCTGCGATGGGATCTGTGCAGGCTGGGCTGGGCGTCGCTGCAGGGACCGGGTCTTGGTGGGCCGAGCAGGGCATCGCTGCGGCGGCCGGGGCTTGGCGGGCCGAGCAGGGCATCGCTGCGGCGGCCGGGGCTTGGCGGGCCGAGCAGGGCATCGCTGCGGCGGCCTGGGCTTGGCGGGCCGCACCTGGCATGGCTGCGGCCTGGCTCAGCGTCGCCGCGCCGGGCGCCTCTTCTGGGACCGCGGTCGTAGCAGCAGGGGTTGGAGCACTTGCGCTGGCCGGGGCAACTCTGGACTCACCCATCAGTGGCACCATCGGGATCTGAGTCGTCGCCGCTCGATCTGGCAGGCGTCGCGCGGCTCCCTCCTCGTAGGTCCTAACCGCCGCAGCCATCTCCAGAAGCTCCGTGCGTCCCTCACTGAGCTGTCGCATGATCCTGGCCTCCAGCTGATCGCAGAAGATAGCAAGCTCCCGGCACCACCAGGCAGCAGAGCCTGGTTCTGGGTATCCACGTCCGGACTCCATCTCTTCTCTCTGCAGCAGCAGGCTTATGGCTCTCTTTCCTTCCCGCCGTCTCTGGACGCTTCCGCTCTCTTCACAAGCGAGGTCAGAACTCTGCAGAGGATCTCTGGGTAGCCACACCTCTTCGTGGGCGGTAACTTCTTCCAGCGCGGGCTGCTGTTGTTTTTTCAGCGCGCTTTTCATGGTGGCAATATGGCGGCGCTTCCAATTTTTCAAGCGGACCGCCCAGGCACATGGTCACCTGTCTGAACAGGTCTAGTCCTTATCCTGTTCGTGACGCCAGATGTGAAGCCCCACAGGTGTTGTGTCGGTGCATTACCTTCAGGGACTCCACTCAGCTGGATCTGGTCACAGGTAGGAGATCTTCTTCTTGTCGTGACGCCACTCTCAGTATTGCGGTCAGTGGGGGACCGCCACTGCAGGTTGAGGGACGCCTGGGGCTGATGGTGAGTGCAGTTAGTTGGAATAGCCCCCTGAGAGCGAGGCAAGCCCCAGGGCCCTGTGTAGGTGCGTAGTACCACAAGGCGCAGAATAACTCCACACAGGCAGAATGTCTTTCAGGGTTTTTACTCACTTCAGGTGGCAGGGTGAGTAACCCGGGCGTAGCTGGGATGAACCAGGCGGGAACCAGGTGTCCTTCAGGCTGACTTGTGAGGGTGACTACTAACTCGCCTTCCTTAGCCCTTGGTGGTTTGGGGTGACCCCGACTTTGAGTCCCTATGGGGGTCACCCAGGGAAGTTGCTGAAGCCTCACTCCCCTTCGTTTGCCGTGTGCTTGTTGCCTGGGCCAGATCACTCCAGCTTCTTGCCTCCTGTGACCTATGGGCCCTAACTGTGGCTACGTGGCTGCGGCTTTTTGTGGTGTTGTGGCGTGGGCTTTGAGAGCCCCACACCGGCAGGTTTAGCAAAAGAAAGCTGGATCTATCTCCGCTTCGGGATCTGCCGCCCGTTTGGGCCTGGTACTCCCTAGCAGTCTCCTTACTTCCCACTCTGTGCTCTCTCTCTAGCTGGAGATGGGTTTCGGGTAGCCCTCCTAGTTGACCGTTCTCCCCCGTCGGTAGCCACTGCGCGGACGCTGTCAGACTACAGCAGCCCAGGGGAAGGGGTCAGCTCTCCTCGGTGCTCCCTGGACTCTGCCCTGAACTGGCTCACTGCTCCTCCTCTCCTGTTCTTGCCTACGCCACCTAGCAACCAGACTCTCTTACCACACCCCTTGAGAGGAGATGGAGGCTTTTGGCCCCCTCCACTATTCCAGTGAAGGTGAAGGCTTTTCCCCCTCCTGGGATCCCCAGGGGTCCTCTCATGGGTACATGTGTGAGACCTGATCACTATGCGCCTGTGTACCACACCCCGGTCAGCCTTCTGGATTACCTGTGTTGTACTGTTCCCAGCATGGGTGCAGTACTCAGTGGTGCCTGACCAGGTCAGGGGCGCCACAATAGCAGAAACTGGATTTTTCAAGTCAGTATTCACACAGCAGTTTCTGCTATTTCATGTATTCCCCTTACATAGTCACTGGTGTGCATACCTTATCTCCCCATAGTGATGTTTTTTTAGGTTTTTGCACCCAGTTCGGACTTAGAATGGTGTTCCAAACGTTATTCCTATTTGTTACACATCAGAATGCACACACATATCAGAACGTACACACATATCAGAACGCACACTCACACATCAAAACGCACAGTCACACATCAGAACGCAGTCACACATCAAAACGCGCACACACACATCAGAACGCACACACACATCAGAACGCACACACACATCAGAACGCACACACACATCAGAACGCACAGTCACACATCAAAACGCACACACACATCAGAACGCACACACACATCAGAACGCACACTCACACATCAGAACGCACACTCACACATCAGAACGTACAGTCACACATCAAAACGCACAGTCAAACATCAGAATGCACACTCACAAATCAGAACGCACAGTCACACATCAGAACACACCGTCACACATCAGAACGCACACTCATACATCAGAACGCACACTCATACATCAGAACGCACACTCACACATCAGAACGCACACTTGTAACGCCCTGGTATTGTGCAATCTGCCCTTCTGTGCAATATCCACCTCCTCCTTGGTTACGGGTCCCCAACTATGGTGTTGTCCGGAGACCCTCAATCCACCGTAGACCCGGATCTGAGCAGCCCGGCTGCTGACGCGGGGGCGGCACACACTCACACATCAGAACACACAGCCACAAAATCGCACAAACCGGTACACTCGCGCGCGCACACACTCACCACATCCAGTGATACCACGTGCTTCCGGCCATGTGATCATCCTGCAGGTCCTGGAAGCTCAACACACGGTGCACAGCGTCGCAGGTCCTTTTGCTGCAGAGAAGCAAGCGATATCGCTGGATATGGTGAGTGTGTGGATGTGATCTGTAGTGCGATTGTGTGTGTAATCTCATGTGTGTGTTTATGTGATCTGATGTGTGTGTGTGTGTTCCACCACAGGACCTTGATGCGCTCATCTGCTCCCGGTCGGCATCTGGTGAGTATGAGCGAGGGGTCTTCTATCTTCTATCTTCTCTCTTTTGGGTGTGTCCGCTGTCTATAATGAAGTGTCCTGCAGTATCTTTAACTTTTTTACCACTGCATGGACATTTCATTATTAAACCGCAGCTAGGTCTTATTTTCGGGGGATGTCTTATATTTAAAATAAAAATGCCTACAAGCAGAGGTCAGCGCTTTAACCCGACAAACTTAATCCAGCAGCTATGTTTATTGGCAAAGAATCCCCTTTACTTTGCCTAGTGAGGTAAAGGTTAAAAAATGGGATTTTGCAGAAAAAACCCTGAAAACAGCGCTACAACAAGTTTGTAGATTTTAATTAATTATTTTATTTCTAATAGCTGCTATCCTTGTTCTTGGTACAAAAAGTAAAATAGTATAATAATACCACATTCATAAACCACACATCGCAAAAAATACAAGAATTATAAGCATAAAAATTAATGCACATTAAAACATGAAATTGCGTTTGCGTAAACCAATAGGAGTGCCAATATAAGAATGGTAACAATGGCACGTCGCAAATAACAAGAGACCAGTGAGGTTACTATAACCGAGTGTCCCGGCTAATGGTAGAACTTTCTAGGTTGCCGTTAAAATATGTTAGTTACATGCCAAGGTTGCTGTGATTAGAAATACTGCACCTCTCCTCTTTAACCTCCACGAAGATGTAATAATGCAGGATTCCACAATAGTTGCAGCCGAGATGAGCAGAACAAAGCCGGCACTTAATAAGGTTAAGCTCCAATCAGAGCATGGGGCGCCTACCAGCGCTTGCAGTGGAGATGAGGCAGAGCCGATCGACCATACAACACGGCTGATTTCGTTAGGGGTTAGTTCACATAGAGGTTACGGTTTCTCCACCTCATCAGAAGACCAACCTGTAGTGGATGGTTTCCTCCACGGGGGTGTATAGTGGATGCAAGAGCCCCTCAATAGTTACAGCCGAGATGAGCAGAGCAGAGCCGGCACTTGGCAAAGTTGTGCTCCAGTCAATCCACGTGGCGCCTGGCAGCGCTAACAACGCAGATGATGTAGAGCCGACAGATCACCAAATTCGGATGGTTCCAATAGGAGGTACTTCTTGTAAGAGTTGCGGTTACTCCACCTCGTCAAAGGATAGCCTTGCATCCACTATACACCCCCGTGGAGGAAACCATCCACTACAGGTTGGTCTTCTGATGAGGTGGAGAAACCGTAACCTCTATGTGAACTAACCCCTAACGAAATCAGCCGTGTTGTATGGTCGATCGGCTCTGCCTCATCTCCACTGCAAGCGCTGGTAGGCGCCCCATGCTCTGATTGGAGCTTAACCTTATTAAGTGCCGGCTTTGTTCTGCTCATCTCAGCTGCAACTATTGTGGAATCCTGCATTATTACATCTTCGTGGAGGTTAAAGAGGAGAGGTGCAGTATTTCTAATCACAGCAACCTTGGCATGTAACTAACATATTTTAACGGCAACCTAGAAAGTTCTACCATTAGCCGGGACACTCGGTTATAGTAACCTCACTGGTCTCTTGTTATTTGCGACGTGCCATTGTTACCATTCTTATATTGGCACTCCTATTGGTTTACGCAAACGCAATTTCATGTTTTAATGTGCATTAATTTTTATGCTTATAATTCTTGTATTTTTTGCGATGTGTGGTTTATGAATGTGGTATTATTATACTATTTTACTTTTTGTACCAAGAACAAGGATAGCAGCTATTAGAAATAAAATAATTAATTAAAATCTACAAACTTGTTGTAGCGCTGTTTTCAGGGTTTTTTCTGCAAAATCCCATTTTTTAACCTTTGTCTTATATTTAAGCCTCCCTGAAAACTCCTGCGAGGTCTTATTTTCGGGGGAAGTCTTATTTTCAGGGAAACAAGGTAGAATAATGTATATGTAACTATGAATCATGAATTGTGCTTAACACACAGCCATAAATCTTCAAGATCAAGTGCAAATAGCTTTAATCATTGTGCAAAAAGCATAAAAACAATTAAAAACATTCTTACACAATAAGACACCACATGATGGAAAACCAAATAGTACCGCATTACAAAGAAATAATGTAGAAAAATTCTACCCCTTACATTGAATGTGCACTGGCAATATATTCATATAGTGAACTTTCCATAAGGGTATAGATCAATTTTAATAAGGTGCACAGTGCCAAGAGACAATGTATGTTACAATACAAATAATATGCAAGCTGTATTATCCCATATGTCTAACAATATCATCTGGTAGACAAATCAATATATTACAGTGCCTTGCGAAAGTATTCGTCCCCTTTGAATTTTCCACCTTTTTCCACATTTCAGGCTTCAAACATAAAGATAAAAAACTTAAAATTTTATGGTGAAGAATCAACAAGTGGGACACAATTGTGAAGCTTATTATTATTAATATTTTTTTATTATCATTATTATTACATTTATTGCTTATTTTAAACTTTAAAAAAATAATAATAAACTGAAAATTGGGGCGTGCAATATTATTCGTACCCTTTTAAAAATAATAGTGAAAAAACAATCTCAGAATCACTGGGATCTATTGAAGCGTTCCAGAGTTATAACCTGTCAATGTGACAGTAGTCAGAATTTAAAAAAATGGTCTTGTCAGGAAGATGAAATCAGGTAGGGTGGTAAAGGGGTTAAGCTCCATGAATATGCACTGTTTACCCCACCCACCCAATGTTCCAGCATCTGTGATTGGTTGACCTCACATTAGCTGTGTGTGTCTCCTTAGTGAAGTGTAAAAATAAATTAATAATTGGAAAAAATGGAGCGTGACACCTAGCGCATATAAAGCAGACAGCTACAGGCTGCAGCCCTCAGCTGTGTGCATTATTACGGTTGTGTATCAAAACATGAGGGTCCCCATTTGTTTTCTTTTAATTATTTAAATGAATGTTAAAAAAAACATTGTGAGGTCCCCCAAATTTTGATACCCATCCAAGATAAAGTGGACAGCTATGGTCTGGTATTCTAAGGTTGGCGAGACTCTTAGTTATTGGGCCCCTCCCTAACCTAAAAATTACAGCCTGCAGCCACCACAGAATTGTTGTATCCATGAGATGTGGCAACCATCCATGAAATGTCTGCAACCAAGTACCCCTGCTCACGCTCTGTGACAGCATCTGTGAATGGTTGCAGTCAAACTCCCGAAGTGCAGGTGCCTGTGATTGTTTGCCCTCACACCGGCTGTCTGGGTCCACGAAGTGGTTTAATGACCGCACATCATTATTTATTTATTTTTTTGTCACTGCATCTGCAAATTGCAGTAATGCCAGTAACAAAGATGGCTACAACATTACTGTGATTAGCAGGCAGTCCCTGCATGTTTGGTGGCTGAAAATCACATACAAAACATGTGGGAACAGGACTCAAAACTCATAAGGTAAATACCAAAATGGTTGTCGAGTAATGAATATCATGAATAACGTACTATTCACGTAGTACCAAGTATATTCGCTCATCTCTAATAATAAAGTTATCTCCTTTCTAGACCAGTCATTTGTTACTAATGGCACTACCTAAACTAGCCACTAGATGGCAACATTTTCCACAAACATAATTATTGTCTACATCTTACACTCTACATATGAACATATACATGAATATACTTGTGGCTTCAGAGGTAGGAATTCGGCCACCTCCTCACATGCACAACTTAGACGATGTCCATTTTCCTTATGAGTAAGTTGTTAATTTGGATTTTTTTTAAACAAAATGTTGATTATGGAGAGAGAAGCACAAAAAGCACTTGAAAGAATACAATCTGTTGGGGAATCTGACTGTTAAAAAACCCCCTCGTGTATACTAAATCACAGGGCTATAGTAAAGTGACCACCAATGCAATTTAAAACGGACCCGAGATATAAGTAAATAGCATCCCCCGATGGGAGGAAATGTAGCAGGTGCCAACTGTACATTATAGTTGATAGTTGCTGCATCAGGCATAATCAGTGCTTGCACTGTCCATGATGGTTTAACCCCTTAGATGCTGGTAGTGACTACCTAATCTAGAGAGTTAGCAGAGTCTGTGGGCTCTGTATTTAACTCCTTCAACATCCTGAGATCATGAATGTGTGGTCTTGATTAGAAATGAGCGATCCTAATCAGCAAAGATTGGAAAATGTTAAAATTATAACCTCTTTAGCCGCATCGGATTGGGATCAGACATCCGATCATTTACCGCAAAAGTAGTCGACCTTGCCAAGGATCGGTAAATGTTTGGATGGCATAAACTATCCACTCCCTGCCCATCACAGCCATGTATTGGCAGGGCTGTGTTTGGCCACTGCAAAAAATAGGAAACAATAAGGCAGGACATACTTATCAAGTCCCCACAGCTGCAGCGCTGCTTCCAGGTTTGATAATTATCACTAATGCATATTCACTGCTTTCTTTGTCCACTGGCATCTCTGATTGGCTGCCAGCCGTGCGCTTATCTTGGTTGTGTATCAACATAAGACGAACCACATGTGTTTTGGGGTTTTTTTTTTTTTAGAAAGAAGTATGCGGAGGGCACAACTACCTCTGGGATCTCCCCTGGCACAAAAACATGGCAAGTGAAAAGCAAGAGAAACAGGGCCATAGAATAAGGGCTCAACCAGGCACAATATATAGAAGTGTATAAAAGACAGTTTTTATTGATGCTTGCAAAAAACACACACCAGACACAAGGTGTCAAAGAAACCCACACAATGAACATATACAATTAAAAGCATTTAAAAACACACACATTTGGACCACCAGAATGTCAATACAAAACAACTAAGCATAGTACAAGAGTGGATGATCAGAAAATCCAATGGAACAGGCAGTATATAGAATACAATAATATGATCAACTGAGCAGGGTATATCTGTTGGCAGAGATGGAAATAAGCCCACACATAAAGTTAGGGTTTGGATAAATGGTCGGATGTTAACCAAAATGAATAAACTGAGTCCTCTCTCCCCATAAGTAGGTTCATGACAATAAGTCAAAATAAATGAATAAAGCAAGATCTTACAAATGCATGGAGGAAAACTCTCTAGGAGTCCAGAGGAGCACAGCAAAACACCTCCCCAATTAAATGATTAAAAAAAAATGGGCTTGCAGTCCCACCCAATTTTGATACCTAGACATGATAAATCCTGAAAGCTGGGAGCTGGTATTCTCAGGCTGGGGAGACGTGTGCTTATTTGGGGACCCCAGCCTAAAAATAGCAGCTTGCAGCTGCCCAAAATTGTTGCATCCATTAGCTGTGACAATCCCAGCACTTTAGCTGGTTCTTCCCGATTGCCCTGGTGCATTGGCAATTGGGTTAATAAGTAGATAATGAAAGGTCACAGCTGCTTTTAAGCCCTAGATTAGTAATGGGGAGGGTATATGAGACCCTTCATTACTAATCAATAAGTGAAAAGAAATAAACACAAAACTGAAAAAAATCTTTATATGAAATATATAACATCTTTCACCAATTTATTAACCACAAAACCACCCAGGTCTGACGTTATCCACTAAAGTCCCATGACGCTTCCAGTTCTGCTACATCTGAATTCACAGCGAGCGTCATAGAACAATAAATTGAGGTCCCCTGAGGTCAGGTTACCTGCTGTCACATGTGGAGGGCCGTAGGAACTTGCACCTGCTTGCCACTTAGATCGTGCTTTCACATTTTGACAGCGTGATTTAAATGGCTGAGGTGGGGATCACGCCGTTCCCTGCTGCCATCGGAGGTCTCATGACCTGATCACAGGGAGCTGATAGTTGTCATGGCAGCTCGGAGTCATGTGATGACCCATGACACGACCATGATGTATTTTCTGTGATTGCCAATAGAGCAGCAGCTCACACAGAAATGTTACATTTCTGCTAATCAGAGCTCTAAATGAAAAAAAAGGTTTTAAAAATATGATAATATAAAAAAAAGCTGAAAGTTCAAATCACCCCCCATTCGCTTTACTGAAAATAAAACCTTTAAAAAAATAACAAATATACACATACTGTATTTGGTGTCACAGCATTCAGAAATGTCCGATCAAAACTTAAAATCAGTTATTCTGATCAGTATATGGTGTGGCAAGAAAAAAATTCCAAACAACAAAATTACGGTTTTTTTTGTTGCCACAAAATTTTTGTACAATGCAATAACAGTCGATCAAAACATAGTATCTGCACAAAAATGGCATCAATAAAAACGTGAGCTCAAGACAAACAAAATAAGGCATCATTGAGCGCCAGATCCCGAAAAATAAGAACGCTACTGGTTTCAGAAAATGGCATCAAAAACACTACTCTTTTTTTGGCAAACTGTCTGATTTTTTTTAACCTCTTAGATATAAATAAAAGCATACATATTTGGTATCTACAAATTCGTACTGACCTGATGCATCATACTGACATGTTAGTTTTACCATAAAGTGAACATAGTGAATAAAATATCCCAAAAATCTTGCAATTGCACTTTTTTGAAATTTCACCATACTTGGAATTTTTTTTCCCATTTTCCAGTTCACTATATGGTAAAAATAATAGTTTCATTCAAAGTATAACTTATCCTGCAAAAAATAAGCCCTCATATGGCAATATTGACAGAAAAATAAAAAAAAGTTATGGCTCTCGGAAGAATAGGGAGCAAAACACGAAAAAGAAAAAATGCCCAGGGGTGAAGGGGTTAAATTATTTATTTATTTAAATTTAAAAAAACATTTTATACCCAGTATGTGCACGGCTGGGGGCTGCAGCCTGTAGCCATGGTTTTATCTGTGCTATACTTTATCTGTACCAATACAGGGGGGGACCCTATACGAATTGTTTTATTTATTTATCACCAGTGTAAGGACAGACAGCATTTGTGATTCCAACCACCCATAGACGCTGTCTCAGAGGGTGGGAACGTGGTCCAGCGGCAGCCAATCAGAGATGCTGGTAGCCAGAGAAAGCCATGAATATGCAGTAGAGGTAATTATCGAACCTAGAAGCAGCACTGCAGCCGTGGGAACTTGGTAAGTATGTACTCCTTTTAACCGTTTTTTATTTTCTTTCTTTTACAACCCCTCTACACTATTTTACAGGATAGGATTGACGATCGGATCGGCTAGAATCTTCATGATCAGCGATCCTTAACTGATCCAATCTTTGGCAGGATCGCTCATCTCTAGTCCTGATTAGGTATCAGTGAACTTCTTTGAAAAAGTTATTAAATCTCAAATTCGACATGAGCCTGGCCCATTCGGGTTTGGATTCCCAAACACTTTTCTCAAAATCGGCAATATTTGGCTTTGTTCTGTTACTATTTGTGGTTGCACTAATGCTTTTGTTTTACCTTGTTATGACTTTGGTTAGGATTATGGTGCTGAATAATGAGTGAGGGGGGGGGATTATTGATGACGTGAGGGGTTGGGGAGAGGTCAGAGAAGCGGTGGACTGCTTTTTTTCCCGTTAACTTAATGTGTGGATGTTCTGGTAGCCAATTAGAGCACAAAAACCATCCACAATGTTCAGACACAAGGGTTTGGGTCATTGGCTGCCTAAGTCATATGGCTCTCTGCATATAACAAGTTGGCATGTGGTGTCGGTGCCATTTTGAGATTGCTACAGCTTGGGGAGGGTGTTGCTGTTAGACAGGTAGTGGGTTCATTTTTAGCTAGTTCAGATAGATAGGAGGGCGAGAGGATGCAATAGGGAAATGCAGTGTGTAATGGATTGTGGTGCTTGCAACATGCCAGCCCTATATAGAAGTATAGGGAAAGTTGTGTGACAATTTTGAATACAGGAAGATCGGAAAAGCATGGTGTGATGATTGTGGCACTATAAAAGACCTATATTGCAGCTTGTAAGTAAAAGCTGTCAAATCTTGCTATATGTACAGTTAGGTCCAGAAATATTTGGACAGTGACACAAGTTTTGTTATTTTAGCTGTGTACAAAAACATGTTCAGAAAATACAATTATATATATATATATATATAATATGGGCTGAAAGTGCACACTCCCAGCTGCAATATGGGAGTTTTCACATCCAAATCGGAGAAAGGGTTTAGGAATCATAGCTCTGTAATGCATAGCCTCCTCTTTTTCAAGGGACCAAAAGTAATTGGACAAGGGACTCTAAGGGCTGCAATTAACTCTGAAGGCGTCTCCCTCGTTAACCTGTAATCAATGAAGTAGTTAAAAGGTCTGGGGTTGATTACAGGTGTGTGGTTTTGCATTTGGAAGCTGTTGCTGTGACCAGACAACATGCGGTCTAAGGAACTCTCAATTGAGGTGAAGCAGAACATCCTGAGGCTGAAAAAAAAGAAAAAATCCATCAGAGAGATAGCAGACATGCTTGGAGTAGCAAAATCAACAGTCGGGTACATTCTGAGAAAAAAGGAATTGACTGGTGAGCTTGGGAACTCAAAAAGGCCTGGGCGTCCACGGATGACAACAGTGGTGGATGATCGCCGCATACTTTCTTTGGTGAAGAAGAACCCGTTCACAACATCAACTGCAGTCCAGAACACTCTCAGTGAAGTAGGTGTATCTGTCTCTAAGTCAACAGTAAAGAGAAGACTCCATTAAAGTAAATACAAAGGGTTCACATCTAGATGCAAACCATTCATCAATTCCAAAAATAGACAGGCCAGAGTTAAATTTGCTGAAAAACACCTCATGAAGCCAGCTCAGTTCTGGAAAAGTATTCTATGGACAGATGAGACCAAGATCAACCTGTACCAGAATGATGGGAAGAAAAAAGTTTGGAGAAGAAAGGGAACGGCACATGATCCAAGGCACACCACATCCTCTGTAAAACATGGTGGAGGCAACGTGATGGCATGGGCATGCATGGCTTTCAATGGCACTGGGTCACTTGTGTTTATTGATGACATAACAGCAGACAAGAGTAGCCGGATTAATTCTGAAGTGTATTGGGATATAATTTCAGCCCAGATTCAGCCAAATGCCGCAAAGTTGATCGGACGGCGCTTCATAGTACAGATGGACAATGACCCCAAGCATACAGCCAAAGCTACCCAGGAGTTCATGAGTGCAATAAAGTGGAACATTCTGCAATGGCCAAGTCAATCACCAGATCTTAACCCAATTGACCATGCATTTCACTTGCTCAAATCCAGACTTAAGACGGAAAGACCCACAAACAAGCAAGACCTGAAGGCTGCAGCTGTAAAGGCCTGGCAAAGCATTAAGAAGGAGGAAACCCAGCGTTTGGTGATGTCCATGGGTTCCAGACTTAAGGCAGTGATTGCCTCCAAAGGATTCGCAACAAAATATTGAAAAAAAAAATATTTTGTTTGGGTTTGGTTTATTTGTCCAATTACTTTTGACCTCCTAAAATGTGGAGTGTTTGTAAAGAAATGTGTACAATTCCTACAATTTCTATCAGATATTTTTGTTCAAACCTTCAAATTAAACGTTACAATCTGCACTTGAATTCTGTTGTAGAGGTTTCATTTCAAATCCAATGTGGTGGCATGCAGAGCCCAACTCGCCAAAATTGTGTCACTGTCCAAATATTTCTGGACCTAACTGTATATTCTATTAGCTTTCCTATCACTGTTGATTCTGTGCTGCTGCACTATATGGATTCCATTGGATAAATCCTGATTGGTAGTTTGATATGTATGTGGTCATGCCATACATATCACTGCAAATAAATAGTAATTAATAACTCTGTGCTGCTGACACAAATATATATTTCAGCATATAAATACTGATTGCTAATTCTGTGGTCCTGGCACAAATAGATTTTTTGGCATATAGTTACTGATTGATAAATCTGTGGTCCTGCTACAAATAGACACTTCAGCATATAAATACTGATTGATAATTTTCTGGTCCTGCCACAAATAGACATTTCAGCAAATAAATACTGATGGTTAAAAGAGAAGTGTGCATCAAGTATGAGGAGAAATACCAATAACATGGTGGAAGAGGGAATAGGAATGGAGTTCCTGGCCCAGCATTTCTACCTTAAACATTGATCAGTAAGAGATGCATCACTGAGGTGTAGGCTAAGTACTCTAAGACCCCTGCCACTACAGAAAACACACAAAAAGAATCTAACTTAGAGTCTCTACATTATAAAAAAAAAATGGGCTGACACCACTAGAGTGGCATCAATTGCTCCAGAGTAGAAATAGTGTAATAGCGCAGAATGGAGTCATGGAACAAGCCCTGGAACAAGGCCTGGCCCAGCATTTCTACCTTAAAGGAGTTGTCCGACATTAGCTTAACAAAAAGTTTTGCGTTTATCTGTGCTGTATTGTCCTATAAATCACACCTACATTGTTATTATTTGTTTTCTAACTTTTGTTCCTCTTGAATTCACCCTTTATTCTCTGCAGCTTCTTGTTTACATTCAGATCCAGCAAACATGACCACTTCCTGTGCAAAACCTCAGTCAGAGCTGTCACCACCCACCCCAGTGTCCAGCCTCACCCCAGTGTCCAGCCTCACCCTCTGCCCGCCCCCTGCACACACATTCCCTGTCAGTATTCTTCCCCAGCACCTGACCTAGTATCACTACAGCATTGCAAATAACAGCCCCACATCGGGCTCTGCACCGCACACGCACACATATGGCTCTGCACCATACACATATGGCTCTGCACATGCACACGCACACATATGGCTCTGCACCGCACCCGCACACATATGGCTCTGCACCCGCACACATATGGCTCTGCACCGCACACATATGGCTCTGTACCGCACACGCACACATGTGGCTCTGCACCGCACACGCAGACATATGGTTCTGAACCGCACATGCACACATATGGCTCTGCACTGCACACGCACACATATGGTTCTGAACCGCACATGCACACATATGGCTCTGCACTGCACACGCACACATATGGCTCTGTACCGCACACGCACACATATGGCTCTGCACACGCACACATATGGCTCTGCACCGCACACGCACACATATGGCTCTGTACCGCACACATATGGCTCTGCACACGCACACATATGGCTCTGTACCACACGCACACATATGGCTCTGCACCGCACACGCACACATATGGCTCTGTACCGCACACGCACACATATGGCTCTGCACCGCACACGCACACACATGGCTATGCACACGCACACATATGGCTCTGCACCTCACACGCACACATATGGCTCTGCACATGCACACATATGGCTCTGCAACCCCCCCATCGGGAACACATGTAGGGAGTACATACTCACCTGTCCTCGGTCCCCGCCGCTCCTGCACGTTCGTGCGCTGTCTGTGCTCTCTTCAGCACAGTAGTGACGTCACCGCTGTGCTGAAGAGAGCACAGACAGCCGGAGGGACAGTGATGAGAAGCTGCGCTGCGCTGCTTCTCATCAGCACTTTCAAATGTACCGGCATCGGTGATCTGTGATGCCGGTACATTTGAATGTGCGATCCTGGGCAGGGGGCCCGGTGCTGGCGCTGACACCACGGCAGCCGCCGCCAGGCCCCGCCTCCAGGTCACGGACCCCGCAGCAGTGCAGGGGGAGGTTACTGGAGGTGCGGGGGAATGTGTGGGAGGGTGCAGGGAAGGGGCGGGGACTCATCACACTGTAGACACCCAGCAGGGAGGCGACAAGCTGTTCCACATTTGCATGTCAACATGGCCCTGCCCATGTTGACATGAAATGACCGGAAGCAGCAAAATCGCGGCAGGAGCGGTCACATGACCGCTCTGAGCCGGGGGAGAGGGGCTGACAGCAGGGCAGGTAAGTGGTCTCTATCTACTTACCTGCCCCAATGTAGCCCAATAGGGAAATAAAAAAAAAAAATGTCAAAGAAGCCGGATAACCCCTTTAAACATAAATCTGTGAGGTGCATGAATAAGATGTGTAGGCATGGTGCTCTGAGAGCCTTGCCAAATTCAGCCAACACACAACAAGTAGATCCAACTTTAAGTCTGTACATTTCAAAAAGTTAGGGGCACACACCAGTACATTGGTATCAATTGCCTCAGTATTCAAATAGTATAATGGGGCAGCATGGAAGCATGGGACAGGCCCTGGAACAAGGCCTGGTCCAGCATTTCTACCTTAAAATTGATCATTAAGAGGTGCATGAGTGAGAGGTATAGGGATGATTATCTGAGAGCCCTGCCAAATTCAGGCAACACATAACAAGAAGGACCCAATCTGAAGTCTCCAAATTTAATAAAATTAGGGGCACACACCAGTACTCTAAGAGCCCTGCCAGTACAGGCAATACACAACAAGAAGACCGGAATAAGAGTCTCCATTTAAAAGCTTTTAGCACAGATTTTTCCAATATAGTTACTATTTTTAATAAAAATATTCCCATTATTACCAGGATGAAAATCTACAGACAATTCTGGACACTGGTGTTAGGCATTCTGCCCGCAGAGCAATGGTAATCTTTTGTCCCCTAGTTAGTTCACCCCAGCTAAGGACAATACACAAAACTAGCTAAAACAAAAAGGTAGTTTTAGATGTGGTTTAAGTAGATGCATGTAGATGTCAATACATGGTTTGTTCCACTATGTTCAAGAATTGTAATAATCCACACACTTACAATATCATTCAGTTTATAAACTGTAACATGGATTACCTTATTTATTTATTGTCATGTCGCACCAGTAACGAGGACTATGTCGGGTGTACGTCCCGAAAAATCAAAACTCGCATTGCCGAATATGCAAGAGATGCCGTTCCACAGCAGCTTAATGTCAAGGGGTCTATGTCCGGCTTGTCCCATCATTTCTTGAAGCAACACCAGGGAGTGACTACGTCTCTCTCTGATCAAGGTATAGAGAGGGTTAATCAGTCCCTGAGGGGGGGGGGGTGACTGGATGAGTCTCCTCTTCAAAAGGGAGGCATACTGGATAATAAAATTGGACACTAGACATCCAAAAGGCTTCAATTAAAGGACTGATTTACTTTATCTATATTGATTCTGTTTCCATCTAATGGTTTTGTAGTTCAGCATATGGTATATTGCTCAAAACAATAAAGGGAACACTAAAATACCATTTTGTTGTTGAAGTATTCCCTTTATTTTTTGAGCAGTATATATAATTCTTGTCTAATACAACAGTACTGTGTTTTTCACTCATTGTGATTCATGTTAGGCCCCTTTCACACGTCAGTGATTCTGGTACGTTTGTGCTTTTTTTTTTCTACGTACCAGAATCACTGACATACGCAGACCCATTATAATCAATGGGTCTGCTCACACGTCAGTGATTTTTCACTGCACGTGTCTCCGTGCAGCGTACCCATGTGTGCGTGATTGCTACACGGAGACATGTCCATTTTTTTCTGGCATCACTGATGTCCCACGGACCACGCAGTGGTGTGGTCCGTGAAACACGTGCCAGAAAAAAACGTGCATTTAAAATAATAAACATTTTAACTCACCCGGTGTCCAGCGATGTCCTCTGCAGCCCGTCCTCCCTGCTGCTTCTAAGCCGGCTGATTACTGTCGCGCATATTCATTATGCGCGACACAGCCGACCCGGAAGCAGCTGCTGCGGGGGTCACCGCCGGCCGGATGCTGCGTCGCGGGAGCGATCAGCACCATGAACAGCGGGAGCGCGCACAGGTGAGTGAATCTCTAAGTGCAATCACGGGCCACGGATAACGGAGCCCGGATTGCACTTAGACAACCCACGTGTGCCGAGATTCACGGCACACGGAGGGACATGTGCGTGTTTTACACGCCAGTGAAAAACGTCACTGTTTTTCACTGACATGTGAAACGGGCCTTAAGCCTGCTACACACGCTTCAATATATCTCACAATCCGTCGTTGGGGTCAAGTTGTAAGTGACGCACATCCGGCATCGTTTGTGAGGTATCTGCGTGTGACAGCTACATGCGATCAGGATTGAACGCAAAACCGTTGATCGCAAACACATCGTATCATTCTCTAGAATTGAGCGTTTTGTTGCACGAACCTAGTCAATTGTAACGTGTGACATCCCTCATACGATTTTGTTGTCTGATGCTATGTGCGCAGGTGTGCGCTCTGCACCGCAGCTTAACAAAGGTCCGCTTCAGAGCGCAGCTGAAAAGCTGCGTTCTGAAGCGCCTCACAATGTCTGTCATTCACTAATCTCTGTCAGTCCGTCACTATCTCTGTCCCTCACTCTCAGTCCATGTCAGTCTATCCCCCTCTCTCATATACTCACCGATCCCCGATCCCTGGCGCTGCACGGCATTCACACTGCTCCGGCGGCTTTTACTGTTTTGAAAAAGCCGGCCGCCCATTAAACAATTTCGTATTCCCTGCTTTCCCCGCCCACCAGCGCCTGACATGATTAATCTAGGACTTATTGGCAGCTATGGGCTGCCAATAACTCCTTATTACCCCGATTTGCCAACGCACCAGGGTAAATCGGGAAGAGCCGGGTACAGTCCCAGAACTGTCGCATCTAATGTATGCGGCAATTCTGGGCGGCTGTTGGCTGATATTGTTAGGGTGGGGGGCTCCCCATAACGTGGAGCTCCCCATCCTGAGAATACCAGCCTTCAGCCGTATGGCTTTATCTGGCTGGTTTTAAAAATGGGGGGAACCGCACGCCGTTTTTTTTAATTATTTAATTATTTATTTCACTACACAGTATAGACACGCCCACCGGCTGCTGTGATTGGGTGCAGTGTGACACCTGTCACTCAGAGTGGGGGCGTGTCTCACTGTAACCAATCATAGGCGCTGGTGGGCGGGGAAAGCAGGGAATACGAAATTGTTTAATGGGCGGCCGGCTTTTTCAAAACAGTAAAAGCCGCCGGAGCAGTGAGAAAGCCGTGCAGCGCCGGGGATCGGGGATTGGTGAGTATGAGAGAGGGCTGCTAACTTCAGTTACTCAGGAGTTTAGCGGTCACCGGTGAGTCCTTCACAGGTGACCGCTAATCAGGGCGCGACACAGACAGAGCCGCAGCATCACAATGAAGTCGGGTGAAGTTCACCCGAGTTCATTCTGACAGTGCGGCTCTGTCTGTGTCTGCTGTCATCTGCCATTCAGCTCTGCTACATGGCTGTCTGTGTCTGCTGTTAGCGGCCATGTAGCAGAGCTGAATGGCAGATGACATAGTAAAAACGCATCCCTACACATTACACACGCTTGGCAAGTCAATAAATAAAAAAAAAAAAAGGTGCTCAATGCATACGTCACAGAACACATGATCTAAAGGATCGCACACAAAATTGACCAATTTAACATAGACTACTAACGCTCGTGTGACAGCAAATGAACGACCAACGTGAAATCTCATAGATCCCGTATGCAACCTGGGCATGTCACATCGCAAATGCGATTGTACAACTAATTGCAACGTGTAAAGTGGGCTTTAGGGTCATTTTTCATGTGACTTTTTTGATGATTTAGAATTGCATATGTATTTATTTTCAGATTTTTTTTTGTTTACTATCTCTTTTTTTTTTTTATGATACAGATTCTTACTACACCTATCAAGCATAAAGTAAATGAACAAATGGGATATAAGGAAGAATTTATCTATTCACTACAATTTTTTGGGTTGTGTTTAAACTATGTCCATTATGCAATGTATTTATATATGTTATTGTCTATTATTTGTTTATTCTAGTTGCGACATACAGTATGGCCTTGCGATTTTTTTACTCATCCGCCTTGGTACTTATTTCTTACTGAAATAGTTAGTTTCTTGCTGTTTTTCTAATTGCCACACAGTGTTCTTGCTCCACTCTTGTGGATGTTGGATATATAAGTCTGTGTTATACCATTCTATATCATCATAATTAAGAGCAGATTTTCTGCTCGAAACGCGTAGACGGACATCTGGTCTACACATGCTTTAAATTCTGAATTTGTCACATTGTTTTTTTTTCTAAAAAAAATTTCATTAAAACTATGTTTTAATATACCAAGCGGATACTGGATGTTTCTACTACAAAATATATCAACCTAAATTTACCATTATCATAAAATATGATGTGTCAATCAGAAACCTCTCAAAATCATTGGGATATGTTGAAACATTGCAGAGTTATTGCCACATAATGTGACATGTCAAATTTGGACCTCACCTAAGTGACCTATAGCAACTACTTTTAATATTTCTTAGGTCATTAATACCTACTTGAAGGTCACTGAATTTAATAGTTATATAAATGATTATGAGACAATGCATTGAGACAGTTCTTTTGAAGGAAGAGTGGTTGGCTGAAAACCACTAAATTCCCAAAGTGATGGACAGACACGTCTAGGGCATGTCCCCCTTTAATCTAGCCCTGATGTTGTGGCATAGAGCAATGCCATATGGTGGAACATGTGCTTGTGGTTTTTACCATTGTTTTACCTGATTTCTGATCTGCCATACCATGTAGTTATACCATTACATAGATTTTCCGGCAATTATTTTTAATCGGTTGCTCTGCTTAATTTAGTCTTTGTTCCATGTGCAGGCATAGCTAAATCAGGGAAGGCTATATCACCTTTATCATTAAGCAAATATTGTAGATCAGCATAATTCACTGTTCCTACTAATATTTGCCATGTGGTTTTGCTTTCGACTATGACATGTTCTTTAATTGTGTCCATGATTTATACATCATAGGCATGCTGTGTTTGACTTTTTCCTGGTTGCGGCCCAGTGGAATAATTTTGTGGCTTGGCCGCATTTAACCTTTATCTGTACATAAATAACCTTTTATGTCTAGCAAATTCTAATCACAGAACATCCATTAGAAAAAGAAACATTTTGTCTGCTCCATGTAAGGTGTATAGAGGTCACTGATTTCCTTGAATTTGCTACTTGAGTTCAAGAAATTCATTGAATGAAGAAAGCTGCATGATAAAACTCACTAAAGTGTTGCACAATATTGTAGAAGGAACAGGATGTGGTACTTTTGCACAATGTTATCCTCAAAGAGATTATAGGGTTCACATACAAGTAGCAAGTCAGGCCCACCGACTAAAAATATTTATACATTTTATATTGTATAACAATCTTGTCAATACGTCTTTGACTATTGTCTAAAACAATGTTTGTGATTACTGTAGAATATTGTATTGCAGTTTAACAACCAGCACCTTAACAGATTTGTGTGTGATAGAGCCATATTGACCCACAGGCTGGGAACACTGTAAAAAAAAAAAAATCAAATAAGCATTATTTACCTGTAGATACCCTGACACTCATGCCCTGCAGTTTTTGGTAGACAGTGCTGCAATGGTGATGATTGCCGAGGTCAGTGATTGATTGGAGAGGTCACAAGGTATATAGATGATGTCACTACTGCAGCCCAGTAAACAAACATTATAATCAACTGATAACAACGATTGAGCCGCACTAGCTTACATTGATGTAAAATAGTTAGTTTATTTGATAGCATACTGTGGTCCTATTTGACCTTATGAAGGCAACCTCTTTATGGCTGGTTTCACAAGGGCACTGTTTGTGGTCACTTTGAAACTCTAAAATGTCTACCATGAACAGGTTTGGTGCTAGCAACAAGGATCTAGACAAACATAGGGGCCTCTGGGTTGGGTCATTGAGTAGGCTGCTGTTCAGTTGTGCAAGTTGTGCAACCTGACAAGAAGACTAGTCTAGCAGCTGAGTTAGAAACAGGAGGTACAAGTAGATACAAAATCGTCAGGCAAGAGAAGATTCACTCAACATGCAGAACTCAGAATTAGCAATATGCACTTAGACACAGGAGCTGAGATTCATACAAGAATTAAATAGCCTATAATTGGCAGTAGAAACTAATTCTCAGGGGTTTAAACAGCAATATTTCCCACCCACAGGTGACAGAAGTAAGAAAGTCAAGCTAACTGGGACATAACTCTTCACAAATCATTCAAACTGGCCACAAGTCCCGAAAGTAAAACAGGGACAAATAGTCACCTTCTGGGATGCCCTACATATACAATTGGTGTATATACATTAAATGAAAGTAAACTCGGGACTACAGAACAGGAGAAGGACTTGGGGATTCTGGTTACAAGTAAGCTGAGCAGCAGCACTCAATGTCAGGCAGCAGCTGCTAAAGCAAACAAGATTTTAGGGTGTATAAAAAGAGATATGAGATCCTGTTATCCCAATGTATTGTTACCCCTCTATAAATCACTTGTAAGGCCACATTTAGAATATGGGATCAAATTTTGGGCTCCACATTTTAAAAAGGATATTCAGAAGTTAGAGTTAGTTCAAAGGCAGTTAACTAGACAACTACAAGGAATGGAAGGCCTCCCATATGAAGAGAGGTTGAAAAAGTTAGATATGTTTAGCTTAGAAAAAGATGTCTCAGAGGAGATCTCATTTATATGTATAAATACATGTGTGGTCAATATAAAGAACTGGCACATGACTTATTCTTTCCAGAGACAATACTAAGGACCAGGGGGCACTCACTGCGAGTGGAAGAAAAGCGATTCCGGCAGATAAATAGGAAAGGGTTCTTTACAGTTAGAGCAGTCAGACTGTGGAATGCCCTACCGCAAAAGGTAGTAATGGCAGATACTATAACAGCTTTTAAAAAATGGCTGGATGATTTCCTCAGTACACAAAACATTGTCGATTATAAATATTGACAAAATGTATAACTGGTGGAGAAAGGTTGAACTAGATGGACCAAGGTCTTTTTTTCAACCATGTTCAACCATGTAACTATGTGAACTCTGATGGTGTGAGAAGCCAGCTTTTCAGCAATTTTTTTTTCACACATATAATTATATAATATGTATATATTATATAATTATTGTAAGGGCTACTGTGAAGTCTGGTGGGTAGCAGCTCCTACAACAGAACTACCGAGCTCAGGAGTAGCAACTCTGCTCTCCTGTGATTGAGTAGTGCTGGAGATCAAAAAGGATAGCCAGTCACTATCGGGACTACAGCAAAATCTGTGCAGCTGCATGAAATATAGTGTCCTGCGTGGTCCAAATGCCACACGATACTACTTAGAGATCAGAGTCCTGAGTTGTCAGTGGTGGAAAGTGATCTGAGGCATAGCTTCCAACCATCCCAATTCAGCGGGACTGTCCCGACACTCTCGTCCAGACTCCTCCTCTCAGTGCAGCGAATAAATTAAATTACACTCTGGTGTCCCAGGATTAGAACTGGTGAATGCTTTGTCCATAGGCAGCAGCTCTACCATTGAGCCACTGCCTGTACTAAGCAGTACAATGGGTACAGAAAGTATTCAGATCTCTTTTTTCACTCTTTGTTTCATTGCAGCCATTTGGTAGATTGAAAAAAGTTCATTTTTTTCTCATAATTTACACTCTGCACCCCATCTTGACAGAAAAAAAAACAAATGTAGACATTTTTGCAAATGTATTAAAGTTTTAAAGAAAAAAAACCTGAAATATCACATAAATATTCAGACTCTTTTGTCAGTATTGAATAGAAGCAACCTTTTGAGCTAGTACAGCCATGAGTCTTCTTGGGAATAATGCAACAAGTTTTTCACACCTAGATTTGGGGATCCTCTGCCATTCTCCCTTGCAGATCCTTTCCAGTTCTGTCAGGTTGGATGGTGAATGTTGATGGACAGCCATTTTCAGGTCTCTCCAGAGATGCTCAATTGGGTTTAGGTCAGGGCTCTGGCTGGGCCAGTCAAAAATGATCACAGAGTTGTTCTGAAGCCACTCTTTTGTTGTTTTAGCTGTGTGCTTAGGGTCAATGTCTTGTTGGAAGGCTAAACTTCAGCCAAGTCCGTGGCACTCTGGAAGAGGTTTTCTTTCAGGATATCTCTGTACTTGGCTGCATTCATCTTTCCTTCAATTGCAACCACTCGTCCTGTCCCTGTGTGGCGCCCCTGGAGCTTCAGGTGCCACAGGGCACTGCATCTGACTTGGGGTGTGGTATTGTTGTAGCTGTTCTGTTTTGTCACAAGTCAGCTTATGGGATCACCAGTGAGGTCCTCTGAATTAGGCCTCTTCAGACCTAATCAAGAGCGAGCGCTCGGAGAAAAAGACCTGCATCATTCATGTGAGCATGATCAATTCTTCTGTTTATTTAACGTACAGTTTATTTATACCATTTACAGATCAATGTGATATTGCAAATAAAGCTTCTAGCTGGAAATTTACAAGTTGCTCATATGACCTTTAAGTTTCAGCAAAACAGAAATGTATAGTCATGCATATGAGATAAGAAGAAGATAAGAAGAACATTTAGAAACAATAATAATCCTTGATCTTGTCTCTTATTCCGAAGGCTCTGACTATGAACTACTTACTAATGAAATAAAATATCTTTAATAAAGAAATAGAGAAACCATTTAACCCTTCTATATCAGTATTCATCCCGGGGTTTGAAGTAGGTCAGTGCTGGTTCCATACCACTCATTCCACAAATACACACCATTGCCTTTTTCCTAACTGGGGACCAGGCTAAGATCATGTCACATGGATGGCCACCTAATGGTAAGGGCCTTCCCACCCACTAGTCTAGGGACCCGGGAGGGGGAAAGGCAATGTCCGGGGAATTGAGGAGACAAAACCCAGTTAGAGAGTTTGCAGCCGGCCGGTGACACAGACAGGCTGGGGCAGTGCAGTTCCAGACAGAAGAACAGCAACACCGGTGGATCTGGTGGGACACAGGAGAACACGGTCACTGAGGGGATACAGAGGCAGTTCCCCCAGACCAGCGCAGACAGGGTGCAGAGCCCTAGATTAAGGGGAACTTCAAGTCCTTTTAATAATTCTGCCGGGTGAGGAGATTTCAAGTATCTTTCACCCACCTAAAGTGCCCGAGGCACAGTAGCAGATACTGTAGAGCCCAGAGTTGAGACCACGATTCAGCTCCACAAAAGGACTCGTGCTGTTTGCTAGATGGGACGGAACTTAAAAACTACAGAGAAGGGACCCTGTGTAGCTATAGGCCATGGGGACCCATAACAAACCACGCAAGGAGGAAGGGCTCACCATCCACAACACCGGCACTGGCTTCCGAATTATCCGGGATCGACTGGAGCCCATCTTGGTGAAAACTGGCACTCCAAGGGTGATAACCTGACAGTGAGTAAGAACTTGAACCACAGACCCTGTGTCGTCCCTTTCATTGCCGGAGCCGTTGCCCCTGCGCTCCAGCGCTATAGACTACCACCCTCATCATCCTCTCTGGGGCGAGCTCTACCTGTGGAGAGCTGAAACACCCGAGCTGCATCACACCATCAGCCCCAGAAGTGAGCAACATCCCGCAGCAGCGGCTCTCCTCATAGCCGTATAACACAGGTGGCGTCACGAAAGACATTTACTTCCAACATCCCCAACCCCTTCATCTTTTATTGACACCTTGGGGCCACGAAGCCGGGCAATGCCACTGTGACATCCCAAACCACCACCACTGGCCCGATGACGAGTACAACCCCTTGCCCCGTGGGCGCATCACTTGCAGCTGAAAAACACACCCATAGCATGATGCTGCCACCACCATATTTCACTGTTGGGATTGTATTAGGCAGGTAATGAAGAGCGCCAGGTTTTCTCCACAAATACTTAGAATTATCACCAAAACATTCTATCTTCATCTCATCAGATGAGATAATTTTATTTCTCATAGTCTGGGAATCCTTCATATGTTCTTTTTGCAAACTCTATGCGGGTTTTCATATGTCTTGCACTGAGGAGAAGCTTCTCTGCCGTAAAGGTCCGACTGGTGGAGGGCTGCAGTGATAGTTGACTTTGTGGAATTTTCTCCCATCTCCCTACTGCATCTCTGGAGCTTAGCCACAGTGATCTTGGGGTTCTTCTTTACCTCTCTCACCAAGGCTCTTCTCCCATGATTGCTCAGTTTGGCTGGATGGCCAAGTTTAGGAAGAGTTCTGGTGATCCCAAACGTCTTCCATTTAAGGATTATGGAGGCCACTGTGCTCTTAAGAACCTTGGGTACTGCAGAAATTCTTTTATAACCTTAGCCAGATCTGTGCCTTGCCACAATCCTGTGTCTGAGCTCCTTGGGCAGTTCCTTTGTTCCTCCATTCTCATTTGTTTTGGCATGCACTGCGAGCTGTGAGGTGTTATATAGACAGGTGTGTGCCTTTCCAAATCAAGTCTTATCAGTTTAATAAAACACAGCTGGACTCCAATGAACGAGTACAACCATCTCAAGGAAGATTACAAGGAAATGGACAGAATGTGACTTAGATATGAGTGTCTGAGCAAAGTATCTGAATACTTATGACCATGTTATATTTCACTTTTCTTGTTTAATAAATTTGCAAAAATGTCTACATTTCTGTTTTTTTTTCTCTCAAGATGGGGCGCACAGTGTACATTAATTAGATAAAAAATGAACTTTTTTTAATTTTCCAAATGGCTGCAATGAAACAAAGAGTAAAACATTTAAAAGGGGCAAGAATACTTTCCGTACCCACTGTATAGGAGGATTTGGTGATCTTGACCTGTACTGCAGGCAGAGAGGCCAGAAGCAGATTACTCACATATAGTATACATGTATATGAATGTGACGCCCTGGCAAAACCAGGGTGTCACCGAGGTCTGCATCCATCTTTTTGGTGCAGATCTCACTCTCCCTTGGGGAGTTTCCAACACAGTTACACACAACACCAGTGGGCGGAGCAGAGAGGTCTGAAGTGTCTGGGAGGGAACTATATAGGGAGTTTCCAGTTTGCAGTGAGCAGTCTGCAGGAGGTGTGGAGTCTGGAAAGAGCTCCGGTGTGGAGCTTGAGGAGAGGGGCAGTAAGGGCCTCAAGGAATAGGCCAGCAACTTGTGGGGAACCCGGAGTGGACCGGGGCAGGGTAGGGGCCCGCCGGTGCCGACTGTCAGGACCCGGTCCGGACCCGTGCACGGAGCAGACACAGACATCAGGCAGGAGAAAAGCACCTGTATTACACCCCTGGGTGAGGGTCCATCTTCACAGTATCCAGGGCACCAGTTTCCAGCAACTTGGTTAATTCCTGGACTCGTTATTGTACAGTTATTGCCTTATATCGTGAGTACTCCTGCACCACCTGGTCCAAGCCGTGGACTGCACCCGTCACTCCCAATCCATTACACCGGGGTGCCGGGACATCAACAACCTACCCGTGAAGGGAAAATCACCATCTTGCTGCCCACCATTACCCCCGGGATCCTCTGATCAGCAGTGGCGATGCCCCATTACCTCACCATGGGTGGCATCACAGATCATAAACTTACAAATGTCCCTTTACATAATCTCCTTTAATTGTGGAGCCTGGGATCACAGACCGGGTCACGCCACCGTGATACCTCTAGAAGTGACCCCTTGGCCCGGTTCTGAGTACCCCCTATCCCTGGGCGACACATGAACTTCTGGAGTGAGTTTGCTGCACTGAAACTAAAGGGGACGAATAATATTGCACGCTCCACTTTTCAGTTATTTATTTTTTAAAAAAGTTTAAAATAAGCAATAAATTTCGTTCAACTTCACAATTGTGTTCCACTTGTTGTTGATTCTTCACCATAACATTTACATTTTCATCTGTATGTTTGAAGCCTGAAATGTGGGATAAGGTTTAAAAATTCAAGGGAGCCGAATACTTTTGCAAGGCACTATACAGTATATATATATATATATATATGTATATATATATATATATATATATATATATATATATATATAATATATATATATATTAATATATATATATATATATAGTAGTGCCTTGTGGCCTTGTGAAAGTATTCGGCTCCCTTGAATTTTTCAACCTGTTCCCTCATTTCAGGCTTCAAACATAAAGATACAAGTAAAATATATCTTTGTACCGTGTTAGCCAGTAGAGATAAAAAAATTGTTTAAAAGAACAGAGAGTCCTCAGTGGTTGATACCTTTTAATGGCTAACTGAAAAGATGGTAATAATTGCAAGCTTTCGAGACTACTCAGGTCTCTTCATCAGGCATGGTATAACACAAAATCTGAAGAGTCACGTATTTATACACAACAGGACTTAGAATAGTGCAGTGAAAAATATGTCGCGACATATTTTTCACTGCACTATTCTAAGTCCTGTTGTGTATAAATACGTGACTCTTCAGATTTTGTGTTATACCATGCCTGATGAAGAGACCTGAGTAGTCTCGAAAGCTTGCAATTATTACCATCTTTTCAGTTAGCCATTAAAAGGTATCAACCACTGAGGACTCTCTGTTCTTTTAAACAATTTTTTTATCTCTACTGGCTAACACGGTACAAAGATATATTTTACTTGTATCAAAATGGAGGATACCAGAATGTACCGCATCTTTATGGAACTAAAGACACTTCTGAAGAAACGCGCACAACTGGACAGCGACATATTTTTCACTGCACTATTCTAAGTCCTGTTGTGTATAAATACGTGACTCTTCAGATTTTGTGTTATACCATGCCTGATGAAGAGACCTGAGTAGTCTCGAAAGCTTGCAATTATTACCATCTTTTCAGTTAGCCATTAAAAGGTATCAACCACTGAGGACTCTCTGTTCTTTTAAACAATTTTTTTAACATAAAGATAAACATTTAAATGTTATGGTGAAGACTCAACAACAAGTGGAACACAATTGTGAAGTTGAACGAAATTTATTGCTTATTTTAAACTTTTTTAAAAAATAAATAACTGAAAAGTGGAGCGTGCAATATTATTTGTCTCTTTTACTTTCAGTGCAGCAAACTCACTTCAGAAGTTCATTGAGGATCTCTGAAGGATCTAATGTTGTCCTAAATGACTGATGGTGATAAATATAAGCCACCTGTGTGTAATCAAGTCTCCGTATCAATGCACCTGCTCTGTGATAGTCTCAGTGTTCTGTTTAAAGCACAGAGAGCATCACGAAGACCAAGGAACACAACAGGCAGGTCAGTGATACTGTTGTGGAGAAGTTTAAAGACGGATTTGGTTACAAAAAGATTTCAAAAACTTTAAACATCCTAAAGAGCACTGTGCAAGCAATCATATTGAATTGGAAGGAGTATCATACCACTGCAAATCTACCAAGACCCGGCCGTCCATCCTAACTTTCATCTCAAACAAGGAAAAGACTGATCATAGATGCAGCCAAGAGGCCCATGATCACTCTGGGTAAACTGCAGAGATTTACAGCTGAGGTGGGAGAGTCTGTCCATAGGACAACAATCAGTCGTACAATGCACAAATCTGGCCTTTATGGAAGAGAGGCAAGGAGAAAAGCCATTTCTCAAAGATATCCATAAAAAGTGTCGTTTAAAGTTTGCCACAAGCCACCTGGGAGACACACCAAACATGTGGAAGAAGGTGCTCTGGTCACATGAAACCAAATCGAACTATGGATGTGTTTAAAGACAGTACAAGACAAAAAAGGAGACCAGTCGCACACTGTGAAAAACCTTGTATTTATACACATCACCCAGATACGCACCTGTCCACAATTGTAAAAGTGCTGTCAGTCGGGTTTGAAGTCAGGTTGGTACCAGTGTGGGAAACCAGCAAGGGAACCCCTTTTGCATTCTGTTTTTGTCCTATTTTATATATATATATATATATATATATACATATATATATATATATATATATATATATATATATATATGTATATATATATATATACACAGTACTGACCAAAGGTTTGGACACACCTTCTCATTCAAAGTTTTCTTTATGTTCATGACTCTGAAAATTGTAGATTCACATTGAAGGTATCAAAACTAGAAATATCACATTTGGAATGAAATACTTAACAAAAAAGTGTGTGACACAACTGAAAATATGTCTTATATTCTAGGTTCTTCAAAGTAGCCACCTTTTGCTTTGATTACTGCTTTGCACACTCTTGGCATTCTCTTGATTAGCTTCAAGACGTAGTCACCGGGAATGGTCTTCCAACAGTCTTGAAGGAGTTCCCAGAGATGCTTAGCACTTGTTGGCCCTTTCACCTTCAGTCTGCGGTCTAGCTCACCCCAAACCATCTCGATTGGGTTCAGGTCTGGTTACTGTGGAGGCCAGGTCATCTGGCTTAGCACCCCATCACTCTCCTTCTTAGTCAAATAGCCCTTACACAGCCTGGAGGTGAGATTGGGGTCATTGTCCTGTTGAAAAATAAATGATGGTCCAACTAAATTCAAACCGGATGGAATAGCACGCTGCTGCAAGATGCTGTGGTAGTCATGCTGGTTCTGTATGCCTTCAATTTTGAATAAATCCCCAACAGTGTCACCAACAAAGCATCCCCACACCATCACACCTCCTCCTTCATGCTTCACGGTGGGAACCAGGTATGTAGAGTCCATCCATTCACCTTTTCTGCATTGCACAAAGACACGGTGGTTGGATCCAAAGATCTCAAATTTGGATTCATCAGACCAAAGCACAGATTTCCACTGGTCTAATGTCCATTCCTTGTGTTCTTTAGCCCAAATAAGTCTCTTCTGCTTGTTGCCTCTCCTTAGCAGTGGTTTCCTAGCAGCTATTTTACCATGAAGGCCTGCTGCACAAAGTCTCCTCTTAACAGTTGTTCTAGAGATGTGTCTGCTGCTAGAACTCTGTGTGGTCTCTAATTTGAGCTGCTGTTAACCTGCGATTTCTGAGGCTGGTGACTCGGATAAACTTATCCTCCGCATCTGAGCCAGTTTCTTTATAGCGTTTGATGATTTTTGCCACTGCACTTGGGGACACTTTCAAAGTTTTCCCAATTTTTCGGACTGACTGACCTTCATTTCTTAAAGTAATGATGGCCACTCGTTTTTCTTTGCTGCTTTTTTCTTGCCATAATAGGAATTCTAACAGGCTATTCAGTAGGACTATCAGCTGTGTATCCCCCAGACTTCTGCACGACACAACTGATGGTCCCAACCCTATTTATAAGGCAAGAAATCCCACTTATTAAACCTGACAGGGCACACCTGTGAAGTGAAAACCATTTCTGGTGACTACGTCTTGAAGCTAATTAAGAGAATGCCAAGCGTGTGCAAAGCAGTAATCAAAGCAAAAGGTTGCTACTTTGAAGAACCTAGAATATAAGACATATTTTCAGTTGTTTCACACTTTTTTGTTAAGTATTTCATTCCACATGTGTTAATTCATAGTTTTGATGCCTTCAATGTGAATCTACAATTTTCAGAGTCATGAAAATAAAGAAAACTAATTGAATGAGAAGGTGTATCCAAACTTTTGGTCTGTACTGTATATACACATACACAGTATGTATATACTGTATATATACCATATATATCATATATGTATGTATGTATGTATATATATGTGTATATATATATATATATATATACCGTATTTTTCGCTTTATAAGACGCACTTTTGTTCCCCCAAATTTTGGGGGAAAGTAGGGGGTGCGTCTTATAAACCGAATATACGGATTATATACTGCAGGGTCCAGGGGAGGTGGGGCCGCTCTGGAGCGGTGCTGGGGGAGCTGGTGGAGGCTGGTATAGACTTGTGAAGCTGCGGGCGGCAGCGTTTGATCTCCTGCACCCGCTCATATAATATGCACAGCTGCTGTCCACCCCTGTGGTGCTGAAATTGCACCGCGGTGATGGGCTGGGGGAGCTGTGCATATTATATCTGCTCGTGCTTCCCTTTGATCACAAATGCCCCCTCCCCCTGTGTTATCTATGGCCTCCATGCTGCTACCCATAGTAAAATAATAAACTCTTTACTCACCTCCTCCAGCATCTGCCCGTCTCCCTCCTGCCCCTATGATCAGGCATGCAGAGATAACACACTGCTGTGCCGATCACATGACCAGGACTGTGAACCAGGAAATGCAGGAGGCCGGAGCTCAACACTGAGGAGGGGTACATGAGGGAGCACAGCGCTGGAGAAGGTAAGGAAAGAGTTTATTTTACTAAAAGCAGCAGCATGGGGCAGCGTGTGTGCCAGCCACAGGGGGCAGCGTGTGTGCCAGCCACAGGGGCCAGGGTGTGTGCCAGCCACGGGGGCCAGGGTGTGTGCCAGCCACGGGGACCAGGGTGTGTGCCAGCCACAGGGGCCAGGGTGTGTGCCAGCCACAGGGGCCAGGGTGTGTGCCAGCCACAGGGGCCAGGGTGTGTGCCAGCCACAGGGGCCAGCGTGTGTGCCAGCCACAGGGTCCAGCGTGTGTGCCAGCCACAGGGGGCAGCGTGTGTGCCAGCCACAGGGGGCAGCGTGTGTGACAGCCACAGGGGGCAGCGTGTGTAACAACCACAGGGGGCAGCGTGTGTGACAACCACAGGGGGCAGCGTGCGTGACAACCACAGGGGGTAGCGTGTGTGCCAGCCACAGGGGGCCAGTTTGTGCCAGCCACAGGGGGCAGCGTGCCAGCCATAGGGGACATGTTGCATCACTGGGGGACGTGTGCCAGCCCAAGGGGGCTATATTCAATATAAGGTGGCCATATCCAGATTAAGGGGGCTAATTTTAGGATGGGGGGCTATGAGGGACATATACTCTATATGATTTGTTAGACAGACACTGGCATTATTAGACGGACCCCATTTATTAAAAAAAATTCTCTATTCCTTCACCAAATTTGGGGGTGCGTCTTATAATCCGGTGCGTCTTATAAAGCGAAAAATACGGTATATATATATATATATATATATATATACATACATATACAGTATGCATGTGTATATATATATATATATATATATATATATATATATATATATATATATAGTGAAGGAAATAATTATTTGATCCCTTGCTGTTTTTGTATGTTTGCTCACTGACAAAGACATGTACAGTCTATAATTTTAAGGTTTGGTTACTTTTAAAAGTGAGAGATAGAATATCCAAAATAAAATCCAGACAATCACATTGTGTAAATTATATAAATGTATTTGCATTTTGCAGAGAGAATTAAGTATAGTGGAACATTGCTTAACGAGAACAATCCGTTCTGGGACTGTGCTTGTTAACCAAGTTACTCGTTAGGCAAAGCAAGATTTCCCATAGGAAATCATTGCAATACAAACAATTCGTTCCACAATGTGTTAAATTTCCCATCCTGGTCCCCTATTGTGTCATTCCACACATGCACAAACTCACACAAACACACACAAACACATATAAACACACACAAACACACACAAACACACACAAACACGTACAAACACACATACACGCACGCACTCGCACATATTATATGCTCACCTTACCTTCCGTTCCATCGCCGGTCTCCTGGGACTTGCTGTTCTCTGGTACGGGGCCGGGCTGTCTATCACGTTACCATAACGACGAGGGAGGAACTTCCTGGCCAGAGCACTGACGTCAAAGGCAGAGCCGCTCGCCTCTGATTGGCCAGCGTGCTGCCTTTCAGTAGCGGCGACAGGAAGTTCCTCCCTCGTTGCTATGGATGCCGATACACAGCGTGGACTGGAGCGCAGCGGCGAACTACAGGACCCAGGAGGCCGTCGATGAAACGGAAGGTACACATATTATGTTATATTATATGCTCACCTTACCTTCCGTTCCATCGCAGGCCTCCTGGGTCTTGTAGTTCGCCGCAAGGACGTCGCGATGTACCCGGGAACTACAAGAACCATGAGACCGGCAGTGGAACGGAAGGTAAGGTGAGCATAATACTGTATGTGCGTGCGTGCGTGCGTGCGTGTGTTTGTGTGGACTGCAAGTGCGGGTCAGAGCGCGGTGGATGTACAGAACCGGAAGTGTGTGCAGTGAGGATTTCGCTTGTACAGCAAAGCTTTCTCGTAAAGCGGGTTACAAATTTACAGAAAGCTTTGCTTGTTAAGCGAAATTCTCGTTAAGTGGGTTACTCGTTAAGCGAGGTACCACTGTATTTGTTCCCTCTGGCAAACCAGACTTAATACTTGGTGTCAAAACACGTGTTTGTCAGGAGGAATTTTGGTCCAGTCCTCTTTGCAGATCATCTCTAAAATCACAAAATTTTGCTTGGCAACTTCCTAGCTTCAGCCACTCTATAACCTTAAAGGGAACCAATCACCAGGATTTTCATATATAACCTAAAGCCTGTTTTGTACTTGCACTATCAGGCTGATTATCTACAAACCTTTAGTGGTCAGCTCGGATGTGTAGGTCATGAAATCCAAGAAAGTAAAGTTTATAAAATTAGTTGCTTGTTGAGTGACAGCAGCTAAGGAGCAGATAATATCTTGGGGGGAATTCTAAAGGTACCGTCACACTAAGCAACATCGCTGCTGAGGCACAACTTGCTAGCGATGTTGCTGTGTGTGACATCCAGCAACAACCTGGCCCCTGCTGTGAGGTCGCTGGTCGTTGCTGAATGTCCTGGACCATTTTTTAGTTGTTGCTCTCCTGCTGTGAAGCACACATCGCTGTGTGTGACAGCGAGAGAGCAACAACTGAATGTGCAGTGAGCAAGGAGCCGGCTTCTGCGGACGCTGGTAACCACGGTAAACATCGGGTAACCAAGAAGCCCTTCCCTTGGTTACCCGATATTTACCTTCGTTACCAGCGTCCGCCGCTCTCAAGCTGTCAGTGCCGGGTCCCTGTTCCCTGCACTCCTACATGGGCTTCTTGGTTACCCGATGTTTACCGTGGTTACCAGCATCGGCAGAAGCCGGCTCCCTGCTGCCTGCACACGTAGCAGAGTACACATCGGGTAATTAACCCGATGTGTACTGTGGCTAGGAGTGCAGGGAGCCAGCGCTAAGCGGTGTGCGCTGGTAACCAAGGTAAATATCGGGTTGGTTATCCGATATTTACCTTAGTTACCAAGCGCAGCACGTGTAGCGATGCTCCAGCGATCCCTGCCCGGTCAGGTTGCTGGTGGGATCGCTGGAGCGTCGCTTAGTGTGACATCTCACCAGCGACCTCCTAGCAACTTACCAGCGATCCCTATCAGGTTGTATCGTTGTTGGGATCGCTGGTAAGTTGTTTAGTGTGACTGGGCCTTTAGTTATCCTCTCCCTCTGTTAAAATTAGCATAAGTATTATACAAGCAATTCACTTTGTCTCTTGCAGGACCTGTGTGAGGTCATACCCATGTGACCTGGTATCCAGCTTTGCTGCCTGAGGCCCAACCCCATTCTGGTCACATGGGTATGACCTCACCACAGATCCTGCAAGAGGCAAAGTGAATCATTTGTATAATACTTTATTCTAATGCTAACAGGGGGAGGGGGTAACTATGAATACCTTCCCAGATGTTACTTGATCCTCAGCTGCTGTCACTCAACAAGCAGCTAATTTTATAAACTTTACTTTCTTGGATTTCAAAAACTAAACATTTGAGCTGACCACTCCAGGTATGTAGATAATCAGCCTGATAGTGCCAGTATAGTACTGGCTTTAGGTTATATACGAAAATCCTGATGATTGGTTCCCTTTAATGTGCTTGTTTTTGAGCCACTCCTTTGTTGCCTTGGCTGTATGTTTTGGGTCATTGTCGTGTTGGAAGACGGAGCCACAACCCATTTTTTATGTCCTGGCAAAGAGAAGGAGGTTGTCACTCAGGATTTTACGGTACGTGGCTTAATCCATTGTCCCATTGATGAGGTGAAGTAATCGTGCCCTTATGTTCAGGGTCACTATGTAATTTCGCCATAATTTTTTGGAAAGTATGAAAACTGTACATTTCTGGAAAGGTTATTGTATAAGCAATAAGAAAAACAATGTTTCCATTTGCCCTGACTCATACGCGAACGCTATATTGGATTTCACAAAATGGCTGACTTGACATCAATTTTCCTTTAAATATATCAGCTTGTAAATAATATAAATATACTTGATTTTAATAAACATAAATTTTTAGAGCAAAGAAATGCAAGGGTATCCAAATAAATACTCTCAACTAACTGTAAAAGTCCAGATCCACTCGGTTTCAGCGTCCGATCCGGGTCCGACCTGCTCTCGGGATTCCGGCTGCACGATCCGGGTTCGGGATATTCTCTCTCTCTCTCTCTCTCTCTCTCTCTCTCCTCCCCATTGACTTACATTGGCTCGGATTCCGGGTCGGATCTGGACTTCTGTGATAACCCGTGACGGATCCGCTCAACTCTAGCGACAACCCATCCAAATTGCGATAATTGGTTGGAATCTGATGATTTCTTGCTTGTGACAAAGTCTTCTGTTCTCTTGGTATGCTGTGGTTTTGGCTTGTCACAGGGCTTCATATGTACATGGTATGGAGTGACAGATAAAGTGTGGGTATTTGTTATGTTCAAGGGTGGTGCAACAGGTTCTCCAACAACATCTGCTTTTTGATATACAGCAGTTATAGTTCCATGTGTGGTTCCTTTCCCATCAGGCGTATCCTCTGCCAAGTCCGTGTTATCGACTGCAAAGATCACAAAAGCGCCCTTCTTCAAGAATGGTGGAACGTACAGACCGTTTAACTGTCGTATGCTTTCTACAGTTAAAAAGGAAAAGCATCGCAAATTATACAAAGGCAGTCACGGATAAAAACACCATAGAAGTCACCAGTGACATACAAGACGTTCCAGCTGAATTATACTCCGCCATCCGCTGGATCATGATAGAACCAATTGACAGCCTTGAAACTAAAAGGAGGACCAATGTTGTTGACCGAGCATAACTCACTATGTGTCAGAACATCATGTATGGATTCAAATCCAACCGTCAGGTCAACTACAAGCCAAGAACAGAATCATCATTATTCAGGCAACACCATGCCTGAAAACCCACAGGTCCTGGGGCTGGCTCTGACTGTTCATCACAAAACCTGCAATAAGATGTTGATGAATCTTCTCAATTCACATGGGTTTTGTGTCCCTTATGGCTGTACCCTACGAATGGAAACTACTTTGACCAATGCTGTTGTAGAAAGCACCCGACAGTTAAACGGTCTGTACATTCCACCATTCTTGAAGAAGGGCGCTTTTGTGTTCTTTGCAGTCGATAACACGGACTTTGCAGAGGATACTCCTGATGGGAAAGGAACCACACTTGGAACTATAACTGCTGTATATCAAAAAGCAGATGTTGTTGGAGAACCTGTTGCACCACCCTTGAACATAACAAATGCCCACACTTTATCTGTCAATCCATACCATGTACATATGAAGCTTTGTGACAAGCCAAAACCACAGCATACCAAGAGAACAGAAGACTTTGTCACAAGCAAGAAATCATCAGGTTCCAACCAACTATCGCAATTTGGATGGGTTGTTGCTACTGTTGTTTCCAGAATGCAGCAACAACAGAAAGCATTGAGAAATATTCCTGTGTGGGCAGGATGCAACTCACTGTTGTCTGAAAGGAAATGACTTACTAACATCGGAGCCTTACCGCTGCTTCCAGACCTGGCACATGAGGACACCCAGATCCAGTATGGAAGTGAGGATGACAGTGATGGTGGTGATGTGTAAAAACTCTCGGGAGCATATTCCTGTGTGGGCAGGATGCAACTCACTGTTGTCTGAAAGGAAACGACTTACTAACATCGGAGCCTTACTGCTGCTTCCAGGCCTGGCACACGAGGACACCCAGATCCAGTATGGAAGTGAGGATGACAGTGATGGTGGTGATGTATAAAAAGTCTCGGGGGCATATTCCTGTGTGGGCAGGATGCAACTCACTGTTGTCTGAAAGGAAACGACTTACTAACATCGGAGCCTTACCGCTGCTTCCAGACCTGGCACATGAGGACACCCAGATCCAGTATGGAAGTGAGGATGACAGTGATGGTGGTGATGTGTAAAAAGTCTCGGGGGCATATTCCTGTGTGGGCAGGATGCAACTCACTGTTGTCTGAAAGGAAACGACTTACTAACATCGGAGCCTTACCGCTGCTTCCAGACCTGGCACACGAGGACACCCAGATTCAGTATGGAAGTGAGGATGACAGTGATGGTGGTGATGTGTAAAAAGTTTCGGGGGCTCAAAATATGAAACACATTATACTGTATATTGTTCATGGACGACAACTTGTATAACAAGTAGTGATGAGCGAGTACTAAAAAGCTCGGGTGCTCGAGGCTCGGGCCGAGCATCCCAAGATACTCGTGTACTCGGCCCGAGCACCGAGCCCAATGTTATCCTATGGGAGACCCGAGTATTTTTGTGAAATGACCCCCGGCAGCATGTAGAAACCCTAAAAATGGCACAAAAGTCTCAGAAGAGTGCTCAAATGACATGGCAACAGCATGGGGAAGACCCCTTGAAGCATTTATCACTCAAAAGTCACAGCTGTGAACAATTTTGTCCGCGTTTTACGCCATTTTTACGGACTCACCAGAAAACCTTCAAAAATGACACCAAAATGAATTTTCATGGCGGAAATGTTAAGGGCACATACCCAATAGTGAGATAGAGCTAATGTATGTTACTTTTTGAGATTAATACATGAAAAATTTTACGTAAAACATTGTGTGGCACTCCGATGTCCCTGAGAAGAGACGTACATAAAGGCCTCTGAGTCTAATGTGCCCATTTTGAGGAAGTGAGTCTTTGTAGTATTTTCCTTTGCCAGGGCAGTCCAAAATTGTGAGGTTCACCAATGCCCCTGCATACAGACATGCATGAGGGCCTGTAAACCTGAAGTGTCCATTGTCAGGAAGTGGGTGTATTATAGTATAGCCCTTAGGCAGGGCAGCCAAAAATTGGGAGGCTCCACGTTGTCCCTGGATAGAGACGTGCATGAGGGCCTCAAAACATTAAGTGTCCATTGTCAGGAAGTGGGTGTATTATAGTATAGCCCTTAGGCTGGGCAGCCAAAAATTGGGAGGCTCCACGTTGTCCCTGGATAGAGACGTGCATGAGGGCCTCAAAACATTAAGTGTCCATTGTCAGGAAGTGGGTGTATTATAGTATAGCCCTTAGGCAGGGCAGCCAAAAATTGGGAGGCTCCATGTTGTCCCTGGATAGAGACGTGCATGAGGGCCTCAAAACATTAAATGTCCATTGTCAGGAAGTGGGTGTATTATAGTATAGCCCTTAGGCAGGGTAGCCAAAAATTGGGAGGCTCCACGTTGTCCCTGGATAGAGACGTGCATGAGGGCCTCAAAACATTAAGTGTCCATTGTCAGGAAGTGGGTGTATTATAGTATAGCCCTTAGGCAGGGCAGCCAAAAATTGGGAGGCTCCACGTTGTCCCTGGATAGAGACGTGCATGAGGGCCTCAAAACATTAAGTGTCCATTGTCAGGAAGTGGGTGTATTATAGTATAGCCCTTAGGCAGGGCAGCCAAAAATTGGGAGGCTCCATGTTGTCCCTGGATAGAGACGTGCATGAGGGCCTCAAAACATTAAGTGTCCATTGTCAGGAAGTGGGTGTATTATAGTATAGCCCTTAGGCAGGGCAGCCAAAAATTGGGAGGCTCCACGTTGTCCCTGGATAGAGACGTGCATGAGGGCCTCAAAACATTGTTCCCATTGCAAAGGAGCGGGTCTCCTGTCGTTGTAATGTCCATTCTGCAAAGAATGGGCGAAAAAATTTACCACTGGGGGTATACCTGAAACAAAGGCCTAACTATTGTAACGGTCATCATGGTGGCGCATGAGGAGAAGGAGGAGCAGTCCAGCGATTTTCCAAAGTCCAGAAGTGTGTACCCATGGGTGAGTGGAGGTACATGGCAAATTCCCGTTACAAACTTTAAATTCCGCTGTCATTTGCTGGTGGTGTGGTGAAGTCTGGCCCAATCCAACCCTTGTTCATCTTGATCAGAGTCAGCCTGTCAGCATTTTCAGTTGACAGGCGGGTGCGTTTATCTGTAATGATTCTACCTGCGGCACTAAAAACACGCTCTGACAAAACGCTAGCGGCAGGGCAGGCCAGGACTTCCAAGGCGTAGAGAGCCAATTCATGCCACGTGTCCACCTTGGATACCCAATAATTGTAAGGCACAGAGGAATGTCGGAGTACAGTTGTTCGATCTGCAAGGTACTCTTTGAGCATCTGGGCAAACTTAGGATTTCTTGTGGCACTACCCCGCACCTCAGGGGCTGTGGTACGTGAGGGGCTGAGAAAACTGTCCCACATCTTAAAGACTGTTCCCCTACCTCTGGCGGATTGGACTTTTGCTTCTCTCGGCTGTACGCCTTGGTTGTCCACTGATTCCTGACCTATGCCGCTAGCGTTTTGTGAGGGGAATGCTTTGCCTACTTCCGTGACTATGGCCTTCCGGAACTGCTGCATTTTGGTTGACCTCTCCGCCTCGGGAATAAGAGACATAAAGTTCTCCTTAAAGAAAAAACAAAAAAGCCAGCACCAAATGTGTACTACAGCACTAAACATTCCAAACTGTACTTATTATAAAAAAAAATTTTGAGATTTTTGGCAAAAAATTGCAATTTCTTGAGCTGCTTCGCCACGTCACGGCAAATCTCATTTGAAGCAGTCCTACACTAAAATATTTTTATAAAATGTGCCATACGGCCTCACATATGAATAGTAGAACTGCTCTTAGCAGCACTCACCTGGTCTATTTCAATCCCGTACCCATGACTGAGTCATGGCTGTGGGCGGGACAGGTCCAAGCAAATGCTGCATGAAGTAAATAGCCTGTGGACAAAGCCTGATGACTTAATGTGAACAGTCACCAACCGCCAAAATCCAGACAGATGGAATACATCCCAAATTGGGGTGCATAGCAAGGTGGAGGTCAACCACCGACCAATTCAATGAAGAAAAAACAAAAAAGCCAGCACCAAATGTGTACTACAGCACTAAACATTCCAAACTGTACTTATTATAAAAAAAAATTTTGAGATTTTTGGCAAAAAATTGCAATTTCTTGAGCTGCTTCGCCACGTCACGGCAAATCTCATTTGAAGCAGTCCTACACTAAAATATTTTTATAAAATGTGCCATACGGCCTCACATATGAATAGTAGAACTGCTCTTAGCAGCACTCACCTGGTCTATTTCAATCCCGTACCCATGACTGAGTCATGGCTGTGGGCGGGACAGGTCCAAGCAAATGCTGCATGAAGTAAATAGCCTGTGGACAAAGCCTGATGACTTAATGTGAACAGTCACCAACCGCCAAAATCCAGACAGATGGAATACATCCCAAATTGGGGTGCATAGCAAGGTGGAGGTCAACCACCGACCAATTCAATGAAGAAAAAACAAAAAAGCCAGCACCAAATGTGTACTACAGCACTAAACATTCCAAACTGTACTTATTATAAAAAAAAAATTTTGAGATTTTTGGCAAAAAATTGCAATTTCTTGAGCTGCTTCGCCACGTCACGGCAAATCTCATTTGAAGCAGTCCTACACTAAAATATTTTTATAAAATGTGCCATACGGCCTCACATATGAATAGTAGAACTGCTCTTAGCAGCACTCACCTGGTCTATTTCAATCCCGTACCCATGACTGAGTCATGGCTGTGGGCGGGACAGGTCCAAGCAAATGCTGCATGAAGTAAATAGCCTGTGGACAAAGCCTGATGACTTAATGTGAACAGTCACCAACCGCCAAAATCCAGACAGATGGAATACATCCCAAATTGGGGTGCATAGCAAGGTGGAGGTCAACCACCGACCAATTCAATGAAGAAAAAACAAAAAAGCCAGCACCAAATGTGTACTACAGCACTAAACATTCCAAACTGTACTTATTATAAAAAAATTTTTTGAGATTTTTGGCAAAAAATTGCAATTTCTTGAGCTGCTTCGCCACGTCACGGCAAATCTCATTTGAAGCAGTCCTACACTAAAATATTTTTATAAAATGTGCCATACGGCCTCACATATGAATAGTAGAACTGCTCTTAGCAGCACTCACCTGGTCTATTTCAATCCCGTACCCATGACTGAGTCATGGCTGTGGGCGGGACAGGTCCAAGCAAATGCTGCATGAAGTAAATAGCCTGTGGACAAAGCCTGATGACTTAATGTGAACAGTCACCAACCGCCAAAATCCAGACAGATGGAATACATCCCAAATTGGGGTGCATAGCAAGGTGGAGGTCAACCACCGACCAATTCAATGAAGAAAAAACAAAAAAGCCAGCACCAAATGTGTACTACAGCACTAAACATTCCAAACTGTACTTATTATAAAAAAAAATTTTGAGATTTTTGGCAAAAAATTGCAATTTCTTGAGCTGCTTCGCCACGTCACGGCAAATCTCATTTGAAGCAGTCCTACACTAAAATATTTTTATAAAATGTGCCATACGGCCTCACATATGAATAGTAGAACTGCTCTTAGCAGCACTCACCTGGTCTATTTCAATCCCGTACCCATGACTGAGTCATGGCTGTGGGCGGGACAGGTCCAAGCAAATGCTGCATGAAGTAAATAGCCTGTGGACAAAGCCTGATGACTTAATGTGAACAGTCACCAACCGCCAAAATCCAGACAGATGGAATACATCCCAAATTGGGGTGCATAGCAAGGTGGAGGTCAACCACCGACCAATTCAATGAAGAAAAAACAAAAAAGCCAGCACCAAATGTGTACTACAGCACTAAACATTCCAAACTGTACTTATTATAAAAAAAAATTTTTGAGATTTTTGGCAAAAAATTGCAATTTCTTGAGCTGCTTCGCCACGTCACGGCAAATCTCATTTGAAGCAGTCCTACACTAAAATATTTTTATAAAATGTGCCATACGGCCTCACATATGAATAGTAGAACTGCTCTTAGCAGCACTCACCTGGTCTATTTCAATCCCGTACCCATGACTGAGTCATGGCTGTGGGCGGGACAGGTCCAAGCAAATGCTGCATGAAGTAAATAGCCTGTGGACAAAGCCTGATGACTTAATGTGAACAGTCACCAACCGCCAAAATCCAGACAGATGGAATACATCCCAAATTGGGGTGCATTGCAAGGTGGAGGTCAACCACCGACCAATTCAATGAAGAAAAAACAAAAAAGCCAGCACCAAATGTGTACTAAAGCACTAAACATTCCAAACTGTACTTATTATAAAAAAAATTTTGAGATTTTTGGCAAAAAATTGCAATTTCTTGAGCTGCTTCGCCACGTCACGGCAAATCTCATTTGAAGCAGTCCTACACTAAAATATTTGTATAAAATGTGCCATACGGCCTCATTTTTTTGCCAAAAATCTCAAAATTTTTATAATAAGTACAGTTTGGAATGTTTAGTGCTGAAGTGCACATTTGGTGCTGGCTTTTTGTTTTTTCTTCATTGAATTGGTCGGTGGTTGACCTCCACCTTGCTATGCACCCCAATTTGGGATGTATTCCATCTGTCTAGATTTTGGCGGTTGGTGACTGTTCACATTGAGTCATCAGGCTTTGTCCACAGGCTATTTACTTCATGCAGCATTTGCTTGGACCTGTCCCGCCCACAGCCATGACTCAGTCATGGGTACGGGATTGAAATAGACCAGGTGAGTGCTGCTGAGAGCAGTTCTACTATTCATATGTGAGGCCGTATGGCACATTTTATAAAAATATTTTAGTGTAGGACTGCCTCTAATGAGATTTGCCGTGACGTGGCGAGGCAGCTCAAGAAATTGCAATTTTTTGCCAAAAATCTCAAAATTTTTATAATAAGTACAGTTTGGAATGTTTAGTGCTGAAGTGCACATTTGGTGCTGGCTTTTTGTTTTTTCTTCATTGAATTGGTCGGTGGTTGACCTCCACCTTGCTATGCACCCCAATTTGGGATGTATTCCATCTGTCTAGATTTTGGCGGTTGGTGACTGTTCACATTGAGTCATCAGGCTTTGTCCACAGGCTATTTACTTCATGCAGCATTTGCTTGGACCTGTCCCGCCCACAGCCATGACTCAGTCATGGGTACGGGATTGAAATAGACCAGGTGAGTGCTGCTGAGAGCAGTTCTACTATTCATATGTGAGGCCGTATGGCACATTTTATAAAAATATTTTAGTGTAGGACTGCCTCTAATGAGATTTGCCGTGACGTGGCGAGGCAGCTCAAGAAATTGCAATTTTTTGCCAAAAATCTCAAAATTTTTATAATAAGTACAGTTTGGAATGTTTAGTGCTGAAGTGGACTTTGCAAGCCAGTCTGGCTGCCAGGTAAGGGGACTTATAGCTGCAATGCCCCTCTGGGAAATATTCAAATTGTCTCTCCAGTAAAGGAGACAAACTCTAGCACAGCGCCACCTATTGGAAGTAGCGATCCTAAAAGTCACAAGTGGATTTTCAACAATCCTTTGAAATATGACTCAGGATATATAAGCCAGATCAGAATCCCAATTTGCAGACACGGTGTTTCGGGGTGCTTGCCCCTCGTCAGTGCAAAGTATGGGGGTGTCTGATCTGGCTCATGAGAAAGCTATGTGGGGACCACGGGGGAACACTATTCTCCTTAAGGAGACTTTGCAAGCCAGTCTGGCTGCCAGGTAAGGGGACTTATAGCTGCAATGCCCCTCTGGGAAATATTCAAATTGTCTCTCCAGTAAAGGAGACAAACTCTAGCACAGCGCCACCTATTGGAAGTAGCGATCCTAAAAGTCACAAGTGGATTTTCAACAATCCTTTGAAATATGACTCAGGATATATAAGCCAGATCAGAATCCCAATTTGCAGACACGGTGTTTCGGGGTGCTTGCCCCTCGTCAGTGCAAAGTATGGGGGTGTCTGATCTGGCTCATGAGAAAGCTATGTGGGGACCACGGGGGAACACTATTCTCCTTAAGGAGACTTTGCAAGCCAGTCTGGCTGCCAGGTAAGGGGACTTATAGCTGCAATGCCCCTCTGGGAAATATTCAAATTGTCTCTCCAGTAAAGGAGACAAACTCTAGCACAGCGCCACCTATTGGAAGTAGCGATCCTAAAAGTCACAAGTGGATTTTCAACAATCCTTTGAAATATGACTCAGGATATATAAGCCAGATCAGAATCCCAATTTGCAGACACGGTGTTTCGGGGTGCTTGCCCCTCGTCAGTGCAAAGTATGGGGGTGTCTGATCTGGCTCATGAGAAAGCTATGTGGGGACCACGGGGGAACACTATTCTCCTTAAGGAGACTTTGCAAGCCAGTCTGGCTGCCAGGTAAGGGGACTTATAGCTGCAATGCCCCTCTGGGAAATATTCAAATTGTCTCTCCAGTAAAGGAGACAAACTCTAGCACAGCGCCACCTATTGGAAGTAGCGATCCTAAAAGTCACAAGTTTGAATATTTCCCAGAGGGGCATTGCAGCTATAAGTCCCCTTACCTGGCAGCCAGACTGGCTTGCAAAGTCTCCTTAAGGAGAATAGTGTTCCCCCGTGGTCCCCACATAGCTTTCTCATGAGCCAGATCAGACACCCCCATACTTTGCACTGACGAGGGGCAAGCACCCCGAAACACCGTGTCTGCAAATTGGGATTCTGATCTGGCTTATATATCCTGAGTCATATTTCAAAGGATTGTTGAAAATCCACTTGTGACTTTTAGGATCGCTACTTCCAATAGGTGGCGCTGTGCTAGAGTTTGTCTCCTTTACTGGAGAGACAATTTGAATATTTCCCAGAGGGGCATTGCAGCTATAAGTCCCCTTACCTGGCAGCCAGACTGGCTTGCAAAGTCTCCTTAAGGAGAATAGTGTTCCCCCGTGGTCCCCACATAGCTTTCTCATGAGCCAGATCAGACACCCCCATACTTTGCACTGACGAGGGGCAAGCACCCCGAAACACCGTGTCTGCAAATTGGGATTCTGATCTGGCTTATATATCCTGAGTCATATTTCAAAGGATTGTTGAAAATCCACTTGTGACTTTTAGGATCGCTACTTCCAATAGGTGGCGCTGTGCTAGAGTTTGTCTCCTTTACTGGAGAGACAATTTGAATATTTCCCAGAGGGGCATTGCAGCTATAAGTCCCCTTACCTGGCAGCCAGACTGGCTTGCAAAGTCTCCTTAAGGAGAATAGTGTTCCCCCGTGGTCCCCACATAGCTTTCTCATGAGCCAGATCAGACACCCCCATACTTTGCACTGACGAGGGGCAAGCACCCCGAAACACCGTGTCTGCAAATTGGGATTCTGATCTGGCTTATATATCCTGAGTCATATTTCAAAGGATTGTTGAAAATCCACTTGTGACTTTTAGGATCGCTACTTCCAATAGGTGGCGCTGTGCTAGAGTTTGTCTCCTTTACTGGAGAGACAATTTGAATATTTCCCAGAGGGGCATTGCAGCTATAAGTCCCCTTACCTGGCAGCCAGACTGGCTTGCAAAGTCTCCTTAAGGAGAATAGTGTTCCCCCGTGGTCCCCACATAGCTTTCTCATGAGCCAGATCAGACACCCCCATACTTTGCACTGACGAGGGGCAAGCACCCCGAAACACCGTGTCTGCAAATTGGGATTCTGATCTGGCTTATATATCCTGAGTCATATTTCAAAGGATTGTTGAAAATCCACTTGTGACTTTTAGGATCGCTACTTCCAATAGGTGGCGCTGTGCTAGAGTTTGTCTCCTTTACTGGAGAGACAATTTAAATAGTGCTGAAGTGCACATTTGGTGCTGGCTTTTTGTTTTTTCTTCATTGAATTGGTCGGTGGTTGACCTCCACCTTGCTATGCACCCCAATTTGGGATGTATTCCATCTGTCTAGATTTTGGCGGTTGGTGACTGTTCACATTGAGTCATCAGGCTTTGTCCACAGGCTATTTACTTCATGCAGCATTTGCTTGGACCTGTCCCGCCCACAGCCATGACTCAGTCATGGGTACGGGATTGAAATAGACCAGGTGAGTGCTGCTGAGAGCAGTTCTACTATTCATATGTGAGGCCGTATGGCACATTTTATAAAAATATTTTAGTGTAGGACTGCCTCTAATGAGATTTGCCGTGACGTGGCGAGGCAGCTCAAGAAATTGCAATTTTTTGCCAAAAATCTCAAAATTTTTATAATAAGTACAGTTTGGAATGTTTAGTGCTGAAGTGCACATTTGGTGCTGGCTTTTTGTTTTTTCTTCATTGAATTGGTCGGTGGTTGACCTCCACCTTGCTATGCACCCCAATTTGGGATGTATTCCATCTGTCTAGATTTTGGCGGTTGGTGACTGTTCACATTGAGTCATCAGGCTTTGTCCACAGGCTATTTACTTCATGCAGCATTTGCTTGGACCTGTCCCGCCCACAGCCATGACTCAGTCATGGGTACGGGATTGAAATAGACCAGGTGAGTGCTGCTGAGAGCAGTTCTACTATTCATATGTGAGGCCGTATGGCACATTTTATAAAAATATTTTAGTGTAGGACTGCCTCTAATGAGATTTGCCGTGACGTGGCGAGGCAGCTCAAGAAATTGCAATTTTTTGCCAAAAATCTCAAAATCTTTATAATAAGTACAGTTTGGAATGTTTAGTGCTGAAGTGCACATTTGGTGCTGGCTTTTTGTTTTTTCTTCATTGAATTGGTCGGTGGTTGACCTCCACCTTGCTATGCACCCCAATTTGGGATGTATTCCATCTGTCTAGATTTTGGCGGTTGGTGACTGTTCACATTGAGTCATCAGGCTTTGTCCACAGGCTATTTACTTCATGCAGCATTTGCTTGGACCTGTCCCGCCCACAGCCATGACTCAGTCATGGGTACGGGATTGAAATAGACAAGGTGAGTGCTGCTGAGAGCAGTTCTACTATTCATATGTGAGGCCGTATGGCACATTTTATAAAAATATTTTAGTGTAGGACTGCCTCTAATGAGATTTGCCGTGACGTGGCGAGGCAGCTCAAGAAATTGCAATTTTTTGCCAAAAATCTCAAAATTTTTATAATAAGTACAGTTTGGAATGTTTAGTGCTGAAGTGCACATTTGGTGCTGGCTTTTTGTTTTTTCTTCATTGAATTGGTCGGTGGTTGACCTCCACCTTGCTATGCACCCCAATTTGGGATGTATTCCATCTGTCTAGATTTTGGCGGTTGGTGACTGTTCACATTGAGTCATCAGGCTTTGTCCACAGGCTATTTACTTCATGCAGCATTTGCTTGGACCTGTCCCGCCCACAGCCATGACTCAGTCATGGGTACGGGATTGAAATAGACCAGGTGAGTGCTGCTGAGAGCAGTTCTACTATTCATATGTGAGGCCGTATGGCACATTTTATAAAAATATTTTAGTGTAGGACTGCCTCTAATGAGATTTGCCGTGACGTGGCGAGGCAGCTCAAGAAATTGCAATTTTTTGCCAAAAATCTCAAAATTTTTATAATAAGTACAGTTTGGAATGTTTAGTGCTGAAGTGCACATTTGGTGCTGGCTTTTTGTTTTTTCTTCATTGAATTGGTCGGTGGTTGACCTCCACCTTGCTATGCACCCCAATTTGGGATGTATTCCATCTGTCTAGATTTTGGCGGTTGGTGACTGTTCACATTGAGTCATCAGGCTTTGTCCACAGGCTATTTACTTCATGCAGCATTTGCTTGGACCTGTCCCGCCCACAGCCATGACTCAGTCATGGGTACGGGATTGAAATAGACCAGGTGAGTGCTGCTGAGAGCAGTTCTACTATTCATATGTGAGGCCGTATGGCACATTTTATAAAAATATTTTAGTGTAGGACTGCCTCTAATGAGATTTGCCGTGACGTGGCGAGGCAGCTCAAGAAATTGCAATTTTTTGCCAAAAATCTCAAAATTTTTATAATAAGTACAGTTTGGAATGTTTAGTGCTGAAGTGCACATTTGGTGCTGGCTTTTTGTTTTTTCTTCATTGAATTGGTCGGTGGTTGACCTCCACCTTGCTATGCACCCCAATTTGGGATGTATTCCATCTGTCTAGATTTTGGCGGTTGGTGACTGTTCACATTGAGTCATCAGGCTTTGTCCACAGGCTATTTACTTCATGCAGCATTTGCTTGGACCTGTCCCGCCCACAGCCATGACTCAGTCATGGGTACGGGATTGAAATAGACCAGGTGAGTGCTGCTGAGAGCAGTTCTACTATTCATATGTGAGGCCGTATGGCACATTTTATAAAAATATTTTAGTGTAGGACTGCCTCTAATGAGATTTGCCGTGACGTGGCGAGGCAGCTCAAGAAATTGCAATTTTTTGCCAAAAATCTCAAAATCTTTATAATAAGTACAGTTTGGAATGTTTAGTGCTGAAGTGCACATTTTGTGCTGGCTTTTTGTTTTTTCTTCATTGAATTGGTCGGTGGTTGACCTCCACCTTGCTATGCACCCCAATTTGGGATGTATTCCATCTGTCTAGATTTTGGCGGTTGGTGACTGTTCACATTGAGTCATCAGGCTTTGTCCACAGGCTATTTACTTCATGCAGCATTTGCTTGGACCTGTCCCGCCCACAGCCATGACTCAGTCATGGGTACGGGATTGAAATAGACCAGGTGAGTGCTGCTGAGAGCAGTTCTACTATTCATATGTGAGGCCGTATGGCACATTTTATAAAAATATTTTAGTGTAGGACTGCCTCTAATGAGATTTGCCGTGACGTGGCGAGGCAGCTCAAGAAATTGCAATTTTTTGCCAAAAATCTCAAAATTTTTATAATAAGTACAGTTTGGAATGTTTAGTGCTGAAGTGCACATTTGGTGCTGGCTTTTTGTTTTTTCTTCATTGAATTGGTCGGTGGTTGACCTCCACCTTGCTATGCACCCCAATTTGGGATGTATTCCATCTGTCTAGATTTTGGCGGTTGGTGACTGTTCACATTGAGTCATCAGGCTTTGTCCACAGGCTATTTACTTCATGCAGCATTTGCTTGGACCTGTCCCGCCCACAGCCATGACTCAGTCATGGGTACGGGATTGAAATAGACCAGGTGAGTGCTGCTGAGAGCAGTTCTACTATTCATATGTGAGGCCGTATGGCACATTTTATAAAAATATTTTAGTGTAGGACTGCCTCTAATGAGATTTGCCGTGACGTGGCGAGGCAGCTCAAGAAATTGCAATTTTTTGCCAAAAATCTCAAAATTTTTATAATAAGTACAGTTTGGAATGTTTAGTGCTGAAGTGCACATTTGGTGCTGGCTTTTTGTTTTTTCTTCATTGAATTGGTCGGTGGTTGACCTCCACCTTGCTATGCACCCCAATTTGGGATGTATTCCATCTGTCTAGATTTTGGCGGTTGGTGACTGTTCACATTGAGTCATCAGGCTTTGTCCACAGGCTATTTACTTCATGCAGCATTTGCTTGGACCTGTCCCGCCCACAGCCATGACTCAGTCATGGGTACGGGATTGAAATAGACCAGGTGAGTGCTGCTGAGAGCAGTTCTACTATTCATATGTGAGGCCGTATGGCACATTTTATAAAAATATTTTAGTGTAGGACTGCCTCTAATGAGATTTGCCGTGACGTGGCGAGGCAGCTCAAGAAATTGCAATTTTTTGCCAAAATCTCAAAATTTTTATAATAAGTACAGTTTGGAATGTTTAGTGCTGAAGTGCACATTTGGTGCTGGCTTTTTGTTTTTTCTTCATAAAGTTCTCCTTGTAGCGTGGGTCTAACAGTGTTACCAACCAGTAATGATTGTCGGCCAAGATGTTCTTAACGCGAGGGTCACGAGACAGGCAGCTTACCATAAAGTCAGCCATGTGCGCCAGACTCTTAACAGCCAGGACTTCAGTAGCCTGACCAACACGATGACTGAACATGCTGTCCTCCTCCTCCTCATCTACCCTGTCCTCTGGCCAGCCACGCTGAACCGAGGATATGACTGGTGTGCATGTCATATCCTCAATTTGGCCGGAGAGTTGCTCCATGTCTTCATCCTCCTCCTCGTCATAGTCCTCCACTGCACGTTGTGATGAGACGAGGCTGGGCTGTGTGTTATCACCCACACCCACTACTGTTTCTTGCTGCAACTCATCGCGCTCCGCCTGCAATGCATCATGTTTGTTTTTGAGCAGAGACCGTTTTAGAAGGCAGAGTAGCGGTATGGTGACGCTAATAATGGCGTCATCACCACTCACCATCTTGGTGGAGTCCTCAAAGTTTTGGAGGATGGTACATAGGTCGGACATCCATCTCCACTCCTCAGGTGTTATGTGTGGAGTTTGACCCATTTCCCGACGGCTTAGGTGATGCAGGTACTCAACAACTGCCCTCTTCTGCTCACATATCCTGACCAACATGTGCAGAGTTGAATTCCAACGCGTGGGGACATCACACACCAGTCTGTGAGCCGGAAGATGCAAACGGCGCTGAAAGCCGGCAAGGCCGGCTGAAGCAGTAGGTGACTTTCGAAAATGTGCAGACAGGCGGCGAACTTTTACCAGCAGATCAGACAGCTCTGGGTATGACTTTAGAAACCGCTGAACCACGAGGTTGAGCACATGGGCCACGCATGGAACATGTGTCAGCTGGCCTCGCCTCAAAGCCGCCACCAGGTTCCGGCCATTGTCACACACGACCTTTCCTGGCTTTAGGTTCAGAGGTGTGAGCCAGTGATCTGCCTGCTGTTTCAGAGCTGTCCACACCTCTTCTGCATTGTGGGGTTTGTCACCTATGCAGATTAGCTTCAGCACAGCCTGTTGCCGCTTCGCCGAGGCAGTGCTGCAGTGCTTCCAGCTTGGGACTGGTGTGGAGGGTAAAGTGGATGAGGATGCACAGGAGGAGGAGGAGGCTGAAGAGCATGACATTCCGGAGCTGTAGAGTGTGGGTGAAACCCTGACTGAGGTAGGGCCTGCAAACCTTGGTGTGGGAAGGACGTGTTCCGTCCCTTGCTCAGACTGGGTCCCAGCTTCCACAATATTAACCCAGTGTGCCGTCAACGAGATGTAGCGGCCTTGCCCACAAGCACTTGTCCACGTGTCTGTGGTTAGGTGGACTTTGGGTGAAACAGCGTTGTTCAGGGCACATGTGATGTTTTGTGACACGTGGTTATGCAACGCGGGGACGTCACACCGGGAGAAATAGTGGCGGCTGGGGACCGAGTAACGGGGGACAGCTGCCGCCATCAGGTCGCGGAATGCTTCTGTCTCCACCAGCCTAAAAGGCAACATTTCCAGCGCAAGCAGTCGCGAAATGTTAGCATTTAGAACTGTGGCATGTGGGGCGTTGGCAGTGTATTTGCGCTTGCGTTCAAAGGTTTGCTGAATGGATAACTGAACGCTGCGCTGGGACAAGGACGTGCTTGATGATGGTGTTATTTCTGCGTAGGCAACTGCAGGTGCAGGACCGGAGGAGGCTTGTTCGCAGGCAGCATGGACAGGGGATTGGCTCGCATGCACAACCAGCGAAGACGTAGCAGTGACATCAGCAAGCACTGCTCCTCGACTCTGTTGTACTTCCCACAAAGTCGGGTGCTTGGCTGACATGTGCCTGATCATGCTGGTGGTGGTCAGGCTGCTAGTTTTGGTACCCCTGCTGATGCTGGCACGGCAGGTGTTGCAAATGGCCTTTTTAGAATCATCTGGAGCCAACTTAAGAAACTGCCAGACTCGGGAAGACCTAACATTTGTACAGGCACCTTGTGTCGTGTTGTTGTTCCGGGGAACGGTTGCCTGACTTCTGCCTTGAGCCACCACCCTGCTTCTTACTGCCTGTTGGGATGCTACGCCTCCCTCCCCCTGTGCACTGCTGTCCTCGCTCTGCATATCCTCCTGCCAGGTTGGGTCAGTTACTGGATCATCCACCACGTCGTCTTCCTCTTCCGCACCCTGCTCCTCCTCCTGACTTCCTGACAATTGTGTCTCATCATCGTCCACCCCTTGTTGAGACACGTTGCCAACTTCGTGAGAACGTGGCTGCTCAAATATTTGGGCATCTGTACATACGATCTCCTCATGACCCACTTCAACATGAGCTGGCGAGAGGCCAGAATGTGCGAATGGAAACGTGAACAGCTCTTCCGAGTGTCTAAGTGTGGGATCAGTAATGTCCGAGGACGTGTACTCAGCCTTGTGGTAGGAAGGAGGATCAGGTTCTGAAATGTGCGGTGCAGTATCACGGCTACTGACACTTGACCGTGTGGAAGACAGAGTGTTTGTGGTGGTGCCAATCTGACTGGAAGCATTATCCGCTATCCAACTAACAACCTGTTGACACTGGTCTTGGTTCAAGAGCGGTGTACTGCTGCGGTCCCCAAGAATTTGGGACAGGACGTGCGAGCGACTAGATGTGGCCCCTTGTTGTGGCGAATTTAGAGCTTGCCCACGACCTTGGCGTCTGCCTGCACCACCATCACGTCCACTTCCTTGTTCCTTGCCAACGCCCTTGCGCATTTTGCAATGCTGTGCTGACGTGTATTCACTAGACTTGTGCGTTATATCCAAGTTTGTGCAAATCGTGCACCTGTACGCTGCCACCGACAGGCACACACGTGCGGCTTTTAAATGCAAGCACGGACGCACTAAGAACCTAACAGGTTTTTAGGAGCGACAATTACTGAGAAGTCTGACACTATCAGCCGCTGCTGACTGACGTGTATTATACACTACACTTGTGCGTTATATAATAGATAGTTTGTGAAAAATGCACACAAGTGCACCTGTACGCTGCCACCGACAGGCACACACGTGCGGTTTTTAAATGCAAGCACGGATGCACTAAGAACCTAACAGGTTTTTAGGAGCGACAATTACTGAGAAGTCTGACACTATCTGGACTGTTTTAGACTGTGTACACCAGCCCCAGATATGATGAAGGCTGGTATACGGTCACCACTAGGAATGGCTATATACCCTGCCTGCCTGCCTGCCTGCCTGTATACTGCTACAATAGTCCTGACAAGGACTCTTCTGGTCACTAGCCTGTATTCCGACCTGGCTATACCCTGCCTGTATACAGCAACAATAGTCCTGAGAAGGACTCTGCTACTGTACTCCGACCTGGCTATACCCTGCCTGCCTGTATACAACTATAATAGTCCTGAGAAGGACTTCTGGTCACACTGTTTGCAGCCCTGCTCCGGAACTAACTATAAAGGGCCGCAAACCTTTCCCTGAAGCAGCAACCCTCTCCCTGCACTGACTGTCTGGATGGCTGTGAGCAGAGCACAGCGCGCCCGCCGGTATAAAGGCTCGGTCACGCTGTGCGGGCCGGCCAATCACTGCAATTCCACAACTAACAGGGCTGTGGCATTGCAGTGGTCTGCCAGCCAATCCCTGCATGAGGGCTGGCTCTCAAAAGAGCGCCAACATGCAGGGATGAAGACCACGAGTACAGCACGAGTATCGCGAGATTACTCGGTCCCCGCCGAGTAGCCCGAGTACAGTGATACTCGTGCGAGTACCGAGTAGTAACAAGCATACTCGCTCATCACTAATAACAAGTAATAATACCGAATAAATAAAAATAATTTTTAGTTGAATCGAGAGTATTTATTTGGATACCCTTGCATTTCTTTGCCCTGAAAATGTATGTTTATTAAAATCAAGTATGTTTATATTATTTACAAGCTGATATATATATAAAGGAAAATTGATGTCAAGTCAGCGATTTTGTGAAATCCAATATGGCGTCCGCGTATGAGTCAGGGCAAATGGAAACATTGTTTTTCTTATTGCTTATACAATAACCTTTCCAGAAATGTATAGTTTTCATACTCTGCCCGCAAGGGCAGGGCCCTCTTCCCTCTGTACTAGTCTGTCTACTGTAACTTGTATACGTATTTTGTATGTAACCCCCTTCTCATGTACAGCACCATGGAATTAATGGTGCTCTATAAATAAATAATAATAATAATAATAATAAATACTCTCCAAAAAATTCCGGCAAGGGTCGAAATCAAAACATAGTGAACCTGACTATTAGCAGAGAAACCAAAAGGGAAAAATATTCCTGCTTGCTCACCTGTTTGATGTTTTGCTTTGGGTGTGCAACAGAGCACAGAAACCATGTGACCACACATGGATAAGCATCAAACAAGGGAAAGATCCAGCTCCATAAAACTTCAAAGTTTATTTAGAAAATTCTTTAACCCCTTCATGACCTTGGACGGATCTATCCGTCATGGATCGTGTCCCGTTAAGCCCCGCCCCCTGCCGCGGGCAGGCGGCGGCGGTCGGCACACATATCAGCTGTTTTCAACAGCTGACATGTGTGCCTGCTAGCCGTGGGTGGAATCGCTTCCACCCGCGGCCATTAACCCCTTAAATCTTGCTGCCAAAGTCTGGCAGCAAGATCTAAATGCGCGCGGCCATGTTTTTTACTTACCGCCGCCCCCACCGGACGTCACGTGCGTGATCACGTGACTATCGGTGGTTGCCATCGTAGCACAGGGTCATGTGATGATGCCTACAGCTACGAAGTTTCACTTTCGTTTTTCCTCGGCCGGGAGCAGAGGGAAAAAGAAAGTGACTATTTCTGCTGTTTACAGCTGTATAGCTGTGATCAGCAGATAGCGATCGGATTGCTAATCGCTATAGCCCCCTAGGGGGACTAGTAAAATAAAAAAAAAAGTAAAAAAAAAGTTTTAAAAAATAAAAAAAAAAAAACCTAAACGTTCAAATCACCCCCCTTTCACCCCATTGAAAATTACAGGGTTAAAAAATAAATATATATACACATATTTGGTATCGCCGCGTTCAGAAATGCCCGATCTATCAAAATATAAAATCAATTAATCTGATTGGTAAACGGCGTAGTGGCAAAAAGAATCCAAACGCCAAAATTACGTTTTTTGGTCGCTGCATGTTTTATGCAAAATGCAATAACAGGCGATCAAAACGTAGCAACTGCGCAAAAATGGTACCATTAAAAATGTTAGCTCAAGATGCAAAAAATAAGCCATCACTGAGCCATAGATCCCGAAAAATGAGAACGCTACATGTTTCGGAAAATGGCGCAAAACGTTTTATTGGACAAACTTGTGAATTTTTGTTTAACCCCTTAGATACAAGTAAACCTATACATGTTTGGTGTCCACAAACTCGCACTGACCTGAGGCATCACACAGAGACATCAGTTTTACCATAAAGTGAACACGGTGAATAAAACATCCCAAAAACTATTGTGCGATCACACTTTTTTTGCAGTTTTTCCACACTTGGAATTTTTTTGCTGTTTTTCAGTACACTATATGGTACAACCTATGGTTTCATTTAAAAGTACAACTCGTCCCGCAAAAAACGAGCCCTCATATGGCAAGATTGATGGAAAAAAAAAAAAGTTACGGCTCTCGGAAGAAAAGGAGCAAAAAACAAAATTGCAAAAACGGAAAGTGCCCGGGGCTGAAGGGGTTAAAAAATTCACTCCATCAAGGTTAAAGCAACATATTGCAAATGAAAAACACTTTCTTTCTCAAAGCTAATACAAAGGAAGTGATACACCCGATATACAGTATAGAACTACCCATCTAATCATGGGTCAGAATCAAGATCACATTTTTATGTTTTTTCTAAAAAAAAAAAAACTAAATCAACAGTATTATTTATATCAGAAAACAAGAAGAAAAAAGAGACAGACCTGGAAAGAGACACCCCTGGAAAGAGACACCCCTGGAAAGAAACAGACAGAGACAGACGGGCAAAGAGACAGACCAGGAAAGAGATAGACAGGCAAAGAGAAAGACGGGCAAAGAGACAGACCAGGAAAGAGATAGACAGGCAAAGAGACAGACGGGCAAAGAGACAGACGGGCAAAGAGACAGACGGGCAAAGAGACAGACCTGGAAAGAGACAGACCTGGAAAGAGACAGACCTGGAAAGAGACACCCCTGGAAAGAAACAGACAGAGACAGACGGGCAAAGAGACAGACCTGGAAAGAGACAGACCTGGAAAGAGACAGATGGTTAAAGAGATAGAGGGGCAAAGAGACAGACGGGAAAAGAGACAGACGGGGAAAGAGACATATAGGGCAAGAGAAAGCCCTGGAAAGAGACAGCCCTGGAAAGAGACAGACGGGGATAGAGACAGACAGGGAAAGAGACAGATGGAGAAAGAGACAGATGGGAAAAGAGACAATTGGGGAAAGAGACAAGCGAGGATAGAGACAGTCATGGAAAGAGACAGAAGGGGAAACATACAGCCCTGGAAAGAGACAGCTTGGGAAAGAGACAGCCGGGGAAAAAAACAGCCTTGGAAAGAGACAGCTGGGGAAAGAGACAGCTGGGGAAAGAGACAGCTGGGGAAAGAGACAGCCGGGGAAAGAGACAGCCGGGGAAAAAGACAGCTGGGGAAAGAGACAGCCGGGGAAAGAGACAGCCGGGGAAAGAGACAGCCGGGGAAAGAGACAGCCGGGGAAAGAGACAGCCGGGAAAGAGACAGATGGGGAAAGAGACAGACGGGGAAAGAGACAGACGGGGAAAGAGACAGACGGGGAAAGAGACAGACGGGGAAAGAGACAGACGGGGAAAGAGACAGACGGGGAAAGAGACAGACGGGGAAAGAGACAGACGGGGAAAGAGACAGATGGGGAAAGAGACAGACGGGGAAAGAGACAGACGGGGAAAGAGACAGACGGGGAAAGAGACAGACGGAGAAAGAGACAGACGGAGAAAGAGACAGACTGGGAAAGAGACAGACGGGGAAAGAGACAGACGGGGAAAGAGACAGACGGGGAAAGAGACAGACGGGGAAAGAGACAGACTGGGAAAGAGACAACCGGGGAAAGATACAGCCCTGGAAAGAGAAAGCCGGGGAAAGAGACAGACGGGCAAAAAGACAGACGGACAAAGAGACAGACGGGCAAAAAGACAGACGGACAAAGAGACAGACGGGCAAAGAGGCAGACCTGGAAAGACACAGACGGGGAAAGAGACAGATGGGGAAAGAGACAGCCAAGGAAAGAGACAGCCCTGGAAAGAGAAAGACGGAGAAAGAGAAAGACGAGGAAAGAGACAGACGGGGATAGACACAGACGGGGATAGACACAGACGGGGATAGACACAGACGGGGAAAGAGACAGATGGAGAAAGAGACAGATGGGGAAAGAGACAATCGGGGAAAAAGACAGGCGAGGATAGAGACAGTCCTGGAAAGAGACAGAAGGGGAAAGAGACAGAAGGGGAAGCACACAGCCCTGGAAAGAGACAGCTGGGGAAAGAGACAGCCGGGGAAAAAAACAGCCTTGGAAAGAGACAGCTGGGGAAAGAGACAGCCGGGGAAAGAGACAGCCAGGGAAAAAGATAGCCGGGGAAAAAGACAGCCGGGGAAAGAGACAGCCGGGGAAAGAGACAGCCGGGGAAAGAGACAGCCGGGGAAAGAGACAGCCGGGCAAAGAGACAGACGGGCAAAGAGACAGACGGGCAAAGAGACAGACGGGCAAAGAGACAGACGGGCAAAGAGACAGACGGGCAAAGAGACAGACGGGCAAAGAGACAGACCTGGCAAGAGACAGACCTGGAAAGAGACAGATGGTTAAAGAGATAGAGGGGCAAAGAGACAGACGGGGAAAGAGACAGACGGGGAAAGAGACATATGGGGCAAGAGAAAGAGCTGGAAAGAGACAGCCCTGGAAAGAGACAGACGTGGATAGAGACAGACAGGGAAAGAGACAGATGGAGAAAGAGACAGATGGGAAAAGAGACAATTGGGGAAAGAGACAGGCGAGGATAGAGACAGTCATGGAAAGAGACAGCTTGGGAAATAGACAGCCGGGGAAAAAAACAGCCTTGGAAAGAGACAGCTGGGGAAAGAGACAGCTGGGGAAAGAGACAGCTGGGGAAAGAGACAGCCGGGGAAAGAGACAGTCGGGGAAAAAGACAGCCGGGGAAAAAGACAGCCGGGGAAAGAGACAGCCGGGGAAAGAGACAGCCGGGGAAAGAGACAGCCGGGGAAAGAGACAGCCGGGGAAAGAGACAGCCGGGGAAAGAGACAGACTGGGAAAGAGACAGACGGGGAAAGAGACAGACGGGGAAAGAGACAGACGGGGAAAGAGACAGACGGGGAAAGAGACAGACGGGCAAAGAGACAGATGGACAAAGAGAAAGATGGGCAAAGAGACACCCCTGGAAAGAGACACCCCTGGAAAGAGACAGACGGGGAAGAGACAAACGGGGAAGAGACAGACCGGGAAAGAGACAGCTGGGGAAAGAGACAGCCGGGGAAAGAGACAGCCGGGGAAAAAGACAGCCGGGGAAAGAGACAGCCGGGGAAAGAGACAGCCGGGGAAAGAGACAGCCGGGGAAAGAGACAGCCGGGGAAAGAGACAGCCGGGGAAAGAGACAGCCGGGGAAAGAGACAGACTGGGAAAGAGACAGACTGGGAAAGAGACAGACTGGGAAAGAGATAGACGGGCAAAGAGACAGATGGACAAAGAGAAAGATGGGCAAAGAGACACCCCTGGAAAGAGACACCCCTGGAAAGAGACAGACGGGGAAGAGACAAACGGGGAAGAGACAGACCGGGAAAGAGACAGACGGGCAAAGAGACAAACGGGCAAAGAGACAGACGGACAAAGAGACAGACGGGCAAAGAGACAGATGGAGAAAGAGACAGGCGGGCAAAGAGACAGATGGAGAAAGAAACAGATGAGGAAAAAGATAGACGGGGAAAGAGACAGCCCTGGCAAGAGACAGCCCTGGCAAGAGACAGCTGTGGAAAGAGACAACCGGGGAAAGAGACAGCCCTGGAAAGAGAAAGCCGGGCAAAAAGACAGACAGACGGACAAAGAGACAGACGGGCAAAAAGACAGACGGACAAAGAGACAGACGGGCAAAGAGGCAGACCTGGAAAGACAAAGACGGGGAAAGAGACAGATGGGGAAAGTGTGACGGGGGTGTACAACAGAGCAAAGGATGGACGAGGCCGAGGGACGATCCAACAGGTTTATTCACAAGAACACTGGAACAGCACACGATAAGTCCACGTAAAACAGATTCGGGGGCCCTTCCCGACAATCCTCGGACCGGATAACGAAGCAATCGTCCTTACAGTAGTCCAAAGAGTTCCACACAATCCCACGGGCCGCCACACAGGCCTAGCTCCGTCCGTGTCCACAGCCACCCAGGCTGGGGCTCCTGCTCTCTTCAAGTTTCAGCTCACTCTGAAGTTACAAAAAGGGAAATGCATTGTCTGTGCTGCTTGACCAGCCCACCATGTTTGTTCAGGGGGTAGGGGTCACACATCCTATCATCAATGGTTTGGTCCATCACAGGGCTCCAATATGTCTGCCAGCCACAGTAGATGAAGGGATCCCCTGCTGTAAAGAACAATGACTATTCCTTCACTGGCCAATGCAATTACAGATTAGATACACAACTCTGGAAAGAAGAGGACAGGCTATTTACATAATCACATTAGATGCCAAGACTACAATTGTATGAGAGAGACACATTGAGACCAGTAGCTCCCCCAAGAAAATACATGAATTACAACTAATACAACCAGGGAAATATACATATCATGACATAGTATCACAGCATATACAGTGAGAGGGTAAATTACATCTTCACAATCCCTCCCCCTCCGAACTTGTGTACGTACTAGGGACCTCTACAGGTCACTAGTAGTGATGAGCGAGCATGCTTGTAACTACTCGGTACTCGCACGAGTATCGCTGTACTCGGGCTGCTCGGCGGGGACCGAGTAATCTCGCGATACTCGTGCTGTACTCGTGGTCTTCATTTCTGCATGTTGGCGCTCTTTTGAGAGCCAGCCCTCATGCAGGGATTGGCTGGCAGACCACTGCAATGCCACAGCCCTGTTAGTTGTGGAATTGCAGTTATTGGCCGGCCTGCACAGCGTGACCGAGCCTTTATACCGGCCGGCGCGCTGTGCTCTGCTCACAGCTATCCAGACAGTCAGTGCAGGGAGAGTGTCGCTGATTCAGGGAAAGCTTTGCGGCCCTTTATAGCTTTTTCAGTTGCAGGGCTGCAAACAGTGTGACCAAAAGTCCTTCTCAGGACTATTCTAGTTGTATACAGGCAGGCAGGGTATAGCCAGGTCGGAGTACAGTAGCAGAGTCCTTCTCAGGACTATTGTTGCTATATACAGGCAGGGTATAGCCAGGTCTGAATACAGGCTAGTGACCAGAAGAGTCCTTGTCAGGACTATTGTACCAGTATACAGGCAGGCAGGGTAGTGGTGACCGTATACCAGCCTTCATCATATCTGGGGCTGGTGTACACAGTGTAAAACAGTCCAGATAGTGTCTGACTTGTCTGTAATTGTCGCTCCCCAAAAAAACCTGTTAGGTTCTTATTGCGTCCGTGCTTGGTTTTTAAAACCGCACGTGTGTGCCTGTTTGTGGCAGCGTACAGGTGCACTTGTGTGCAATTTCCACAAACTTTGATATAACGCACAAGTAGTGAATATACACGTCAGCAGTGCACAGCATTGCAAAATGCGCAAGGGCATTGGCAAGGAACAAGGAAGTGGACGTGATGGTGGTGCAGGCAGAGGCCGAGGTCGTGGGCAAGCTCTAATTTCGCCACAACAAAGGGCCACATCTAGTCGCTCGCACGTCCTGTCCCAAATTCTTGGGGACCGCAGCAGTACACCGCTCTTGAACCAAGACCAGTGTCAACAGGTTGTTAGTTGGATAGCAGATAATGCTTCCAGTCAGATTGGCACCACCACAAACACTCTGTCTTCCACACGGTCAAGTGTCAGTAGCCGTGATACTGCACCGCACATTTCTGAACCTGATCCTCCTTCCTACCACCAGGCTGAGTACACGTCCTCCTCGGACATTAATGATCCCACACTTGGACACTCGGAAGAGCTGTTCACGTTTCCATTCACACATTCTGGCCTCTCGCCAGCTCATATTGAAGTGGGTCATGAGGAGATCGTCTGTACAGATGGCCAAATATTTGAGCAGCCACGTTCTCACGAAGTTGGCAACGTGTCTCAACAAGTGGTGGACGATGATGAGACACAATTGTCAGGAAGTCAGGAGGAGGAGCAGGGTGCGGAAGAGGAAGACGACGTGGTGGATGATCCAGTAACTGACCCAACCTGGCAGGAGGATATGCAGAGCGAGGACAACAGTGCACAGGGGGAGGGAGGCGTAGCTGCACAACAGGCAGTAAGAAGCAGGGTGGTGGCCCCAGGCAGAAGTCAGGCAACCGTTCCCCGGAACAACACGACGACACAAGGTGCCTGTACAAATGTTAGGTCTTCCCGAGTCTGGCAGTTTTTTAAGTTGGATCCAGATGATTCAAAAAAGGCCATTTGCAACACCTGACGTGCCAGCATCAGCAGGGGTACCAAAACTAGCAGCCTGACCACCACCAGCATGATCAGGCACATGTCAGCCAAGCACCCGACTTTGTGGGAAGTACAACAGAGTCGAGGAGCAGTGCTTGCTGATGTCACTGCTACGTCTTCGCTGGTTGTGCATGCGAGCCAATCCCCTGTCCATGCTGCCTGCGAACAAGCCTCCTCCACTCCTGCACCTGCAGTTGCCTACGCAGAAAGAACACCATCATCAAGCACGTCCTTGTCCCAGCGCAGCGTTCAGTTATCCATTCAGCAAACCTTTGAACGCAGGCGCAAATACACTGCCAACACCCCACATGCCACAGTTCTAAATGCTAACATTTCGCGACTGCTTGCGCTGGAAATGTTGCCTTTTAGGCTGGTGGAGACAGAAGCATTCCGTGACCTGATGGCGGCAGCTGTCCCACGTTACTCGGTCCCCAGCCGCCACTATTTCTCCCGGTGTGCCGTCCCCGCGTTGCATAACCACGTGTCACAAAACATCACACGTGCCCTGAACAACGCTGTTTCACCCAAGGTCCACCTAACCACAGACACGTGGACAAGTGCTTGTGGGCAAGGCCGCTACATCTCGTTGACGGCACACTGGGTTAATATTGTGGAAGCTGGGACCCAGTCTGAGCGAGGGACGGAACACGTCCTTCCCACACCAAGGTTTGCAGGCCCTACCTCAGTCAGTGTTTCACCCACACTCTACAGCTCTGGAATGTCATGCTCTTCAGCCTCCTCCTCCTCCTGCGCATCCTCATCCACTGTACCCTCCACACCAGTCACAAGCTGGAAGCACTGCAGCACTGCCTCGGCGAAGCGGCAACAGGCTGTGCTGAAGCTAATCTGCATAGGTGACAAACCCCACAATGCAGAAGAGCTGTGGACAGCTCTGAAACAGCAGGCAGATCACTGGCTCACACCTCTGAACCTAAAGCCAGGAAAGGTCGTGTGTGACAATGGCCGGAACCTGGTGGCGGCTTTGAGGCGAGTCCAGCTGACACATGTTCCATGCGTGGCCCATGTGCTCAACCTCGTGGTTCAGCGGTTTCTAAAGTCATACCCAGAGCTGTCTGATCTGCTGGTAAAAGTTCGCCGCCTGTCTGCACATTTTCGAAAGTCACCTACTGCTTCAGCCGGCCTTGCCGGCTTTCAGCGCAGTTTGCATCTTCCGGCTCACAGACTGGTGTGTGATGTCCCCACGCGTTGGAATTCAACTCTGCACATGTTGGTCAGGATATGTGAGCAGAAGAGGGCAGTTGTTGAGTACCTGCATCACCTAAGCCGTCGGGAAATGGGTCAAACTCCACACATAACACCTGAGGAGTGGAGATGGATGTCAGACCTATGTACCATCCTCCAAAACTTTGAGGACTCCACCAAGATGGTGAGTGGTGATGACGCCATTATTAGCGTCACCATACCGCTACTCTGCCTTCTAAAACGGTCTCTGCTGAAAAACAAACATGATGCATTGCAGGCGGAGCACGATGAGTTGCAGCAAGAAACAGTAGTGGGTGTGGGTCATGATAACACACAGCCCAGCCTCGTCTCATCACAACGTGCAGTGGAGGACTAGGACGAGGAGGAGGATGAAGACATGGAGCAACTCTCCGGCCAAATTGAGGATATGACATGCACACCAGTCATATCCTCGGTTCAGCGTGGCTGGCCAGAGGACAGGGTAGATGAGGAGGAGGAGGAGGAGGAGGACAGCATGTTCAGTCATCTTGTTGGTCAGGCTACTGAAGTCCTGGCTGTTAAGAGTCTGGCGCACATGGCTGACTTTATGGTAAGCTGCCTGTCTCGTGACCCTCGCGTTAAGAACATCTTGGCCGACAATCATTACTGGTTGGTAACACTGTTAGACCCACGCTACAAGGAGAACTTTTTGTCTCTTATTCCCGTGGAGGAGAGGTCAACCAAAATGCAGCAGTTCCGGAAGGCCATAGTCACGGAAGTAGGCAAAGCATTCCCCTCACAAAACGCTAGCGGCATAGGTCATGAATCAGTGGACAACCGAGGCGTACAGCCGAGAGAGGCACAAGTCCAATCCGCCAGAGGTAGGGGAACAGTCTTTAAGATGTGGGACAGTTTTCTCAGCCCCTCACGTACCACAGCCCCTGAGGTGCGGGGTAGTGCCACAAGAAATCCTAAGTTTGCCCAGATGCTGAAGGAGTACCTTGCAGATCGAACAACTGTACTCCGACATTCCTCTGTGCCTTACAATTATTGGGTATCCAAGCTGGACATGTGGCATGAATTGGCTCTCTACGCCTTGGAAGTCCTGGCCTGCCCTGCTGCTAGCGTTTTGTCAGAGCGTGTTTTTAGTGCCGCAGGTGGAATCATTACAGATAAACGCACCCGCCTGTCAACTGAAAATGCTGACAGACTGACTCTGATCAAGATGAACAAGGGTTGGATTGGGCCAGACTTCACCACACCACCAGCAAATGAGAGCGGAATTTAAAGTTTGCCATGTATCTCCACTCACCCATGGGTACACACTTCTGGACTTTGGATAATCGCTGGACTGCTCCTCCTTCTCCTCATGCGCCACCATGATGATGACCGTTACAAATTGCAATACTTAGGCCTTTGTTTCAGGTATACCCCCAGTGGTAAATTTTTTCGCCCATTCTTTGCAGAATGGACATTACAACGACAGGAGACCCGCTCCTTTGCAATGGGAACAATGTTTTGAGGCCCTCATGCACGTCTCTATCCAGGGACAACGTGGAGCCTCCCAATTTTTGGCTGCCCTGCCTAAGGGCTATGCTATAATACACCCACTTCCTGACAATGGACACTTAATGTTTTGAGGCCCTCATGCACGTCTCTATCCAGGGACAACATGGAGCCTCCCAATTTTTGGCTGCCCTGCCTAAGGGCTATACTATAATACACCCACTTCCTGACAATGGACACTTAATGTTTTGAGGCCCTCATGCACGTCTCTATCCAGGGACAACGTGGAGCCTCCCAATTTTTGGCTGCCCTGCCTAAGGGCTATACTATAATACACCCACTTCCTGACAATGGACACTTAATGTTTTGAGGCCCTCATGCACGTCTCTATCCAGGGACAACGTGGAGCCTCCCAATTTTTGGCTACCCTGCCTAAGGGCTATACTATAATACACCCACTTCCTGACAATGGACATTTAATGTTTTGAGGCCCTCATGCACGTCTCTATCCAGGGACAACATGGAGCCTCCCAATTTTTGGCTGCCCTGCCTAAGGGCTATACTATAATACACCCACTTCCTGACAATGGACACTTAATGTTTTGAGGCCCTCATGCACGTCTCTATCCAGGGACAACGTGGAGCCTCCCAATTTTTGGCTGCCCTGCCTAAGGGCTATACTATAATACACCCACTTCCTGACAATGGACACTTAATGTTTTGAGGCCCTCATGCACGTCTCTACCCAGGGACAACGTGGAGCCTCCCAATTTTTGGCTGCCCTGCCTAAGGGCTATACTATAATACACCCACTTCCTGACAATGGACACTTAATGTTTTGAGGCCCTCATGCACGTCTCTACCCAGGGACAACGTGGAGCCTCCCAATTTTTGGCTGCCCTGCCTAAGGGCTATACTACAATAGACCCACTTCCTTCCAATGGGCACTTCAGGTTTACAGGCCCTCATGCACGTCTCTATCCAGGGACAATGTGGAGCCTCCCAATTTTTGGCTGCCCTGCCTAAGGGCTATACTACAATAGACCGACTTCCTTACAATGGGCACTTCAGGTTTACAGGCCATCATGCACGTCTCTATCCAGGGACAATGTGGAGCCTCCCAATTTTTGGCTGCCCTGCCTAAGGGCTATACTACAATAGACCCACTTCCTTACAATGGGCACTTCAGGTTTACAGGCCCTCATGCACGTCTGTATGCAGGGGCATTGGTGAACCTCACAATTTTGGACTGCCCTGGCAAAGGAAAATACTACAAAGACTCACTTCCTCAAAATGGGCACATTAGACTCAGAGGCCTTTATGTACGTCTCTTCTCAGGGACATCGGAGTGCCACACAATGTTTTCACGTAAAATCTTTCATGTATTAATCTCAAAAAGTAACATACACCAGCTCTATCTCACTATTGGGTATGTGCCCTTAACATTTCCGCCATGAAAAATCATTTTGGGGTCATTTTGGAAGGTTTTCTGGTGAGTCCGTAAAAATGGCGTAAAACGCGGACAAAATTGTTCACAGCTGTGACTTTTCAGTGATAAATGCTTCAAGGGGTCTTCCCCATGCTGTTGCCATGTCATTTGAGCACTCTTCTGAGACTTTTGTGACATTTTTAGGGTTTCTCCATGCTGCCGGGGGGTCATTTCACAAAAATACTCGGGTCTCCCATAGGATAACATTGGGCTCGTTGCTCGGGCCGAGTACACGAGTATCTTGGGAGGCTCGGCCCGAGCTTCGAGCACCCGAGCTTTTTAGTACTCGCTCATCACTAGTCACTAGTTAAGTACACACAGGCAGAGCGTTACTTACATGTGGCTTCATGCAGCCACGAATTGGCATCGTAGCTCTCCCACATCATTGCCCAGGAGAACAGCTGCAGGCAGACCACCCATCACCCCAACCACACATCGCCTGACCCCAAAACCAAAGTTCAGATCCACAGTGGCTGTGGGAATAGTCCTCCATTGTCCACCAGCCAGTTCAATAACAATCCCAGGTCCTCTATGGATTGCCTCAGGCCGAACCACTCGGGGATCAGCCAGTGTGAGGAAAGCACCCGAGTCACAAAATCCAACAAGTCTCTGTCCATCCAGCACAACCTCCTGCAAGTGCTTACCTCGATGAGCAGAAGTCGTCATAACTGCGGGTCGCACCCCGTAAACTCCTGGTGGTGCAACATGGGGGGCTGAGTCACTAGCCCAGTCCTCACATAGCGGTGCCACATCTTCCTCCATGGCACTGGGCTGTAAATAATTAACAATCCGATTGGGTGCAGGATCAGTCCTCATTTGAACAGCTGGGCAGGAGACTTGCCGATGCCCTGGCTGTCCACATTGATAGCATCTGAGCCGGGTCTCCCTCCATCCAAGGCGTCCTCTTGGGTAAGGGGTAGGGGAACTTGGAGGCCGGCTCCCACCTGAAGGTGCTGTAGGGGTTTGAGGATGATTCCTCCATGGGCTGGCTGGGCATGAGGCCTGCAAATGCCCGGGACCCCGGCGTATTCCAGAAAGTGCAGTAGAAGCAACTGGAGGCACATTAACACGGGTATCAACATGTGGTGGCTTAGAGGAACGGGGAACAATGGGGACAGAATAACTGGGGGCATCCGGTGTTGTGGAGCTGTTAGGCGTCTCTCCATCCTCCAACAGAACCCTCCACTGCGGCTTGATGGTGAGAGCCTCATCAGCGAGAGCAGCAGCTTCCTCCACTGTCGCTGGTTTTCTCTCACGCACCCATTCCCGGATCTCAGCGGGGCACTGGGCAAAGAATTGTTCTTTTAGGATGACCTGCAGGAAGGTCTCCCAAGATAAGGCCTCCTCTGCCTCCAGCCAGCGATTACATATTTGTTTGAGTCTATGAGCATATATCTTAAAAGACACATCCCCATCACAGGCTAAAGCACGGAACTGAGTCCTGTAAGTGTCTGGGGTCACAGCATAATGTTCTAGAATAGTCTGTTTAATATCCGCATACTCACAGTTCCACCGAGGGTCCATAGCTCTATAGGCTTCAGCAGCTCCCCCCTCTAGGAGCCCAACCAGATGCCGGACACGCTCCCTGTCCGGGACTTCCATTAATCGACACTGATGCTCAAAGTCCTGGAAGAAGCCCTCAATGTCGCCTGCAGCCTCATTAAACGGCTTAAAGTCTTTGCGGGACACCCTGGGAAGTTCCCTCATGATGGGTGCTGGGGTTACAGTCTGTCTGGAACCTCTCGCGGCTTCCACAGCGAGCTCCTTATCCAGCAGTGCCATCTCCTCCATCCTGCGCTCCTTCTCTTTAGCTCCACACATGGCCTCCCTCTTATCTTCTATGGTGGCCTCATCTCCAAGCAGTGCCATCTCCTCCTTGTACCACACAACCCATTGACTTTTTTGGGTATTCACCTCCGGCTGCCGTCTTTCTTCCGTTTGCTGTGAGGATCCTTCCTCCACGTCATTTTGCGAACAGACTCCTTCTAGCGCCTCAACCAGCTGCTCCTTGGAGAGTCCTTTGAAACGAACTCCTACTTCACGGGCCATTGTTTGTAGGCTCACCACAGTCCAGTTCTTGTATTCTGAGGTTCTGATTCCAGATGTTAATGGGCCGTTGTCCTCCATTCCTTCTGCTCTGATCCCAGCGCTGCCAACCAGTTTGTGACGGGGGTGTACAACAGAGCAAAGGATGGACGAGGCCGAGGGATGATCCAACAGGTTTATTCACAAGAACACTGGAACAGCACACGATAAGTCCACGTAAAACAGATTCGGGGGCCCTTCCCGACAATCCTCGGACCGGATAATGAAGCAATCGTCCTTACAGTAGTCCAAAGAGTTCCACACAATCCCACGGGCCGCCACAGAGGCCTAGCTCCGTCCGTGTCCACAGCCACCCAGGCTGGGGCTCCTGCTCTCTTCAAGTTTCAGCTCACTCTGAAGTTACAAAAAGGGAAATGCATTGTCTGTGCTGCTTGACCAGCCCACCATGTTTGTTCAGGGGGTAGGGGTCACACATCCTATCATCAATGGTTTGGTCCATCACAGGGCTCCAATATGTCTGCCAGCCACAGTAGATGAAGGGATCCCCTGCTGTAAAGAACAATGACTATTCCTTCACTGGCCAATGCAATTACAGATTAGATACACAACTCTGGAAAGAAGAGGACAGGCTATTTACATAATCACATTAGATGCCAAGACTACAATTGTATGAGAGAGACACATTGAGACCAGTAGCTCCCCCAAGAAAATACATGAATTACAACTAATACAACCAGGGAAATATACATATCATGACATAGTATCACAGCATATACAGTGAGAGGGTAAATTACATCTTCACAGAAAGAGACAGCCAAGGAAAGAGACAGCCAAGGAAAGAGACAGCCCTGGAAAGAGAAAGACGGAGAAAGAGAAAGACGAGGAAAGAGACAGACGGGGATAGAGACAGACGGGAATAGAGACAGACGGGGAAAGAGACAGATGGAGAAAGAGACAGATGGGGAAAGAGACAATCGGGGAAAAAGACAGGCGAGGATAGAGACAGTCCTGGAAAGAGACAGAAGGGGAAAGAGACAGAAGGGGAAGCACACAGCCCTGGAAAGAGACAGCTGGGGAAAGAGACAGCCGGGGAAAAAAACAGCCTTGGAAAGAGACAGCTGGGGAAAGAGACAGCCGGGGAAAGAGACAGCCAGGGAAAAAGACAGCCGGGGAAAAAGACAGCCGGGAAAAAAGACAGCCGGGAAAAAGACAGCCGGGGAAAGAGACAGCCGGGGAAAGAGACAGCCGGGGAAAGAGACAGCCGGGGAAAGAGACAGCCGGGGAAAGAGACAAACGGGGAAAGAGACAGACTGGGAAGGAGACAGAAGGGGAAAGAGACAGACGGTGAAAGAGAGAGATGAGCAAAGAGAGAGATGGGCAAAGAGAGAGACGGGCAAAGAGAGAGACGGGCAAAGAGACAGACGGGCAAAGAGACAGACGGGCAAAGAGACAGACGGCCAAAGTGACAGACGGCCAAAGTGACACCCCTGGAAAAAGACACCCCTGGAAAGAGACAGACGGGGAAGAGACAGACCGGGAAAGAGACAGATGGGCAAAGAGACAGACCGGGGAAAGAGACAGACCTGGGAAGAGACAGCCCTGGAAAGAGACAGACGGGCAAAGAAACAGATGAGCAAAGAGACAGACGGACAAGAGACAGACGGACAAAGAGACAGACGGGCAAAGAGACAGACGGGCAAAGAGACAGACCTGGAAAGACACAGACGGGGAAAGAGACAGATGGGGAAAGAGACAGCCATGGAAAGAGACAGACGGGGATAGAGACAGATGGGGATAGAGACAGACGTGGATAGAGACAGACGGGGATAGAGACAGACGGGATAGAGACAGCCATGGAAAGAGACAGCCCTGGAAAGAGACAGACGGGGATAGAGACAGACGGGGATAGAGACAGACGGGGATAGAGACAGACGGGGGTAGAGACAGCCATGGAAAGAGACAGCCATGGAAAGAGACAGCCCTGGAAAGAGACAGACGGGGATAGAGACAGACGGGGATAGAGACAGACGGAGATAGAGACAGACGGGGATAGAGACAGACGGGGATAGAGACAGATGATGAAAGAGACAGACGGGGATAGAGATAGACGGGAAAAGAGACAGGCGGGGATAGAGACAGCCCTGGAAAGAGACAGATGGGGAAAGAGACAGAAGGGGAAACATACAGCCCTGGAAAGAGACAGCTGGGGAAAGAGACAGCCGGGGCAAGAGACAGCCCTGGAAAGAGACAGCCGGGGAAAGAGACAGCCGGGGAAAGAGACAGACGGGGAAAGAGACAGACGGGGAAAGAGACAGATGGGCAAAGAGAAAGCCCTGGAAAGAGACAGACGGGGAAAGAGAAAGACGAGGAAAGAGACAGACGGGGATAGAGACAGACAAAGAAAGAGACAGACAGGGAAAGAGACAGATGGAGAAAGAGATAGATGGGAAAAGAGACAGATGGAGAAAGAGACAGATGGGAAAAGAGACAATCGGGGAAAGAGACAGGCGAGGATAGAGACAGTCATGGAAAGAGACAGAAGGGGAAACATACAGCCCTGGAAAGAGACAGCTTGGGAAAGAGACAGCCGGGAAAAAAACAGCCTTGGAAAGAGACAGCTGGGGAAAGAGACAGCTGGGGAAAGAGACAGCTGGGGAAAGAGACAGCCAGGGAAAAAGACAGCCGGGGAAAGAGACAGACGGGGAAAGAGACAGACGGGGAAAGAGACAGACGGGGAAAGAGACAGACGGGGAAAGAGACAGACGGGGATAGAGACAGACAAAGAAAGAGACAGACAGGGAAAGAGACAGATGGAGAAAGAGACAGATGGGAAAAGAGACAGATGGAGAAAGAGACAGATGGGAAAAGAGACAATCGGGGAAAGAGACAGGCGAGGATAGAGACAGTCATGGAAAGAGACAGAAGGGGAAACATACAGCCCTGGAAAGAGACAGCTTGGGAAAGAGACAGCCGGGAAAAAAAACAGCCTTGGAAAGAGACAGCTGGGGAAAGAGACAGCTGGGGAAAGAGACAGCCGGGGAAAAAGACAGCCGGGGAAAGAGACAGACGGGGAAAGAGACAGACGGGGAAAGAGACAGACGGGGAAAGAGACAGATGGGGAAAGAGACAGACGGGGAAAGAGATAGACGGGCAAAGAGATAGTCTGGCAAAGAGACAGAAGGGCAAAGAGACAGATGGACAAAGAGAAAGATGGGCAAAGAGACAGACGGGCAAAGAGACACCCTTGGAAAGAGACACCCCTAGAAAGAGACAGATGGGGAAAGAGACAGACGGGGAAAGAGACAGACGGGGAAAGAGACAGACGGGGAAAGAGACAGACGGGGAAAGAGATAGACGGGCAAAGAGATAGTCTGGCAAAGAGACAGAAGGGCAAAGAGACAGATGGACAAAGAGAAAGATGGGCAAAGAGACAGACGGGCAAAGAGACACCCTTGGAAAGAGACACCCCTAGAAATAGACAGACGGGGAAGAGACAGATGGGGAAAGAGACAGATGGGGAAAGAGACAGACGGGGAAAGAGACAGACAGGGAAAGAGACAGACCGGAAAAGAGAGAGACGGGCAAAGAGACAGATGGACAAAGAGAAAGATGGGCAAAGAGACAGACGGGCAAAGAGACAGATGGGCAAAGAGACACCCTTGGAAAGAGACACCCCTAGAAAGAGACAGACGTGGAAGAGACAGACCGGGGAAGAGACAGACGGGGAAAGAGACAGATGGGGAAAGAGACAGACGGGGAAAGAGACAGACGGGGAAAGAGACAGACGGGGAAAGAGACAGACGGGGAAAGAGACAGACGGGGAAAGAGACAGACGGGGAAAGAGACAGACGGGGAAGAGACAGACCGGGGAAGAGACAGACGGGGAAAGAGACAGACGGGGAAAGAGACAGACCGGGAAAGAGAGAGACGGGAATAGAGGCAGACGGGCAAAGAGACAGATGGAGAAAGAGACAGATGGGGAAAGAGACAATCGGGGAAAAAGACAGGCGAGGATAGAGACAGTCCTGGAAAGAGACAGAAGGGGAAAGAGACAGAAGGGGAAGCACACAGCCCTGGAAAGAGACAGCTGGGGAAAGAGACAGCCGGGGAAAAAAACAGCCTTGGAAAGAGACAGCTGGGGAAAGAGACAGCCGGGGAAAGAGACAGCCAGGGAAAAAGACAGCCGGGGAAAAAGACAGCCGGGAAAAAAGACAGCCGGGGAAAGAGACAGCCGGGGAAAGAGACAGCCGGGGAAAGAGACAGCCGGGGAAAGAGACAGCCGGGGAAAGAGACAGCCGGGGAAAGAGACAGACGGGGAAAGACAGACGGTGAAAGAGAGAGATGGGCAAAGAGTGAGACGGGCAAAGAGAGAGACGGGTAAAGAGAGAGACGGGTAAAGAGAGAGACGGGCAAAGAGAGAGACGGGCAAAGAGAGAGACGGGCAAAGAGAGAGACGGGCAAAGAGACAGACGGGCAAAGAGACAGACGGCCAAAGTGACAGACGGCCAAAGTGACACCCCTGGAAAAAGACACCCCTGGAAAGAGACAGACGGGGAAGAGACAGACCGGGAAAGAGACAGATGGGCAAAGAGACAGACCGGGGAAAGAGACAGACCTGGGAAGAGACAGCCCTGGAAAGAGACAGACGGGCAAAGAAACAGATGAGCAAAGAGACAGACGGACAAAGAGACAGACGGACAAAGAGACAGACGGGCAAAGAGACAGACCTGCAAAGACACAGACGGGGAAAGAGACAGATGGGGAAAGAGACAGCCATGGAAAGAGACAGACGGGGATAGAGACAGACGGGGATAGAGACAGACGTGGATAGAGACAGACGGGGATAGAGACAGATGGGGATAGAGACAGCCATGGAAAGAGACAGCCCTGGAAAGAGACAGACGGGGATAGAGACAGACGGGGATAGAGACAGATGGGGATAGAGACAGACGGGGGTAGAGACAGCCATGGAAAGAGACAGCCATGGAAAGAGACAGCCCTGGAAAGAGACAGACGGGGATAGAGACAAACGGGGATAGAGACAGACGGGGATAGACACAGACGGGGATAGAGACAGACGGGGGTAGAGACAGCCATGGAAAGAGACAGCCATGGAAAGAGACAGCCCTGGAAAGAGACAGACGGGGATAGAGACAGACGGGGATAAAGACAGACGGGGATAGAGACAGACGGGGATAGAGACAGACGGGGATAGAGACAGATGATGAAAGAGACAGACGGGGATAGAGATAGACGGTAAAAGAGACAGGCGGGGATAGAGACAGCCCTGGAAAGAGACAGATGGGGAAAGAGACAGAAGGGGAAACATACAGCCCTGGAAAGAGACAGCTGGGGAAAGAGACAGCCGGGGCAAGAGACAGCCCTGGAAAGAGACAGCCGGGGAAAGAGATAGCCGGGGAAAGAGACAGACGGGGAAAAAGACAGACGGGGAAAGAGACAGATGGGCAAAGAGAAAGCCCTGGAAAGAGACAGACGGGGAGAGACAAAGACGAGGAAAGAGACAGACGGGGATAGAGACAGACAAAGAAAGAGACAGACAGGGAAAGAGACAGATGGAGAAAGAGACAGATGGGAAAAGAGACAGATGGAGAAAGAGACAGATGGGAAAAGAGACAATCGGGGAAAGAGACAGGCGAGGATAGAGACAGTCATGGAAAGAGACAGAAGGGGAAACATACAGCCCTGGAAAGAGACAGCTTGGGAAAGAGACAGCCGGGAAAAAAATAGCCTTGGAAAGAGACAGCTGGGGAAAGAGACAGCTGGGGAAAGAGACAGCTGGGGAAAGAGACAGCTGGGGAAAAAGACAGCCGGGGAAAGAGACAGCCGGGGAAAGAGACAGACGGGGAAAGAGACAGATGGGGAAAGAGACAGACGGGGAAAGAGACAGACGGGGAAAGAGACAGATGGGCAAAGAGAAAGCCCTGGAAAGAGACAGACGGGGAAAGAGACAGACGGGGATAGAGACAGACAAAGAAAGAGACAGACAGGGAAAGAGACAGATGGAGAAAGAGACAGATGGGAAAAGAGACAGATGGAGAAAGAGACAGATGGGAAAAGAGACAATCGGGGAAAGAGACAGGCGAGGATAGAGACAGTCATGGAAAGAGACAGAAGGGGAAACATACAGCTCTGGAAAGAGACAGCTGGGGAAAGAGACAGCTGGGGAAAGAGACAGCCGGGGAAAAAGACAGCCGGGGAAAGAGACAGACGGGGAAAGAGACAGACGGGGAAAGAGACAGACGGGGAAAGAGACAGATGGGGAAAGAGACAGACGGGGAAAGAGATAGACGGGCAAAGAGATAGTCTGGCAAAGAGACAGATGGACAAAGAGAAAGATGGGCAAAGAGACAGACGGGCAAAGAGACAGACGGGCAAAGAGACACCCTTGGAAAGAGACACCCCTAGAAAGAGACAGACGGGGAAGAGACAGATGGGGAAAGAGACAGATGGGGAAAGAGACAGACAGGGAAAGAGACAGATGGGGAAAGAGACAGACGGGGAAAGAGACAGACGGGGAAAGAGACAGATGGGCAAAGAGAAAGCCCTGGAAAGAGACAGACGGGGAAAGAGACAGACGGGGAAAGAGACAGACGGGGAAAGAGACAGACGGGGAAAGAGATGGACGGGCAAAGAGATAGTCTGGCAAAGAGACAGAAGGGCAAAGAGACAGATGGACAAAGAGACAGACGGGCAAAGAGACAGACGGGCAAAGAGACAGACGGGCAAAGAGACACCCTTGGAAAGAGACACCCTTAGAAAGAGACAGACGGGGAAGAGACAGATGGGGAAAGAGACAGATGGGGAAAGAGACAGACGGGGAAAGAGACAGACGGGGAAAGAGACAGACGGGGAATGAGACAGACCGGAAAAGAGAGAGACGGGCAAAGAGACAGATGGACAAAGAGAAAGATGGGCAAAGAGACAGACGGGCAAAGAGACAGATGGGCAAAGAGACACCCTTGGAAAGAGACACCCCTAGAAAGAGACAGACGTGGAAGAGACAGACCGGGGAAGAGACAGACGGGGAAAGAGACAGACGGGGAAAGAGACAGACGGGGAAAGAGACAGATGGGGAAAGAGACAGACGGGGAAAGAGACAGACGGGGAAAGAGACAGACGGGGAAAGAGACAGACGGGGAAAGAGACAGACGGGGAAAGAGACAGACGGGGAAAGAGACAGACGGGGAAAGAGACAGATGGGGAAAGAGACAGCCAAGGAAAGAGACAGCCCTGGAAAGAGAAAGACGGAGAAAGAGAAAGACGAGGAAAGAGACAGTCGGGGATAGAGACAGACGGGAATAGAGACAGACGGGGAAAGAGACAGATGGAGAAAGAGACAGATGGGGAAAGAGACAATCGGGGAAAAAGACAGGCGAGGATAGAGACAGTCCTGGAAAGAGACAGAAGGGGAAAGAGACAGAAGGGGAAGCACACAGCCCTGGAAAGAGACAGCTGGGGAAAGAGACAGCCGGGGAAAAAAACAGCCTTGGAAAGAGACAGCTGGGGAAAGAGACAGCCGGGGAAAGAGACAGCCAGGGAAAAAGACAGCCGGGGAAAAAGACAGCCGGGAAAAAAGACAGCCGGGAAAAAGACAGCCGGGGAAAGAGACAGCCGGGGAAAGAGACAGCCGGGGAAAGAGACAGACGGGGAAAGAGACAGACGGGGAAAGAGACAGACGTGGAAAGAGACAGACGTGGAAAGAGACAGACGTGGAAAGAGACAGACGGGGAAAGAGACAGACGGTGAAAGAGAGAGATGGGCAAAGAGAGAGACGGGCAAAGAGAGAGACGGGCAAAGAGAGAGACGGGCAAAGAGAGAGACGGGCAAAGACACAGACGGGCAAAAAGACAGACGGCCAAAGTGACAGACGGCCAAAGTGACACCCCTGGAAAAAGACACCCCTGGAAAAAAACAGACGGGGAAGAGACAGACCGGGAAAGAGACAGATGGGCAAAGAGACAGACCGGGGAAAGAGACAGACCTGGGAGGAGACAGCCCTGGAAAGAGACAGACAGGCAAAGAAACAGATGAGCAAAGAGACAGACGGACAAAGAGACAGACGGACAAAGAGACAGACGGGCAAAGAGACAGACCTGGAAAGACACAGACGGGGAAAGAGACAGATGGGGAAAGAGACAGCCATGGAAAGAGACAGACGGGGATAGAGACAGACGGGGATAGAGACAGACGTGGATAGAGACAGACGGGGATAGAGACAGACGGGGATAGAGACAGCCATGGAAAGAGACAGCCCTGGAAAGAGACAGACGGGGATAGAGACAGACTGGGATAGAGACAGACGGGGATAGAGACAGACGGGGGTAGAGACAGCCATGGAAAGAGACAGCCATGGAAAGAGACAGCCCTGGAAAGAGACAGACGGGGATAGAGACAGACAGGGATAGAGACAGACGGGGATAGAGACAGACGGGGGTAGAGACAGACGGGGATAGAGACAGACGGGGGTAGAGACAGACATGGAAAGAGACAGCCCTGGAAAGAGACAGACGGGGATAGAGACAGACGGGGATAGAGACAGACGGGGATAGAGACAGACGGGGATAGAGACAGACGGGGATAGAGACAGATGATGAAAGAGACAGACGGGGATAGAGATAGATGGGAAAAGAGACAGGCGGGGATAGAGACAGCCCTGGAAAGAGACAGATGGGGAAAGCGACAGAAGGGGAAACATACAGCCCTGGAAAGAGACAGCTGGGGAAAGAGACAGCCGGGGCAAGAGACAGCCCTGGAAAGAAACAGCCGGGGAAAGAGATAGCCGGGGAAAGAGACAGACGGGGAAAGAGACAGACGGGGAAAGAGACAGATGGGCAAAGAGAAAGCCCTGGAAAGAGACAGACGGGGAAAGAGAAAGACGAGAAAAGAGACAGACGGGGATAGAGACAGACAAAGAAAGAGACAGACAGGGAAAGAGACAGATGGAGAAAGAGACAGATGGGAAAAGAGACAGATGGAGAAAGAGACAGATGGGAAAAGAGACAATCGGGGAAAGAGACAGGCGAGGATAGAGACAGTCATGGAAAGAGACAGAAGGGGAAACATACAGCCCTGGAAAGAGACAGCTTGGGAAAGAGACAGCCGGGAAAAAAATAGCCTTGGAAAGAGACAGCTGGGGAAAAAGACAGCTGGGGAAAGAGACAGCTGGGGAAAGAGACAGCCGGGGAAAAAGACATCCGGGGAAAGAGACAGACGGGGAAAGAGACAGACGGGGAAAGAGACAGACGGGGAAAGAGACAGATGGGCAAAGAGAAAGCCCTGGAAAGAGACAGACGGGGAAAGAGACAGACGGGGATAGAGACAGACAAAGAAAGAGACAGACAGGGAAAGAGACAGATGGAGAAACAGACAGATGAGAAAAGAGACAGATGGAGAAAGAGACAGATGGGAAAAGAGACAATCGGGGAAAGAGACAGGCGAGGATAGAGACAGTCATGGAAAGAGACAGAAGGGGAAACATACAGCCCTGGAAAGAGACAGCTTGGGAAAGAGACAGCCGGGAAAAAAAACAGCCTTGGAAAGAGACAGCTGGGGAAAGAGACAGCCGGGGAAAAAGACAGCCGGGGAAAGAGACAGACGGGGAAAGAGACAGACGGGGAAAGAGACAGACGGGGAAAGAGACAGATGGGGAAAGAGACAGACGGGGAAAGAGATAGACGGGCAAAGAGATAGTCTGGCAAAGAGACAGATGGACAAAGAGAAAGATGGGCAAAGAGACAGACGGGCAAAGAGACAGACGGGCAAAGAGACACCCTTGGAAAGAGACACCCCTAGAAAGAGACAGACGGGGAAGAGACAGATGGGGAAAGAGACAGATGGGGAAAGAGACAGACGGGGAAAGAGACAGACGGGGAAAGAGACAGACGGGGAAAGAGACAGACGGGGAAAGAGACAGACGGGGAAAGAGACAGACGGGGAAAGATACAGATGGGCAAGGAGAAAGCCCTGGAAAGAGACAGACGGGGAAAGAGACAGACAGGGAAAGAGACAGACGGGGAAAGAGACAGACGGGGAAAGAGACAGACGGGGAAAGAGACAGACGGGCAAAGAGATAGTCTGGCAAAGAGACAGAAGGGCAAAGAGACAGATGGACAAAGAGACAGACGGGCAAAGAGACAGACGGGCAAAGAGACAGACGGGCAAAGAGACACCCTTGGAAAGAGACACCCCTAGAAAGAGACAGACGGGGAAGAGACAGATGGGGAAAGAGACAGATGGGGAAAGAGACAGACGGGGAAAGAGACAGACCGGAAAAGAGAGAGACGGGCAAAGAGACAGATGGACAAAGAGAAAGATGGGCAAAGAGACAGACGGGCAAAGAGACAGATGGGCAAAGAGACACCCTTGGAAAGAGACACCCCTAGAAAGAGACAGACGTGGAAGAGACAGACCGGGGAAGAGACAGACGGGGAAATAGACAGACGGGGAAAGAGACAAACGGGGAAAGAGACAGACGGGGAAAGAGACAGACGGGGAAAGAGACAGACGGGGAAGAGACAGACGGGGAAAGAGACAGATGGGGAAAGAGACAGACGGGGAAAGAGACAGATTGGGAAAGAGAGAGACGGGCAAAGAGACAGACGGGCAAAGAGACAGATGGACAAAGAGAAAGATGGGCAAAGAGACAGACGGGCAAAGAGACAGATGGGCAAAGAGACACCTTTGGAAAGAGACACCCCTAGAAATAGACAGACCGGGGAAGAGACAGACCAGGGAAGAGACAGACCTGGAAAGAGACAGCCCTGGAAAGAGACAGACGGGCAAAAAGACAGACGGGCAAAAAGACAGATCTGGAAAGACACAGATGGGGAAAGAGACAGATGGGGAAAGAGACAGCCATGGAAAGAGACAGCCCTGGAAAGAGAAAGACGGGGAAAGAGAAAGACGAGAAAAGAGACAGACGGGGATAGAGACAGACGGGGAAAGAGACAGATGGAGAAAGAGACAGATGGGGAAAGAGACAATCGGGGAAAGAGACAGGCGAGGATAGAGACAGGCCTGGAAAGAGACAGAAGGGGAAAGAGACAGAAGGGGAAGAATACAGCCCTGGAAAGAGACAGCTGGGGAAAGAGACATCCGGGGAAAAAAACAGCCTTGGAAAGAGACAGCTGGGGAAAGAGACAGCTGGGGAAAGAGACAGCCGGGGAAAAAGACAGCCGGGGAAAGAGACAGCCGGGGCAAGAGACAGCCCTGGAAAGAATCAGCTGGGGAAAGAGACAGCCGGGGAAAGAGACAGACACGGAAAGAGACAGGCGGGGATAGAGACAGCCCTAGAAAGAGACAGATGAAGAAAGAAAGACGAGGAAAGAGACAGACGGGGATAGAGACAGACAGGTAATGAGACAGCCCTGGAAAGAGAGAGATGGGGAAAGAGACAGAAAAGGAAACATACAGCCCTGGAAAGAGACAGCTGGGGAAAGAGACAGCCGGGGCAAGAGACAGCCCTGGAAAGAGACAGCCGGGGAAAGAGACAGCCGGGGAAAGAGACAGACGGGGAAATAGACAGACAGAGAAAGAGACAGACGGGGAAAGAGACAGACGGGGAAAGAGACAGACAGTGAAAGAGACAGACAGTGAAAGAGACAGATCGGGAAAGAGACAGACCGGGAAAGAGTCAGCTGGGCAAACTGACAGCCCTGGAAAGAGAGAGCCCAGAAAAGAGACAGACGGAGAAAGAGACAGACCTGGAAAAAGACAGACGGGCAAAGAGAAAGACAGGCAAAGAGACAGACAGGCAAAGAGACAGACGGTGAAAGTGAAAGACGGGGAAAGAGACAGACGGGAAAGAGACAGACGGGCAAAAAAACAGACGGGCAAAAAGACAGACCTGGAAAGAGACAGACCTAGAAAGAGACACCCCTGGAAAGAGACAGATGATCAAAGATACAGACGGGCAAAGAGACAGAATTGGAAAGAGACAGACAGGGAAAGAGACAGATGGGGAAAGAGACAGACGGGAAAAGAGACAGACGGGAAAAGAGACAGATGGGGAAAGAGACAGATGGGGAAAGAGACAGATGGGGAAAGAGACAGATGGGGAAAGAGACAGACGGGGAAAGAGGCAGGCGGGGAAAGAGACAGACCTGAAAAGAGATAGATGGCCAAAGAGACAGCTGGGGAAAGAGACATCCGGGGAAAGAGTTAGATGGGGAAAGAGACAGCCCTGAAAAGAGACAGACGGGCAAAGAGACAGACTGGGAAAGAGACAGATGGGCAAAAAACAGACGGGTAAAAAGACAGACCTGGAAAGAGACAGACCAGGAAAGAGACACCCCTGGAAAAAGACAGATGATCAAAGAGACAGACGTGCAAAGATACAGAATTGGAAAGAGACAGACGGGGAAAGAGACAGCTGGGGAAAGAGATAGACGGGGAAAGAGAAAGACGGGGAAAGAGAAAGACGGGGAAAGAGACAGACGGGGAAAGAGACAGACGGGGAAAGAGACAGACAGGGAAAGAGACAGACGGGGAAAGAGACAGGCGGGGAAAGAGACAGACCTGGAAAGAGACAGCCCTGGAAAGAGACAGACGGGCAAAAAGACAGACGGGCAAAAAGACAGATGGGCAAAGAGACAGACGGGCAAAGAGGCAGACCTGGAAAGACACAGACGGGGAAAGAGACAGATGGGGAAAGAGACAGCCATGGAAAGAGACAGCCCTGGAAAGAGAAAGACGGGGAAAGAGAAAGACGAGGAAAGAGACAGACGGGGATAGAGACAGACGGGGATAGAGACAGACGGGGAAAGAGACAGATGGAGAAAGAGACAGATGGGGAAAGAGACAATCAGGGAAAGAGACAGGCGAGGATAGAGACAGTCCTGGAAAGAGACAGAAGGGGAAAGAGACAGAAGGGGAAGAATACAGCCCTGGAAAGAGACAGCTGGGGAAAGAGACATCCGGGGAAAAAAACAGCCTTGGAAAGAGACAGCTGGGGAAAGAGACAGCTGGGGAAAGAGACAGCTGGGGAAAGAGACAGCCGGGGAAAAAGACAGCCGGGGAAAAAGACAGCCGGGGCAAGAGACAGCCCTGGAAAGAATCAGCTGGGGAAAGAGACAGCCGGGGAAAGAGACAGACACGGAAAGAGACAGGCGGGGATAGAGACAGCCCTAGAAAGAGACAGATGAAGAAAGAGAAAGACGAGGAAAGAGACAGACGGGGATAGAAACAGACAGGGAATGAGACAGCCCTGAAATGAGACAGATGAAGAAAGAGACAGACGGGGATAGAGATAGATGGGAAAAGAGACAGGAGGGGATAGAGACAGCCCTGGAAAGAGAGAGATGGGGAAAGAGACAGAAAAGGAAACATACAGCCCTGGAAAGAGACAGCTGGGGAAAGAGACAGCCGGGGCAAGAGACAGCCCTGGAAAGAGACAGCCGGGGAAAGAGACAGCCGGGGAAAGAGACAGCCGGGGAAAGAGACAGACGGGGAAAGAGACAGACAGTGAAAGAGACAGACAGTGAAAGAGACAGATCGGGAAAGAGACAGACCGGTAAAGAGTCAGCTGGGCAAACTGAAAGCCCTGGAAAGAGAGAGCCCAGAAAAGAGACAGACGGAGAAAGAGACAGACCTGGAAAAAGACAGACGGGCAAAGAGAAAGACGGGCAAAGAGACAGACAGGCAAAGAGACAGACGGTGAAAGTGAAAGACGGGGAAAGAGACAGACGGGAAAGAGACAGACGGGCAAAAAAACAGATGGGCAAAAAGACAGACCTGGAAAGAGACAGACCTAGAAAGAGACACCCCTGGAAAGAGACAGATGATCAAAGATACAGACGGGCAAAGAGACAGAATTGGAAAGAGACAGACAGGGAAAGAGACAGATGGGGAAAGAGACAGATGGGGAAAGAGACAGATGGGGAAAGAGACAGATGGGGAAAGAGACAGACGGGGAAAGAGGCAGGCGGGGAAAGAGACAGACCTGAAAAGAGACAGATGGCCAAAGAGACAGCTGGGGAAAGAGACATCCGGGGAAAGAGTTAGATGGGGAAAGAGACAGCCCTGAAAGGAGACAGACGGGCAAAGAGACAGACGGGGAAAGAGACAGATGGGCAAAAAACAGACGGGTAAAAAGACAGACCTGGAAAGAGACAGACCAGGAAAGAGACACCCCTGGAAAAAGACAGATGATCAAAGAGACAGACGTGCAAAGATACAGAATTGGAAAGAGACAGACGGGGAAAGAGACAGCTGGGGAAAGAGATAGACGGGGAAAGAGAAAGACGGGGAAAGAGAAAGACGGGGAAAGAGACAGACGGGGAAAGAGACAGACGGGGAAAGAGACAGACGGGGAAAGAGACAGACGGGGAAAGAGACAGGCGGGGAAAGAGACAGACCTGGAAAGAGACAGCCAGGGAAAGAGACAGCCCTGGAAAGAGACAGCCCTGGAAAGAGACAGACGGGCAAAGAGACAGACGGGCAAAGACACAGACGGGCAAAGAGACAGCCCTGGAAAGAGAGACGGGGAAAGAGACAGACGGGGAAAGAGACAGCCTTGGAAAGAGACAGCCCTGGAAAGAGACAGCCGGGGAAAGAAACAGACGGGCAAAGAGAAAGAAGGGCAAAGAGACAGATGGGGAAAGAGAAAGACGGGGAAAAAGACAGACGGGGAAAGAGACAGACGGGGAAAGAGACAGACGGGGAAAGAGACAGACGGGGAAAGAGACAGATGGGCGAAGAGACAGCCGGGGAAAGAGACAGACGGGGAAAGAGACAGAAGGGGAAAGAGACAGATGGGGAAAGAGACAGATGGGGAAAGAGACAGATGGGCAAAGAGACAGCTGGGGAAAGAGACAGCCGGGGAAAGAGACAGCCGGGGAAAGAGACAGATGGGCAAAGAGACAGCCGGGGAAAGAGACAGCCGGGGAAAGAGACAGCCGGGGAAAGAGACAGATGGGGAAAGAGAGACGGGGAAAGAGACAGACTGGGAAAGAGACAGACGGGGAAAGAGACAGATGGACAAAGAGACAGACCTGGAAAGAGAAAGATGGGGAAAGAGACAGCCGGGGAAAGGGACAGATGGGCGAAGAGACAGCCGGGGAAAGAGACAGCCGGGGAAAGAGACAGCCGGGGAAAGAGACAGACGGGGAAAGAGACAGACGGGGAAAGAGACAGACGGGGAAAGAGACAGACAGGCAAAGAAACAGATGGACAAAGAGACAGATGGACAAAGAGACACACGGGCAAAGAGACAGACCTGGAAAGAGACAGATGGGGAAAGAGACAGATGGGGAAAGAGACAGCCGTGGAAAGAGACAGCCCTGGAAAGAGACAGACAGGGAAAGAGAAAGACGAGGAAAGAGACAGATGGGGAAAGTGACAGAAGGGGAAGAGAAAGACCGGGAAAGAGACAGACGGGTAAAGATATAGACGGGCAAAGAGACAGACGGGCAAAGAGAAACCCCTGGAAAGAGACAGATGATCAAAGAGACAGACGGGCAAAGAGAGAGACAGATGGGGAAAGAGACAGATGGGGAAAGAGACAGGTGGGGAAAGACACAGGCGGGAAAAGAAACAGACCTTGAAAGAGACAGACGGAGAAAGAGACAGACCTGGAAAAAGACAGACGGGCAAAGAGACAGACGGGCAAAGAGACAGACGGGCAAAGAGACAGAAAGGCAAAGTGACAGACGGTGAAAGAGAAAGACAGGGAAAGAGACAGATGGGCAAAAAAACAGACAGGCAAAAAGACAGACCTGGAAAGAGACAGACCTGGAAAGAGACACCCCTGGAAAGAGACAGATGATCAAAGAGACAGACGGACAAAGAGACAGAACTGGAAAGAGAAAGACGGGGAAAGAGACAGACGAGGAAAGAGACAGATGGGGAAAGAAACAGACGGGGAAAGACACAGCTGGGGAAAGAGACAGCCGGGGAAAGAGACAGCCGGGGAAAGAGACAGCCCTGGAAAGAGACAGCCCTGGAAAGAGACAGACGGGCAAAGAGACAGATGGGCAAATAGACAGACGGGCAAAGAGACAGACGGGGAAAGAGACAGCCTTGGAAAGAGACAGACAGGCAAAGAAACAGATGAGCAAAGATGTAGATGGACAAAGAGACAGACAGGCAAAGAGACAGACGGGCAAAGAGACAGACGGGCAAAGAGACAGACGGGGAAAGAGACAGGCGGGGAAAGAGACAGACCTGGAAAGAGACAGATGGGCAAAGAGACAGCTGGGGAAAGAGACAGCCGGGGAAGGAGACAGCCCTGGAAAGAGACACCCTTGGAAAGAGACAGATGATCAAAGAGACAGACGGGCAAAGAAACAGAATTGGAAAGAGACAGACGGGGAAAGAGACAGACGGGGAAAGAGACAGACGGGGAAAGAGACTGCCGGGGAAAGAGATAGCCCTGGAAAGAGACAGCCCTGGAAATAGACAGACGGGCAAAGAGACAGACGGGGAAAGAGACAGCCCTGGAAAGAGACAAACAGGCAAAGAAACAGATGAGCAAAGATATAGATGGACAAAGAGACAGATGGACAAAAAGACAGACGGGCAGAAAGACAGATGGGCAAAGAGACAGCTGGGGAAAGAGACAGCTGGGGAAAGAGACAGCTGGGGAAAGAGACAGCCCTGGAAAGAGACAGACGGGCAAAGAGACAGACGGGGAAAGAGACACACGGGCAAAAAAACAGACGGGCAAAAAGGCAGACCTGGAAAGAGACAGACCTGGAAAGAGACACCCCTGGAAAGAGACAGATGATCAAAGAGACAGACGGGCAAAGAGACAGAATTGGAAAGAGACAGACGGGGAAAGAGACAGACGGGGAAAGAGACAGACGGGGAAAGAGACAGACGGGGAAAGAGACAGGAGAGGAAAGAGACAGACGGGTAAAGAGACAGACGGGTAAAGAGACAGACGGGGAAAGAGACAGACGGGGAAAGAGACAGACGGGGAAAGAGACAGACGGGGAAAGAGACAGATGGGGAAAGAGACAGACGGGGAAAGAGACAGACCTGGAAAGAGACAGACAGAGACAAATGGTGAAAGAGACAGACGGGGAAAGAGACAGACCGGAGAAAGAGGTAGATGGGGAAAGAGACAGACCTGGAAAGAGACAGATCTGGAAAGAGACAGACCAAGACAGACGGAAAAGAGACAGATGGGGAAAGAGACAGACAGACACACACATAGAGACAGACACAGAGATAGAGACAGACAGACACAGAGATGGAGACCGATAGATTGATAAAAATACAGACAGAGATAGAAATAGTCAGACAGAGGCATACGCACAGACAGACAAGGAAAGAGACAGAGAGACAGACAGGAAACGTCATAGACGAAGTTTTGACGGGAAAATTTAACCCCGTGCTTTACAGTTACTCTCAAAAAATACCTGCCTCCATTAAAGTCAGTGGAGAGCTGAGAGCTACAGGTTAATAGGAGCTCTGATTGGTTGCTATAGGATCAAAATAAACTGTTTGTATAAGAAGCTTATGTGTGAGTGAGAGACAGAAAAAGACAGAGACAGAAAAAGACAGAGACACAGACAGAGACAGACATTGAAAGAGACGGAGAGATAGAGACAGAGAAAGACGGGCAAAGAGACAGCCTTGGAAAGAGACAGACGGGCAAAGAGACAGCCGGGCAAAGAGACAGACCTGTAAAGAGACAGCCCTGGAAACAGACAGCCAGGCAAAGAGACAGCTGGGCAAAGAGACAGCCCTGGAAAGAGACAGCTCTGGAAAGAGACAGACGGTGAAAGAAACAGCCCTGGAAAGAGTCAGCTGGGCAAAGATACAGACCTGGAAAGAAAGAGCCCTGGAAAGAGACAGAGGGAGAAAGAGACAGACTTGGAAAAAGACAGACGGGCAAAGAGACAGGCGGGGAAAGAGACAGACCTGGAAAGAGACAGATGGGCAAAGAGACAGCTGGGGAAAGAGACAGACGGGGAAAGAGACAGGCGGGGAAAGAGACAGACCTGGAAAGAGACAGATGGGCAAAGAGACAGCTGGGGAAAGAGACAGCCGGGGAAAGAGACAGCCCTGGAAAGAGACAGCCCTGGAAAGAGACAGCCCTGGAAAGAGAAAGACGTGCAAAGAGACAGACGGGCAAAGAGACAGATGGGGAAAGAGACAGCTCTGGAAAGAGACAGACAGGCAAAGAAGCAAAGATACAGATGGACAAAGAGACAGATGGACAAAGAGACAGATGGGCAAAGAGACAGACGGGCAAAGAGACAGCCCTGGAAAGAGACAGCCCTGGAAAGAGAAAGACGTGCAAAGAGACAGACAGGCAAAGAGACAGATGGGGAAAGAGAAAGACTGGGAAAGGGACAGACCTGGAAAGAGACAGACAGAGACAAACGGTGAAAGAGACAGACAGAGACAAACCTGGAAAGAGACAGACAGAGACAAACGGTGAAAGACACAGACAGAGACAGATGGGGAAAAAGACAGACCGGGGAAAGAGATAGACGGGGAAAGAGACAGACCAAAACAGACGGAAAAGAGACAGATGGGGAAAGAGACAGACAGACACACACATAGAGACAGACTCCATTAAAGTCTGTGGAGAGCTGGGAGCTACAGGTTAATAGGAGTTCTGATTGGTTGCTATAGGAACAAAATAAACTGTTAGTATAAGAAGCTTATGGGTGAGTGAGAGACAGAAAAAGACAGAGACAGAAAAAGACAGAGACACAGACAGAGACAGACAGGGAAAGAGACAGAGAGATAGAGACAGAGACAGACAGGCAAAGAGACAGCCTTGGAAAGAGACAGACGGGCAAAGAGACAGACCTGGAAAGAGACAGCCCTGGAAACAGACAGCCGGGCAAAGAGACAGCTGGGCAAAGAGACAGCCCTGGAAAGAGACAGCCCTGGAAAGAGACAGACGGTGAAAGAAACAGCCCTGGAAAGAGTCAGCTGGGCAAAGAGACAGACCTGGAAAGAGAGAGCCCTGGAAAGAGACAGACGGAGAAAGAGACAGACGGGCAAAGAGACAGACGGGCAAAGAGACAGACGGGCAAAGAGACAGACGGGAAAAGAGATAGACCTGGAAAGAGACAACCCTGAAAACAGACAGCCGGGCAAAGAGACAGCCCTGGAAAGAGACAGCCCTGGAAAGAGACAGACGGTGAAAGAGACAGCCCTGGAAAGAGACAGCCGGGCAAAGAGACAGCCGGGCAAAGAGACAGCCAGGCAAAGAGACAGCCGGGCAAAGAGATAGAAGGGGAAAGAGACGGAAGGGGAAAGAGACAGAAGGGCAAAGAGACAGCCGGGCAAAGAGATAGAAGGGGCAAGAGACGGAAGGAGAAAGAGACAGAAGGGGAAAGAGACAGACAGGGAAAAGAGACAGCTGGGGAAAGAGACAGCTGGGGAAAGAAACAGCCCTGGGAAGAGACAGCCCTGGATAGAGACAGATGGGCAAAGAGACAGACGGGCAAAGAGACAGCCCTGGAAGGAGACAGAGAGAGACACAGAGATAGAGACACAGCGATAGAGAGAGACAGACAGAGAGACTGATACAGATACAGACAGAGAAACTGATACAGACAGTGACAGACACACAGATACAGACAGAATCTCGAAGAGAGATAGTTACTATCCCGGGCAACGCCCGGGTACTACAGCTAGTATAGTATAATGCACACTCCATAATTCTCAATATAGTATAATGCACCTCCATAGACCTCTGGCCACCGTTTACTCACTGATTAAAAAAATAAAAACATGTCCTCACCAGAGGCGTAGCTAGGGTTTCAGATTAGAGGTGGCAAAACGTCTGAGTGGCCCCTATTCAGGTAAATATTTTTACAACTATGGTGTCACACCATAAGAGCTTATGTAGACACCAGTATTTTTGGTCCGAGTGCGACCTGACAAAGCATTGGATCGCACTCGGACCAATCAGGCAGTGGTTATGTTCAATTTTGTCCACGGACCAAGTGGTGTGAGAAAAGAAAAATTGCAGCGTGCATTTGCACAATGATACAGTTAAGCGTAGCGGCAGGGCCGTAGATGGTGTTCATGCTGCCGCTACCAGTAAGTCAGTAAGTCAGTCTAAAGCCTCATGCAGATGTGGCCACAAGTATGTAAATCACACACTTGTGGTCACATGACAGCCCCCTCTCACCACCGGCACTGGAAAACCCTGACAGCTCACTGTGCGTATGCAATGAAGATTCACCAGTCTGCAGACACAGGCGATTAAACAGCTGCCGATCGGCTTCATATAACCAAACGGTCAACGATCATTTAAAGGGAATCTGTCAGCAGGTTTTTGCCCTTTAATTTGAGAGCAGCATAACATAGGGGCAGAGATCCTGATTCCAGCGATGTGTCATTTACTGGGCTGCGTAGTGTAGTTTTGATAAAATCACTGATTAATCAGCAGCAGCTTTTCATTACAGGACTACTTGGCCTGTTGCCAGGTAGTCCAGCATATTCAAGAGCTTTTATCTGCAGCAGAGAAAACATTGATTTTATCAAAATAACAGCAAACAGTTCAGTAAGTGACACATCGCTGAAAGCAGGGTCTCTGTCTTTGTATTATGCTGCACTCAGATGGGGGAGTAAATCCTGGTGACAGATTCCCTTTAAAAGAGGTGATTGTCCAGTATAAATGCTCCCTTAGATCCAGGTACCTTATTGGTGACTTCTTTTCAGATTGTAATGATCTCATCCCATTCTTCTCCATCTGGTCAAGATGCCATGATGACCTTGGACATCCACAACTCGTCTCCCCAGATTTCCATCTTCTCTGGTTTTCCATAACGTATCCTAACACGATGCCCTAAATAATAAGTGTCATTATTACACCTAAATAAAAATATCCATACATGCTGTGCACTAAATAACCCATATACTGTGCACCTGAAAAAATAATTCCCAACACTATGCCCCAGACAAAAAAGTGACCCCGCATTGTCCCCTTATGATACATGGCCTCCACAGTGTCCCACTCATATACTATGACCACTGCACCATCCCTCCACCATGAATTATGGCCTCCACACTGTCCCACTCATATACTATGACCACTGCACCATCCCTTCACCATGAATTATGGCCGCCACACTGTCCCACTCATATACTATGACCACTGCCCCATCCCTTCACCATGAATTATGGCTGCCACACTGTCCACTCATATACTATGACCACTGCACCATCTCTCCACCATGAATTATGGCCTCCACACTGTCCCACTCATATACTATGACCACTGCACCATCCCTCCACCATGAATTATGGCCTCCACACTGTCCCACTCATATACTATGACCACTGCACCATCCCTTCACCATGAATTATGGCCGCCACACTGTCCCACTCATATACTATGACCACTGCCCCATCCCTTCACCATGAATTATGGCTGCCACACTGTCCACTCATATACTATGACCACTGCACCATCTCTCCACCATGAATTATGGCCGCCACACTGTCCACTCATATACTATGACCACTGCACCATCCCTCCACCATGAATTATGGCCTCCACACTGTCCCACTCATATACTATGACCACTGCCCCATCCCTTCACCATGAATTATGGCCGCCACACTGTCCACTCATATACTATGACCACTGCACCATCCCTCCACCATGAATTATGGCTGCTACACTGTCCACTCATATACTATGACCACTGCACCATCTCTCCACCATGAATTATGGCCGCCACACTGTCCACTCCTATACTATGACCATTGCACCATCCCTCCACCATGAATTATGGCCTCCACACTGTCCACTCATATACTATGACCACTGCACCATCCCTCCACCAAGAATTATGGCCTCCACACTGTCCACTCATATACTATGACCACTGCACCATCTCTCCACCATGAATTATGGCCCCCACACTGTCCACTCATATACTATGACCACTGCACCATACCTCCACCAAGAATTATGGCCTCCACACTGTCCACTGATATACTATGACCACTGCACCATACCTCCACCAAGAATTATGGCCTCCGCACTGTCCACTCATATACTATGACCACTGCACCATCCCTCCACCATGAATTATGGCTGCTACACTGTCCACTCATATACTATGACCACTGCACCATCTCTCCACCATGAATTATGGCCGCCACACTGTCCACTCCTATACTATGACCATTGCACCATCCCTCCACCATGAATTATGGCCTCCACACTGTCCACTCATATACTATGACCACTGCACCATCCCTCCACCAAGAATTATGGCCTCCACACTGTCCACTCATATACTATGACCACTGCACCATCTCTCCACCATGAATTATGGCCCCCACACTGTCCACTCATATACTATGACCACTGCACCATACCTCCACCAAGAATTATGGCCTCCACACTGTCCACTGATATACTATGACCACTGCACCATACCTCCACCAAGAATTATGGCCTCCGCACTGTCCACTCATATACTATGACCACTGCACCATCTCTCCACCATGAATTATGGCCGCCACACTGTCCACTCATATACTATGACCACTGCACCATCCCTCCACCATGAATTATGGCCTCCACACTGTCCCACTCATATACTATGACCACTGCCCCATCCCTTCACCATGAATTATGCCGCCACACTGTCCACTCATATACTATGACCACTGCACCATCCCTCCACCATGAATTATGGCCACCACACTGTCCACTCATATACTATGACCACTGCACCATCTCTCCACCATGAATTATGGCCGCCACACTGTCTTTCCTTATGAAAAATGTCCGTAAAACCATCCCATCTCATTAACCCCTTCACCCCATGCGATTTTCCGTTTTTGTTTTTTGCGCCAATTCTTTGAAGAGCCGTAAGTTTTTGCCATATGAGAGCTTATTTTTTGCGGGACGAGTTGTACTTTTAAATGAAACCATGAGTTTTGCCATATAGTGTACTGGAAAAATGGCAAAAAGATTCCAAGTGCGAAAAATTGCAAAAGAAAGTCTGATTGCACGATTGTTTTTAGGATATTTTATTCACGTGTTCACTATATGGTAAAACTGATGTGTTGATGTGATTCCTTAGCTCAGTATGAGTTTGTTGACACCAAACATGTATAGGTTTACTGTTAGCTAAGGGTTAAGAAAATCAGATGTTTATCCAAAAAACGTTGCGCACTTTTTGCGCCATTTTCCAAAAACCATAGCTCTCTCATTTTTTAGGATCTATGGCTCAGTGACGACTTATTTTTTGCGTCTTTAGCTCATGTTGTTAATTGTACCACCTTTGGACGTTTTCATCGCCTGTTATTGCATTTTGCGCAAAATTTGTGGTGACCTAAATATGTAATTTGGCATTTGCATTTTTTTTTTGCTGCTACACCGTTTACCAATCAGATTAATTGATTTTACATTTTGATAGATCGGGCATTTCTGAACGCGGCAATAGCAAATGTTTGTGTATTGTTTTAACCCTTTAATTTTTAATGGGGCGAATGGGGAGATGATTTGAACTTTTAGGTTTTTTATTTGTTTTAAACTTTTTTTTAACTTTTTTTTTATATATATATATATATATATATATATATATATTACTAGTCCCCCTGCTGCATTGCTCTGATCTGCAGAAAAGCTGCTCTCCTCTTACACACAGCGGTTTGCCAGGTGTAAGAAGAACTGACTCATGATAGCTACAGGTGTCATCAAATGACTCGGTGCTACTACGGCAACCATCGGCTCTACATGACTTCCGATTCTGCTGGGTAAGTGAGAGCTTACCGCGGCTGGGATGCACAGCTGACATGTGCAGAACTCCCCGCTGGCTGCCCGCAGCAGCCGCCAGTGAGTATACCGACATGAGGCAGGACCTGCGATATAAGCAATGGCCTCCACACTGTTACATCTTCCGTGTCCCTCACCACACTACCCCCTCTCCATATTGTGCCCCCTTTTCACACCCTACAGCCTCCACAATGTGCCCTCACATTGTCCTTCATATACTGCTCCCCTCATACTGTGGCCTCACACTGTCCTTACTGCCTCCAATAATGTGCATCACTTTGTATACGGCGTGAACACCCCAATTCCCCCACCCCACACTCTACGGTAAAAGTCCCTTATATCTCCAGCTCCACGGTGGAGCAATTACCTTGTCCGTCATCTTTACCTCCTTTGTGGTGCTCTATCTCACACACCCTGCTCCCCATACAGCCTGCACCCCCCATATTACACACACACTACACCCCCATATCTCACACACCCTGCTCCCCATACAGCCTCCACCCCCCATATCACAGACACTATACCCCCATATCTCACACACCCTGCTCCCCATACAGCCTGCACCCCCCATATCACACACTACACCCCCATATCTCACACACCCTGCTCCCCATACAGCCTTAACCCCCCCATATCACACACACTATACCCCCATATCTCACACACCCTGCTCCCCATACAGCCTGCACCCCCCATATCACACACTATACCCCCATATCTCACACACCCTGCTCCCCATACAGCCTGCACCTCCCATATCACACACACTACACCCCTATACCTTACACACCTTGCTCCCCATACAGCCTGCAACCCCCCATATTACACAGTACACCCCCATGTTACACACTATGCTCCCCATACAGCCTGCACTCCCCATATCACACACACTACACCCCCATATGTCACACACCCAGCCCCACATATCTCACCCAGCCTGTACCCAAACTTACCCCTCTCTCAAACACTGCATTCCTTCACATCCTTCTGTCACAGTCTGCAGCCCTCATATGCCACTCACGCTGCACCCCCCTCCCCCTCATGTCCCCTCTTTTCTCATTCATTACCAGTCATGATGTGTCCAAATCTCTTTCAGGAATCAGTATCTATCTTTGCTTTCTGCCCGGCAAACCCGTGTCTCCTCCCACACAGTCACATGGGCATGACATCATCGCAGGTCCTGGCAGGATGGATTCCGTCTTCTGTGCAGGAGCACTTCTGCTCTGCCGCACGTCAGAAACGCCTGGTGGGCCTCTCCAGGTCAGGGGCCCCTCTACTGACACCGGGCCCCCTGACTCACAGGCCGGCCCCCCCAACTCACAGGTCGGCCCTCTGGCGGTCGCATGGTCGGCCACTGACAGCGCAGGACCTGGCTCTGCAGAGCGGCTGCCGGGCCCCTATGACTCTGCGGGCTCGGTCGCAGTGGCGACCTCTGCAACCGCGGTCGTTATGCCCCTGGGTTGCTCCATCAGTATTTTGCACATGTTGCCTCCATCTTTATTAAGGGGTTTTGCTGCATCCTGTGAGTGCCTTTTTTTCTGTGGCCTGGGCAGGTAAAACATTTTTGTCCTTTCTTGATGTGAATTTTTGAGCTGTTTACACCAGGCGGTATTAAAGCTTATTAAAGCAGTTGGTATTACAGCAGTAGTGCACCAGGCTATATTTGAGCTTTTTGCACTAGGCAGTGTTGGAGTTGATTAAATCAACCAGTATTACAGATGTTTACATTAGGTAGTATAAGCGCTGATTAAAGCAGCCATAGTTTCAGCAGTATTGCACCAGGAGGTATTAGACTAGTACTAGCACCTGACGATATTTGAGCTGTTTGCAGCTGGTGGGATTAGAGCTGATTAAAGCAGCTGTAATTACAGCAGTATTGCACCAGAAGGTAGTAGACCTGTAATGCATACCTTCCAACCGTCCCGGATTCTGCGGGACTGCCGCGATTTTTCAGGTCTGTCCCGCACTCTTGCGGCTCACAGCTGATGTCCCGACTCCTCCCCTCAGTGGAGTGAATAAATTAAATTATTATCGGCTCTGACTGGGACCCGGTGAAACTGTGAAGCTCATTGCTCCATAGGCAGCAGCTCTACCTCTGAGGCACTGCCCATATTATAAACCATGGGAAGATTTGGTAATCTTAACCTCTATAGTGCAGGAGACAAAGCAGAAGCAGATTATTTAGCTGCAAAGATTGATGGATGGATGATAGAGGGATATATATATATATATGTATACATGACAGATAATAGATACATACATGATAGATAAATAGATTGACATATGGATAGATACATGTTACCGGTAGATATATGATAGATAGATAGATACATGGATAGATAGACAGACAGACAGACAGACAGACAGACAGACAGACAGATAGATAGATAGATAGATGCTGAATCTCTTTGTAGGTGAAGGAGTCAGATTCATTTGTACCCATAAAACTATTATAAAGAAATGTGGAAAAAATACAAAATAAAATTTTTATTTTTACCAACTTGGATTTGAACCAGCAACTTTCAAACATGTCTCCAGCAGGCTCTCCTAGCTAGGAATTGATGACATCAGACAGAAGATTTTATATGAATAAACCTACACTGCAGCCTCTTACACAGCAGATTACACAGGACACAGCTCCATTGTACACCGCAGCGTCTATGTGTCCTTTATTCTAGAGAGAGAGGAAAAGAGATTTTTTTTTCTTTTAATAAAATTACTAAAAATAACAAAAAAATAGAATAATGTAATTTTATTGCACTTTTTTCGAAAATAATAAACATCACAAATCAGCAAATAACATGGACATATTTGGTGTCCCTGTAATCGTAACGACCCGAAACAACGCAGCAATCAGATTATTGATGGGGATCGGTAAATGGCGGGAAAAAATGGCGCAATTTATTATTTTTCTTTATTAAAACACATAAAATATGTAATAAAAATGTATCACTGAGGCCATGTTCACACGTATCAGAAAGGATGCATTTTTTCTGCAGGTGTCCGGGCCATGAGCGCAATAACAATCTCCTCTGATTATTGCGTGTCTGCGGTATTTTTTATGCATTGTCCCTTATTTGATACATGTTTGGTGCAAATATGCAATGTCATATAGTGACACATAGAAATATAAGAACATTCTGGCTGCTATGACTATTAACGAACAGTCTGGGGCATCTGCTGAATGACCCTTACTGATGAATGGGTGTGGCTAGGGGCGTGGCTAGGGGCGTGGTAAAATTTTGTCCCTCTTTCCTTTCTTCAAAAGTTGGGAGGTATGCTGTAATGCACTAGGCGATATTTGAGCTGCTTGCACCAGGCGGTATTAGAGGTGATAAAGAACTCATGATGTTGACGCAATCCTTGATTCAACCTTTATACAGGCCAGGTCACATGGTGCTGAAGCCTATCACAGCCATGCCAAGTGTAATGGCTCAGGAAGCTTATTGATTGTCTGTACTGGAGAATTTAAGCAAGCTTTGTTTGGCTGGCGAACCTGAAAAGTACCACAGTTATCTACGGTAGTTGGAAGTTCATGTCCAAATTTGAGACCCAGATACACAGTGTACAGTACAAACCCTGAGGTTTACAGTTTGAGCTCGCTCATCTATAGAATGGGGAAATCATTATTTGATCACTTGCTGATTTTGTAAGTTTGCCCACTGACAATAACATGAACAGTCTATAATTTTAAGGTTAGGTTAATTTTAACAGTGAGAAATAGAATATCCAAAATAAAATCCAGAAAATCACATTGTATAAATTATATACATTGATTTGCATTTTGCAGAGCGAAATAAGTATTTGATTCCCAACCAACCATTCAGAGTTCTGGCTCCCACAGACCAGTTAGACGCTCCTAATCAACTCGTTACCTGCATTATAGACAACTGTCTTAACTTAACCTTTATTCAAGACTGAGTCCACAGACTCAATTAATCAGTCAGACTCTAAAGGGTGCTTTACACCAGACAATCTATCGTGCGATAGATCGTCGGGATCACGTTTTTTGTGACGCACATCCGGCATCGCCAGCGATGCCGGCCTGTGTGACAACTTCTAGCGATGCAGTATCGCTCACAAATCATGAGTCGTTTACTGGTCGCTAGGATCCATAATATTGGTTCTGAAATCGGGCGCCGGTTGTTAATCGTTCCCGTGGCATCACACGTCGCTCCGTGTGACACCACGGGAGCGATGAACATCGCGTACCTGCCTCCCGCGTCAGCCGCCGGCTCTATGTGGAAGGAAGGAGGTGGGCAGGATGTTTACATCCTGCTCATCTCCGCCCCTCCGCTTCTATTGGCCGGCGGCCGTGTGACGTCGCTGTGACGCCGAACGTCCCTCCCACTCCAGGAAGTGGACGTTCGCCGCCCACAGCGTGGTCGCACGAGAGGTAAGTATGTGTGACGGGGGTTACCGGCTTTTTGCGCCACGGGCAGCGATTTGCCCGTGACGTAAAAAGGACGGGGGCGGGTACGATCGATTGTGAAATCGCACAATCGGTCGTACCATGTAAAGCAGCCTTAACATCTACAACATGGGCAGACCAAAGACCTTACTTAGGCTATGTGCACACATTGCGTTTTTTGACGCATTTTTGTGCGTTTTTTAGCGCTAAAAATGCACAGAAACGCAGCGTCTTTACAAAACGCATAAAAAAAGCGTTTTTGGCTGCGTTTTGCTGCGTTTTTGCTCACTGCGTTTTTCTGCGTTTTTTTATCAGTGAACATTGCCATTAAAGATTGTTGAAAAAAAAAAAGGTCTGATGTAATTTCCTTCTTCTATATGTTCTTCATTCTCCACTAGTGTATGCAGGAGAGCAGACAGCTGCAGAACTACAAGGCTCAGCATGCTCCATCCAGGACTGTATGCTGGAGGGAGAGTCAGGGGGAGCAGACCTACAAGGATCAGCATACTCCATCCAGTAGTGAAATTGGTTAAAGGATTTCACCAGCACAAAACTCCAGGCATTTTGTTCTTTAAAATAAAACTTCCTTTATTTTCTTATCATTAAAAAGTCCATGCTATGGTGGTCAAGCCCATGTCAGAGAGGACGCGTTTCGAACATCCAGTTCTTATTCAGTCTCTAAACCATCTAGTCACAGAACTGTTTAAAAAGGGCTGAACCCAAACATGTGATCAAATACAAGGAGAGAGCAAGACAATTACAAAAACATTAACCCCTTGAGTTATATCACTCCATATAATGCTTATAACACTTATATATATACAAAGTATTTTTTTAGCCAGATTAATATGCAAACATCAATTCATTTCTTTTATTTAAACCTTTCGGAAATCTTGTGCCCATTAAAAACATCCATTTTATTTCTCTCTGAAAGAGGATATCTTTCAAATTTCCACCCCTTCTAGGTAGTTGAATTTTTTCAATGGCATTGACTTTCATGCCTGTTAAATTACCTGCATGTGCGTCGCGAAAATGTTGAGACGCTCCTGATAATTTTCTGGTGGTGGCATTATTAACATCATAAATGTGTTCAGATATCCTCTTTCTGAGAGAACGACAAGTGCTGCCTATATATTGTAACTGGCAAATAGTACACGATATTAAATAAACCACATGGTCTGAACTGCAGTTTATGAGTGACATTATTTTATACATTTTTTTATCTGTAAATGAAGAAAATTCCTTCACATTTGACATATAACCGCATAGTCCACACGATCTGTGGCCACATTTGAAAGAGCCTGTGCTGGGTAACCAATTGCCAGTGTTTTTTTCTTTTTTAGTGGAACCGCACCTATTCATATGATCACTAGGTGATAACATGGATCCCAATGTAATGTTCCTTTTTGAAACAAATTTAACTCCATTTTTTAAGATTTTGTGTAATGTGTCATCTGTAGATAAAATGGGTAAATATTTTTTAATAAATTTGATTTGATTGAAAAAACAACTGACAATTCTTTCTGGGGATTATCTCTGGTTTTATTCATGTCCAAATATTGTGACCTACTCACTTTGATTGCCTTGGTTTTGGCTTTCTGGAGATTTGTCATTTTATACCCTCTTGCCAAAACCTTTTTTCAATAGTGCTGCATTCTACCTCAAAACCATTTTGGGTGTTGCAACATCTCCTAGCACGGACATATTCACCTGTAGGGATGTTATTTATAACATGCTTTGGATGGCAACTTCCCGCATGTAATAGTGAGTTGCCTGATATGGGTTTTCTGTAAAGACTACAATTAATTTCTCCATTGTCACCCTTCCCATGGAATTGTATATCCAAAAAATTAATTTTTGATACATCATGAAAAAAAGTGAAAAAAAGATTATGGGCATTATTATTAATGTATGATATAAAATCCTCAATTTTTTTGTTTGGATTTTGCCATACAATAAGTACATCATCTATAAATCTCAGATATAATGCTATATCCGAGAAAAAAGGATTGCACTGATTAAAAATATATTGTTCTTCCCACCAAAACATAAATATGCCTGCTAGAGAGGGGGAAAACCGTGCGCCCATTGAACATCCCTGTAACTGAATATATCCTTTATTTAAAAAGGTAAAATAGTTGTTTTTGAGTAAAAACTCAGTTACGTCAATCAAATAGTCCTGTAATTCAAGTGAGTAGTTAGAATATTTTTTGAGCAAATCTTTCAACGCTAAAATGGCAAGAGAATGTGGAATGGATGTATACAATGATTGCACATCACAAGTTAACCAACTAAAATTATCTTGCCATTTTATCTGAGAAATAATATTCAACACATGTTTGCTATCCAGGACATAGCCAGGAGACATTTTAGGAAGAAATTGAAGGTGGTTATCCAACCACTCTGCTAGATGTTCAGTATAAGAATCTATACCTGAGACAATCGGTCTCATTTTTGGGGGAAATTGGTTTTTATGTGACTTGGGTAAGGCATGCAATAAGGGTATTAAACAATAAGATGGATTAAGATAATCTCTCAATTTTTCATCAATTAAACCCAAATGTAAGCCTTCTTCTAGAATTTTTTCCAAGGATTTTTTTATATCTGCAGAGGGGTCATAATCGACTCTCCTGTAGGTATCACAATCCTGTAACATAGTCACTACCTCCCTTTCATAAAGTCCAGTATCCAAAACTACGACTGCCCCCCCCTTGTCAGAATTTTTTATTATGATGTTAGAGTTTTTTTGCAAGGAAATAATCGCATCCTTCTCAGTCTTAGACAAATTTTGAACCATACTCAAAAACAACTATTTTACCTTTTTAAATAAAGGATATATTCAGTTACAGGGATGTTCAATGGGCGCACGATTTTCCCCCTCTCTAGCAGGCATATTTATGTTTTGGTGGGAAGAACAATATATTTTTAATCAGTGCAATCCTTTTTTCTCGGATATAGCATTATATCTGAGATTTATAGATGATGTACTTATTGTATGGCAAAATCCAAACAAAAAAATTGAGGATTTTATATCATACATTAATAATAATGCCCATAATCTTTTTTTCACTTTTTTTCATGATGTATCAAAAATTAATTTTTTGGATATACAATTCCATGGGAAGGGTGACAATGGAGAAATTAATTGTAGTCTTTACAGAAAACCCATATCAGGCAACTCACTATTACATGCGGGAAGTTGCCATCCAAAGCATGTTATAAATAACATCCCTACAGGTGAATATATCCGTGCTAGGAGATGTTGCAACACCCAAAATGGTTTTGAGGTAGAATGCAGCACTATTGAAAAAAGGTTTTTGGCAAGAGGGTATAAAATGAAAAATCTCCAGAAAGCCAAAACCAAGGCAATCAAAGTGAGTAGGTCACAATATTTGGACATGAATAAAACCAGAGATAATCCCCAGAAAGAATTGTCAGTTGTTTTTTCAACAACATACAGTAAAAATTATTATGATGTAATCAAAATTATTAAAAAATATTTACCCATTTTATCTACAGATGACACATTACATAAAATCTTAAAAAATGGAGTTAAATTTGTTTCAAAAAGGAACATTACATTGGGATCCATGTTATCACCTAGTGATCATATGAATAGGTGCGGTTCCACTAAAAAAGAAAAAAACACTGGCAATTGGTTACCCAGCACAGGCTCTTTCAAATGTGGCCACAGATCGTGTGGACTATGCGGTTATATGTCAAATGTGAAGGAATTTTCTTCATTTACAGATAAAAAAACGTATAAAATAATGTCACTCATAAACTGCAGTTCAGACCATGTGGTTTATTTAATTTCGTGTACTATTTGTCAGTTACAATATATAGGCAGCACTTGTCGTTCTCTCAGAAAGAGGATATCTGAACACATTTATGATGTTAATAATGCCACCACCAGAAAATTATCAGGAGTGTCTCAACATTTTCGCGACGCACATGCAGGTAATTTAACAGGCATGAAAGTCAATGCCATTGAAAAAATTCAACTACCTAGAAGGGGTGGAAATTTGAAAGATATCCTCTTTCAGAGAGAAATAAAATGGATGTTTTTAATGGGCACAAGATTTCCGAAAGGTTTAAATAAAAGAAATGAATTGATGTTTGCATATTAATCTGGCTAAAAAAATACTTTGTATATATATAAGTGTTATAAGCATTATATGGAGTGATATAACTCAAGGGGTTAATGTTTTTGTAATTGTCTTGCTCTCTCCTTGTATTTGATCACATGTTTGGGTTCAGCCCTTTTTAAACAGTTCTGTGACTAGATGGTTTAGAGACTGAATAAGAACTGGATGTTCGAAACGCGTCCTCTCTGACATGGGCTTGACCACCATAGCATGGACTTTTTAATGATAAGAAAATAAAGGAAGTTTTATTTTAAAGAACAAAATGCCTGGAGTTTTGTGCTGGTGAAATCCTTTAACCAATTTCAATGCACATGGACTGGCTCTCCAAACCTCTTCTCCGTGCACAGCCCAGGATCACTGGCTTCCATCACACAGGTGAGCTGGGCAAAAAACCTCTTTCCACCTCCATCCAGTAGTGTATGCAGGAGAGCAGACAGCAGCTGCAGAACTACAAGGCTCAGCATCCTCCATCCAATAGTGTATGCAGGAGAGCAAACAGCAGCTGTCGAACTACAAGGCTCAGCATCGTCCTTCCAGGATTTCTTTGCCCCCCCAAACAAAAAAAAATGATGTGGGCTTTGCCATATTTTTGTATGCTAGCCAGGTACAGCAGGCAGGTACGGGCTACCCCCAACCCCCAGTTGCCTATTTGTACCCGGCTGGGAACCAAAAATATAGGGAAGCCCTTTTTTTTTTTTTTTTATTTCATGAATTTCATGAAATAATTAAAAAAAATGACGTGGGCTTCGCCCAATTTTTGAGTCCAGCCGGGTACAACTAGACAGCTGGGGATTGGAATCTACAGTGCAGGGTGCCCATGCTTTCTGGGCACCCCCGCTGAGAATTGCAGTCCGAAGCCACCCCAAAAAATGGCGCTTTCATAGAAGCGCCATCTTCTCGTGCTGTATCCAACTCTTCCAGCTGCCCAGGTGACGGGTGGCTCGCTGGGTAATAATGGGGTTAGGGCTAGCTGTATATTATCAGCTGGCTCTAAGCCCGAAATTCATGGTGTCACGCCAATATTAGACATGGCCACCGTGAATTTTGTAGTAAAGATAAAAAAAAAACACAACACACAGAAAAATATTTTTATTAGAAATAAAACACAACACAATTAGTGACTCCATCTTTATTGAAATAAAGAACCCCCCCTCTGCAGTAATCCTGGGTCAAGGGTCCCGCGCCATCCAATCCGGATCCAATATCATCTGATCGGTTTGCTGGAAGGCAAAGCGATCAGATGATGTGTCAGGTTCTAGGATGTGAATCACATCACACATCAGCTGATTGTATAAAAGCCGTTTATACAATCAGATGATGCATCAGTGCAAAAAAAAAAAAATAAATTCTTATGTGCTGATTACCGGCAGCTCCTGGAGCGGAGTTTGATCCCATCCGATCGCTGCAGGAGCTGCCAGTAATCAGGGATGAAGTCTCCTGACGGCATCCGCTGACAGGTTAAGCCAGCCGAGCGCCGGCGTCACCGCGAGACTTACGATCAGCTGATGCGTCAGGTGACCGCATCAGTTGATCAGCGCCAGGTCCTGCAGCTATCGGAGGTGTCCCGGCTGTCTGCACACTGCCGGAGCGGCGGTACCGGGAGAGGAGCTGGGAGCGGACATGGCACCGGGAGTCTGCAGACAGGTGAGTATGACATTTTTTTTTCTACTGTTCACTTTTGTTTTTGCAGCTGCCTCCACCTCCCGCGCAGACATGGCGCCGCACGGCAGCAGACATGCACAGGACTGGAGGTGGACGCAGCGGTGGCGGTACCGGGAGGATTCACGCTTCTGTATTTACTGACAGAAGGAATCATCTTCCTGTACATGTCACTTTATTGCCCACCCCTTGCGTTTATAACTGCGTTTTTAGTCATAGAAACGCACTAAAACGCAGCTATATTTGTAATTTGCTGTTTTCATTGCGTTTTTGAACATTTCATTGAACTCAATGGGTGTAAAACGCAGTGAAAAACACAAAAATCATTGACGTGCTGCGTTTTTGTGGGCACCACAAAAACACAGCTAAAAAAAGCGCTGTGTGCAGACAGCAAAAATGAAAACTCATAGACTTTGCTGGGGAAGCAAAGTCATGCAGTTTTCTGAGCAAAAACGCACCCGAAAAACGTGCAAAAACACAGCGAAAAACACACTGTGTGAACTTACCCTAAGGATGTCAGGAAAAAGATCATAGACCTGCACAAGGCTGAAATGGGCTACAACACCATAAGTAAGACGCTGGGTGAGAAGAAGACAACTGTTGGTGAAATAGTAAGAAAATGGAAGAATTATAAAATAACTGTCAATCGACATCAATCTGGGGTTCCATGCAAAATCTCACCTCGTGGGGTATCCAGGATCATGAGGAAGGTGAGAGATCAGCCTAAAACTACATGGGGGAACGTGTTAATGATCTCAAGGCAGTTGGGACCACTGTCAGCAAGTAAACCATTGGTAATACATTATGCCGTAATGGATTAAAATCCTGCAGTGCCAACCTCCTTCCCTCCGCCAGGACATTAAAAGTGGGTCATGGCTGTGTCTTCCAGCATGACAATGACCCAAAACATATAGCCAGGGCAACAAAGGAGTGGCTCAAAAAGAAGCACATTAAGGTCATGAAGTGGCCTAGCCAGTCTCAAGACCTTAATCCCATAGAAAATTTATAGAGGGAACTGAAGCTTTGAGTTGCAAAGCGAAAGCCTCAAAATCTTAATGTTTTAAGCCTGCTTTACACGCTGCAATATATCTTACAATGTGTCGGCGGGGTCACGTCGTAAGTGACGCACATCCGGCATTGTAACTTACATTGCAGTGTGTGACAGGTACGTGCGATTGCGATTGAACGTTAAAACATTCATCGCATGCACATCGTTCATTTCTCTAGAATTGAACATCAGAGTGTTCAACATTCCTGAGGTAGCGCACATCGCAGTGTGTGACACCCCGGGAACGATGAACAGAGCTTACCTGCGTCCTGCGGCTCCCGGCCCACAATGTGGAAGGAAGGAGGTGGGTGGGATGTTTACGTCCCGCTCAGCTCTGCCCCTCCGCTTCTTTTGGCCAGCTGCCGCGTGACGTCGCTGTGATGCCGAACGTCACTCCCACTCCAGGAAGTGGACTTCGCTGCCCACATCGAGGTCGTATGGAAGGTAAGTACATGTGACGGGGGTTAATCGTTTGTGTGGCACGTTCAACAAATTGAACGTGCTGCACATACGATGGGGGCGTTGCAAATCGCATACGATATCGTATGCGAAATTGCAACGTGTAAAGCAGGCTTTAGAGATGATCTGCAAAGAGGAGTGGACCAAAATTCCTCCTGACATGTGCGCAAACCTCATCATCAGCTGCAAAAAACATCTGACTGCTGTGCTTGCCAACAAGGGTTTTGCCACCAAGTATTAAGTCTTGTTTGCCAGAGGGATCAAATACTTATTTCTCCCTGCAAAATGCAATAAATTTATATAATTTATACAATGTGATTTTATGGATTTTATTTTGGATATTCCATCTCACAGGAAGGGCACACACTGATGAGGGGCAAATACCCCGAAACAGCTGTCTGTGGATGGATACCATGTTTTGGCATAGGTGGTTTCCTTGACTGGAGACTGCCCTTCCCATGGTTTTTCCTTCCCGGTGAAAGACCTGGCTAGTTACCTGCCGGCGTTGAGAAACATGTGATGGTGTCTCCGCGGCTTCCTTGTTTTGCATATTTCCCAGGGGGCATTGCTCTAGAATCACTGCGTTGAGAAAACACGTGATGGTGCTCCGCGGTGCTGGATATTTGTCAGTGGGCAAACTTACAAAATCTGCAAGGAATCAACTAATTATTTCCCCCACTTTACCTAGAAGAAATCCAATATTTACAACATACCATTTTTCAAATTAATCAAGCTCCTCCTCAGCAGAAGGAATAGTTGTAATGTACCAATCAATCACTGTGGCTCTTTCATTTTGTGATCAGCAATATTACATAGAATTTTACCACTAGAGCGATTTCCCTGTTTTACATATAAAAGTACTTGAAGGTATATATCTAGAATGCGGTAGGAATCTGATGTACACACGATTAAATGATGAACTTACATCCTCAAACTCGGGGTACTAGTCCCTGCAATGAGCAGAATTATCTATTAATCCTCATTATTCTTTATTATGGTTAATAAGTTTTGCAACAGATTAAAAAATATTACTACTACTGAGATCTACGTTAAACACAATGTCGACATTCTGATCATTGTAAATGGACAGTTTATAAAATAATACAAAGGCAGAAATAAGCAAGGTTTCTTTTTTAAACATAGGGCCATCTGGCTCGGCTTGCCCAAGATTTTATTAGAAAGGAGTCTCCTACATGCCTTTTTTAAAGTTGCATCTGTTATTCATCAGTAGCTCAACCCTACATTTCCTGTAAGTGGTTTGTTTGAGTAATAAGCAGTTACTCACATCATAAAATGAACAAAGTCTTTCAGCTCACCTGCATTCCTATTACAAAGACAGTTCCTGAAGGGATTTTAAAAGGTGATGATTTTGAATTAAAATATACAGGACACTTGAGAGCTGGACATTGAAATATTTAGAAACCTGTCGCATAACCTGAATTATAACATAAACACGTAAAATGTAACAGCAAATAAAAAAGTTTCCAATACTAAACAAATGGATTAAAGTTGACTTAATTAAGAACTATAAATGAAAGGATAAACAGAAGTTCTGTAGGTGAAGATTTGCTAATAGTGAGTTGTACCAGGAAAGGACATGGTAGCTGTCCAAAAAAGAAATATGCAAAACTGAGATAGTAGCATCATTAAATGTATGTTATAAATGAAAAAAATATATATTTATATATTTATTCATTTATTTATTTATATATTTATTTTATATTTATATATTTCATATATAAATATATATATTTATCCATATACATTTAACCCCTTCAGCCCCAAGCCTATTTTGACCCTAAAGACCAGGCCATTTTTTGCAATTTTGACCAGTGTCACTTTATGAGGTTATAACTCTGGAACGCTTCAATGGATCCTGGTGATTCTGAGATTGTTTTCTCGTGACATATTGGGCTTCATGTTAGTGGTAAATTTAGGCCGTTATTTTTTGCGTTTCTTTGTGAAAAAAAACGAAATTTCGCGAAAATTTTGAAAATTTTGTAATTTTCAAACTTTTAATTTTTATGCTCTGAAACCAACGAGACATATTACACAAAATAATTAACAAATAACATTTCCCAAATGTCTACTTTACATCAGAACAATTTTGGGAAAAAAAAAAATTTCATAAGGAAGTTATAGGGGTTCAAAGTTTATGAGAAATTTCTCATTTTTACAACAAAATTTACAAAGCCACTTTTTTTAGGGAACACATCACATTTGATTTGATTTTGAGGGGCCTACATAAAAGAAAACACCCAAAAGTGACACCAATCCAAAAATGGCACCCCTCAGGCTACTCAAAACCACATTCCATAAGGTCATTAACCCTTCAGGTGCTTCACAGGAACTAAAGCAATGTGAAAGGAAAAAATGAACATTTTAGTTTTTGCTACAAAAATGCAAATTTAGACTCAAATATTGCATTTTCCCAATGGGAGGAGGATGAAATGGACCCTGACATTTGTTGTGCAATTTCTTCCGAGCACACAGATACCTCATATGTGGCAGAAAACCACTCTTTGGGGCGCATGGCAGGGCTCCGAAGGGAAGGTGCGTCATATGACTTTTTGAACGGAAAATTAGATGAAATTGTTAGACGCACCATGTTGTGTTTGGAGAGCCCCTGATGTGCCGAAACAGTGGAAAATCCCCACATGTGACCCCATTTTGGAAACTAGACCCCCCAAGGCATAAATATAGATGGGTAGTGAGCACTTATAACCCTTATGTGCTTCATACATTGAGCCGAAAAAACAAAAAAGTACTTTTTTTTGCACAAAAATGTTATTTTGGGCTCAATTTTTTAATTTTTACAGGGGAAACAGGATAAAATGGACCCCAAAATTTGTTGGGAATTTTGTCCTGAGTAAGACAATACATCATATGTGGCAGAAAACCACTCCTTGGGCGTATGGCAGGGCTCCGAAGGGAAGGTGCATCATTTGACTTTTTGAACGGAAAATTAGATGAAATTGTTAGACGCACCATGTTGTGTTTGGAGAGCCCCTGATGTGCCGAAACAGTGGACAATCCCCACATGTGACCCCATTTTGGAAACTAGACCCCCCAAGGCATAAATATAGATGGGTAGTGAGCACTTATAACCCTTATGTGCTTCATACATTGAGCCGAAAAAACAAAAAAGTACTTTTTTTTTTGCACAAAAATGTTATTTTGGGCTCAATATTTTAATTTTTATAGGGGGAACAGGATAAAATGGACCCCAAAATTTGTTGGGAATTTTGTCCTGAGTAAGCCGATACTTCGTATATGGTGAAAAACCTCTGTATAGGCTCACAGCAGGGCTCCAAAGGGAATGAGCGATGTATTCTCAGGGACATGGTATGTCATTTTTATATTTGTGTTGTGTAGGGTTTGTCAAGTCACTGTCTTTGTCGTGTAGTGTGCTTTAGGTCACCGTCTTTGTCGTGTAGTGCGTCAGGTCACCGTCTTTGTTGTGTAGTGTGCGTCACGTCTCCATCTTTGTCGTGTAGTGCGTCTGGTCACCGTCTTTGTCGTGTAGTGTGCGTCACGTCACCGTCTTTATCGTGTAGTGCATCAGGTCACCGTCTTTGTCGTGTAGTGTGCGTCACGTCACCGTCTTTGTCGTGTAGTGCATCAGGTCACCGTTTTTGTCGTGTAGTGTGCGTCACGTCACCGTCTTTGTCGTGTAGTGCGTCAGGTCACCGTCTTTGTTGTGTAGTGTGTGTCACGTCTCCATCTTTGTCGTGTAGTGCGTCAGGTCATTGTCTTTGTCGTGTAGTGCGCCAGGTCACAGTCTTTGTCTTGTAGTGCGCGTCACGTCACTGTCTTTGTCGTGTGCCTCAGGAATTTTAGGTGGGCTATATTTAGTACCCGGACGAATGATAGACTTTGAAGCAGTCACTCATACAAAGTCCGGGTTTATTGGGACAGGTATCACATTGATACTTCATTTCCCGCCTCAGCCCTTTTTTATAGCACACCCGGCACCTCTTCTGCGCTCTTCCTCGTGCGGTGGTTTGTGGTACCTCACCAGGAAAATGTTGCCCTGGTACCACACGGGAACCTTCAGTTCTAGAGGTAGTAGGAACTGCTGCTGCTTCTTCTTCTTCTCCTCTTCCAAAAATCATGGTCTTGATTACTACCTCCTGGAACTGAAGGAAGGTGTTGATCTGGCCTGCACATCGTGAGAGCATGAAAGCATTGTATAGTGCCATCTGCACGGCCAGTTTTTTATACCACACCTTAACCTTCCGCATGGCATTATAGGGCTGGAGGACTTGATCAGAAAGATCAACTCCTCCCATATGTTTGTTGTACGCCAAGCCACAGTCCGGTTTGAGAACCTGTGCTGACGTACCTCGAACATTGGTTGCAGAGGTGCCAGGACCATGTATTGTGGTCAAGAAAAGGACATCCCTTTTGTCCTTGAACTTAACTACAACCATGTTGTCACTACATTGGGCTCTGCTCTCACCTTTTTGGAGCAGCTGCCCAATTAGCGTCACAGGAAGATCCTTCTGGTTCTTCCGGATCTTACCGCAAGCTGCGGTACCTCTGGAAGAGAGGGATTGGAAAAGTGGGATGCTTGAATAAAAGTTATCAACGTACAGATGATAACCTTTATCAAGCAGTGGGTGGATCAAACTCCACACAATTTTCCCACTCACCCCCAGAGTAAGTGGGCATTCTGGGGGTTGGATCTGCATGTCCTTCTCTTCGTAAACACTAAAGCTGTGAGTGTACCCTGAGGTACTCTCGCACAGCTTGTAGAGTTTAATGCCATACCTTGCCCTTTTACTGGGCAAGTACTGGCGGAACTTCAGTCTCCCCTTGAAGTGGATGAGGGACTCATCCACACAAATTTCCCTCCGGGGAACGTACACTTCAGCAAACTTTTTGCTAAAGTGTTCGATGACCGGACGAATTTTGAACAGTCTGTCAAAATTCGGGTCATCTTGGGGAAGACACAAAAAACTATAGTCAGCTCACCCCTCTTCACTCTCAGACTCCAACCGATGCAGGGAACGCCCAGGCCCGGGCGGAAAGACAACTTCAAGAAAGGCAGATATCCAGCATCAAGGAGAGCAGTATATTAAAACTTGCTTTTATTTAGACGAGTCTAAATAAAAGCAAGTTTTAATATACTGCTCTCCTTGATGCTGGATATCTGCCTTTCTTGAAGTCATCTTGGGGAAGACACTCCAAATTGTCCCTAAAATGCAAAAATCTGTGGATAGCCTCAAACCGTCTGCGGGGCATAATCATACCAAATACTGGAGTGTTGTATAAAACATCAACACTCCAATATTGGCGAAGTTCTGGCTTCTTCACTAACCCCATGTGAAGAGTCAGACCCCAGTACTTCATCATTTCTACTGAATCCGTTGGGGTCCAGCTAGAAAATGATGAGCGAGGGTTTTTGGCCAAAAATTGTTGGGCATAAAGATTTGTTTGCACCACCATGAGACTAACAAACTCTTCAGAGAAATAGACTTTGAAAAATTCTATTTCTCTAAGGTTGTTAGTATCAAACTGGATTCCTGATTGGGGAGTAAAATCAGGAATCCGTGGTGCAAAATCTTCGGGGGCTGGGGTCCACTCCCGGTCACTAGTGCTAGGTTGGGGGTCACTAGCACTAGTGCTGGGCATCACTCACGCTCTGCGCCGGGTCTTCTCCACTGGGCGCCGGGTCTTCTCCACTGGGCGCAGGACGAATCAGTCTACGACGTCTTCTGGGTGGTTCCTCAGCACTGTGGGGTCATCTCCTTTGCTATCAGTCTCGGAGGCAACAATGGCATATGCCTCCTCGGCTGAATACATCCTCCGATATTGGGAAGACCGGGACATCGTATGTGGAGTGTGTATGTGTGTAGGTGTGCAAAGAAAAACTTTATTCAAATGTTTGGGTATGTGTTTGAACAGGAAAAACCTAAAAAAAAAACAAAAACAAAAAAGGAGAATATATCAGAATTTTGCAAAAAAAAAAAAAATATACACAAGCACCTGCAACTGACACCAAGCCCAGAGTCACACGTGTGAGAGTTTCGCATCGCATCACCTTGCAAAGCCGCCCGCTCCTTGGTAAGAAGCGTGCAGCAGCATGTATTTGTACATGGCTGCACGCTCCTGCCCGGGAAGCGGGCGGCCATGACAAGTTATGTGATGCGAGACTGCCATGTTGGCACTGGGCTGACCTTTACAATAATAAAAAAAACAAAAAAAACATTTATGTATGTCACATTCGATGGGGGTGAAGGAGGAAAGGGGGGTGAAGGAGGAAAGGGGGGTGGAGGAGGAAGCTAGGATCAATACTCACTCAGCAGAAGGAGAGATTGGAGCACATTGTCCAAGCAGCTGATGGTGAGTCAGGACATGGGGTCAGCGGTGGATTTGGGGGTGGGGTGGAGGGAGCATGGGGGGCAGCGGTGGATTGGGGGTGGTGGAGGGAGCAAGGGGGGCAGCGGTGGATTGGGGGGGTGGAGGGAGCAAGGGGGGGCAGCAGTGGATCGGCAGCAGAGATGGCTGGGGGAGGGGAAGCAAACACTGGCCTGCGATTACAGGCAGCGATGAGGCGTGCGGGGCAGCGATGGTACAGTGGGGCATGCGGGGAAGCGACGGTGCGGTGGCAGCAGCGATGGGGCGTGTGGCAGCGGTGCGGGAGCAGCGGTGGGGCGGTGCGGGGGCAGCGATGGGTCAGCGGCGATGGGTCAACGGCGGAGCGGAGGCAGCGGCGGAGCAGCGATCGTGCGGCGGGGCGGCGCGTGGCAGCAGTGTGGGAGCAGCGGTGGGCCGGAGCAGCGATGGGTCAGCGGCGATGGTGCGGAGGCAGAGGCGGGGCGGCGCGTGGCAGCAGTGCGGGAGAAGCGGTGGGCCGGAGCAGCGATGGGTCATCGGGGATGGTGCGGAGGCAGCGGCGGGGCGGTGACCGGGCAGTGCGGGGGTAGCGGTGAAGCGGTGCGGGGGTTGCAGGGGCAGCGGTGGGGCGGCGATCGGGCAGTGCGGGGGTGGCGGAGGCAGCGGTGGGGCGGCGTTCGGGCAGTGCGGGGGTAGCGGTGAAGCGGTGCGGGGATGGGCGGAGCGGCGATGGTCAGAGCAGCGATGGTTAGAGCGGCGATGGTCAGAGCGGCGATGGGGAGAGCGGCGATGGGGAGGGGAACAGCAGTGGATGGGTTGGGGGCAGCAATACTTACCGAGGATCACGGCAGCAGGATCACAGCAGCAGGATCACGGCAGCAGGATCGCTCTCAGCAGCTTCAATCCACGGATGAAGTGAAACCGAGGTGAGCGGTCACGGGCAGTTCACCAGTACCCCGATTCACAGTGATTGGAGGGTTCGATCATGAGGACGATCCCTCCAATCAGAGCTGGGGGGGTTGAACTAAAGGTCAGCCAATGATCAGTGTTATAGAAACACCGATCAGGGCTGAATTGCAATGTTTCAGCTATTTTTATTAGCTGAGACATTACAATGCCTGTGATTGGCTCATTGTCACAAATCAGCCAATCACAGGCACCGTAGGTCCGGGGTGGAGAAATCACTCCTCGGGAGGTCAAGCAGAGGTCCCCTCCTTCTAGAAAACGGTGGAAAATTCCACCGATTGCTATTACCGGGACCACAGTGCCCGCGATTACGTCATGACGGAAAGAACCGTCCTTAGTCGTTAAGGCCCAGGGCACAAGGACGGATCTTTCCGTCCATGGTCGTGAAGGGGATATATATATATATATATATATATATATATGTGTGTATATATATATATATATATATATATAATATTTATATATTTTATATATAAATATATATATTTATTTTATTATTATTATTTATATATTTATATATATTGTATATATCTGTGAAATATTTAGTTAGGTGCTCAAGTATTAAAGATAAAGATAAATATATATTTGTTTTTAATTCAAATTCATCAGTTTCAATTAATTTTTCCACAAAATTGGATTCATCTTTGCTAATCCCAAAACTGCAAAGACTCTAATTGCCCATAAAATATGTGTTTAATACTTTGGTCTCCTAAGACATCTTTTGAGCTCTTTAATGCAAACACAGCCTTAGTAATGTTCAAGCAACTTCATTGTAACTGGCCAGGAAAAAATGGATTGTAACCGGTGGAAACCAATAGCCCATTTAAGAACCCTGCGCTAACAAGCTTTTTAGGCTACATATATTGAAAAAAATTGAACAAAAATATTTACTTATACTATATATATATATATATATGTATATATATATATATATATATATATATATATATATATATATATATATAAAGTTTTCACCATTTAATAAAAATTCCACGTTTCTAAAAACATACCGTATAGTGCAATGTACAGCAGGTACTGTACATACACACGAAGAATGATATGTCACCAGCCTGAGGAATTGTTGTGGCACATATAGTTGTTAAAGTAGACTAGCATAATAGTTGCTAAAACTCACCCTTTTGAGTTTAAGCAACTGTTTTGCTAGTCAACTTTAAAAACCGGAAGTGCATCAACAATACTACTGTTATGGTTCCCGTTCTGGGTATCTGCGTGTCTCCTTTCCCTTTGCTGTGGCACTGGAGACTATGTTCGGATTTCTTGCTACTGCACATGTGCGAGCGCTGGAGACTAAGTCCTATCTTGGAGCTATTGCACATGTGCGAGTGACATCATCACTGACATGAGGTCATATGTCTCTGACACCTTCTAAGCTGATTGGCCGCTGGTCATGTGCTTGTGATGCCTTAAGGCCCTGTCACACACACAGAAAAATCTTTGGCAGATCTGTGGTTGCAGTGAAATTGTGGACAATCAGTGTCAGGTTTGTGGTTGTGTACAAATGAAACAATATGTCCATGATTTCACTGCAACCACAGATCTGCCAAAGATTTATCTCTGTGTGTGACGGGGCCTTTACTCGGTGATAGGCCAGCGTGACGTCATTGCTGTCGTTCTGGCAGCGGATTGGCTCTGGTGTCCTCCATCTTGGATGAGGCACAGAGTCTATATAAGACCCTGACGCACGCTGCTCGGCGCTCAGTCCTCTTGGTTCCTGCATAGGAGTAGACGCTTTGTGCATGTCCCTTGCGGCACCTATTCTATCTAGATGAGCGTTATCGGTAGGGTAGCGCTCTTGTACCTTGCAGCTTATGCTGTGGTCCGTATCCTCGCACCTTAGTGGAGCGGACATAGGCATGTGCTTGCTGCACATGGTCTGACTGAGCCTTGTGGTTCTACTCTGAGGTGAGCGCTATCGGTAGGGTAGCGCTCCTGTACCTTTCAGCCGTACTGTTGTCCGTGTCCTCGCACCTTAGTGGAGCGGACATAGGTAGGTTAGGTGGTCGTTGCCTTCTAGGGTAACGCTCCACTACGCTGCCTCCTGCAGCAGTCCGTATCCTCGCACACTAGGGGAGCAGTCATAGGCAGGAGTTTCAAGCTAGCAGCCTTGCTGCTGTCCGTATCCTTGCACCACAAGTGGAGCGGACATAGGTAGGTGCCATATTGCACACACTACACCTAGTCTCTGTGACTGTTAACTGAGACAGGTGCTTTCAAGCTCACAGACTGTGAGACTTCTATGCACTTTTATGTTGTATTCCTCACTCTTTTGCATTTCCACTCCTATGTTATTCTAATAAGGTAGTCGCTGTGACTTAAACCGTATACGCCGCTATTGGTCTTGGTGACACTGTGACGCAACAGTGTCAGTACCGCTTTGGTGGTACTGGTTTCCCCTATCCTCTGCCATACTCTGCAGCAGAGCTCTGCACGGTGGACCCTGACTGTCGGATAGCCTTCCATTCCCTTATTATCCGACAGTCCCCGTAACATTAGGACTGAGCCAAGGGTCTGGCAGAGATGGCAGAGTATCAACAATTACATCAGTATATACAGGTTCTTGAAGCAAGGCTCAAGACTGTAGAGGATAAACCTCAAACTTTGGTGTCTTCTCTACATGACCCACGACTTGCTCTACCCAACAGATACTCTGGCGATGCCAGGTCTTGTCGTGGGTTCATAAGCCAGTGTCAAATTCACCTTGAGGTTAATTCCTCTCACTTCTCTACGGAGAGGTCCAAAGTAGGCTTTATTATATCCCTGCTTCAGGATAAAGCCTTAGAGTGGGCTACTCCCTTATGGGAGCGCTCTGATTTGGTTACTCAGAGACATCAAGACTTCCTTGATGCTCTTAAAGCGGTGTTCATGGGACCGCAGGTTACCCATGATGCGGCTTTGAGACTGCTAGATCTGTCTCAAGGTTCGTTATCTACCAGCTCTTATGCCATTGCTTTTCGTACCTTGGTAGCAGAGTTAGACTGGCCTGGGAAGCTGTTAATACCTATCTTCTGGAGGGGTCTTGCAGATGCCCTTGCTATTTGGGAAGTTCCCCCTTCTCTGGAGGACTTAATTACGGTAGCAACTAGGATCGATGTACGCCATAAGGAACGTAGACTCGAGGTTACCTTGTCACGTCCCAAGCGTCGAGTTGGTTCAGATGCTGTGGTTCCTTCTCCATCTTCCTCAGCATCTGAGACATCTCCTACTCCAATGGAGTTGGGCTATACTACTTCCTCGTAAGGCGGGCTCTCCTATCTGTTACATATGTCGTCAGGCTGGGCACTATGCCAACAAGTGTCCTAGCCGTCAGGGAAACTCCCAGGCCTAGTAACCATTAGAGGGGGTTTACTAGAGACGCCTTCTGCTCCCTCTAAGTGTAGTGTCCCAGGTCAGCTCTCATTCTCTGAGAATACATGGCCTATTACGGCTTTTGTGGATTCCGGAGCTGACGGGACTTTTGTGTCCTCAGGATTTGTAAAGAGACACAATATTCCCTCTATCATGTTAGAGGCGCCTATTCCTGTCCGGGTTGTTAATGGGACTATGTTGTCTGACTCCATTACATTGAGGACAGTTCCCTTGCGCCTTTTCCTGTCTCATGGTCACATAGAGGAGATTTCTTTTCTTGTTTTGCCTGAGGGTATAGACGACGTACTTCTGGGTCTCCCATGGCTTTGGACTCCTCTAATTGACTGGGAGTTCGACAGCATTATTAGTTGGGGTTCGAAATGTCAGTCCCGATGTCTTCCCTTACCACCTAAGGTTGTTGCGGTTGTATCAACTGATCTCTCTCCCATACCTACACCCTATGTGGATTTCGCTGATGTGTTTTCCAAGCAGGGTGCTGAGACTCTTCCACCTCATAGGCCTTATGACTGTGCTATAGACCTCTTGCTGGGTTCTGTTCCACCAAAGGGCAGGGTCTATCCCTTGTCTATCTCAGAATCCGAGGCTATGTCGGCCTATATAAAGGATAGTCTGGAGAGGGGCTTCATCCGCAAGTCTGTCTCACCTGCAGGGGCTGTTTTTTTCTTTGTGTGGAAAAAAGAGGGTGATCTGCGTCCCTGCATAGACTACAGGGGGGTCTTAACGCCATTACTGTAAAGAATAGATACCCCTTGCCCCTAATTTCTGAACTGTTTGACAGACTACGGGGAGCTAAGGTATTTACGAAGTTGGATCTGCGAGGTGCTTATAACTTAGTGCGAATTCGAGAGGGTGACGAATGGAAGACCGCTTTTAACACCAGAGACGGTCACTATGAATACCTCGTCATGCCGTTCGGTCTGTGTAATGTACCCGCAGTGTTCTAGGACTTTGTAAATGACGTGTTTAGGGATTTACTGTTATCATCCGTGGTGGTATATCTGGATGATATACTAATTTTTTCTCCCGACCTGGAGACACATCGGTTGGATGTGATCAGGGTTCTGTCACGTCGAGAAATGTATATTTGAGCAAGCCTCTCTACCCTTCTTAGGCTATATCATTTCTCATGAGGGATTGGCAATGGATCCTGTGAAGCTTTCTGCAGTTATGGAATGGGCTGAACCTCATTCCTTGAAAGCAGTGCAACGCTTCCTGGGATTCATAAATTATTAGCGGCAATTTATACCACACTTTTCTACCTTGGTAGCTCCGTTAGTGGCTTTGACTAAAAAGGGCGCCAATCCTAAGGTCTGGTCTACTGAGACATCCCAGGCTTTCAAGGCAATTAAAGAACACTTTTCATCTGCTCCTGTCCTCCAAAGACCTGACGAGAATAGGCCCTTTCTCATGGAGGTGGACGCGTCCTCTGTAGGAGCTGGAGCAGTTCTATATCAAAAGAACAGCTCAGGTAGAAAAAGACCGTGTTTTTTCTTTGCAAAGACGTTCTCTCCTGCTGAGAGGAACTACACTATTGGTGACAGGGAACTACTTGCCCTAAAATTAGCATTGGAAGAGTGGCGTCACTTGCTCGAGGGAGCCAGGCAGCCCTTTCAGGTCTTTACGGACCATAAGAACCTGACGTATTTGCAAACTGCACAACGTTTGAATCCTCGGCAAGCTCGCTGGTCCTTGTTTTTCTCTCGGTTTAACTTCTCCATTAATTATCTTACCGGGAGTAAGAATAATAAGGCCGACGCACTCTCTCGCTCTATGGAATCATCTCAGGAAGAGAATGAGGACCCTCGTCTCATTCTTCCATGTAGGGTTTTTCACACTCTCTCTCCTGTAACGTTAGACCAAATCCCACCGGGCAAGACCTTTGTTCCGCCTAATTGACAGAATGATATATTGTCATGGGCCCACACCTCAAAGGTGGGTGGGCATTTTGGTATTAGACGGACACGAGAGTTACTCGAGAGGTGGTATTGGTGGCCACACTTAGCCTGCCACGTCAAGAGATATGTCGGTTCCTGCTACTCATGTGCTCGCAACCGTCCGTTACGGCAGAGACCGGCTGTGCTCTTGCATCCTTTACCAGTGCCAGATAGACCATGGGAGGTGGTAGGCATGGACTTTGTGGGTGATCTTCCGTGTTCACAGGGACATCGATTTGTGTGGGTCATTACGGACCATTTCTCCCGGATGGTTCATCTCGTACCGTTAGCAAGAATCCCATCTTCCAGGGTACTAGCCAAACTATTCCTCAAGCATGTCTTTAGGCTTCACGGGATGCCAGATCGTATCATTTGTGATAGAGGTCCGCAATTTGCTTCCCGTTTCTGCCGAGATCTTTGTAGCCTTCTGCAAATTGAGTTGAATCTCTCTTCGGCATACCATCCGGCGACCAATGGTTTGGTTGAGCGTACCAATTAATCCAGGATTATATACCTTCGACACTTTGTTGCTGAGAACCACAATAACTGGTCCTCCCTCCTACCCTGGGCAGAGTTTGCCCTTAACAATTCTCTGGCTGAGGCCACTGGGCAGACACCGTTCGTACTCAATAATGGGCAACACCCTAGGGTACCGGTACCGTTTCCCACTGCTGCACCTCCTCCTCTTGTGGCCGACTGGGCAACTAATGCCAGAGAGGTCTGGGATCGGACTCAAGAGTCGATCCAAGCAGCTAAGGACCGTATGAAGACGGTGTCCGATCGGTTTCGTCGCCCAGCCCCTGTCTTTTCTCTTGGGGACTTTGTGTGGCTCTCTGCAAAAAACGTGAAACTTAGAGGGAGCTCTGTCAAATTTGTTCCTCGCTTCCTGGGTCCTTATGAGGTTCTTCGACAGGTAAATCCTGTAGTCTACCAATTGAAGAGACCCGTCCATCTTAGGATCCATGACAAATTCCATGTTTCACTGTTAAAGCCGGCTATTTTACCTCACACTCATGAAGTGCACTCTCCTGCCTCTGATTCCTCTCTCTCTAGCTATGAGGTATGAGCCATAGTTGGTTCTAAGATAGTTCGAGGCCGCAGGTTCTTCTTGATAGATTGGGAGGGCTACGGCCCAGAACATCGTTCTTGGGAGCCTGAGGAGGCTGTCCATGCTCCTAACTTAGTTGCCGATTACCTGCGCCGCCGGGAGGGGGGCCCTTGAGGGGGAGGTACTGTTACGGTTCCCGTTCTGGGTATCTGCGTGTCTCCTTTCCCTTTGCTGTGGCACTGGAGACTATGTTCGGATTTCTTGCTACTGCACATGTGCGAGCGCTGGAGACTAAGTCCTATCTTGGAGCCATTGCACATGTGCAAGTGACATCATCACTGACACGAGGTCACATGTCTCTGACACCTTCTAAGCTGATTGGCTGCTGGTCATGTGCTTGTGACATGAGGTCACATGTTTCTGACACCTTCTAAGCCGATTGGTCGCTGGTCATGTGCTTGTGATGCCTTACTCAGTGATAGGGCAGCGTGACGTCATTGCTGTCGTTCTGGCAGTGGATTGGCTCTGGTGTCCTCCATCTTGGATGAGGCACAGAGTCTATATAAGACCCTGACGCACGCTGCTCGGAGCTCAGTCCTCTTGGTTCCTGCATAGGAGTAGACGCTTTGTGCATGTCCCTTGCAGCAGAGCTCTGCACGGTGGACCCTGACTGTCGGATAGCCTTCCATTCCCTTATTATCCGACAGTCCCCGCAACAACTACAGGCTAGCAACACAACTTTCTATGCATGTACCTGCTGTACTTTGCAACATACAGTATCTTTATATATACTATATATATATATATATATATATATATATATATACAGTTAGGTCAAGAAATATTTGGACAGTGACACAATTTTCGCGAGTTGGGCTCTGCATGCTACCACATTGGATTTGAAATGAATCCTCTACAACAGAATTCAAGTGCAGATTGTAACGTTTAATTTGAAGGTTTGAACAAAAATATCTGATAGAAATTGTAGGAATTGTACACATTTCTTTACAAACACTCCACATTTTAGGAGGTCAAAAGTAATTGGACAAATAAACCAAACCCAAACAAAATATTTTTATTTTCAATATTTTGTTGCGAATCCTTTGGAGGCAATCACTGCCTTAAGTCTGGAACCCATGGACATCACCAAACGCTGGGTTTCCTCCTTCTTAATGCTTTGCCAGGCCTTTACAGCCGCAGCCTTCAGGTCTTGCTTGTTTGTGGGTCTTTCCGTCTTAAGTCTAGATTTGAGCAAGTGAAATGCATGCTCAATTGGGTTAAGATCTGGTGATTGACTTGGCCACTGCAGAATGTTCCACTTTTTTGCACTCATGAACTCCTGGGTAGCTTTGGCTGTATGCTTGGGGTCATTGTCCATCTGTACTATGAAGCGCCGTCCGATCAACTTTGCGGCATTTGGCTGAATCTGGGCTGAAAGTATATCCCGGTACACTTCAGAATTCATCCGGCTACTCTTGTCTGCTGTTATGTCATCAATAAACACAAGTGACCCAGTGCCATTGAAAGCCATGCATGCCCATGCCATCACGTTGCCTCCACCATGTTTTACAGAGGATGTGGTGTGCCTTGGATCATGTGCCGTTCCCTTTCTTCTCCAAACTTTTTTCTTCCCATCATTCTGGTACAGGTTGATCTTTGTCTCATCTATCCATAGAATACTTTTCCAGAACTGAGCTGGCTTCATGAGGTGTTTTTCAGCAAATTTAACTCTGGCCTGTCTATTTTTGGAATTGATGAATGGTTTGCATCTAGATGTGAACCCTTTGTATTTACTTTCATGGAGTCTTCTCTTTACTGTTGACTTAGAGACAGATACTCCTACTTCACTGAGAGTGTTCTGGACTTCAGTTGATGTTGTGAACGGGTTCTTCTTCACCAAAGAAAGTATGCGGCGATCATCCACCACTGTTGTCATCCGTGGACGCCCAGGCCTTTTTGAGTTCCCAAGCTCACCAGTCAATTCCTTTTTTCTCAGAATGTACCCGACTGTTGATTTTGCTACTCCAAGCATGTCTGCTATCTCTCTGATTGATTTTTTCTTTTTTTTCAGCCTCAGGATGTTCTGCTTCACCTCAATTGAGAGTTCCTTAGACCGCATGTTGTCTGGTCACAGCAACAGCTTCCAAATGCAAAAACCACACACCTGTAATCAACCCCAGACCTTTTAACTACTTCATTGATTACAGGTTAACGAGGGAGACGCCTTCAGAGTTAATTGCAGCCCTTAGAGTCCCTTGTCCAATTACTTTTGGTCCCTTGAAAAAGAGGAGGCTATGCATTACAGAGCTATGATTCCTAAACCCTTTCTCCGATTTGGATGTGAAAACTCTCATATTGCAGCTGGGAGTGTGCACTTTCAGCCCATATTATATATATAATTGTATTTCTGAACATGTTTTTGTAAACAGCTAAAATAACAAAACTTGTGTCACTGTCCAAATATTTCTAGACCTAACTGTATATGTATATATATATATATATATATATATATATATATATATTTATATTTTTTTATTTTTTTTTTTTTTTTTTTTTTTTTAGAGTGACCCACTTGAGTAAAAATGCACGATAGCCGTAATATGCTGCTGTATGTTGCGAAACAGCTACACGTAGATGCACTCCCAGAAAGGAACATGTGTCAACAGCATGCAGTATTTTCAGGTGATCTAAGTGTCACAAGTGTGTCATGGTTGACAGACAGTCCCGTGGTGTACAGGTGTAGAAGGTTGCAGCATTTGGCTACACAAGCTGTCCAAAATTTGTCAATAAACTGATTCCATGGAGTCTGACAACCTCACATATAAAGACCTGGGCTAAAGCCTTATTGGGTAATGATGGTATGGCAATAAAATATACCATTTTAGAAAGCTATCCACCACAACAAAAACGACTGTACCAGCTGAGGACAGTAGATCCATAATGAAGTTTGTCCAAAGTTGACTAGGAACACTTAAGGGCTGCAGATAACCTCACTCACGAGAGTGAGATGCCATAGAGAGTGCACAGCTGGCACATGCAAACTCATAGGATACCACATACCTCCGGATTCTTTGCCACCAAAAGCAATGCAATATGAGATCCAGAGTAGAGATAAGCAAACCTTTCAAGGTTCAGTTTGGTTTAATTCGCTAACTTTCCCGGTGTTCACCGAACAGTTCGACAAACAGTGTGACAGACATCCAAATCGCATTGAATTCAATGAGAGGCAAAACCAAAACATTTACAACACCTTAAGGGGCCCAAAAAGGTTCCAAAACAGCTGAGTAGATGAGTGATAGGTGCAGGCCTGGTGGGCTTGGAGCCCACATAACTCATGCAAGAGCTCAAACTACTTTTCTGCTAAGTCACACTCAGGTGGCATCAGTATTGGCATAAATTCCCCCAGAGTACCAATAGTGTTGTGGCATAACAGTCAGGCATGGGCCATGCATGAGACAGGGTCTGGGACAGCATTTACAGATTTAAATGTAAGATAAAATTAAGAGGTGCGTGGGTGAGTGACCTGTGTAGGCCTGGTGCTCTGAGGCCCCTGACACTACAGACAACATACAACTTGGAGACCCAACTTGGAGTCTCCACATTTCCAAAAATTAGCAGCAGACACCAGGAAAAGTCCCATCAATTATCCAAGAGTACAAAAAGTATAACGGCACAGCATGGATGTGTCGCGGGCGGAGGAGGGGACGCTGCGCTCTCCCACTGCTCGGGTCCGGCCGCTGCTGCGGCTGCTGCTCGGTGGTGGCTCGAGCGGTGGGCCGGATCCCGGGGACTCGAGCGGCGTTCCTCGCCCGTGAGTGAAAAGGGGGATTTGATTGTGGGGGTTTGGTATTGTCCGTGACGCCACCCACGGTTGTGGTGAGATTGGTGACACCACCGCTGCTCTGGACGGGGGATCTCGGGAGCGATGACAGGGAGCAGCCTGGATGTTAGTTCTCCCCTCCTTGGGTAGGGGGTTGGTTGTCCCGGGGCCCGGTGATGGGGTAGGGATGGATGGCAGGTGGGTTACGGGGCCTGGTGAGGTGCAGGGTCGCGGGGCCAGCGCTGTGCCATACGGCACGGTGGTACTCACTCAGCCAATGATGTACACAGAGTCTCCGGTAAAACAAACGGCTGGATGGACGGGTCCCACAGACGGCTGCGGTGTTTCTCCTCCCGGCAGGTTGATGGTGACTGCCTTTCCCTGCACCTGTGTAATGTGTACGTAGCAAGGATCAAATATCCAGCATCATGGAGAATAGGAAAAAATAATACTGGCATTTATTTGGATAAAAATAAAAACATACAGACTGTGCAGTGGGCACAGAGGCACAAGTGCAAAAGGGTGGAATTATCCGACGCGTTTCGACCAGGGAGTCATATTCATGCCATGAATAAGACTCCCTGGTCGAAACGCGTCGGATAATTCCACCCTTTTGCACTTGTGCCTCTGTGCCCACTGAACAGTCTGTATGTTTTTATTTTTATCCAAATAAATGCCAGTTTTATTTTTTCCTATTCTCCATGATGCTGGATATTTGATCATTGCTACATTCATTTCCGCCCGGGCCAGGGCGTTCCTTGCATCGGTGCAGAGTCCAGGAGTGAAGAGGGGTGAGCTGACAAAACCTTTTCTTTCTTACGTGTAACGTGTACGGTTCCAATGGGTTCCCACCGGTAACCCGCTCCCCAGCTTGGATGGGTGCTGAAGGAGCCCCTTTTGCCCGCAGGCTCTGGCCCTGGGAACTTTAGCCTTGGCGGTGACTGTGTTTCCCTCTCTCGGTTGAACTGTTGCCTTCTGTCGGGACTTGGCTGCTGGGAAACCCAGGAGGTTCCCTTCGCTAACGGATTTGGCAAATTCACAGCGACTCCTAGCCTTGCCGGGGTCCGTAAGCCCCTGCCGGATGGTGCTGGCTTCTCTTTGCGTACCGGTCCGGTAACGCCGGGCCACCGCCCATCCACGGTCCTTACGGCAAGCTCCAATAGGCCACTCCTGCAGACGGTCACCACCGTCTGCCAACCTTGCTGATCCGTCCGGGCCACACACCCGGACCACTTTCTGTCTGCTCAACTGCTACTTCCCTCCTTCCACTTTCACTTCCAAAACTCTATCTGCCTGCTTCTTTTCCCGCCTCCAGGACTGTGAACTCCTCGGTGGGCGGGGCCAACCACCTGGCCCACCCCCTGGTGTGAACATCAGCCCCTGGAGGAAGGCAACAAGGGTTTTTGTCTGACTTGGGTGTGCCTGACCGGGAGTGTGGGGTGTGTTGGTGTTGTTCTGTGATGACCTGGCTTGTCCAGGGCGCCACAGATGCATGGGACAGGGCCTGGAAAAAAATGCCTGGCACAGCATTTCTAGCATAAACATGATCAGTAACAGGTGAATGAGTGACAGGTGTAGAAGTGCTCTGAGATGCCTGCACTACAGACAACACACACATGCACTACAGACAACTCAGAGTGTCTACATTTCCAAAAATTAGGGGCAGACACCAGGAAAAGTGACATCAGTTGCCTCAGAGTACCCATAGTGTTGTGGCACAGCATTCAGGCATGGGCCATGCACGAGACAAGCTCTGAATCAGCATTTACAGCTTACAAATTAAATTAACATTAAGACTTGGATGAGTGAGGTGTAGGCCTGGTGCTCTGAGACCCCTGCCACTATAGTAAACACACAAGATGACCTGCACAGAAGTCTCCATTTTACAAAATTTTGCTTGTTGTGACTCAGGAGGAAGCAAAAGGAAGAGGAATCAGAGGAAATTAGGTGCTTCATACATAAAAACAAAGCCAAATACCGTTTGATTGGTGCCCCACCAAGGCACTTGTTAGTAATAGCAGCAACAGTAGCAACAGCTGCCACAGAAGCCGCGACAAAGGTGTCACAGACTTCAATAATGCGAGATCAATGCAGCACACTGAAATCTATAACATCGTCTTATCTTCACTAGAGAACAGCAAACCTGGCACGATTCGGTTCGGTTCGTGTTCGCCGAATTTCCTGGTGTTTGCCATACATCTTGACAAACATATTTGAACACCACTAAATTCAATGATAAGCAAAAATAATGTGTTAGTAGGGGGTTGCAAAAGAAAGAAAATAAGGAATAAAGCAGGGCAGTTATACTGTCACATTGCTTCCGCATTTGCTCATGAACCCTCATACATATGAACTGCTTGCCTCGCCAACCGGCAGTTCCAGTGTCTCTGGTTACAGTCAGACTCTGCCCCAAACCTGTGTCACAGCGTCTGTGATTGGTTGGAATCACAAACGCTATCTGGGTCCCTTAATTGAATGCAAAAATAAAGAAATAAATTGGCGTTGGGTCCCCCACATATTGATACCCAGCGCAGATAAAGCAGACGGCTGCAGGCTGCAGCCCCCAGACATGTGCTTATTTTGGCTGTGTATCAAAATACGAGGGACCCTATGCAGCCTTTTTTAATTATTTAAATAAATAATTTAAAAAAAATGGCTAGTGGTCCCCCCAATTTTGACACCCAGGCAAGATAATGCTGGCAGCTGGGGGCTGATATTCTCAGGCTGGGAAGGCCAATCCAGCATAGAAAATTAAAGCAGCTCAGCTTACCATAGAGAAACAGGACATATCAAAAAGATTCAGGCTGCCTCCTGAGCAGTACAATCCAAGTTAGAAAAAAGCCGGCATCCGCCAATTATCTTCATAATGATCTTTTGTGTTTCTCTACAGGGAAGGTTCTGTCTTATTTATTAGTAAATTCTATATAATCAATTCATGCGGAGAAAGAACTAATGATGTAATGATTATGATATTATTATACAGCTAATGTGAACATTAGAATGAATGTTTATGTGGTGGTTTTTTTTTTCTTTTATATTTTTCCAGTTTGATTAAGTTGATGTTATAATTTATCATCCATTATATTCATTAGTTATAATTTTTGGTTTATCTTTGTTTATTTTTCCCTTTTGTTAACCTATTCCTTGGGCTCTCCCCATTCCCAGTCATGTACAGATCTCGCTTGCATTCCACATGAGCCTTTTTGGTTTGCTTTATTCTTGTAGTATACTTGCTTTGAATTCGCTTGCTTGTTCATTATTGTATTCTGATGCAGCTTGGTTTCGGCCCTGCTTAGCATCTTAATATCTCTTCCTTCCAGCAGGTTGTATACATTTTACATAACATTCTTTGGTCTGGCTCTTTATTATTTGTTACCATGTGGTCTGGGCTGCAAGCCTTGTTGATATACAGTGGGTACTGAAAGTATTCAGAGCCCTTTAAATTTTTCACTCTGTTTCATTGCAGCCATTTGGTAGATTCTAAAAAGTTCATTTTTTTCTCATTAGTGTACACTCTGCACACATCTTGACAGAAAAAAAACAGAAATGTAGATCTTTTTGCAAATTTATTAAACAAAAAAACTGAAATATCACATGGTCATAAGTATTCAGACCCTTTGCTCAGTATTGAGTAGAAGCACCCTTTTGAGCTAATACAGCCATGAGTCTTCTTGGAAATTATGCAATACGTTTTGCACACCTGGATTTGGGGATCCTCTGCAATTCTTCCTTGCAGATCCTCTCCAGTTCCATCAGGTTGAATGGTGGATGTTGGTTGACAGCCATTTTCAGGTCTCTCAAGAGATGCTCAATTGGGTTTAGGTCAGGGCTCTGGCTGGGCCAGTCAAAAATGATCACAGAGTTGTTCTGAAGCCACTCCTTTGTTATTTTAATATGTTAGTGGCATGGTAACATTCAAGCTTGCTTCTTCTGTTCCCTCTCACTGACCGCGGACAACAGAAAGGTTGTCAATATCTTCTCAATCTCCTGACTGATGCATGCTCATTATCTCTTCCTCCTTATCCTCCCTTACTTCTTCTTGGTCTTCTACTCCTCCACTAACAGTTTGTCCGGTACCATGAGCCCACTTTCATCACTGTACTCCACCTTCCTTGTCACGCGCCTGTGCGACGACAACCTGGACCTTAGATTTACTGGTATACCTTCTGCATCCTCCTCAGCTTCCTCCTCTTAGTCTGACACCACCATCTTCTCCCGCAGACTTTTCAAAGTCTGCTCCAGTATGTAGATGACCGGAATAGTGATGACAAAGTCAACGCTAACCATCTTAGCAACCATTTAAAAACTGTGCAGAAGAGTGCAGGGGTTCTTCATCTGTGCCCAATCTGCAACCGTGATTTGCCTCATGACTGCATTGCGTTGGCCCAGTGTATACCTCATGGCATACAAAAAAGGAAAAAAGGGACAAACTTGACCTGTGTAAGTGCATGGATCGAAAAATCTACAACAAAATAGAAAAAAGAAAAAGTACGATCCAGCACTATAAAGCCTTACTTTTAATGAAGATACATAAAAGATACCTGAAAACAGGACATAGACAAAGGCCACATTTGTTTATATCCTGTTTTCAGATGTGTTTCAATAAAAGTAACGTTTTATAGTGCTGGATCGTGCTTTTTCTTTTTTCTATACCTCATGGCATACTGCACTACTTGTCGCTGCTGCTGCTGCCACAGTCCCTGCAACATGTGCAGGGGGGAACTCCACCTTGTTGGCACATTGCATATAAACTAGGGATGATCGAATACCCTATTATTTGCTTCGATGGATATCCGATGAATACATCGCCGCTATTGGAGTATTTGCGAATATTCGACCCCAATGTAAGTCTATGGGAAACCAGAATAATTTTACGTTGGACCTGTTGGTGACCTGTGGTGACTGAGGAAAAGGCTGAAATGGATGGGAAAAGGCTGAAACAGTATGGGCACAGCCTATAGAAGGTACCTCACTGCATTTCTGGTGTCTTTGAATAGCGTGCTCAGAGCAGCACGCGGCATTTACGTAGTCGCCAGAACAGCTCTCAAACCAAAGTAAAAGAGGGGAAATTGCTAAGAAACAGTTTCTAGTGCCTAATAACTGTAATAAAACGTCAAATCAAGCCTCGACCTCCAAAAAAAAACACTTTAGCATATGTTCACACGTTTTGTTTTTTATATTTTACTTCTCTTTCGATTAGAATGGGCAGTAACTTATACATTATATTGGTGTTTGTCTCACACCTCCTTTTTTGGGACATATTTGACAGCACTTTAAAAGGTCAGCTATAATGTGCCCGGTAGAATGTTGACCTTGCCCTCCTCCTCCTCCACCAGCACCACCGGCTCCATTGGCCCTCTAAGGGCCACTGTGGTCCTCAAATCTCAGACTTCCTCGGGCTCTCAGGTGGGCCCTGTAACATACATTGGGGAGGGATGGCAGTTCTTTGTAGTTTTCTGCATCCCCTATATTATTAGTGTGAAAGTTGGAATACATACTCCATAACAGTTTACAGTGCTATTGCCAATATGGCCATTTGGGTGTTTGTCTTGTCTCCTCCTCCTCCTCCTCCACCAACACCACCGGCTCCAACACCACCGGCCCTCTATTCAAATTCTATTCAAATGATTCAGAAATGTATGTTTTATGGACAAACGAATGCCACATTGGGACATCGAAGCTGATGTCGTTGATGATGATTGCATCTGACCAAAAGCAGGTTGGGAGCAGGAGGCATCATCGTCTGCTGCCTAGATCGCAGTTTATGAAGCATGCAGCACCGTGGAAGTGGCAGTTGTTTCACTCTGGAACTCAGGCTTTATTCCAAGGATTTCAAAAAAATTCAGTTTCCCCAGGGGGGAATGGTTCAAAGACTGTGAAGCACAGCATCAGAAGTTACTCCCAACTAGAGTTGAGCGCGGTTCGTGGTTCGTGGTTCTCCAGTTCTAGGCTCGAGTGATTTTGGGGCATGTTCTAGATCGAACTAGAACTCAAGCTTTTTGCAAAAGCTCGATAGTTCTAGAAACGTTCGAGAACGGTTCTAGCAGCAAAAAACCAGCTAAATCCTAGCTTGGTTTCTGCTGTAATAGTGTAAGTCACTCTGTGAATCACACTATTATGACATTTCAGTGTATAGTGTGCGTGAACAGCGCCTTCAGATCACTGCTGTTTCTATAATGGCGATCGCCATTTTTTTTTTTTTTTCTTGTCTTCCTTCCCTAAGCGCGCGCGTCTTGTGGGGCGGGCCAGCATGTCAGCCAATCCCAGACACACACACAGCTAAGTGGACTTTTAGCCAGAGAAGCAACGGCATGTGTGATAGGATGTCCATGTCACATGTCCCTGCATTATAAAAACGAGTTTTTGCCCGTCCGGACGCCATTATCTCTTCTGCGTCTTTGGTGTCAGACATCACTGTCGCAGCTCCGTCCTCCTGAGTCCTATCGCCGATACAGCTGTATGCGCTGCATACACAGCGTTAGACAGCTTAGGGAAAGCACTTTCTAGCAGTCCTTTTAAGGGCTCAAACCGGCAGGGTCAGAGAGCCATAGGTGACAGGTCCTGAAAACAGCAACAGAGTCTGTGTAGCCAAGGTCAGGGATTTCCTCCCTGCATTTCACCATTGGGAGGGAATAGAAAGGCAGGCTTCCATTCCTCTACCCAGAGCCCCACAATCCTGCCACTGTACCCTCTTGTCCTCTGCACACTCCAACTCATTATAACTAAGCCATTATACTAGCAAACACTCAGTGTACCTAGTGGCATCCTAAACGTGGCTATTGGACTTTGCTATAGTCCCACTAGTGCAAAGACATTTGCAGAGCGCGTCTGCCTGCATTGCACACTCCAACTCATTATAACTAAGCCATTATACTAGCAAACACTCAGTGTACCTAGTGGCATCCTATCTGTGGCTATTGGACTTTGCTATAGTCCCACTAGTGCAAAGACATTTGCAGAGCGCGTCTGCCTGCATTGCACACTCCAACTCATTATAACTAAGCCATTATACTAGCAAACACTCAGTGTACCTAGTGGCATCCTATCTGTGGCTATTGGACTTTGCTATAGTCCCACTAGTGCAAAGACATTTGCAGAGCGCGTCTGCCTGCATTGCACACTCCAAGTCATTATAACTAAGCCATTATACTAGCAAACACTCAGTGTACCTAGTGGCATCCTATCTGTGGCTATTGGACTTTGCTATAGTCCCACTAGTGCAAAGACATTTGCAGAGCGCGTCTGCCTGCATTGCACACTCCAACTCATTATAACTAAGCCATTATACTAGCAAACACTCAGTGTACCTAGTGGCATAATATCTGTGGCTATTGGACTTTGCTATAGTCCCACTAGTGCAAAGACATTTGCAGAGCGCGTCTGCCTGCATTGCACACTCCAACTCATTATAACTAAGCCATTATACTAGCAAACACTCAGTGTACCTAGTGGCATCCTATCTGTGGCTATTGGACTTTGCTATAGTCCCACTAGTGCAAAGACATTTGCAGAGCGCGTCTGCCTGCATTGCACACTCCAACTCATTATAACTAAGCCATTATACTAGCAAACACTCAGTGTACCTAGTGGCATCCTATACGTGGCTATTGGACTTTGCTATAGTCCCACTAGTGCAAAGACATTTGCAGAGCGCGTCTGCCTGCATTGCACACTCCAACTCATTATAACTAAGCCATTATACTAGCAAACACTCAGTGTACCTAGTGGCATCCTATCTGTGGCTATTGGACTTTGCTATAGTCCCACTAGTGCAAAGACATTTGCAGAGCGTGTCTGCCTGCATTGCACACTCCAACTCTTTATAACTAAGCCATTATATTAGCAAACACTCAGTGTACCTAGTGGCATCCTATACGTGGCTATTGGACTTTGCTATAGTCCCACTAGTGCAAAGACATTTGCAGAGCGTGTCTGCCTGCATTGCACACTCCAACTCATTATAACTAAGCCATTATACTAGCAAACACTCAGTGTACCTAGTGGCATCCTATACGTGGCTATTGGACTTTGCTATAGTCCCACTAATGCAAAGACATTTGCAGAGCGCGTCTGCCTGCATTGCACACTCCAACTCATTATAACTAAGCCATTATACTAGCAAACACTCAGTGTACCTAGTGGCATCCTATCTGTGGCTATTGGACTTTGCTATAGTCCCACTAATGCAAAGACATTTGCAGAGCGCGTCTGCCTGCATTGCACACTCCAACTCATTATAACTAAGCCATTATACTAGCAAACACTCAGTGTACCTAGTGGCATCCTATACGTGGCTATTGGACTTTGCTATAGTCCCACTAGTGCAAAGACATTTGCAGAGCGCGTCTGCCTGCATTGCACACTCCAACTCATTATAACTAAGCCATTATATTAGCAAACACTCAGTGTACCTAGTGGCATCCTATACGTGGCTATTGGACTTTGCTATAGTCCCACTAGTGCAAAGACATTTGCAGAGCACGTCTGCCTGCATTGCACACTCCAACTCGTTATAACTAAGCCATTATACTAGCAAACACTCAGTGTACCTAGTGGCATCCTAAACGTGACTATTGGACTTTGCTATAGTCCCACTAGTGCAAAGACATTTGCAGAGCACGTCTGCCTGCATTGCACACTCAAACTCATTATAACTAAGCCATTATACTAGCAAACACTCAGTGTACCTAGTGGCATCCTATCTGTGGCTATTGGACTTTGCTATAGTCCCACTAGTGCAAAGACATTTGCAGAGCGCGTCTGCCTGCATTGCACACTCCAACTCATTATAACTAAGCCATTATACTAGCAAACACTCAGTGTACCTAGTGGCATCCTATACGTGGCTAATGGACTTTGCTATAGTCCCACTAGTGCAAAGACATTTGCAGAGCGCGTCTGCCTGCATTGCACACTCCAACTCATTATAACTAAGCCATTATACTAGCAAATACTCAGTGTACCTAGTGGCATCCTATCTGTGGCTATTGGACTTTGCTATAGTCCCACTAGTGCAAAGACATTTGCAGAGCGCGTCTGCCTGCATTGCACACTCCAACTCATTATAACTAAGCCATTATATTAGCAAACACTCAGTGTACCTAGTGGCATCCTATACGTGGCTATTGGACTTTGCTATAGTCCCACTAGTGCAAAGACATTTGCAGAGCGCGTCTGCCTGCATTGCACACTCCAACTCATTATAACTAAGCCATTATACTAGCAAACACTCAGTGTACCTAGTGGCATCCTATCTGTGGCTATTGGACTTTGCTATAGTCCCACTAGTGCAAAGACATTTGCAGAGCGCGTCTGCCTGCATTGCACACTCCAACTCATTATAACTAAGCCATTATACTAGCAAACACTCAGTGTACCTAGTGGCATCCTATACGTGGCTATTGGACTTTGCTATAGTCCCACTAGTGCAAAGACATTTGCAGAGCGCGTCTGCCTGCATTGCACACTCCAACTCATTATAACTAAGCCATTATACTAGCAAACACTCAGTGTACCTAGTGGCATCCTATACGTGGCTATTGGACTTTGCTATAGTCCCACTAGTGCAAAGACATTTGCAGAGCGCGTCTGCCTGCATTGCACACTCCAACTCATTATAACTAAGCCATTAGACTAGCAATTTTTGCTGCCAGTTTAAGGCCTGTAGTTGCATTGTCAGGGATATTTATTCTTTATTATTCTGCTATTAATAAAGCTAGACCACCGCTGCAATCTACACCACCTCTCAATTTTTACTACCACATTTTCAGTCCACAATCTTGTCGCAATCAACATGAGTGGCAAAATGACAGATGCTGGTGGAAAGGGGAAGAGGCGTGGTGGAAAAGGCAAAAAAGGTTTTGTCCGTGGGGAAGGTGGCAAAGCTCCATTATCATCTGCTGAAGATAGACCCTCTACCAGCAAAAGTAAGATGTCTACTACTTACCATGGACAATCCGATGTGCTCCCTTTTTTACGGACACGAACAACAGGAAGAAAGGTAGATGATGGGCAAAAAAGGAAAATGCTTGAATGGATCTCAAGTGGTCCAACAAGTGCCCTCTCAGCCACTTCAAGTACCGCATCCAAAAAACACCAGTCCTCTGAGTTGTCATCCCAATCACACTTGATTTCTCCCAGCTCTGAAGTCTCCATCAGCCCTGCACAGTATGGTGGAACTGAGATGGCTGAGTCTGCAGAGCTGTTCAGTCACACTATAGCCTGGGAATCAGAGGTCTGCTCCCAAGCTACAGTGAGTACAGAACAGGAAATGGTCTGCAGTGATGCCCAGAACCTTTGTGACTCGGACTCAGGCCGTGAGGAACAAGTTTCTGAGCATAATGTTGACCCTTTGTCACAAACTGTAACACCTGTGGTTATAGACAATGAGGAACATTCTGATGAAGATGAGACGCAGATACCCGATTGGGATGACAACTTAAATATTCGGTCAGGGCAAGAAGAGGCTCGGTCTGAGGGGGAGGGGAGTGCAAACACAACAATTGATGATGAAGTTCTAGATCCCACCTACTGTCAACCCCCAGTCAGGCACTCGAGGAGGTCAACAGAGGCGGTGGAGGAGGATGCAACCGACGACGAAGTTACCTTGCGCCTTCCTGGACAGAGTCGGAGCACTGGTAGCACGTCTACAACTGCATCCTCAGCCACCACTCTACCTCTGAGCATTATTCGGGGTGGATCAACAGGTCGCATGGCCTCTAAGCCTTGCCTAGCCTGGTCCTTTTTTGACATAGAAAAAGATCGCCCAAATTATGTGATATGTAAAATTTGTCATGGTTCTCTTAGTAGAGGTCAAAACCTCAGCAGTTTGACAACTTCTTCCATGAATCGTCACATGAATAAATATCATATGGCCCGGTGGGAAGCTCACCGTGCTGCAATGCGGCCTAGCGGAGCCAACCATCCACCGCCTGCCCCTTCCAGTGCATCCGCGCGCTCGTCATCTTCTAGGACTGTGGGGACAGCTGTCACACCTGTTTTTCCACCCACAACTTCCACCACTGTAACCGCAACAGGCAGTTTGCTTGGTAGGTCGTCAGTTGGTTTGGAAGGGGAAACAAGTGAGTGTGTACAGCTCTCTCAGACATCGATAGCACCAACTTTGGATGAAGGCAACATCATGTCTCCGCCTGCACTTTCCTCACAAAGCTGCATTTTTCCAGGGACACCCTACTCAACACCGTCTACACACAGCAGCCAGATCTCTGTCCCTCAGATGTGGTCAAATAAAAGGCCACTTCCTGCGACCCATGACAAAGCGAAGAGGTTGACTCTATCCCTCTGTAAGCTGTTGGCTACCGAAATGCTGCCTTTCCGCCTAGTGGACACACAGGATTTTAGAGACCTTATGTCTGTCGCTGTGCCCCAGTACCAGATGCCTAGTCGCCACTACTTCTCTAAGAAAGGTGTGCCCGCGCTACACCAGCATGTCGCACACAACATCACCGCTTCATTGAGAAACTCTGTGTGTGAACGGGTGCATTTCACCACCGATACTTGGACCAGTAAGCATGGACAGGGACGTTACATGTCGCTGACTGGGCACTGGGTAACTATGGTGATAGATGGTGAAGGGTCTGCTGCACAAGTTTTGCCGTCCCCACGACTTGTGTGTCAATCCTCTGTCTGTCCAAGTTCCGCCACTGCTTCTGCATCCTCCACCTCATCTGGGTCCTCCACCTCCGCCCCAAGCCTGCCTGGTCAGGCCACCAGCGTTCTCACTGCGCAGAAGGAATCACGCACCCCTCATTACTATGCTGGCAGCAGAGCGCAACGGCATCAGGCGGTCTTTAGCTTGACATGTCTTGGGAATAAGAGTCACACAGCTGAGGAGTTGTGGTCAGCTCTGCGGTCCGAGTTTAATAAATGGTTGTCTCCACTCAACCTGCAGCCTGGTAAGGCCGTGTGCGACAATGCTGCAAACCTGGGTGCGGCCCTTCGCCTGGGCAAGGTGACACACGTACCTTGTATGGCTCACGTGTTGAACCTTGTCGTGCAGCAATTTTTAACACAGTATCCCGGGCTAGATGGCCTTCTGAAAAGGGCACGAAAACTGTCTGCTCACTTCCGCCGTTTAAGCGCCGCAGCTGAGCGACTTGCATCGCTCCAGAAGTCTTTCGGCCTGCCGGTTCATCGCCTGAAATGCGATGTGCCGACACGCTGGAATTCAACTCTCCACATGTTACAGCGACTGTGGCAGCACCGCCGAGCCCTGGTGCAATACGTCATGACATATAGCCTGGGCCAACGAGATGCAGAGGTGGGGCAGATCACCCTGATGGAGTGGTCTCAGATCAAGGACCTATGCACCCTTCTGCACAGTTTCGACATGGCGACGAATATGTTTAGCGCTGACAATGCCATTATCAGCATGACGATTCCAGTCATTTACATGCTGGAGCACACGCTAAACACTATTCGGAGTCAGGGGGTGGGACAACATGAAGGGGATGAACTACAGGAGGATTCATATGCGCAAGGGACAACAACATCACCAAGGTCCAGACGTTCATCATCACCAAGGCGCCAGGCATGGGAGCATGGGGGACATGGATCAACAAGGGCGCATGGTAGCAGGCGAGATGTTGAGGAAGGTGCAGGAGGACATGAAGAAATGGAGGAAGAACTGTCCATGGACATGGAAGACTCAGCAGATGAGGGAGACCTTGGTCAAATTTCAGTTGAAAGAGGTTGGGGGGAGATGTCAGAGGACGAAAGAACGGTTAGCACCTCTATGCCACAAACACAGCGTGGACTTGGTCCGCATGGCTGCGCAAGGCACATGAGTGCCTTCTTGTTGCACTACCTCCAACATGACCCTCGTATTGTCAAAATTAGAAGTGATGATGACTACTGGCTTGCCACACTATTAGATCCCTGGTACAAGTCCAAATTTTGTGACATAATTCCAGCCATAGAAAGGGACGCACGTATGCAGGAGTATCAGCAGAAGCTGTTACTCGATCTTAGATCCGCTTTTCCACCAAACAACCGTGCAGGTGCAGGGAGTGAATCTCCCAGGAGTATCTCCAAATGAACATCGATGCCATGACTGTGCAACTGGAGCCTTGCTCCTTTTGGGCTTCAAACCTAGAAAAATGGCCAGAGCTATCAACTTACGCCTTGGAGATTTTGTCGTGTCCAGCTGCCAGCGTTGTCTCTGAACATGTCTTCAGTGATGCTGGGTGTGTGCTGACAGATAAGCGCACGCGTCTGTCCAGTGACAATGTGGACAGACTGACAATCATCAAAATGAACAAGTCATGGATCCAGAAGGAATTTACAACCCCTGTGTCATCCTGGGGAGAGTAAATGCTTGTAGATTTGGAATGTGCTTGATGCAAATCTAGCTGTGAAGTGTACAACTAGGGCACAAGTGCTGCCACTGAATGGGTGGGTGTGTGTGGGGCACAATTTTTGGAAAAAAGGGAGACTCCGCTTGGAGTAACCCTTGCTTGCTGTGTTTTTAAAAGAAGCCAAGATGAACAGAGCTGGGATCAGGAAAGACTTTGCTACCTACTCCGGTGTCATCCTGGGGACGGTTAATTATGGCGTATTTTTGAATGTGCTTGATGCAAATCTAGCTGTGAAGTGTACAACTGGGGCACAACTGCTGCCACTGAAGGGGTGGGTGTGTGTGGGGCACAATTTTTGGAAAAAAGGGAGACTCCGCTTGGAGTAACCCTTGCTTACATTGTTTTTAAAAGAAGCCAAGATGAACAAGTCATGGGTCAGCAAAGACTTTATCTACCTACCCCGGTGTCATCCTGGGGACGGTTAATTATGGCGTATTTTTGAATGTGCTTGATGCAAATCTAGCTGTGAAGTGTACAACTAGGGCACAAGTGCTGCCACTGAATGGGTGGGTGTGTGTGGGGCACAATTTTTGGAAAAAAGGGAGACTCCGCTTGGAGTAACCCTTGCTTACATTGTTTTTAAAAGAAGCCAAGATGAACAAGTCATGGGTCAGCAAAGACTTTATTTACCTACCCCGGTGTCATCCTGGGGACGGTTAATTATGGCGTATTTTTGAATGTGCTTGATGCAAATCTAGCTGTGAAGTGTACAACTGGGGCACAACTGCTGCCACTGAAGGGGTGGGTGTGTGTGGGGCCCAATTTTTGGAAAAAAGGGAGACTCCGCTTGGAGTAACCCTTGCTTGCTGTGTTTTTAAAAGAAGCCAAGATGAACAGAGCTGGGATCAGGAAAGACTTTGCTACCTACTCCGGTGTCATCCTGGGGACGGTTAATTATGGCGTATTTTTGAATGTGCTTGATGCAAATCTAGCTGTGAAGTGTACAACTGGGGCACAACTGCTGCCACTGAAGGGGTGGGTGTGTGTGTGGCCCAATTTTTGGAAAAAAGGGAGACTCCGCTTGGAGTAACCCTTGCTTGCTGTGTTTTTAAAAGAAGCCAAGATGAACAGAGCTGGGATCAGGAAAGACTTTGCTACCTACTCCGGTGTCATCCTGGGGACGGTTAATTATGGCGTATTTTTGAATGTGCTTGATGCAAATCTAGCTGTGAAGTGTACAACTGGGGCACAACTGCTGCCACTGAAGGGGTGGGTGTGTGTGGGGCCCAATTTTTGGAAAAAAGGGAGACTCCGCTTGGAGTAACCCTTGCTTGCTGTGTTTTTAAAAGAAGCCAAGATGAACAGAGCTGGGATCAGGAAAGACTTTGCTACCTACTCCGGTGTCATCCTGGGGACGGTTAATTATGGTGTATTTTTGAATGTGCTTGATGCAAATCTAGCTGTGAAGTGTACAACTAGGGCACAAGTGCTGCCACTGAATGGGTGGGTGTGTGTGGGGCACAATTTTTGGAAAAAAGGGAGACTCCGCTTGGAGTAACCCTTGCTTACATTGTTTTTAAAAGAAGCCAAGATGAACAAGTCATGGGTCAGCAAAGACTTTATCTACCTACCCCGGTGTCATCCTGGGGACAGTTAATTATGGCGTATTTTTGAATGTGCTTGATGCAAATCTAGCTGTGAAGTGTACAACTGGGGCACAACTGCTGCCACTGAAGGGGTGGGTGTGTGTGGGGCCCAATTTTTGGAAAAAAGGGAGACTCCGCTTGGAGTAACCCTTGCTTGCTGTGTTTTTAAAAGAAGCCAAGATGAACAGAGCTGGGATCAGGAAAGACTTTGCTACCTACCCCGGTGTCATCCTGGGGACGGATAAGAATGGCGTATTTTTGAATGTGCTTGATGCAAATCTAGCTGTGAAGTGTACAACTGGGGCACAACTGCTGCCACTGAAGGGGTGGGTGTGTGTGGGGCCCAATTTTTGGAAAAAAGGGAGACTCCGCTTGGAGTCACCTTGCGGTGTTTTACATGACTTTAGAAGGGCGTGCCATGCCTATATCTGTGTGTCCTCCTCTTTTCCTTGTCCAGCTGTTTTGTTTTCGCATGAGTATATGTCCTTGTCACTTTCCCATGTGTTTGTGTTGTGTTGTGAGTTGTTTGTCACCTTTTGGACACCTTTGAGGGTGTTTTCTAGGTGTTTTTCTGTGTTTGTGATTGCCTGCCATTGTTTCCTATTGGCTCGAGTTCGGTTCGTCGAACGTTCGACGAACCGAACTCGAACGGGACCTCCGTTCGGCGAACCGACCTCGAGCCGAACCGGGACCGGTTCGCTCATCTCTACTCCCAACAGCTCCCAACAGCTTATTTTCAAAAAAATGGTAGGATAAGCACAAGGGCATAACATGCCAAGGAGTTTAATACATTCAGTTCCCCTAGGGTGTAATGGTTCAGACACCATGTAGCTAAGCATCACAAGGTACTCTTAACAGCTCCCAACAGCTTATTTTAAAAAAAATGGTAGCATAAGCAAACAGGGCATAACATGCCAAGGAGTTTAATACATTCAGTTTCTCCAGGGGATAATGATTCAGACACCAAGTAGCTAAGCATCACAAGGTACTCCCAACAGCTCCTCCCAACAGCTTATTTTAAAAACATTGGTAGGATAAGCAACAGGGCATAACATGCCAAGAAGCTAAAAACAATTCTGGTTTTGCAGGGGGCCATGTGTAACACACCGTGGAGCACAGCATCAATAGAACACAAATAAAGACTGCCTGACCAATTGTTCTAGACAGTGTAGCCTCGGCAGTGCTTGTGCCAGTGCATAATAATAATAATAATAATAATAATATATATTGCCCTGGGTGATTGGGCCAAACAATTACATGGCAGCAGCATAACAAGTTACATTAGTCATGGGGTGTCATGAGATGATAGAAGACAAAATAGTCTTGAATGAGAAACAATGGAACTTATTTGAACTTAAGAAATCCAAATTTTGGGGCTACACTTATTATTGGGTCTTGTTAACAGGCGGCCTGAGATACTCTGGGGCAATCCATCTATGGTTCATTTTGATCATGGTCAAACTGTCTGCACTTTCCGTGGATAGTCGTGTGCGACTAACTGTTATTATTGACTCTGCTGAGCTGAAAACACGCTCAGACAACACACTCGCAGCAGGGCAAGCTAGCACTTCCAAAGCGTATAACGCGAGGTCTGGCCAAGTGTTGAGCTTGGAAACCCAATAGTTAAAGGGAACAGTAGACTAAAAGCATGCTGATATGGTCACCTACATAGTCCCTCACCATCTTACTTAACTCTTCCTTCCTTGTCATCGTTCCCCCAACTGGTATCTGTTTCGCAGTTGACTGTTTGTGGAAAATGAACCAGTTTTGGCACATTAGTCCCCCGCCTCTGTTGCTCCTACTATGCGTAGCCCTCTCTTGTAATCCTGTTCCGTGAGATGTCACGCTACCTCTGACGCCAGCATGATCTGAGGGTAATCGTTTCATCAACTGCTCCACTACAGCCCTCTTGAATGTTTCCATAGTACAATCGTTATTTGCCTCCACAAGTAGCGAAGCAAATTTATCTTTGTAGCGTGGGTCAAGGAAGGTACATAACCAATATTTGTTGTCTGCCAAAATGTGGACTAGCCATCAGTCATGAGAAAGGCAGTGTGACATGAACTGTGCCATGTGTCCCAGACTCCAAACTGGAAACCTTCGTGTGTCACTGCTAAGAATACATTCTGTCTCCCTTAACCTCCTCTCCTTCTCAGTCTGTCTCTCCTCCTTCTGCTCCTCCTCAGGCCATCCATGCTGGACAGCAGCCCTGAAGCTTGGGTTGTCAATTCCTTGTTTACAACTTCAAAGCATTCCTGTTCTTCATCATCCTCCTCATCTTCATGATGCTGAGCAAAGGTGGCCTGAGCTTGTTGACCGAAGTTGTGTGGATTACTAGCTACCATTGTGAAGCCTGGATCCACAGACAACTCGGGTGCATGAACACTTTGGTCAGTCAGACCATCCAGAGAGCGTTTCAATAAACAAATCAGTGGAATGGTAATGCTGAAAACCGCATCCTCACTGCTCATAATGTTGGTACAGTAATCAAAATTCTCGAAGACCTGACAAATGTCTGCAATCCACACCCACTCGGCAGTACTTATGTCTGGCAACTGCGTCTGATGGGCATGTTCCGGCTGGAATTGGGATACTGCCCTCTGCTGCTCATGGATCCTGGCCAACATATGATAGGTAGAATTCCATCTCGTAGGGAGGTCACATATTAGAATGTGATGAGGCAAGTGTAAGCGCTCCTGCAGTACTGCCAGGCCAGCAAAAGAGGCAGATGACTTGCGGAAATGGGCGCTAATACGTCGTACCTTGGTAAGTAGGTCTGGTATCCCAGGCTATTTCTTCATTTGTCTGCTCAGTTATCACTTTTAAAAGCTCAGGTGCCATGTAAGATTTGTTACCGATACAGATGAGCTTCAGTAGAGCGTGTTGCCGCTTAGCCGATGCAGTGATGCAGAGATCCCAGCTGGGGAATGATGTCGACGGTTGGACACCGGCGGATGTTGAGGAGGATGCACAGGAGCCAGATGAAGAGTAGGAGGAGGAGGGAGTTGGTGCTCTGTAGGGGGCTACTGAAACTGTGATTGAAGTGGGCCCCACTATTCTGGGTGTGGGAACTATATGGGATGTTGCTGGCCCAGATTCTGTACAAGCCACCACCAGGTTCACCAGGTGTGCCGTCAGTGAGATGTAGCGTCCCTGTCCACTTAAGCTTGTCCACGTGTCTGTGGTTAAGTGGACCTTCCCTGTTATGGCGTTGGTGAGAGCCCGTTTGATGTTTACAGACACGTGATTGTGGAGACCGGGGGCAGCACAACAAGAAAAATAGTGGCGGCTAGGCACAGAGTACCGATGTTCTAACACTGGCAAAAGGTCGGTGCCTCTGTTCCCGCAAGCTGATATGACAACATCTAAAAGGCTATTAACCGTGCAATGTGTGCTGTTATGGTTTCTGCCCTTGGGTGCGTACCAGGGTATTTTCGCTTCTTTTCGAAGGTCTGTGGTAAGGACAACTGAACGGAACGCTGATGTTGTTGATGATTGAGTTTGGCTAACATCAGGCTGGGAGAAGGAGGCATCAGCGCCACCTTCTTGCACACCAGGTTGGGAAGCAGGCAGCCCAGGGGAAGTGGCAGAGTTTTGAGTCTGGAAATCATGTTTTTCATCTAGAGCTGTCAACAAACCTAGTGGTGTGCAAGGCTAGCATATGGTTTCTCATGCTGGAGGTGCCCAAGCTTGAAGTATTTTTGCCTCTGCTAAGCTTGATCTGACAGATTTGACAAATGGCAACCGTTTCGTCCGAAGGACTCTTGGAAAAAACTCCCACGCAATCGCACCACGGACCCTTTGACTCTGAGATGGCTGAGGTGGTACACGGACCCTTGTACTCTGAGATGGAAAAGGTGGTGCATGGGATCCTTGGACTCTGAGATGCCACAAGTGATGGTGTCATGTGCACAGTTGATTGACTTCTGGCAGTGGTCCAAAGCCTATGTCTTACAGCCTTTTTGCAGACTATGGGCACATGCTCCTCTGCACTGCTGCTCTCGAAATCCATTCCACCCGTCCACGTTGGATCAGTAACCTCTTCATCGACCTGGTCGTCTTAAAATTCCTGAAGGTCAACATCTTCGGGAATGGAGGTTTCAGGCTGACCTGAGGGCAACTGTGTCTCATCATACTCCAAAACTTCCACCTAATTGCCAAGCATGTCACGGCCAACAACATGGCTTTCTTATGGCCTTGGGTGCTCAAAGATCTGTGCATCACTGCACACCATGACCTCACCTGCGTTGGTGGTGTTGCGCGATGAGAGGCAAGAAAGGTCAAAGGGTCCCGTAAACAATTCCTCAGAGTAACCTGCTTTGGTGTCATATGTTTCCTTAGAATACTGATGTTGTGAGGAAGGATGACCAGGCTGAGGATTCGATGGGCCAGTCTCTGGGCTACTCAAGTCTGTCTGTGTGGACCCCTGGGATTTGCTACTCGACAAGTAACTGGAGGCATTTACTGCTAGCCAACTCGTTACCTGTTTGCACTGTTCAGGGCGCAAGAGTGCTTTCCAACGTGGAGAAGAAAATTGGGATAGGAAGGCAGAGGTAGATAAAGCAGGAACCTTTTTCTTTGGCTCGATCACACTGCTTGGGCGACCACCACTGTCACTACCACCTCGTCAAAGGCCCTTACCCACTCTTTTTCCCATTTTTAAATAAATAAGGTGTATACTTTAACGTGACCTTTTTTACAGGCAGTGGAACAACAATTATGCCAGCTTGTTAAACTTGCATTAATAGTTTCTCACGATAGCTGTTTCTGTAAGTCTAAAAACCAAAAGGTATCTTTATCGGACAAACTATCACTTGGAGGAGTCGACAAAAATGTTGTGAATGTCTTTCAGCTCCAAAAGAAAACAGGGTTTGACAACACTTTTATTTTAGTATTGGTTTTTGGCAATCAGACTGTGTTTTAGTAAGAGCAAGCAACTATGTAGGTTCTGTAAGATATGAAGCCCCCAAAAGTATGCTAGGTGGCTGGTAGGAAGGTTCTGGCCTTGAAGCAAAAGTTGTGCCCCTGACACCAAGTATTAAAAAAAATTGGGTAACACTGAGACAGTGTGTAAGTTGCAGAAAGCCACTATCTAGGTTCTGTAAGATATGAAGCCCTCAAAATATGCCAGCATGTTGCTAGTGTTGCGGGCGGGGGCCGCTGCCGCTTCTCTGGGCCCACTCGGATCCGGGGTTCGCTGCTGCGGCTCGAGTGGTGACCGGACCCAGGCTCGCACGGCTGTCCATCCTCACAACCATCGTAAAGGGGGATATTTACAGGGGATTTGTTGTGTCGGGTTGCGGCGAGGGATGGTGACACCGCCGCCGCCTGGTGATGGGGCGCCCGGGGCTGATAGAGCGGGGCAGCAAGATGGGATCCCCTCCACGGGTAGGGGAGGTGTAGTCCCAGGGCCCGCGGTCCGAACACGGGAGTGATGGCTGCTGGAGGTGGTGCGCCGGATTGGACCGGGGGACAACGGAGCACTCACAGCTCAGCAATTTCACACAAGTCCAGTGGTAAAACAAGTTGCTAGTGACCGGCTGCCATTGGAGGGTGTATTCGGGTCCCACTCTCGAGTTAGTGAACAGCTGTCCCTTCCTAGTGCATGCTGTGTTTGTCTCTCCTGTAGGACGACTTTGCATGATATGGAGAAGTCCTCTCCCGGTTCTGTGTGTATTTGGGAGCTGTGGCCGGCGAAATCTGACCCTTAGGATTTCTGTGGGTTCTGACGGACACCCCATCCCCCACGTTAGGCCTCCGTTTCGCTCTCTGGGCTTCGGGAGAACAAGGACTGAAAACTTGTCCTCTGCTGGTTAATTAACGAGGGGGCATGCAACCTTCCTTATCCTAGGGTCCAGGCACCCTGTCTGTGCACGGTTTCTGGACTGGATTCCCACTGTTGGCACTGGCGGGCTACGGCCCTGCCCCGGTCCACTTAAGGTTTCCAGCGACCGGATCTCCGTCGCCTGTGGCTCTTTTCACCGTCTGCCACCTAGCCAGGTAGTCCAAGGGCCCCCATTCCTGACTACACTGCACAGTCTCTGCTTCACTGACTGAACTCCAACTTGATCAAACTTGATCTCTTGTCTTACTGACGTGTTCCCGCCTCTGATACCTCAGGACCCCTAGGTGGGCGTTCTCATCCACCTGATCCCGCCCACTGGTGTGTCTTTATTATCATGAGGGGGTGGCTAGGCTTTAATGGCTGTGTGTCGTACCTGGGTGTGAGTTTTTGGTAGTAACAAGGATGGTGGACACTTTTGTGACTACCTGGTTTTGCCAGGGCGTCACACTAGGAAGGTACTGGAGTTGAGGCAGAAGTTGTGCCCCTGACACCAAGTATTAATAAAAATTAGGTAACACTGAGACTGTATGTTAGTTGCAGCAAGCCACTATCTAGGTTCTGTAAGATATGGTTCTGTAAGATATGAAGCCCCTAAAACTATGCAAAGTTGTTGCTAGGAAGGTACTGGCCTTGAGGTACAAGTAGTGACCCTGACACCAAGTATTAATAAAAATTGGGTAACACTAAAGCGGGCTTTACACGCTGCAATCTCGCTAGCGAGATCGCAAGCGATCGTATCTGCCCCCGTCGGTTGTGCGACACGGGCATATCACTGCCCATGTCGCACAGCCTCGCTTACCCCCGCCACACGGACTTACCTGCCCTGCGACATCGCTCTGGCCAGCGAACCGCCTCCTTCCTAAGGCGTCACAGCGACGTCACACGGCAGGCGGCCAATAGAAGCAGAGGGGCGGAGATGAGCGGGACGTAAACATCCCGCCCACCTTCTTCCTTCCGCATTGCCGGTGGAGGCAGGTAAGGAGATGTTCCTCGCTCCTGCGGTGTCACACACAGCAATGTGTGCTGTGGCAGGAACGAGGAACACCATCGCTAACATCCTGAAAACGATTTTTTGTTTCAGGACGACCTCTCCACAGCAAACAATTTTGCCCTCTTTTGCGATCGTTTAAGATCGCTCTTAAGTGTTACATGCCGCGATCTCGTTAATGACGCTGGATGTGCATCACAAACAACGTGACCCCGACGATAATTAATTAACGATATTGTAGCATGTAAAGCCCGCTTAAGACTGTGTGTTAGTTGCAGCAAGCCACTATCTAGGTTCTGTAAGATATGAAGCCCCCAAAATATGCTAGCTTGTTGCCTGGAAGGTACTGGATTTGAGGCAGAAGATATGCCCCTGACACCAAGTATAAATACAAATTGGGTAACACTGAGACTGTGTGTTAATTGCAGAAAGCCACTATGTAGGTGCTGTAAGATATGAAGCCCCCCAAAATATGCTAGCTTGTTGCTAGGAAGGTACTGGCCTTGAAGCAGAAGCTGTGACCCTGACACCAAGTATTAATAAAAATGTGGTAACACTCAGACTGTGAATTGAGATGGTGGCTGATGGGCACTACACCTGAATCCCTTGTTTTTACAATTTTGGGACCTTTTTTTTGCAAGTTGTAATACCTATTGGTAGTATAATGTGGCGCCCTAGGACCTGGTCGCCACAACAGCATTGCCCTCCCAAGGGTTAATGCTGAGCCTGGAGGTAATTGGGAGATCCATTGGCCAGCAGGTTTAACACCCAACACAGTTCTCCCTCCGGCCAGCAGGGGGAGCTCTGAACCTGGAATTCCAGGGAGCCTTCCTCTACCTGACCAGAGGGAGGAAGTGGAGTCAGTCTGAAGGGAGTAGTGGAAGTGAACAGACGCAGAGTGAGCTGTCCTGTGAATCTGGGGCCTGGAGCTGGAGCAGCTTGGCCCAGAGAAGCAGGAATAGCTGAGAGGCAGCAGAGAGACTCAGACATCGGAGTCTGTGGTTGCCAGGGTATAAAATCCGTCCCTGGTAGCCGAGTCCGAAGGGCAGGAGAGCTGCAAGCCCCTGGCCCAGAAACATCCAAGGTACAGCTGTAGCATCAGGGCCCGGTGTGGACTCCAGCGGAGAAGCACCAGAGAGAGGGTCTGCGCAGCCACCTACAGAAAGAAGGGACGTGCTATTGGTCCCAGCAGCGAAGAGGGCCATTGCTGGATTCAGAGAAGCAGGGTCCTATCATCACAAAGCAAAGTACAGGAGTAGGCCTCATACTCAGCTGGCCAGAAAGATCATCCCAAGTACTTCCAGGCCGACCGGATCCCCATCACCACCTGTAACGGTCTCCCAGGACTGGACTGTTCCCGGAGTAAAAGAGGAGAAGGTAAAGAGACTGTTGTTTGTGCCTGGTTCTTTCCTCGCCTGTCGGCCCTGCACCGTGTTAGCCACACAACACCATAGACTTTCACGGGCACCAACGGTATCCCGGGGCATCGCTCCACCTGTGGGGAGCAGTACCATCATAGCTGCCATAACATCACCCCGGAGTTCTCCCATAGCAGCGGCGGCTTAATAGCCGCATACCACAGGTGGCGTCACGAACATTAACTTTAACTCATCAGCCACATATTCAACTGACACCCACCAGGGCCACGGAGCCGGGCCCAGCCACCACTGACTACCACCGGACTAGTCCGGCCCGGCACCGGGTGTCCCATAGCCCTGGGGTGGGCGAGTCAACTTTGGCGTCACGAACAGGATTTCGTGCCCGGTCACACCGGGTACTGTGCGCCTGAAGAATTGCGCTTTAAAGACTGTATTACTGCGTGTTTCACTGTTTGAAAACTGCCGCCGCCATTAGCCTCACTGAGCGCAGGAAGAAGGGGGGCGTGCCTGACAAAGAGCGCGAAGGGAGCGCGCCATCAGAGCAGAGCGCTGTTAACCCCGCGCGACCCAGAAGGAAATTTGAAAAGTGAACGGAGCCTGGTAAGGTTCACTAAGGGGGAGGAAGATGTCCGACGCAGAGGGAGGGCAGGTGGCTGCCATAGCCCGAGACGCCGCAGTACCAGCCGAAGCGATCCCTGTCGCCGTCGCCCCATCCCCCGCTGTAGCGCCGGTAATGCCGATCACCATGCCGTACATACCGGGCGCAGAATGGCTGCCGCAGTACTCCGGGGAGTCCCATACCTTGAGCGACTTCAGAGAAAGCCTGCACAGCTTGTTCCGGGTGTATCCGCTGACTGAGAGCCAGAAGGTGGGCATATTAATGGGACAGCTAGCCGGCGCAGCCCAGCGTGAAGTGAAGTCCTGGCCTGATACAGATAAAGGGACAGTAACCCAGATACTGGCCAAGCTAAAGAGTACTTTTGACACCCGCACCGCAGCAGAGATAAAGATGAGATTCTTTGGGTGCAAGCAGCGGGCCACAGACAGCATAAGGGACTATGCCCTAAACCTGCAAGAGGCCCTGAAAGCGGTTAAACAAGTGGACCCAGAGAGTGTACGTGAGGAACACAAACTCCTAACTGAGCAGTTCATAGAGGGGCTCCTGTCAGATGCCCACAGGACCCAGCTGCGTATCATGGTCCTGCAGAACCCTGCTCTGGACTTTGCAAAGTTTAAGGACCAGGCCATCCGGGTACTGAGAGAATCTACACCGAATGACCCATTACCCCTCCGGCCTCTTGCTATCACGTACCCCGGGGTGGTGCCTGCAACACGAGCCACTGCAGGGGCTGAGGCGCAGTCCCTGGATAAGGATCCCACTGCAGAGCTCAGACAGCAGGTCCAGGAGCTGACCAAGACTGTGGCTGCCCTTGCCAAGACCGTGCAGTCTCTACAAGTGACCCCATCGCCTGCAAGAATCGAGTTGGCCTCCAGCCCAGATGACGTCCCATGGATGCGACAGAGGAGGGTTCCGCCGACCCGAGGCAGAGACACAGACCGGTATGATTCAACGGGACAACCGATCTGCCGCCGCTGCAGCCAGGCGGGCCACATTGCACGATACTGTCCTTTAAATGGGCCGAGCCTGGGGCCAGGAGCCGACCCCCAGGTGTAAGGAAGCCCGGCTCAACACCCAGCCGCAGCAAGTATGTGGGAGGACGACCGGTCCTTCCTATTGTGCTGGATGGGATCCCTTTGAATGCCCTCCTGGATACGGGGTCCCAGGTAACAACCATCCCCTACAAACTGTACAAAAGATATTGGGCTGATTCAGACATTGACCATGGCCCAGATGATGATTTAACAATTGTGGCCAGTAATGGTCAGCCCTTACCTCAAATTGGGTACAAAGAAGTAACCATTAAAGTGGGGCGGGTAGAATTGCCATGTCAGGGGATGATAATTGTAGATATTGATCGCAAAGAATCTGACCCATTGGTAACCATTGGTACAAATGTGATAGAAAATTGTGTTGCCGAAGTGATAATTTTGTTGCAACAGGCGTCTGAAACTGCCAGCTCCGGGCAGCAGCGTGCCCTACAGAGGGAGATCAGAGCCCTGATGAGGAGGCAGCAGGTAGAGCTGGCCGGAGGAGAAATTGGCAGTGTGAGGGTAAGTGACCCCCTCCCCATTGCAATACCCCCAAGAAGTGAAATGTTGATATGGTGTCGGGCAGCAATAGGCCTCAAGGGTCAGGATTACCATGCCTTGGTAGAACCGGTGTATTCAGACAGCAGGCCTGGAGTCCTGATAGCCAGAGGGGTAGCAGACGTCCGCAAGGGGAGAGTGCCCATCCGTGTCCTGAATTGTGGGGAGGAGGAAGCCAAATTGCCCCGGTACGCCACTGTAGCAAAACTGTACACTGTCAGCAACAACACCATCAAAGCAGTGGAACCCTTGATCCCGTCCGACCAGGCGGAAGACAATGGCTCCAAGGGGCAGCTGGAAGACTGGTGCCAAAACTTACATGTGGGCACCGACTCCACCCCCTCACACCAAAAGCATGGGGTTTACCGGGTGGTACAGGAGTACGAGCGGGTCTTCAGCAAACACCCCCTAGATTTTGGGCAGGTGAAAGGGGTTAAACATCAAATCCCCACGGGTGATCATCCTCCCGTTAAAGAGAGATACCGCCCTGTACCCCCCGCACAGTATCAGCGTGCCAAAGAAATGTTACGGGAAATGAAGGAGGCCGGGGTTATCAGAGATAGTTGTAGCCCCTGGGCAGCTCCACTAGTGCTCGTAAAGAAAAAAGATGGTACAATGAGAATGTGTGTAGATTACAGGCAAATTAACCGCATTACACATAAAGATGCTTATCCACTACCCAGAATAGAGGAGTCACTAACAGCCTTAAAGTCAGCTAACTATTTCTCCACCTTGGATCTCACCAGTGGGTATTGGCAGGTTCCCGTGGCAGAGGCGGACAAGGAGAAGACTGCATTCACGACGCCAATGGGCCTCTGCGAGTTCAACTGTATGCCATTCGGGCTCTGCAACGCCCCAGGGACATTCCAACGGTTGATGGAGTGCTGCTTGGGCCACCACAACTTCGAAACCGTGCTGTTGTACCTGGATGACGTCATAGTCTACTCCAAGACTTATGAAGACCACCTGAAGCACTTAGCAGAAGTGTTTGAGTCTTTGTCAAAATATGGCCTGAAGATCAAGCCGTCCAAATGTCACCTCTTGAAGCCAAAGGTACAGTACCTGGGTCATGTGGTCAGCGCAGAAGGTGTGGCACCTGATCCGGAGAAAGTCACCGTAATCAAGGACTGGCCAAGACCCACCACGGTAAAGGAGGTGCGGCAGTTCCTTGGGCTGGTGGGCTACTACCGAAGGTTCATTGATGGTTTCACCAAGATAGCAGCGCCCCTTCAAGATCTCCTGGTGGGCCAGCCAAAGCAGGCTAAGAAGCAGAGCCCTCCCTTTGAATGGAGCAGCCAACTAGAAACATCCTTTGTCCAGCTGAAAGGGGCTCTCACGGGAGAAGAAATTCTGGCCTACCCTGACTACAGCCAGCCGTTTGTACTGTATACAGACGCCAGCAACGTGGGCCTGGGAGCCGTGTTGTCCCAGGTGCAGGGAGGCAGAGAGAAGGTGATAGCGTACGCCAGTAGGAAGCTTCGGCCCACAGAAAGGAATCCAGAAAACTACAGTTCCTTCAAGCTGGAGTTCCTCGCTATTGTTTGGGCAGTGACTGAACGCTTCAAGCACTATCTGGCGTCGGCCAAGTTCACCATCTTCACGGACAACAATCCGTTGACACACCTGGCAACAGCCAAGTTAGGTGCGTTGGAACAGCGGTGGATGGCCCGGCTGTCTAACTTTGACTTTACCATCAAGTATCGGGCTGGCAAGAAGAATAACAATGCTGATGCGCTGTCCAGAATGCCTCACTTACCCGAATCTGGAGAAGACCTGGATGAACTCGAAGAGATAGAGTTACCGGCTTTCCATCATCAGGGTGTTTCCCAGTGTGAGCATGCTGTGGGAGTGAAGCGCTCGAGCCAACACGAGGTCTCGGTTAACCCATTACTCCACCATAATTGGGAAGAGACACAGAACGGTGACCCGGCTGTGCGATTGGTCAAAGAAAAGCTAGCACAAGCTGAGACTCATCTTGGCCCAGATGCTCCAGAAGAAGCCCAGCAGTTGTGGAAAGAGAGGGGACGACTGTTCACCTACCAAGGCAAGCTCTGCAAGAGATATGTCAACTATCGAACAAATGAACTTGTCTGGCAGATAGTGGTTCCGCAGAGGGATGCTTCAATGGTCCTAGCAGCGTATCATGATAACGCCGGGCACTTCGGGTGGAAGAAGTTGGAGGCCTTACTCCGTGATCGGTTCTACTGGGTGCACATGAGAAAGATGATCGAGAAATGGTGCCGAGACTGTGGCCCGTGTAACTTGAGGCGGAAGGATGATGCCAGCCAAAGGTCTCCCCTACAGCCAATTGTCACGAAGCAGCCCCTGGAGTTGGTGGCCCTGGACCACGTGAAGTTAACACCAAGCCGGTCAGGCTATGTGTACGCCCTCACCATTGTGGACCATTACTCTCGTTTCCTGGTAGTAGTGCCTGTGAAGGACCAGACAGCCAGGACGGCAGCTAGAGCGTTCCAGGCATCCTTTTGTCGACCGCACGGCTATCCGGAAAGGGTACTGACGGATCAGGGTCCTGCATTCGAGGCTGAAGTGTTCCAAGAGTTCTGTAACATGTACGGTTGTAAGAAAATTCGAACCACACCGTACCACCCCCAGACCAATGGACTGTGCGAGAAAATGAACCATGTGGTTATTGATATGCTGAAGACCCTACCGCTGGAAGAGAGGAACCAATGGCCAGAAAAGTTGCCAGATCTGGTAGACTTGTACAACCACATCCCAGTGAATTCGACCAACTGCAGCCCCGCTTACCTGATGCGAGCCAGACCAGGCAAGTTGCCTGTAGACTTTGAGATGGGGACTGTGTCGCCTGAGGCGGTTCAAGAAATAGAGGATTGGGATGCAGAACGGCAGCAGCGGTACCGTAAGGTCCAGGAGTGCGTGGAAAGGAGCCTGTCTCAAGCAAGAACGAGACAAGAACAGCAGTACAATCAAACGGCCCCAGCAACTCCCTTAGCACCTGGAGAACAAGTCCTCAAGAAGAAGCGGAGGACGCATAAATTGGATGATCAGTGGGAAAACGAGCCCTACACCATTATCCCCTCCAACTTTGACAACAGTAAGGTGTGCCTCATAAGCAAGGATGAAGGCAAGACTTGTCAAGCAGTATCCAGAGACCGCCTGAAGACGTGCCCTGAGCGGTGCAAAGTTCAAAAGGAAGTGGAGGAAGTTCGAGAAGAGGGGGAAGAGATGATACAAACAATCCTCGGCAAATTCCCCAAGACTTGGACCCGCATAAATGGTGCCGTAGTGGTACCGGTCCTGACGTTCCCACAGTTGGTCGAGCCAGAAACAGAACAGGTTCCGGATCCACCCAAAGAACCGTCCGCCCCGACACGAGGTGACACGCCAGCAGTGGAACAGGAGGATCAACCCCCTGTCAGTGGTGAACCTGTCATACCCTTGGCGACTCTTAGACCACATGGGCGATCATCATGCATACCTATTGGGGTTAGGCCTACCGGTAGTGCTGAGATAGGAGACACACTAAGTAGTCAGGGACAAACACCAGAGCTACGCAGGTCCCAACGCAGCACTCGGGGACAACCCCCTCTAAGGTATAGGGAATCAAATGTATAAAGGAGAAAGAAAGAGTATTTATTGGAATGTAAATAGTTATGCGAAATGTCTGTAATGTTGTGTACAAAATGTTTTTCTTTTTCTTTGATTGTGAAAATGGACAATTGGGCCACTGGACTATGGGTGGCCAACACCTAAATTGTTCATAGTTAGCACCAGTGTGCTCGACACCCCTGAAGAAAAACCCGTCCGGCGTGCATAGAGTGGGGTCATCAATGCTCTGACGCACGCCCAGAGCCTACGTTGGGGGTTTTATCGCGGCGGGTCCCCCATGGAGCAGTGTAATGGACACCCGGCAGGGAGCCACACTGGACTCTTATAGTACTGTTTGAATTTGTAACGTTAAAGAGAATGTGCCTCCCATATTGGGATGAAATGTATGACATGTTATGTGTTGTTTCCACAGTCCGGGAGTACTGAATTTAACTAAGGGGGAGTGTGGCGCCCTAGGACCTGGTCGCCACAACAGCATTGCCCTCCCAAGGGTTAATGCTGAGCCTGGAGGTAATTGGGAGATCCATTGGCCAGCAGGTTTAACACCCAACACAGTTCTCCCTCCGGCCAGCAGGGGGAGCTCTGAACCTGGAATTCCAGGGAGCCTTCCTCTACCTGACCAGAGGGAGGAAGTGGAGTCAGTCTGAAGGGAGTAGTGGAAGTGAACAGACGCAGAGTGAGCTGTCCTGTGAATCTGGGGCCTGGAGCTGGAGCAGCTTGGCCCAGAGAAGCAGGAATAGCTGAGAGGCAGCAGAGAGACTCAGACATCGGAGTCTGTGGTTGCCAGGGTATAAAATCCGTCCCTGGTAGCCGAGTCCGAAGGGCAGGAGAGCTGCAAGCCCCTGGCCCAGAAACATCCAAGGTACAGCTGTAGCATCAGGGCCCGGTGTGGACTCCAGCGGAGAAGCACCAGAGAGAGGGTCTGCGCAGCCACCTACAGAAAGAAGGGACGTGCTATTGGTCCCAGCAGCGAAGAGGGCCATTGCTGGATTCAGAGAAGCAGGGTCCTATCATCACAAAGCAAAGTACAGGAGTAGGCCTCATACTCAGCTGGCCAGAAAGATCATCCCAAGTACTTCCAGGCCGACCGGATCCCCATCACCACCTGTAACGGTCTCCCAGGACTGGACTGTTCCCGGAGTAAAAGAGGAGAAGGTAAAGAGACTGTTGTTTGTGCCTGGTTCTTTCCTCGCCTGTCGGCCCTGCACCGTGTTAGCCACACAACACCATAGACTTTCACGGGCACCAACGGTATCCCGGGGCATCGCTCCACCTGTGGGGAGCAGTACCATCATAGCTGCCATAACATCACCCCGGAGTTCTCCCATAGCAGCGGCGGCTTAATAGCCGCATACCACAGGTGGCGTCACGAACATTAACTTTAACTCATCAGCCACATATTCAACTGACACCCACCAGGGCCACGGAGCCGGGCCCAGCCACCACTGACTACCACCGGACTAGTCCGGCCCGGCACCGGGTGTCCCATAGCCCTGGGGTGGGCGAGTCAATAACAGACACAAGGGATCTAGCAGTGCTGAGATTGTTGATTATTAGTAGCAGATGTCAGGACAGCTTTAAATCTCTCCCTGCCTGTGAATAAGCTGTCACTATATCGCACACTGCAGTGTGCAGCACTAAGAAGAGGATTTTTTTTGCAGCAGCAGTTCTATGATGTACAGAGCAGCTAGCACACAGTGGACACTGTCTTCAGCACTTAGATTCTGCAGCAGGAACACTATCTCATAGAACAAGCTGCACTGTCCCTATACCTGTTTCTATGATTTACACAGTCCCTAACAGCTAATGCTAAATATCTTCAGCCCTTATAAGGACTATTTTGGATTCTGCAGCAGGAACACTATCTCATAGAACAAGCTGCACTGTCCCTATACCTGTTTCTATGATTTACACAGTCCCTAACAGCTAATGCTAAATATCTTCAGCCCTTATAAGGACTATTTTGGATTCTGCAGCAGAAACACTATCTTACAGAACAAACTGCACTGTCCCTATACCTGTTTCTATGATTTACACAGTCCCTAACAGCTAATTCTAAATATCTACAGCCCTTATAAGGACTATTTTGGATTCTGCAGCAGGAACAGTATCTCATAGAATGAACTGCACTGTCGTTACACCTGTTTCTATGATTTACACAGTCGCAAACAGGTATTGCTAAATAGCTTCAGCCCTTAGAAGGACTAGTATTAGTTGGCTGGAAAAATGCTGTACCGCACAAAGTACAGTCTCACTACACCGGCAGCTCAGGAATGAATGTGTGCACACAAAATGGCGGCTGCCTTATATAGCCCCTATGACGTTCTGCGGCCAAGCCAATTACAGTAACACCAAAACAAAGATGGCTGCGGCGTTACTGTGAGGGCAAGCAATGTCAGATGTGTTCATTGGCTGGAAAATACACCAGGAAGTCCAGAAACGAAAATGAAAGTACCGGAGCGAATACCATATTAGCCGTCGGATAGCGAATACATCTAATACCCCATTATCCGTCGGATACCGAATAGTGGTGAATACATTCACTCATCTCTAATATCAACCAATTAACTCGTATGCCGAAAGACCTCTGTAATGATGCAACTCGATGAGCCGTGTGGCGCAAACGATGGATGTGAGCACACATAACGTGTGCCTTATGCAGCAGCTTTCCAGGCTAGGATAGTGGCCTAGAAATTGCTGTACAACCAGGTTGAGAATGTGAGCCATGCAAGGCACATGTGTGAAGTTGCCCTAGCATAAGGCCGCCACCAGGTTTTCACTGTTGTCACACATGGCCTTCCCTTGCTCCAGGTTCAGTTGAGATAGCCATTGCTGAAACTTGGCCTTTACAGCTGTCCACAATGCTGCAGCTAAGTGACTGCGTTCTCCCATGGTTTTTAATTTCAATGCTGCCTGATCGCGTTGAACCCTGGCAACATTGTATGGAGGTGAGGGGATTCTCTCAACACTCTTGGAATTTGTGTTACATTAAGGGAAAGATTGAGGGCAGAGGTGGAGACATTAGAGGAGGTGGAGGAGGGAGAAGCAGCGGAGGAAGTGATAGATGCAGAGGTTTGTCCTGCAAGTGTGAAGCCCCTCCAGTGTTGTGTCGGTGCATTACCTTCAGGGACTCCACGCAGCTGGATCTTGTCACAGGTAGGAAATCTTCTATCTAGGATTGTCGTGACGCCACTCTCAGAATTGCGGTCAGTGGGGACCGCCACTGCAGATTGAGGGACGCCTGGGGCTGATGGTGGGTGCAGTCAGTTGTAATAGCCTCCTGAGAGTGAGGCAAGCCCCAGGGCCCTGTGTAGATGTGTAGAACCACAAGGCGCAGAATAACTCCACACAAGCAGAATGTCTTTCAGGGGTTTTACTCACAGAAGGTGGCAGAGTGAGTAACCCGGGCGTAGCTGGGATGAACCAGGCTGGAACCAGGTGTCCTTCAGGCTGACTGATGAGGGTGGCTACCGACTCGCCTTCCTTAGCCCTTCTGTGGTTTGTGGTAACCCCGACTTTTAGTCCCTATGGGGGTCACCCAGGGAAGTAACTGCTCCCCTCGTTTGTTTGCCGTTTGCTTGTCGCCTGGACCAGATCACTCCAGCTGCTTGCCTCCTGTGAACTATGGGCCCTAACTGTGGCTACGTGGCTGCGGCTTTTGTGGTGTTGTGGCGTGGGCTTTAAGGGCCCCACACCGGCAGGTTTAGCAAGGAAAGGTGGATCTATCCCCGCACCGGGATCTGCCGCCCGTTTGGGCCTGGTACTCCCTGACAGTCTCCGTACTTTCCACTACGCTGCTCTCTCTCTAGCTGTGTGTGGGGTTCGGGCAGCACTACCAGGTGACCGTTCTCCCCCGTCGGTAGTCACTGCGCGGACGCTGTTAGACTGCAACAGCTCCAGGGTCTGCTCCTCACGTCTGCTCTCCCTGGACTGCACACTAAACCGGCTCACTGTTCTTGCCTACGCCACCTAGCAACCAGGCTCTCTACCACACCCCTTGAGTGGAGATGGAGGCTTCGCCCCCTCCACTCCTCAAGTGGAGGTGAAGGCTTTGCCCCCTTCTGGGATCCCCAGGGGTCCTCCCAAAGGTACATGTGTGAGACCTGATCACTATGCGCCTGTGTAGTCACACCTCGGTCAGCCTTCTGGATTACCTGTATTGTACTGTCCCCAGCATGGGTGCAGTACTCAGTGGTGCCTGACCAGGTCAGGGGCGCCACATTCCCCCTTAGTTATCACCAGCACGTCCTCGGGCTGCAAGACAACATTTTAAAATGCATAAAACATTAAAACATGGTAAAACTTTTAAAACCACCAGGTACCATACATCACCACCCTCCACCCACAAGTCCGTTAACCCACCCAAAACCCTCTCACGTTGGCCGCGCCTTCAGCCACTTCTGGCAGGATGTAGAGGCGGCTTTCAGGGGCTGGTGGTTTCAGGGTATACCTGGCCTGGTGGAGCCGCGCCTTCAGCCTCTTCTGGCAGGATGTAGAGGCGGCCTCCACAGTTGGTGCTGACCAGGTACCCTCTTTGTGGTGGAGAGCCAGGCCCCATAAACAGGCATGCTCCCTGGTTGCAGGCGAGCCAAGGCCCCATAAACGGACGTGCTCCCTGGTTGCAGGTGAGCCAGGCCCCTAAACAGGCTGGCTCTGGTGGTGGTACCTCTGGGGTAACTATGTACACTGCGAGAGTTTGTGGCTATAGCCAGTTCATAGCCTTAAGGTTCATGGGTTTCTCACACTAGTTTATGTGGGCACATTTCTTAAACATTAACGTTGCAAAACTTTTCAAAACTTGTCAAACTGGTAACTTCTGTACTTCTTTCTTTACTTTACATAGATTCCTCCTTACCAGGGCTTGGGCCTGTAGGGCTGCGGCACCTATTGTTTTCTCCATCTCTGTCTTTTCCTTCTTCTTCTGTATCTGTTTCTTTTTCTGTATCTGTTTCTTTTTCTGTTGAGACAGCAGGTTCACTGTAAGGATTGCTGGAACATGGTGTAACATCCAATGCATACCATCCTCTTTCTCCTTGGTGCATGGTGAATTCCACTGAATCTCCTGTTCGTAGGTTCCTTCCTGGATGTCCTCTGGGCAAATGAGCTCTTACGTCTCTTCTATTAACAAAGATGCCTTCCTTCATACCAGGAGCTACTATGAAGCCATATCCTGATTTCAAGCTGAAGTCTTCTACTACACCACGACAAAGTGGACCTCTAACCTGGGATTTGGCCCTTCTCAGGAACCGTTTCTCTTCCAAGTCTCTGGCCATGACTTCGTCTTTCTGCTCTGGAGACTGCGGTGCAGGGGAAAACCTTGTTCTGCTACGGCGCCGTGTCCTACGGGCTGGGTTCTGCTGGGTTGCGGCTTCACTGTTTGCAGGCTCCCAGGTGAGGTACCTGGACAGATCTTCTTCAGCAGAGGGTGTCGGGCTCTCTTCATCCCAGCGGGAATACGGCAGCATCTCTGGCGCGGGGCATGGATCCACTGCTGATGGCTCTGGGCATGGATCCCCTGCTGATGGCTCCGGGGTCAGCTTCTCAGCTTCCTGGCCTCCTCTCCACCTTAGTTCTTCTGAGCACTCCTGTGGTGGCAGCGCCGGGGATGGGTGGTCATCAGCAGGCCCGGGCGGGGGACTCTTTGGCGTGGTTGATGCAGAAGTCGCCTTGGGGGTGTGCGGAGGGAGCAGATACCGATCCACCATCTCCTGTGGGAACTGGGCCTCTAGGTCAGCCTTCAGCTTCCAGTATTCGGGGTCCTCTCCTATCAGGGACTTCCTAGCAGGGACTTCCTTAGACTGGGGAGCGGTGTCTGCTCTGGCCTTGCAGGCCAGGGTAAACAGAGGTACATTCTTGTCTTGGCGGGCCGCGCCTGACATGGCGGCGGCCTGGTCTTGGCGGGCCGCGCCCTGCATGGCGGCGGCCTGGATCAGCGTTGCTGTCGCAGTCGCACTCAGGGTCGCAGCTGGAGTCTTAGCGGGCATCGCTACTGTGGCCGGTTCTTGGCGGGCCGGGCAGGGCATCGCTGCGGCGGCCTGGATTGGCGTCGCAGCTACAATGGGATCTGTGCAGGCTGGCTGAGCGTCGCTGCAGCGATCGGAGCTTGGCGGGCCGCACCTGGCGTGGCTGCGGCCTGGTTCAGCACCTCGCCTGCGGCGTGGATGAGCGTCGCTGCTGCGGTGGGGTCTTGGCGGGCCGGGCCTGGCATGGCGGCGGCCTGGGTCAGCGTCACACCCGCGGCATGGATGAGGGTCGCGGTGGCAGCCGGATCTTTGCGGGCCGGGCAAGGCATCGCTGCGGCGGCCTGAGCTTGGCGGGCCGGGCAGGGCATCGCTGCTGCGGTGGGGTCTTGGCGGGCCGGGCCTAGCATGGCGGCGGCCTGGGTCAGCGTCACACCCGCGGCATGGATGAGGGTCGCGGTGGCAGCCGGATCTTTGCGGGCCGGGCAAGGCATCGCTGCGGCCTGAGCTTGGCGGGCCGGGCAGGGCATCGCTGCTGCGGCCTGGTCTTGGCGGGCCGCACCTGGCGTGGCTGCGGCCTGGTTCAGCGTCGCCGCGCCGGGCGCCTCTTCAGGGACCGCGGGCGTGGCAGCAGGGGTCGGGGCACTCGCGCTGGCAGGGGCAACACTGGACTCACCCATCGGTGGTATCATCGGGGTCTGAGTCGTCGCCGTCCGGTCTGGCACTCGTCGTGCGGTTCCCCTCACATAGGCCTGAACCGCTGCAGTCATCTCCAGAAGCTCCGTGCGTTCCTCTCTGATCTGCTCTACGACCCGGGTCTCCAGTCGGTCGCAGAACTGGGCAAGCTCCCGATACCACCAGGCAGCGGAGCCTGGCTCTGGGTCTCTGCGTTCAGACGCCATTTCCTCTGCGCCTTCTTCTGCACGATTTCCCAGCAGTGGACTCGTTGCTGCCTCCAGTTGCAGGCTCTTCAGTTTCTGCTCTGCCTCTTCCAGCAGCAGGCTTCTGGCTCCCTTTCTGTCCCGACGTCTCTGAACGCCTCCGCTCTCTTCACTTGCGAGGTCAGGACTCTGCAGGGGATCTCTGGGTAGCCACACCTCTTCGTGGGCGGTAACTTCTCCCAGCGCGGGCTGCTGTTGTTTTTCAGCGCGCTTTTCATGGTGGCAATATGGCGGCGCTTCCAATTTTCCAAGCGGACCGCCCAGGCACATGGTCACCTGTCTGAACAGGTCTAGTCCTTATCCTGTTCGTGACGCCAGATGTGAAGCCCCTCCAGTGTTGTGTCGGTGCATTACCTTCAGGGACTCCACGCAGCTGGATCTTGTCACAGGTAGGAAATCTTCTATCTAGGATTGTCGTGACGCCACTCTCAGAATTGCGGTCAGTGGGGACCGCCACTGCAGATTGAGGGACGCCTGGGGCTGATGGTGGGTGCAGTCAGTTGTAATAGCCTCCTGAGAGTGAGGCAAGCCCCAGGGCCCTGTGTAGATGTGTAGAACCACAAGGCGCAGAATAACTCCACACAAGCAGAATGTCTTTCAGGGGTTTTACTCACAGAAGGTGGCAGAGTGAGTAACCCGGGCGTAGCTGGGATGAACCAGGCTGGAACCAGGTGTCCTTCAGGCTGACTGATGAGGGTGGCTACCGACTCGCCTTCCTTAGCCCTTCTGTGGTTTGTGGTAACCCCGACTTTTAGTCCCCATGGGGGTCACCCAGGGAAGTAACTGCTCCCCTCGTTTGTTTGCCGTTTGCTTGTCGCCTGGACCAGATCACTCCAGCTGCTTGCCTCCTGTGAACTATGGGCCCTAACTGTGGCTACGTGGCTGCGGCTTTTGTGGTGTTGTGGCGTGGGCTTTAAGGGCCCCACACCGGCAGGTTTAGCAAGGAAAGGTGGATCTATCCCCGCACCGGGATCTGCCGCCCGTTTGGGCCTGGTACTCCCTGACAGTCTCCGTACTTTCCACTACGCTGCTCTCTCTCTAGCTGTGTGTGGGGTTCGGGCAGCACTACCAGGTGACCGTTCTCCCCCGTCGGTAGTCACTGCGCGGACGCTGTTAGACTGCAACAGCTCCAGGGTCTGCTCCTCACGTCTGCTCTCCCTGGACTGCACACTAAACCGGCTCACTGTTCTTGCCTACGCCACCTAGCAACCAGGCTCTCTACCACACCCCTTGAGTGGAGATGGAGGCTTCGCCCCCTCCACTCCTCAAGTGGAGGTGAAGGCTTTGCCCCCTCCTGGGATCCCCAGGGGTCCTCCCAAAGGTACATGTGTGAGACCTGATCACTATGCGCCTGTGTAGTCACACCTCGGTCAGCCTTCTGGATTACCTGTATTGTACTGTCCCCAGCATGGGTGCAGTACTCAGTGGTGCCTGACCAGGTCAGGGGCGCCACACAAGCCTTGCATATTCCAAGACTGGTGGAGCAACCCTTTACCTACCTGCCCCTACAGCCACCAAAGTCACCCAGTGCCCAGTGAGCAAGATGTAATGCCCCTTGCCATGCTTGCATGTCCAGATGTCAGTAGTGAAATGCACCCTATCAGACACAGTTTTTCAAGGCACGGGTGATGTTATCTGCAACATGCTGGTGTAGCACAGGCACAGTTTTATTAGAAAAGTAATACTGACTGGGCAACTAATACTGGGGGACTTCCACAGTCATCAGGTTTCAGAAACCGTCTGTATCCACCAGGTGGAAAGGTATAATTTTTGTGGCCAACAGTTTAGATATGGTGAAGTTCAAGCTCTTATCTTTGGCATGTGTAGCAAGAAATCAACTAACCAAGGGCTGCCTGCTGTGCTGACAGAGGGTGGAGTAGAATGTACATGACAAACTGGTGGTCTGTGAGGGAGGCGTAGATAGAAATTTTATGGTGGATTGAGTAACATGTGGTGTGCTTGGTGTCTCAGATGGGTCAAATACAACAGGCATGTTCACTTCCGTAACAGCTGAAGGGCTCTCACTCACCTCGACTGTAGTGGGTAAACAAGTTGAGGTTCTGAGGCCGAAGACCTGTGTGTGTGAACAGTTTCAAAAGTGATGGAGAAGGAAAAAGTAGCAGACGCAGTTGATGGGGCAATTGGTGGTTGGGGATGTCCACTAGGCTACATTTTAGCACAGTAACATAGCCAGAATAACGTATGTTGGAAGAGCATGTGCCGATAATGCATGTAGTAGTCATTGGAATTTTTGCCTCTACTGAGACATTGTTTACAAACTTGGCAGATAATGAAAGTTGATTCAACTTTTGCGGTCGCAAAAAATGTCCAGACTAGGTAACCCCTTCTGAAAACTGTAGACCCGCGACCGCCTCTAGCCACAGCCAGAGTTGTGGCTGAGGAAGCAGTACTTGTCGTGGTTGTGTTAGGTTGACCAATAGGTCACAACAGTTGCCAGCGATGACCTAATGCAGAGGGAGTCCCGCTAAGATACAGGCATGCGCTGATATCTACACAGAAGCATGAGATGTGCGCTCCAAAAAAGAACTGATTTATTTTCACACAGACGGGGTTTTATCAAACTAATAGGGGCGTAACTGTGTCGTGTACAGAGACATTGGTTTCGTTTCTCCTTATAAACATAAGTTTCCATTTCTCAGTAAAAGCATAGACGAGTTTCGGTCCATGACGTAAGCGCAAAACACAAGTCTTATTGTCCCAGACTAGGCACAGGTGTTATCGCTCTGTCCTTGGATCCCGGAAAGCGCTCTGAGTCTGTTACATGCACTTTGCAAAGAAGAATGAATTTTCTATGATTTTTCTAACCATGGAAAAAGTTAACTCTTTCCTCACAGTTGCAGGACTATGCGATTGTGCGGGAATCGGCAATGTAACCTCCTTGTCTTCCTCCGCCACCTCCTCTGCTGAGTTACTCTTCTGCATGCCTCTCGGTTCACAAGTGGGATCTCCAACCTCATCGTCATTCTCTCTGTCATCCTACTTACTGTCACCTTCTTTTCCTGACACTACAGTAGAGTACAATACCCATGCTCCTCAGGTATCTGTGTCTCATCATTATCAGCTCCACCCCTGGGACAGTGACGAGAGTCTAGACTTTGTCTGACTCCAGATCCAACTGACAAAGATTTTGGGCATCAATGCAGATGATTTCCTCCTATTGAGTCTGGAAATCTTTGGAGCAGACCTCTGATGCCCATGGAATAGAATTTGTGAAAAGCTCTGCAGACTCGCTCATCTGTAGTTCCGCACAGTTAGCTGGGCAGTTGGAGAGTGAGGGGCACTGCAGCCAGAAACTTGAGATGCTGCCCCCTGACTGCTGGCCCCTATGCATGTTTAAATAGAGGTCTCCCCCCTGGAAAGACACTGACCTGCCGCCCCCGCCTTCTGTGGTGTGACTGGCCTAAGCCCCGCCTCCTGGTTACATATCACTGTGTTGCCCAGCTTCCGGCCTCTCTGCTGCAGAACCCGGACCTGTTTGGGCAGCCGGACACAGGGACCCGCTCCTGGATGCGGAATAAGAGCTATCAGCAGGGAGGTAAGCGTTTCAGCTCACAGCGCTGTTAGCTGTGAGCGGCTGCCTCTCTGCTGAGGCACAAGCGATGTGTGCCGGTGAGCGCGGCGTTCTAAGGGAACTACCCGCCCGCTGGTCCGCTTGTGCTCGCCATTATATAACACCCTTCCCCCCCTCCCCCCCCCCCCCCTCCCTCCATCCTCCCCTAAAATCAGCATGGAGGAAAGCGTCCTGCTCACGGCGCTTTTAGCTGTGAGCGGCTCCCTCCATGCTGAGGCACAAGTGACATGTACCGGCGAGCGGCGTTCTGAGGGAACTACCCGCCCGCCGGTCAGCTTGTGCTCGCCGTCAATCTGCCCAAACCACCCTCCCCCCCCCCCCCTTTTCAGCAGGGAGGGAAGCGTGCTGCTCATGGAATTGTTAGCTGTGAGCGGCTCCCTCCCTGCTGAGGCTTAAGTTATGTGTGCCGGCGAGCGGCGTTCTGAGGGAACTGCCCGCCCGCCGGTTAGTTTGAGTTGCTGTTAAATTTAAAAAGGAGCGCTTCGCGCGCTTTTTCTACGGCGCCGCCCGCCCGCCGCCCTATCACTGCCGGCACGGGGGGGGGGGGAGTACGGGGGCGATCTGTGGGTTGGTGCGGTCCCTGTTGCAGGGGCAAGTTGGAAGCGCTGCAGCGGTGGGTGCGCTGGCCTGCTGGAGTAATGAGCTCCGCTCCCCTGTACCGGCCCCCCACCACCCCACATCTTCTCATATACCCCATCGTGACACTGTACGCACTGGGGCTGTAGGCAGAACAAACCGCCCCCCCCACCCACACCCCCCCTCCCCCGGGGTTCCGGCGTGGGATGGCGGCGGTTGGGATGACGTTGAACAACGTGCTATGCGGTCATTTGCAGGTACCCCGGCCATTGTGGTAGTCAAAACATGGTGCGGGTAGCTGCGGCGACCGTAGTCAGTCAGCCTCACGATAGCATCGGCGTGGGCATCGGGGCTCTGAGCATCGTCATGGAGGAAGAAGAAAAAAAAAAAAAGTCACATCGGTAGAGATAGATCCCACCACTGCGGCGGATGGTCGAGGTCGCCGCGTGGCAAACGCATTCTCGTCCTCAGACTAAGTCTGGTGAGGTCCCGCTGCGGGACGAACAGCATCTGGGTACATTGGTCCGGACAGCGGAGTTGCCGTTGGAACCGGGCGTGCAATTTCCAGAAGTAGGGTCTGCTTTTTCCTGCATCTTCTGGTAAGTACCACTATGTGGAATTTGGGTGGGATAAGTGCCCCGGGGGAAGGGTAACGTGATGGCAACAGGATTCCCACCTAATTCTACATTCTTCTTACTGAGTTATGTATGACCAACACTGTGGGTGTACTGTGGAAATCTCACACCCTGATATTAAAGGCAGTTGTAGTATCTGCCGTTACTGAATACTGTGGTCGGCATTCCACAACCTGACTGCTCTAACTGTAAAAAACCCTTTCCTATTTAATTTAAAAAAAAAAAAAAAAAAAAAAGTCTTGTGCCAGTCCTTTATACAAACAGGTATTTATGCATGAAAATGGGATCTCCATTATAACTTAGTGCTGTAGCTGAAAAGTTGAAGGTTTGGTACCTTTTCGCTGCTGGTTTGTGCTTCATCTTGACAGACATAAGTGAGCAAGTGATGTGCAAAATTTGCATCTTTATATTTTATTTAATTGCATAATTATGTCCACATGAATATCCCCTCAAAAAAAAAAAAAAAAAAATACTCAATTTTATTTTTTGATCTCAGGTATATAACTGACAAATGGCTATGCAATATTTTACCAGACGGAGATTATTCTAATATTATACGATAGAGGGTGCCGACTAACTATATTATTTGAAGCAATTGTATTATATATATATATATATATATATATATATATATAAAAAACAAAAAAAAAAAAAAAAAAAAAAACCCACACACACCTCTTATAGGATTTGCCTCTATTCGGAATGCTTGGCCACATGGAGACAGGTTTATTCACTATTACCCGTTACCTGGACGCTCTACACTCCATCTCTGGGAACCCACAGGGAATACTTTAACTTTGTAAGGTCGTGTCTACAGCATTAGTTTTTCCCATGTGCCTTTACCATGGCTACCAAGGGTATTACTAAGTGGCAGTGTTGGGTGGCCCGGGTTTTTGGTACATGTGTCCAACTTCAGGAGCGGTAAGTTTTAACTTGTGTTCCGTAACATGGAACCAGGATATGGGCGCCCCTAAATGGGGACCTGATGGTGTAGTGTAATTTCTCGTCAAGTGCCAATTGCCAATTTTTAAAAAAAAAAAAAAAAAAAAAAAAAAAAACAAAAAAGAAAAACGAAACCTTTATTTTATATAGCGCTCACATATTCTGCTGTGCTTTGCATGCGTTGTGGACGCTGTCCCCATTTGGGCTTACGGTCTGGATTCCCTACCTGTGTGTTTTTGGGGGTGTGGGAGGAGGCCGGAGTGCCCGGAGGAGACCCACGCAGACACGGGTAGAACGTGCAGGCTCCTTGCGGATGGTGTCCTGGGTGGGATTTGGGCCCAGGACCCCAGGGCTGCATCTGGCCACTGAGCCATTGTGCCGTGCCATAATAATTCCAAGAGCAGGAACAGACAGATTTGTAGGTGGATTATTTCCGGCGTTGCAGGGCCAGCTGTTTGGGATTATTTGCAATACAATGTGTTTATATAGTTATATATATATATATAAAAAAAAAAAAAAAAAAAAAAAAAGAGTGCCCTATGCTGGGCCCGGCGGGCATGGTCCGGTAACCTAACTTTGATTGCGCCTTTCCCCCTATTTAGGTTCAGCTAAACAAAAGGGGGGGTAGACTGGGAAATAGGAGGATGACCAGTGGTTCGACGATGCCGGTGGGTAAAAGTCTTAACCAACTACAGCCCCCTCCTCAAATAAGTAATCAGGCTGTTCAGGTTTTTTGTGGCTTGGAATGCTTATGGGTCAACACAGGGTTGAAGTCAATACAGGCATTTGGTTTCCGGGTTAGTATCGCTCACCCTATTGCAATCCCAATCCCAGGTATTTTGGTAACTCCACCCACCAGCAGGATCAAGGCTGGGAGTGCGCAGCTAGATGGTGGGGTGTTCGGTGAAGTTAGGCTTATGATCGGGGCCCCCATTTTGCATTGACCTGACGGTTCTATGGTACGTTATGCAGCGGGTGTGTTTGGTGGCTGATGTGCGTGACGATTTCCCAAGCCACCCTTTAGTAATACACATCCTGTAGTATTCAGCGAACGTGCACCATTTTCGGTTGCAAGCAACCTGTTACGAGGTCGGTCTTCCCGTTTTTAAATTGTGGAACTTTACTGAAGCGATGTGGGTCTTGTGGGGTGTAAGTTATTTAAGGGTTGGATGATTAGCGGCAAGCGAGTGGATCACAGTAGGTCTATTCTTTTCTAGCCATGGATTATTCCAAAAAAAAAAAAAAAAGGGTGGGGTTTGGATCGTTCGCCCCATTGCGAATCTATACCTTGATGTTTTGGATCTTTTTCCCTCACTCGGCGGGTGTCCCGACGTTGTCGGTTATGTCTCTTAGGCGAGCGGGCGTGATGGGACTAGTTTTTACCCACGACGACGGCCCTTCAATTTAGCGTCACGGAGTTAGCCTACATTTTGTGGGCTATTTTTGGTTGGTAATGTGACGGTCCCCCGTTATTTTGGTGTTTGCCAGCCGTGGTACCCGGTACGTACTCTACCAGAGTTGGGGCGTTCCAAGGCTTCGGGGGCCAGCATACATGAGCACAGTTTCAGTGGATTTGGTGACTGCAATTGAAATGCATTAAGAGGGACGTCAGGACTGAGTTGGTTTTTGAAATCTGGTTTTATTAGTCATGTAAGAAGATTCAGAACAGCGTACAGGGCTAATGTAAAATGACATGATTGTGATTTGTTTTTTAAAAAAAAAAAAAAAAAAAAGTTTGTGGGTTTTGCCAGTACCTCCTTGGAGAGAAGAGGTGTTTGATGGTTACGAGAATTCTCTGTTCTGACATTGTTTTCATTTCAGATCCAAGTCGGCCTAGTGACTGGGTCCGAGGTTACGTCCATATATATTGGCTGTGAGGAGAGCGGATCTTCGCCTTGGTGGTCGGTTCCTTGTTCCCGTTACAGTGGATGTAATTGGAGAGGTTGCCGGAGCTTGGCTCAGCTGTGGGTCTATCAGAGGTGATCAAGATTGCGTGAGCTCTCTTTTTCCAACCGACTTGGTGATACACATAGGCTTCAAGTATCTGGTCCAAGGCCGTCTAGCTAGGCTTCTTACCCTTATCCGGTCAGAGAAGTACAAGTTTCCCTGTTTTAGTTCGGAGTGTTACAACGATCCGGTCGAAGGTAACCCTCTGGCCCAGGGGGCATGAGCTAAGGAAGAATGTGATAAGGATCTCTCCTGGCGCATGGTCGATCAGGGCCTACCCAAGTTGTGCTGTTAATAAAGTGTTTTAAAAAAAAAAAAAAAAAAAAGAAAGAAAAGTTGTTGGTCTGGCACCGCCAGCTGGACAATATTTGGCTGTCCTTAAGCTTGGATGGGTATATCCCAAATGATGATGTTATGGATATGGTGGTTGCGGAAATGCCTGGGACGGCTCAGGTATTTTTTAGTTTTTGGGGGGGGTCGCAGCTTGCTGGTGCTGTGCTGCTCCTTGGCGGAAGGGGTAGGAAAAGTGGTGGTGAATTACCCGCGCCGGACGGCCGGAAGGCGGTACATTTACCTGAACCCCGTGATGTTGGCAAGTTAATGCCTGGTAAAAAGCTGCGACCAAATTTTATGCCAAAAGATGAGAGTGGTTTTTCCCCATGCCTCTCTCCAAAAAATGGAAAATTCAAATAAAAGTATTTTTAATTTATAAGAGAACGGTGTCGTGTCTTTCTAGGGGGGGAAAATGGTGGTAGTTGGGTCCTGGCAGTCTGAGGGGCACTGCAGCCAGAAACTTGAGATGCTGCCCCCTGACTGCTGGCCCCTATGCATGTTTAAATAGAGGTCTCCCCCCTGGAAAGACACTGACCTGCCGCCCCCGCCTTCTGTGGTGTGACTGGCCTAAGCCCCGCCTCCTGGTTACATATCACTGTGTTGCCCAGCTTCCGGCCTCTCTGCTGCAGAACCCGGACCTGTTTCCCACCCTCCCTCCCTTTTGTTTTTCCTATTTTGATTGAGTTTACGGTGTTTAAGTCGCAGCAGCGGAAGGGGTAGGAAAAGTGGTGGTGAATTACCCGCGCCGGACGGCCGGAAGGCGGTACATTTACCTGAACCCCGTGATGTTGGCAAGTTAATGCCTGGTAAAAAGCTGCGACCAAATTTTATGCCAAAAGATGAGAGTGGTTTTTCCCCATGCCTCTCTCCAAAAAATGGAAAATTCAAATAAAAGTATTTTTAATTTATAAGAGAACGGTGTCGTGTCTTTCTAGGGGGGGAAAATGGTGGTAGTTGGGTCCTGGCAGTCTTGTGATGCAGGGAGAAACAAGGGTAATTGGGGTGCCATCTCTGAGGACTGTACTGTGTTTGAAGTTGAGGTAGAGGAAGAGGAGGAGAGGCCACTTGTAGCAGCGCTTGCCATCCACTGTAGCACATGCTCATTCTGACCCTCATCAAAAGTTATACAGCTGTGTGACTGCCAAAGAAGTTACTGAACTTGCAAGTTGCCTTTGGCTAGGACAAGCCAATGTTTATTCAGTAGAGCTTTTTGAAACTTTAGCACGTTCCCCATGTACACCTCAAACACCATGCTTATTTCCCTTCTACCATGACCTTGGGATTTCCCACTCATGTTTGATATACCCTTTGCCTTTTTAAAGCAACTGTTTCACAACCCAAGTCCCACACCTGTGAGTCACTTATCACTAAATTAAGAATCACTATTTAGGTGATTAAAGGGAACCAATCACAAGGATTTTTGTATATAACCTAAAGCCAGTGCTATACTAGCATTATCAGGCTGATTCTCTACATACCTTTAGTGGTCAGCTATGATGTATAGATTTTGAATCCCAAGAAAGTAAAATTTATAAAATCAGCAGCTTCTTGAGTGACAGCAGCTGAAGATCAGATAATATCTGGGGGGTATTCATAGTTATCCTCTCCCCCTGTTAGAATTAGCATAAGTATTATACAAACAATTCCCTTTTTCTCTTGTAGGACCTGTGTGTGGTCCTACCCATGTGACCAGAAGGGGCAGTCACATGGGTATATCTATCACTACATGATGAAATGCCTATTTGTGGCACACAGCACAGCGTTCCCTATACTACACTGATTAAATCCCTAAGTAAGCTAATTGTCTAGCAGCAGAGGTGGCAGCACTGTCTCTAAGGTTTAGTAATCACAAAATAGCGCCCCATCACCAGGCACCGGCGGTGTCACTATCCCTCATCGCAATCCATGGGTGGCATCACCGACACATCAAATCCCCTGTTAATATCCCCTTCTGACGGTTGTGAGGACGATCGGCCGTGCGAGCCTGGGTCCGGTCACCACTCGAGCCGCAGCAGCGAACCCAGATCCGAAGCTCCAGAAGTGGCAGCGGCCCCCGCCTGCAACAGTTGACTCTGGGAAGCCTGGCACACATGAGCCAATACATGCTGTTTTGCCAGTGCAACAATCTTCGAGTTGCAAGGCTTCGGTCCAGTGGTCATTACTGCGTGGCAACCCTGCTGGACACACCCTACCAAGTCTACGTAGCAGCACTAAGTTTGCCACTGAAGCAGGATCGAAAAATATGTGAATATAAGACCAAGCTGTATAATGCTATACTTAAGGCATTGCCACCAGAAATTGGGGGCTCGTTGGAAGAATGAGGCGGCATAGGAGGAGGAGGAGGAAATGAACAATGCAGGTGGTTGCATTGGCCACATCTCTGGAGTGAGGGTCATAATATCTGCAATTTGGCAACAATTCATGTGTAGTCCTCCATACCATCCAGCAACACCATCTACTACGGTGCGTATTTCTAGGAGTCCGCTTTTAGCAAACATGCTGGAAGAGGACATGTCTACATATAGTGCAATTAAATGGTTATACACCATTTAATCTCTGGGTTTCAAAATTGAATATGTGCCGCCCCCTCATCAGCAGTCAGGCTGCTTGGATCTGGATCCGCAGTGGCTTGAAGGGGGCGATGGAACAGCAGCTAGGTGCTTAACCCCTCCGTGGGTAGGGTAGGATGCCCCGGGGCTCAGTGTCCAGAACACGGGAGGTGATGGCTGTCGGTAGTGGTGCGCCGGGCCGGGCCGGAGGGTGTTGGTGTACTCACGATTAAATGATTGCACACAAGTCCACTGGTAAACCAAGGTGTCAGTGGCCGACTGCCGCTTCCGGGTGTATACGGTTGCCACACCCGGCTGGTGTACCAATGTCCCTTCCTCTGGCACTATGTACTTTTCTCCTCTTTTGTACAACCTCGTGTGGAACGGGGAAGTTCCCTCCCGGTTCTGTTTTGGTTGGGAGATGTGCCCGCGTAAACTGACCCGTGGGATCTCAGTGGATTGTTGTGGATGCCCTATCCCCCACGTTGGGCTGCCGTTTCGCTCTATTTGTACTAACACACTGGAACAATGTCTGGAACCTTGTCCCCGGCCTGGTTAATTAAAGAAGGGGCTTGCAACCGTCTTCTAACTAGGGTCCAGGTACCCCGCCTGTGCACGGTTTCCGGACCGGATCTCCGCTGTAGATATCGGCGGGCTCCAACCCTGCCCCGGTCCACTTTGAATTTCCCATGACCGGACTCCCGACGCCTTTGGACACTGTCCACTGCTTGCCACCTAGCCAGTAGACCAGGGCCACTACCCTGGCTACACTCCACTAGGCTCAAACTTCCACTCTACACTTCGACTTCAACTTCAACTCCAACTTCAACTTACTGGTTCCCTCCCCCGGATCCTCAAGACCCCTAGGTGGGCACTCCCAATCAGCCTGGTCCTGCCCACTGGTGTGTCCTTCCTACCCTGAGGGGGGGTGGCTAGGGTTTTGTGGCAGATGGTACCTGATGTGGGATGGTATTCTGTGGGGTGTAGTGTTTCTCTGTGACTACCTGGCGGCGCCAGGGCATCACAAATACATGGCATGAGCATGCACAATATGGTTTTGAAGCGTTGACCACACCTGCCGCAAGTGTACTGTTTGAACATGTGTTCAGCACAGCAGGGGGGGTTATCACAGACAGGCGCATCCACCTGTCCTCAGCTAATGTGGACAAGATGACTTTCTTTAAAGTGAGTAAGTTGTGGATTACACCAGACTTGTCCATACCTTTGGCTGAGTAGGCAACTAGTTCACCTGCAAACAGACATTGGTGTACTCTATTTGCAATGCCCAGTGTTTTGGACACTCCAAAAATACAGTATCCCCTAAATATAATATGACATTGAAAACCCAATAAATAATTGGTTTGCTGCCTCCCCCTTCTCCTCCAAATTCTACTTGTCGCCAGTTTGCAGCTGTGTCTGTGGCCTTCATTTTTTTCAAAAACTACCTCTCGCCTTTTCTCACCAGGGTCTGTGCCATTGATCTTTGGTAAAAACTATCTCTTGCCACTTCTCACCACGGTATGTGACCTTAATGTGACGCCCTGGATTATTCAGGTCGTCAAAGGGTTTTGCACGCTCTTTTTCTTAGTGCAAGATTCAACCCCCCATGGTTCTGGGTCTCCATTCTGCAGTACTGCCTCCATCAGCATTAACAAACCCTAGATACACCTTGCACCACACTTGTCAGGCACACCAGTGGGCTGCTTAAGCAGGAATCGGGCCGCCCACCTAGGGGTCAGACAGGGAGGTGGGAGGTGTCAAGTCAGTTGAGTTGTAGCCCTCGAGCTGTGAAGAGCTCTGAGGAAGCTCAGAGTTGTAGCTCCCATTGGAGAAGCAGACTATGTCTCAGACTGTGGTCTGGACCTAGAGGAGTCGGACCCCCGGTCGCAGGGGATTGAGGCTAGGTGCCTGGGACCTGTCTTGGAGGACGGTCAGCAGCCTGGGCCTAATCACCGGTCTGGGACCGAAGCCAGTCAGGGTACACGGACCCTAGGTTGGGGAGAATTTTCAGGTGACCCGGCAATTAACCTGCGGAGGACAGGGCCTTTATGGATTGTTCCCACCAAGCTCAGAGATCGGGGGCACTAGCACAATGAGGGGAATAGGGCTTTCCAAACAAGCAGCCCACTGAAATCCCAGCATGAGCCCCTGAGAGCAGACTCCCTCACTTAGCCATAGTGGGGAGCGGGGCCCGGAAATCTCCAAGCTAACGGGCCACAAAGGACACTCTAAATTTGTGCCAGAAGGCAGGTTACGGACCACCAGGCAGTGCTGCAGGGGACTGGACCCGGACGAGCTCCCCTCGAGAGGCAGCGGCAGTCAGAGACTTGGTTTACCCTGTTGTCAGCATCTGCTCCATTGCTGAGTGAGTACCCGTTTGACCCCTGTAACCAGCGAGCCTGCGCTCCCCCTGCATCCCATAGCACCATCCAGAGTCCCGAGGCCTTCCCCTACCCGTGGAGGGTAACGTCATCTAGCTGCCCCACTCCATCACCCCGGGTACTCCCAACGGTAGCGACGGTACTCCAAATTACCGCACACCACGGGTGGCGTCACAAACTATATCTCTCCCCTGCAAATACCCCCCTTTTCCATTTGAGTGTGGCCCCTAGCCCCGGGTCCGGAAACCTTCGAGCCACGAGAAATCACCACTCTCGGATCCGAGCGGTTCGATCCGCTGCAGGGGAGGCACATTAACTTTTGGTAAAAACTACCTCTTGCCATTTCTCACAGAATCTGTTTCCTTAATTTTTTGGAAGAACTACCGTACCTCTCGCCGCTTCTCACCAGAGTCTGTGCCTTTAAGTTTTGGTAAAAAGTACGTCTTGCCACTTCTCATCAGGGAATGTGGCCTTAATTTTTGGTAAAAACGACCTCTCGCCACTTCTTACCAGAGTATGTGGCCTTAACTTTTGGTAAAAACTACTTTCGCTGCTTTCCACAGGGTCTGTGGCCTTAATTTTTTTTGGGAAAAACTACTTCTCTCTGCTCCTCACCATGGTCTGTGCTCTTAATTTTTTGTAAAAAAATACCTCTTTCCACTTCTCCCCAGGGTATATGGCTATATTTTTGGTAAAAAAAAATACCTATTACCACTTCTCACCAGAGTATGTGGCCTTAGTTTTTAACAAACTTTTACTTGCAGCCAGTCTGCAGCCAGGTCTGTGAAACTAGTTGATAAAAAAAAATAAAAAAAATTAGTCACTGTGCTCAAGGTATTGCGGGCTTTGTCTGTCACAAACCTGTAACTGCGCTGCAACCATCTATATTCCAGCACTTTGCAAGAGTTCTTGGCTGTGTGGGTCAACTGGGTAAAAGGGCTGTTTGGGAGCATTTTTAAAATAGGTTTTCTGGAAGGGGTGGTAATCTATAAATTTTCAACTGCAATACACCACCAACTGATGACAGCTTGTTGTTACCTCTGTGCCGCACGGCTAATGTGACGCCCTGGCTAAACCAGGTAGTCACAGATGACTGTACCCCCCACCATAGGTACAGGAATCGCCTCCTCCTTGGGATTCAACACCACATTCCACACACAGCCACAAAGCCTAGTCACCTCCCCCATGACAACAGGGACACACCAGTGGGCGAGACCAGGCGGATGGGAACGCCGACCTAGGGGTCTTGAGGTGTCAGGGGAGGGAACACAACAGTGAGTGTAGAGGAGTGAGACAGTAGAGTAGAGAGAGGAGAGTCGACAAGTGAGGAGCTGAAGTGGCAGAGTGGTCAAAGGTTGGAGCCCTTGGACCATGGAAGAACTGACTAGATGGCAGATGGCAGTGTAGGGCTACAGGCGACGGAGATCCGGTCGCGGGAGACCTGAAGTGGACTGGGGCAGGGTTGTACCTGGACCCTAGGACAAGGAAGGTTGCAAGCCCCTTGTTAATTCACCAGTCAGGAACAAGGTTACAGGCCTTGTTCCAGAGAAGCCCAGAGAGCGAAACGGAAGCCCAACGCAGGGGATAGGGTGTCCGCTGGGCAACGGCTCCCTCTGTATACAAAGCCACAGGGGAGCGGATTTCTCCCGTTCCAAGCGGCTTAAATCAACACACAGCAAGACACAAGTGCAGTAGGAAGGGTCCCTACCTTGCTAACCCATGTGCGGGACCAGCACACCTCTCCAATGGCAACCGACATCCGGCCTTGGTTTACAGTACAGACTCTGTGCGGATTACTCTTAATCGTGAGTACACCGGTATCATCCGGTCCAACCTGCCGACGGCGCCCCACCACTGCTCCCCACCTACACCTGAGCCCCGGGACTATACCTCCCCTACCCGTGGAGGGGATACCATCTTGCTGCCCAAAACCATCGGTCCCGGGCACTTGCAGAAGAGGCAGCGGCGGTGCCACCATCCCATCACCGCAACCCACGGGTGGCGTCACAGACAAAAACTATCTCCCCTGTAAATACCCCCTTTCACTGTTGCGAGGATGGGCGGTTGCACAAGCCCCGGGTCCGGTCACCACTCGAGACCCAGACACGATCCCGGATCCGAGCGCCCCGACCAGCCCCTTTGCCGCGACGCGGCACCCGTCCACGACACTAATATGAGAAAATCCTTGCTGCAGGGACTGCCAAGTGACCACCAAGTTCCCCTGACTGTTACCAGTGCTGATTATTGGGTGGCCACCCTGCTGAATGCTCACTACTACCTATGGTGCCATGGTTACTCCCATCACTGAAGAGTGGCTGAGTCACCTCTTCATCATGGCCACAGTGACACTAAACCCCAAAATGGAAAGAGAGTCTTATTCCACTATTCAATGCTGTCATTTGCCTGCTTTGAACAATAATTTTTTCAAAATAAATGTTTCACATTCCCTGAATAGACACTGTGCAGTATGGGTGAACACCTTCAAATCTAAATGGCTGGGACTGGCAGTAGCAAGTCTAGCTGGCGCATACCTCTGTCTCAATTCCACATCCAACTACGAGCTTTTTAAATGCAGCAACTAGACTACTGGAGCAAAAAATTGGCTGCTGTGTGGGAACTGTTAAAACAGGCAGCCAAAGAATTAGTGCCCTGCTGACAGCGCAGAGTTGGCACCTGAGGAGCATGGCCATCCTTTGTGAATGTTACTCCCTTGAAAACAAGCATAGCAGTGTGAACGTCAACAAGTTAGGCACCTGTCAATTCTGTTTTTTGAGCACTCTATTGGATGGGGTTCTATGGCCCTTCTCTCTTTTAATTGGGTGCTGAGTGGTGGATATTGAGCAATAAGCGCTATGGGGAATTGGTTAAACTTATTTCTCTGTGGGGGAAGTCTTGCAGTCTTGACTGTGTGGGTGAATTGGGAATACAAGCTCTGTAAGGGCCCCTTTTGAAATTGTTGGTCTGTGGAGAATCTCTGAAATCCATCTCTGTGGGGTAACTGAAAATTTTGAGTTTCTTAATTTACTTGCTATGTAACCATAATTACTAGGATGACAGAAGCCCTTTAAGTCATTTACCTGTCCACATTTGTTTGCAGGGCAATTGGCATATTCCTAACCCCATTGTAATGCCCATACCGGCGTCCCCGCACTGTCTTGCCTCCCTTCCCCAGGCAAGGTAGTCACAGACATAACACCACACACCCCCTTCCCTAGACAGTTCACACCAGTCAGACAAAAACCCTTGTTGCCTCCCTCCAGGGTCTGATGTCCACACCAGGTGGGGCGGAGCCAGGAAGTTGGCCCCACCCACCGAGGAGTTCACAGGCCTAGAGGCGGGAAAAAGCAGTTAGTTCAGTTTGGAGTTCAGTGGTGGAGGAGATAGAGTTTGGAGGTGAAAGTGAGAGGTCAGAAACTGTCGGTGTCTGGGTAGGGGCCCAGACACAAACAGCAAGGTTGGCAGATGGTGGTGGCCGTCTGCAGGAGTTAGTGGATCTCTGCAAAACCGTAGGACCGGGGTTGGGCGGCGGCCCGCCGGTACCACACCGGGGAGTTGAGTGAAGCTAAGCACACAGGCAGGGCCATCGGACCCCGACTAGGCTTGGAGCCGCCGACAATGGTCAAATCCGAGTGTGACAGGAACCCCAGGGGTTTCCCAACAACTAAGACCCGACAGAAGGCAACAGTCCACACCGTGAGGATATACAGCCACCGCCATAGGCTAGAGATCCAAGGGCCAGCGCCTGCGGGCAAAACGGGCTCCTTCGGTACCTATACACCTTGCCTGAGTGAGTACATCAGTGCCATCCGGCACCGTGCCACGCTGCCCCTGCAACCCTGCACCCCAGCCATCCAGCCTCCCCGTTACACCACAGGGCCCCGGGATCACCAACCCCTACCCATGGAGGGGACAACATCCTAGCTGCTCCCTACCATCTCTCCCAGGATCCCCGTCACCAGCAGCGGTGGTGCCCATAATCACCACGACCCGTGGGTGGCGTCACGAACTATCTCCCAAAACAAACCACCCCCTTTTCACTCGTGGGCGAGGAGCGCTGCTCGAGTCCCCGGGTCCGGCCCATCGCTCGAGCCACCGAGCAGCAGCAGAAGCCCCAGACCCAAGCGTGGCGAGCGCGTCTCCTCCGCCCGCGACAGGAACATTGGTTCTCTCACCTGCTCGGTTGTCCAGCTTTGGCTGTTCTGTCCTACGTTCATGCGGCTGTCTCCTGGGTCCTGTACACAGCACACAGGCTTCCTGAGAATGCCCATAGGGTGCACGTGTGGCCATGCTCTTTCTCTTAAAGGGCCAGTGTGCCCTGACTCGTTAGTGCCTTTCAGGTCAGCTGAGAGGTTTCAGATATTAAGGGCTGGTGCCCACTTAATACTTATATTTACATCTCTTGTACTTAAATAAAGTATGGTAGCTCAAGAATTGACCAGTGTTTTTTTTGTCATGTGTCCTATTTTGTGTTAAGTGACCTGTATTTGTTTCCTGGTTTTCCTTGAATGTGAAGTGTTTTTGTCATCTACTTCTTGGTTTAGGATCACGTTACCGGTATGCATCACTTCCAGTCACGCGATCCACGCTGTGCCGTGTACTGTAGTGTACTATGCCGTGTAGTGGTGTGACCTGCCTGCTTCATTTCAGGGCATGTCACATGGGATGCACTTTTGCTTTCCTACTTCCAGTGACCGTCCCTACTGTCATATGACTGTTTACATCACTTTTTTACTATGATACTGTTGCATTTGCACTCCTATACTATTTTGTACTGGTGCTTATAGAAAGTCTATTATTTTTCTATATGTCATCACTGCTGGCTTGCTGTTCAAGCCTCATTATCAATCCACATATGGTCTTTAAGGGAGGCTAACCCTGGTTGTCTTCAGGTACTTTAATTCAGCACCCTGACTCTGGCTGCTCCTGGGATGTGAGATTCGTCATCCCGACCTATTGGTCTGACTGTCCCCTGATGAACGCTGTGTACCTCACAGGGGGAAACGTGTCAGGTGACTTTTTCCACTGAGGTCCTGACTGATGGATCTTCTAACCAGATCAGTCACAATTTACTATCTATCTATCAATTTACTATCTAATTTTACCTATCAGGTTTTTAATATCTTTTCACTTTTGTTTTGTTGGTATACTTTTTGTATAGTGTAGGGTGTACTAGGGACTATTAGAGTTTCCCATTGGTGAATGGGGGCGCCAAAACCCTAGGGCATCATACCCTCCATTGCTAGGTAAGGACAGGCTTTAGGGACCATTAGGGTCAGCTTTTTCACTACCCGCCACTACCCGTCTCTCTTTTTTGGTATATTACCTATCATGGATTATCTGTCCCTCTGTTTATTTACCCTACACTAGAAGAGGATATTGCTTTTGGTATTATTTTTACCTTATATTAATATTAAAGGTTATATTTTATATGGGGTTTGTTCTTCTTTGTTATACATTTAAGGTACCTTCCCCTTTAGGGAGGTGCCTGGGCAAAAAGTTCCTAACATTGCTAGTTCTCAGGTTCCATTGTGCTGTTGCTGTCATTGTGCTGTGTTATGCTGCTGCTGATTCGTCTCTGTGTTCATTGCCAGTTTACTGCTTTAACCATCCACGCCGGCTGGCTACCACGGTATCCACTACTGCAAGTATCCTCTTTGGCTGCCACTACCGTATTGATCTGTCTATCGATCCTGGCTGAACCCACAACACCATCTGAGACTGTCAGCCATTGCAGCATCAGTCTTCCCGAGTGGCACCAGGTCTTATACCTGCAGTGCAACACCCTCACCATCTGGGGAAAATCAGGTGTTGTTCCGTAGTCAAGCCCCTCTGGGTTTTCTGTTTGCTGTTGCCCAGTGGGTCCGCTAATCCCTTGCTCGCCTTGCGAGTATAATACTTGTTCAGGTTCCTTTTGCAGCCTCCTAGACCTTACTACAACCATTTTACAGCCCCAATCATGTCCCGATTTACTTGTATGGGGTACAAAGTCAAGTTTGCTCGCCAATCCCGTTTTTTTTTCATGTATTGGTTGACTGAAAAAGAGTAACCACGTGTTCGCTCATCTCTAGGGATATTATTTAATGTAAAATTTTGTGGGACTTCATACACGGTTCCTTATTTTTGAATTATATAGTTACTCATTACCCACAATGGTTTCTATATTATTCTTGAAAATGTGTAACAAGCTTTTTTGGCCAAAGGTGTTTGATTTTAATTCACTTAAGATGTTGGATAAACTTTGAGATGCTGAGCACACCGGGTTCATCTTCGAGTAATTTAAACAGACTTTATGGAGAGTGAACATACAAGCTTTAACAAAGACACAGTGGCATTTCAAACGCACAGCTGTCCATCACCATAAGCAAATCCACATTACCATCATGGTACCAACATAAATTATTTTTTGCACCATCCCCCTTTAGTGGAACCTGGATTTTAATATTGAAATAAAAGATTTTAATTTTTTTTCACTTTGGAGTTTCTTCTCAGTCATTAGATTTTCACTCTGATACAGATTGTTTTTCCCTGCTCCCCATGCAACTTACCAACTCAGGCGAGCTGGCCATTTGTATTTTCATTTTGGTTATACAAGTGTGTCTTGCCTACAGTCAAACATGGTGGTGGGAGTGTGATGCCCTGGACTAGTCAGGTTGTCACAGGTAGGCCCTTGCACAAACACCTCCCCCCCTTAATAAGGTGACAGCAGCCAAACTACAAAAACCTTGTCACCTCCCTCCGGGTTTGATGTTCACACCAGGGGGGTGGAGCCAGGCGGTTGGCTTTGCCCACCGAAGAGTTCACAGGCCTCGAGGCGGGAAAAACAGTAGTGTAGTCTAGTTGAGTCTTGACAGTGGAGTGAAGTTCAAGTGCAGACCTGTGTCCAGGTCTGCCATAGTCTACAACAGGTGTCTGGGTTGGAGCCCGGTCACCTTTGGCAAGGAGGCAGATGGTGGTGGCCGCCTGCAGGAGCTGGAATTACAGCCGGGGACGGGTGGTGGATCGCCGGTACCGAACCGGAGAACCGATTGGAAACCGGAGCCCGAGATGGGGTACTCAGACCCAGTACGAGGCCTAGAAACAACTGGGCTGAGTCAAATCAACTGATTGAGGACTGGACTTTAGGACCTTTCCCACCTAAGACCCGACTGAAGACAACAGCCCAACCTTAAGGGTAGAAAGCCACCGCCCAGGCATCGAGACCCGACAGGCCAGCGTCTGTGGTCAAAAGGGCTCTTCCGGCACACACCAGGCTGGGGAGCGGACTACCGTGGCTCAGGCATAGGAGTCATCATTTCTCCAAAAGTGAGGTGCAGGAGAAAGGCGGAAACCACCAACCTGAAAAGGGGAAAACCGCAGCCGGCTGCGGGCACCGGCCACCATCTTGTTTGGTTTACCAGAGACTCCAGCGTGTTTGTGATAGTGAGTACAACAGTGCGAACTCAAATCCCCTACAAACAACCGCGGCTCCAGCCGTGAACCTCCCCACCGAAGTCCCTACGTGTAGCGCCAAACCCCTTTCAGAGCGACGTGACCCCCGGGTCCGTGAGGGGCTCGAGCCACCCACCGACGAGCATGGATCCGAGCAGCTCGGCAGTCGGCCGAGCCCCGGGGGCGGTACAGGAGTGTTATTGTTTGAGGCTTCATGAGTGCTGTCAATTTTGGAGAGCTACAGCTCATTGAGGGAACATGTGCAACATGTTCTGTGACACTGAAGCAAAGCATCTCCCTTCTGAAACTTTGCCGCAGGGCAGCATTCCAACATAACCCCCAAAACACCTAAAAGCCACCCAGTGCCCTGCTGAGGGTAAAGCTTGGCCAAGCATGTCTTGAGACCTAAATCCTATTGAGCATCTCTGGGGAATCCTCAAACGGAAGATGGAGGAGTGCAAGGTTTCTAACATCTACCAGCATTGTGATTTCACCGTGGAGGACTGGAAGAGGATTCCAGTTACTCTTGTGAACACCATACCCAAACGAGTTAAGGCAGTGCATGAAAATAATGGTGACCAGACAAAACATTGACACCTTGGTCACAATTTGGCCATTTTCACTTAGGGGTGTTCTCACTTTTGTTGCAAGCAGTTTATATATTAATGGGTGTAGCGCCACCTTTTGCTGCAATTACAGCTGCAAGTCACTTGGGATATGTCTCTATCAGTTTTACACATTGAGGGACTGAAATTCTTGCCCATTTTTCCTTTGCAAACAGCTCGAGCTGAGTGAGGTTGGATGAAGAGCGTTTCTGAACAGCAGTTTTCAGCTCTTTCCACAGATTCTCGATTGGAATCTGGTGTGGACTTTGACTTGGCCATTCTAACACCTGGATACATTTATTTGTGAACCATTCCATTGTAGATTTTGCTTTATGTTTGAGATCATTGTCTTGTTGGAAGACAAATCTCTGTCACAGTCTCAGGCCTTTTGCAAACTACAACAGGTTTTCTTCAAGAATGGTCCTGCATTTACTCCATCCATCTTTCCTGTCCCTGCTAAAGCAAAGCAGGCCCAAACCATGATGCTGCCACCACCATGTTTGACAGTGGGGATGGTATGTTCAGGGTGATGAGCTGTGTTGCATTTACGCCAAACATATCATTTGGCATTGTGCCCAAAAAGTTCGATATTGTTTCATCTGACCAAAGCACCTTCTTCCACATGTTTGGTGTATCTCCCAGGTGGCTTGTTTAAAACTTTGAATGACACTTTTTATGAATATCTTTGAGAAATGGCTTTCTTCTTGCCACTCTTCCATAAAGGCCAGATTTGTACAGTATACGATTGATTGTTGTCCTATGGACAGACTCTCCCACCTCAGCTGTAGATCACTGCAGTTCATCCAGAGTGATCATGGGCCTCTTGGCTGTATCTCTGATCAGTCTTCTCCTTATTTGAGATGAAATTTTTGAGGGACGGCTGGGTCTTGGTAGATTTGCAGTGGTATGATACTCCTTCCATTTCAATATGATCACTTGCACAGTGCTCCTTGGGATGTTTAAAGTTTTGGAAATCTTTTTGTAACCAAATCCGGCTTTAAACTTCTCCACAACAGTATCACGGACCTGCCTGTTGTGTTCCTTGGTATTCATGATGCTCTCTGTGCTTTAAGTAGAACACTGTGACTATCACAGAGCTGGTGCATTTATACGGAGACTTCATTACACACAGGTGGCTTATATTTATCATCATCGGTCATTTAGGACAACATTGGTTCATTCAGAGATCCTCAAAGAACTTCTGGAGTGAGTTTGCAGCACTGAAACTAAAGGGGCCAAATAATATTGCACGCCCTACTTTTCAGTTTTTTATTTTTTTAAAAAAAAGTTTAAATAAGCAATAAATTTCGTTCAACTTCACAATTGTGTCCCACTTGCTGTTGATTCTTCACCATAAAATATAAATTTTTATCTTTATGTTTGAAGCCTAAAATTTGGGAAAAGGTTGAAAAAATCAAGGGGGCCGAATATTTTCGCAAGGCACTATATACATATATATATATATTTATATACACACACAGTACAGACCAAAAGTTTGGACACACCTTCTCATGCAAAGAGTTTTCTTTATTTTCATGTCTCTGAAAATTGTAGATTCATATTGAAAGCATCAAAACTATGAATTAACACATGTGGAATGAAATACTTAACAAAAAAGTGTAAAACAACTGAAAATATGTTTTATATTCTAGGTTCTTCAAAGTAGCCACCTTTTGCTTTGATTACTGCTTTGCACACTCTTGGCATTATCTTGATGAGCTTCAAGAGGTAGTCACCGGAAATAGTCTTCCAACAGTCTTGCAGGAGTTCCCAGAGATGCTTTGCACTTGTTGGTCCTTTTGCCTTCACTCTGTGGTCCAGCTGACCCCAAACCATCTTGATTGGGTTCAGGTCTGGTGACTGTGGAGGCCAGGACATCTGGCGTAGCACCCCATCACTCTCCTTCTTAGTCAAATAGCCCTTACACAGCCTGGAGGTGTGTTTGGGGTCATTGTACTTTTGAAAAATAAATGATGGTCCAACTAAATGCAAACCGGATGGAATAGCATGCCGCTGCAAGATGCTGTGGTAGCCATGCTGGTTCAGTATGCCTTCAATTTTTAATAAATCCCCAACAGTGTCACCAGCAAAGCACCCCCACACCATCACACCTCCTACTCCATGCTTCACGGTGGGAACCAGGCATGTAGAGTCCATCCGTGCACCTTTTCTGCATCGCACAAAGACACGGTGGTTGGATGCAAAGATCTCAAATTTGGATTCATCAGACCAACGCACAGATTTCCACTGGTCTAATGTCCATTCCTTGTGTTCTTTAGCCCAAACAAGTCTCTTCTGCTTGTTGCCTGCCCTTAGCAGTGGTTTCCTAGCAGCTTAGCAGCTATTTTACCATGAATACCTGCTGCACAAAGTCTCCTCTTAACAGTTGTTCTAGAGATGTGTCTGCTGCTAGAACTCTGTGTGGCATTGACCTGGTCTCTAATCTGAGCTGCTGTTAACCTGTAATTTCTGAGGCTGGTGACTCGGATAAACGTTTTCTCAGCAGCAGAGGTGACTCTTGGTCTTCCTTTCCTGGGACGGTCCTCATGTGAGCCAGTTACTTTGCCGCGTTTGATGGTTTTTGCCACTGCACTTGGGGACACTTTCAAAGTTTTCCCAATTTTTCAGACTGACTGACCTTCATTTCTTAAAGTAATGATGGCCACTCGTTTTTCTTAGTTGCTTTTTTCTTGCCATAATACAAATTCTAACAGTCTGTTCAGTAGGACTATCAGCTGTGTATCCACCAGACTTCTGCACAACACAACTGATGGTCCCAATCCCATTTATGAGGCAAGAAATTCCACTTATTAAACCTGACAGGGTACACCAGTGAAGTGAAAACCATTTCCGGTGACTACCTCTTGAAGCTCATCAAGAGAATGCAAAGAGTGTGCAAAGCAGTAATCAAAGCAAAAGGTGGCTACTTTGAAGAACCTAGAATATAACACATAATTTCAGCTGTTTCACACTTTTTTGTTAAGTATTTCATTCCACATGTGTTAATTCATAGTTTTGATGCCTTCAATGTGAATCCACAATTTTCAGAGTCATGAAAATAAAGAAAACTCTTTGAATGAGAAGGTGTGTCCAAACTTTTGGTCTGTACTTTATATATACACTTTACACTCAGGAAAATATATATTTATATACCATACACAGATAAGCAATGTGCACTCGGATTTTTATACATGTGTATATACACTGCTCAAAAACAAAAAATTAAAAGGAGCTCTCAAACAACACATCCTAGATCTGAATGAATGACATATATTCTAATTGAATATTTTGTTCTGTACAAAGTTGAATGGGCTGACAACAAAATCACACACAAATCATCAACTGAAATCAAATGTTTTAACCAATGGATGCCTGGATTTTAAGACACATGCAAAATTAAAGTGGAAACAAGTCAAAATGAAAATCAAAACAAGACAAAACAAGACAAAATTAAAGTGGAAACAAATCAAAATGAGTCTCAGTATTGTGAGTGGCCTCTGCGTGCCTGTATGACCCCCCTACAATGCCTGGGCATTCTCTTGATGAGGTTGCGGATGGTCTCCTGAGAGATCTCCTCCCAGACCTGGACTAAGGCATCCGCCAACTCCTGGACAGTCTGTGGTGCATCTTCCCTGTCCCTACTGAAGAAAAGCAGGCCCAAACCATGATGCTGCCACCACCATGTTTGACAGTGGGGATGGTGTGTTCAGGGTGATGAGCTGTGTTGCTTTTACGCCAAACATATCGTTTGGCATTGTTCCCAAAAAGTTTGATTTTGGTCTCATCTGACCAGAGCACCTTCTTCCACATGTTTGATGTGTCTCCCAGGTGGCTTGTGGCAAACTGTAAACGACATTTTTTTATGGATATCTTTGAGACATGGCTTTCTTCTTGCCACTCTTCCATTAAGGCTAGATTTGTGCAGGGTATGACTAATTGTTGTCCTATGGACAGACTCTCCCACCTCAGCTGTAGATCTCTGCATTTCATCCAGAGTGATCATGGGCCTCTTGGCTGCATCTCTGATCAGTCTTCTCCTTGTTTGAGATGAAAGTTTGGATGGACGGCCGGATCTTGGTAGATTTGCAGTGGTATGATACTCCTTCCATTTCAATATGATCACTTGCACAGTGCTCCTTGGGATGTTTAATGTTTTGGAAATCTTTTTGTAACCAAATCCGGCTTTAAACTTCTCCACAACAGTATCACAGACCTGCCTGTTGTGTTCCTTGGTCTTCATGATGCTATCTGCGCTTTAAACAGAACACTGAGACTATCACAGAGTAGGTGCATTTATACAGAGACTTGATTACACACAGGTGGATTATATTTATCATCATTAGTCATTTAGGACAACATTGGATCATTCAGAGATCCTCAATGAACTTCTGGAGTGAGTATGCTGCACTGAAAGTAAAGGGGACGAATAATATTGCTCGCCCCCCTTTTCAGTTATTTATTTTTAACAAATGTTTAAAATATGCAATAAATTTTATTCAACTTCACAATTGTGTCCCACTTGTTGTTGATTCTTCACCATTAAATTCCATTTTTTTATCTTTATGTTTGAAGCCTGAAATATGGGAAAAGGTTCACAAATTCAAGGGGGCCGAATACTTTTGCAAGGCACTGTATGTAACACAGTTAATACAGTTAATACAGGTTAGTGTATGACTGGTATATGACATACTGTGATTCAGACATCACATATTGGTATATATCATCTCATGTCTATAATCACAGTATATCATATACCAGACCTAGGAAAATACGGCCTGCATGACACCCTGGCAAAACCAGGGTGTCACAGAGCCTGCATAAATCCAGCAAAGTGCAGGCCATTCTCCTCCTTGGTAACCTGATCCCACACCAGTGCAGCAGGACAGACACCCCCCCCCCCAGTGGTGTAAGAGCTAAACTGAGCAGGAGGGGAGGGGCTTGAGCAGAGTGAGTTTGGAGTTTGAAGAGAGCAGACCAGTGGAGGATAGCTCCTGGCTGCTATAAGGAAGGGAAGAGTGAGGAAGGGGCCCGAGGTGGCCGGGGCAGGGTAGTGGCCCGCCGGCATCAGGGGGCGACCCGGATCACTGCAGGGGGCTCCCCGTTCCCGACAGAGGAAGGAGAAAGAAGCGTCTGGCTGCAAAACAAGAACAGGATCCTGCTGTACTGCGTGTGGGACCCCAAACACCCTCCGCATCGAAGGCTCTGGACTCCGGCAGTTTCTAGTTTACCAGTGACTCTGTGTGGTTTACTTGTGAGTACAATAGTGCCATCAGGCACCGCACTGCAGCACTGCGCCCAGCAGCCCTCCAATCCATTCACCACCGGGCCCCGGGATCACCAACCTGTACCCACGGAGGGGACAACATCCTAGCTGCTCCGTGCCATCGCTCCCGGGATCCCCGTCACCAGCAGCGGTGGTGCCCATTATCACCACGACCCGTGGGTCACGTCACGAACTATCTCCCCAAACAAACCACGAGTCCCCGGGTCCGACCCACCGCTCGAGCCACCGAGCAGCAGCAGAAGCCCCGGACCCGAGCGTAGTGAACGCGGCCCCTCCGCCCGCGACACCTGCAGGCTACATCTGGCACTCTGGCTGCTCCAGTCCAGCGAAAGTGCTGAAATCAGTGGCCCACGGGCCGCACTATACCCTCCCACCCCCATGCCACGCTTCCCAATATCACCGCTATACGCAGCCTCAAGATGTAGATAGCAGTGAATACATTGGTGGAGACCAGAGCCGCCACCTCCTTCTTTTACCAATCAGCATGTGACGACGTCACCTTATCCTTGTCTGCTGTGCGGAGAGTGAGCGCACCAGAGACTGGAGCAGAGCGCCAGGGAATGGGAGCGAGGGGAGGATTGTTTTTATATGTGTATGGCCTGTGTGCCTGCATATAGGATGGAAGGGGGGACTCATACTGAAATTAGGGAGACTGCGCGGGAGCTCATGCTCTATATGAGGCTCATACTGTATATCGGGGGAGGGGGTTGTCGGCGTACTTAATTCTGCTCAATATTAAGTGACACAATTCAGATTCATATAAAATAATTTATATGTTAATATTAATATTGAGCAGTATTAATTTCAGCCTATTGGTTCGGCCTCCACACCAGTCACCATCTCTCATGTTGCCCCTCGGGATAATTAGTTGCCCACCCCTGTTATATAGTGTATAGATTAGTATTTGTGGTATACTATGTGGCAGACATCCAATGTTATATAATATGTGATGGTAGAATTAGTGTTACATCGGATGTCTGTAGTTAATATATCATACACCAGTCACATACTCTCCTGTATACTTGTATGTACAAACATCACATGTTATATGCAAGATAATATGTGACTGGTGTACTGTCTGATACTATGTACTTATAATATATTGGATGTGTGATGCCCCTGGACTATTCAGGTCGTCACAGGGTACTGCACAAACTGTCCTACCCGTGCAGTATTCGACCCCCCATGATTCTGGGTCTCCATCCTGCAGTGCTGCCTCCATCAGCATTCACAGGTCCTAGATACACTTTGCGCCACACCTTTTAGGCACACCAGTGGGCTGCGTAAGCAGGAATAGGGCCGCCCACCTAAGCCCTCGGGTCTGCAGACCCTCAAGCCACGAATGAACACCACCCCCGGATCCGAGCGGTTCGATCCGCTGCTGGGGCGGCACAGATGTCTGCAGTCAATATATCATACACCAGTCAAATATTCTCCTGTATACTGAATGTGGTATACTATATACAGATACCAGATGTTATTTACAGATATGTGACCAGTGGTGTAATATCTGATTTCTGTAATCATAGTGTATACACACACACACACACACACATACACACACACCAGTCCTGTATTCTCCTGTATACTGGGTGCAATATCCTATATACAAACACCAGATGTTATATACAGATATGTGATCGGTGGTGTAATATCTGATTTCTGTAATCATAGAGTATACACACACACACATACACACACACACACACACACACACACACACCAGTCCTGTATTCTCCTGTATACTGGGTGCAATATCCTATATACAAACACCAGATGTTATATACAGATATGTGATCGGTGGTGTAATATCTGATTTCTGTAATCATAGTGTACACACACACACATACACACACACACACACACACACACCAGTCCTGTATTCTCCTGTATACTGGGTGCAATATCCTATATACAAACACCAGATGTTATATACAGATATGTGATCGGTGGTGTAATATCTGATTTCTGTAATCATAGTGTATACACACACATACACACACACACACACACACACACACACCAGTCCTGTATTCTCCTGTATACTGGGTGCAATATCCTATATACAAACACCAGATGTTATATACAGATATGTGATCAGTGGTGTAATATCTGACATTCTGCAGTCATAGTATTTTATATATTGTCACACATTATCCTATAGCTGACATCTAACGTCTGTAGTCACTGAATATCATATATTGATCTATCTCTAAAGGAGATTGCTTTATTCAGAGATCGGAAGTTATATACAGGGTATGTGACTGTTACATATTATGCTGAGTACAGAATATCAGATATTACCAGTGCATATTATCCTGTATATACCATCTGATGTCTGTGCACATACGGTAGTATATTACATCCAGTATACAGGAGAATACATGACTGGTGTATGATCTGCTGTGACTTCAGACATCGGGTGTTATATACAAGATGAAATCTTATTGTCTGTGGTCATAGTATAGTATATTCCTCCCCGTTTCCTTACATTCTGTGTAAATGTTAGTGTACTGCAGTGTCAGTGCGTTAATAAATTCCCCTAGTGCCTTCTCCGGTGTCCAGCACCGCTGCGCTGCTCTTCTGAGCCACGTGACACCAGTTCAGACTGCGGATCACTTTGCTCTGTGTGTGAGTGACATCTCTCTCAGTGTAAGTCTATGAAGCCTTATTCTGGGCCTCATTCTGACACTATATAGGCTTACATTGTAAAAGCCTCTTCTGTGTTGTGTAGAGCAAAGTGTGATCCTGTGTAAAATGATTGAAATTAATACATCAAGTTATCAAATATTTCATAGTAAGACATATACGTTCATAGTTCTGTTTATGTTGGAGGGCATAGGTTATTAATAAAGTTTATAAGGGATAAATATGCCCATATTGAATATACTTGTGCTGAGCATGGAGGGATATATTTGAATCCTTCCCGAAGCTTTCCGAAGTTTCCAGAAGGTTACGTAATATGGAACTATATTCAACTGTGTTACACTAGAATGCCCTATATGGTTTGAACAGCTGGTACATAATGCACGATGGAGGGGGCTACTGTTCGCTCTCCACACTGCCTGCTGTGAGAAGACTCCAGTGCTGCAAGATATGACACGTTGTCCAGGCTAAGAGATGACATCCCCAGCATTGCCGTTCAGGAATCAAAGAAAGATGGGTAAAGACTTCCCATTGATCAGTATGGACTAAATGAACTCTTATTTTTGCGTAAGCTATCAAAGTATATTATTTTTTCCTTTCTGTAACTGAACCCTGGCAACCATTTTTAAATAGATAAAATACATTTATTTTTTACATCTTTGGAAGTTCTTTCTTTCATGCGGCTTTACGTATTTGAAGAAAAATATATTTAAGAGTATATTTTTTAACATTTGGTGAGCCACCCATTCGTAATTTTTTACGTTTTTGTTGTTCCTTCACTTTGCATAAGGGGGGTCGAAGTTATCAAAGTCATAAGTATTTTAAATATCTCCTGCAAAGGATCAGGAATCGACAATTTATAAAAATCACGCAGAACCTAGGAAATACGTATGAGTCAAGTTGCATGAATGTTTTTTTTTAATGAACTTTAAAGTTTTTACAAAGCCACAGAAGTTAACTTTTGACGTATTTTTGAGTAAGAAGATAAAGTCAGTCCATAAGAAGTATTGGACCTGCTGAGTAAGGTGAATCAAGTCTTAGAGGATCATCCATCAGATCATCTGATCATTTCAGGTAAGAAAATGGATTTTATCTCTTCATATGCCAAGCAAAGTAAACTTCAGTTCACTTATCCAGATATTTCTAATGTAGAGGAGCTTTGGTTACGCTTTTATGAGGAGTGTGAACTTGAGAATTCACGTATAGAATGTGCAAGGTCTTTTAATAGAGAGAAACAGAAAATCAGAAATGTCTGTCATTTAGTCTATGATTTTCACAGGTTAATCGTAGAAAAGTGTAAAAATGGTGGAAATAGACAACCTGAATTGTCAGGAGAGTTAGTGACAGAGAAATCCAAAGACTGCTTAGAACTTGGAATGTCAGTCAGTGATATTGTGAATTCTGACTGTAATGTTGTAAATGATCAGTCAGATGATTTAGACTGTAATTTTGTAAATCAGAATTTTGATAATGGCGACAGACACGTGTTACCTAATCAAGGTGCCTTTCAAGATACTGAGAAAGAAGCAGGAAATGACGTAGTGAAGCCAGAAGGGGGAGGAGCCATAATGGGACACAGGCAGAAAGCCGTCAGAGAAGGACATGTGGAGAGAGAAAATGGCGACGATCAGTTTCTAAAAATAGAACAGGCTAAGTTAGGGATTACACTTAGAAAAAATTTATTGGACATATGCAAATTAATTCCCGCATATAATCCTAAAATACATGTTTGCAGAAATTCAGAGATATTTGAAAGTTCCATCGAGAAGTTAAACTTAACCAATAGTGAGACGAATCAGTTATTCCGTATGTGGTTACCTCAGCATTTCTTTAGACAATTGGCTTTGAAAAAGGTTTCTGACAATGAGACATTTGATTGTTCAAATGATAACGATATCATAAGGCTGAAAAATCTCATATTCTGTACAAGGAATGAATCTGATCCAAACTATGAGATGTTGAAGGAATTACAAATTGAACAAAATGAGAGTACGTTCTCATTTATGTCCGTTTTTGAACGTTTGTATAGGGCGGTTATTCCAAATGTCGGATTGGATGGAATGATACGTTTATTCATCAAGAAATTTAATTTCCTTGACAATGCCGCCTGTGCAGTGGCATTAAATAAAAAGTCCCTATTCGAATGTACGACATTTATCGATTTTGTTAGAAATCGCCAAAGTCAATCAAAACAGAAATTAATTAATTCTGAAAAACCAACACAAAAAAGGGAGAGTTTCCGTGAAAAACCAACAGTGTCTCCCAGATCCAAATATTTTTGTGACAAGATGTATGAAATTCGCAGGAACCTTCATGTGAATTATAAGTCATACACCCCCCCTCTTTCCTTGTCACCTTCAATGAAAGAGAAAATTGTCACAAAATCTGATACCGATTATCTCAGACAAGCGATTTTTAAAAGCCCTGAAAGACAGAAACAGGTGTCTTGTGTAGATTCTCTCCCCTGGTCACTAGTGAAAGAAAAAAGGTCGTCCAGAGAATTTGACAGCCAGCGACAGTTGGGTGGTTTTTCAGAGAAAGATATTTTTTCTCAGTTAAGGACAAAAATTGAGTTACAAAATAATTTCAATTCCAATTTTCTGGAAATTACTGTAATAAACCGAATCTTGCAAAAATTGAGGTTTGGTTTTTAGCTGGATAAAAGGGGATTTCTGGATAAATTAATTTTGCTGTTTGATAATCATAATTTTTCATATACAGTGAATATATATATATATATGTATATATATATATATATATATATATATATATATATATATATATATATTAAAGGTAGTGATAGTAAATCAAGGTCATATTTTCATTTAGTCAAATGATAGTTAATGTTACAAATTAATAATTTGATCTCTGTATATGAATAATAATATTTAAAATAAAATAATAAGAGAAAGTAACGGATTTTAAGTGTTTCATTTTTATCATAAATATGATAATAATTTTATTCTTTTATTTCCCTCAGAATTTATCAGTAAAACAGATTGATGAAGTATTAACTTTTTATTTTTACATATGTTCTTGTCCTCAATCAGGTAACATATATTTTCTTGTGTAAGGTTAATTCGCGAAAGCATGATTGGATAATAATTATTATTTTCTCAGGTACCAATGGTCAGAGAAGTATACTTGAACGTTTTTTTTATGAATATATATATCTCCTTTAGAGTTATTAGAAATGTAATCTGAGCTTTGGAAGTGTAGTAAAACTGCTTGCTGTTTTGGAATGGTGTTCCTTGCACGTAACCAGAGCATGACTTGGTACTAAAGCTAAAAATAAATGTTTGTTCCATGGTCATATGTACAGTCTGTAATTCATTGGAATTTGTTTTTTTCGAGAAGTACTTCAAATTAGTAACATAATCTTTGAAATGCGCATAGAATAATTGGGAATACAGGGATTTGTGTCCGTCAATGTTTTTATGTGAAAGTATATGTTACAGTCTTGTGTGCATAGATGTGTCAATGAATGATTGATTGTTTGAGCAGCTGCTAAAGTCAAAGTATTTGGATCCAGAGAGAGAAAAAAAAAAAAAGAGAATTTTTGTTTTAACTTAGAAGTTATAAGATATGTATGTATATTATATAGAATAAATAAGTTATAGTACATAAGTATAAATGAAGGAATTTATACAAGATATATATTTTAATTCTTAGACATATGTCTTTAGTATAGAGATATTAGGATTTTTTATTAAGGATTTATTCTGAATAGTTACATTCTAGAATAAGGTTATAACGTTTTGATTTTTTTTATGTCTTTTGTGTTAGTCACTTTTTTTATTGGTACATAGATTGGAAATCATTTTTCTTTTCAAATATGGAAGTGATATTTATAAATGGTCTTGAAGATTTACAACACAGATTTGAATTAATTTAATCTAAACATATTAATTTTTATAATATCATATTTCATGATATTGAAAGGGGGAGGTTTGGTCTCAATCACACACATTTATATTTGATAAATATATGTGTTTACAGGATACTTTAATAATTAATATTTCAAGTACAAAGGAAGAATTGGGAATAAAAAATATATTTGAAGTATATCATAATGCATTTATATACTAAGAGAAGTGTATTATTTGCAAGGTTACATGACTTAATTATTTTTATTGGTTATTGATAGGTTTGGTAATTTTATAAGATACTGGTAATATTAAGGTTATCTGGTAACATTAAGGTTATGTATTATTAAAGACATAGGTGTTATATACATAGAAGGCCTTATTTTTATTTCAAGTTTTATTTTTATTCCGATTTTCATTTTTCTTTTTATTCCTATTTTTTTTATATTAATTATTATTTAATATTCACATTTTTAATCAAAATCTAAATTCTACAATTTTTATTTTTTCTTCAGATTTTAAATATCTCAATTGAGAAAACACTTCAATATTTAGTTCAGTAATATCTAATATAAGAATATTACTTTATTAAATATGAATCATTTTAAAAGGGAAAAGTTCCACTTTTTTGGAAGAAAAGATACTTCCTTCATCATATATACAATTGTTTACTTTCTGGTAATACATTATTTTTATATTAGTATGTTAACACAATAAGGATGAAGTATTACTTATAGTTACACATTTTTTTTATAGTAGGTTATTTTATAAATAATAGACAAATCAAATAAATTAAATTAGAGTAATAAAGATGGAAGATCGAGGTACATCTAGGTTTACCTACCTATATTTACAAATAATATATATTATATTTTTAATCAATAATAATTTATAATGGGTATTATTGTGTTTTGATGGTATCATCCAGTCTTTTCTAAAAGGTTATTTGCTTTGGTTTATAATTTACAAATGATCTAACTAAAAAAAAAAAAAAAGCCACATTGTTGCTTTCATATTTATAATATGATACATGTTATAGGTACACATTATATTGTTTCATATTTTATATTATATTTTGGTTACATTCAACACATTGCCACCTATGGGTTTGGAAGGGTAATGCACCAATGACAAAAAAGGTCATTACAAGGAAATACTATTGTCTATACCATTATGCAGTATTTTATCATTCTGAGTATCAATTACATTAATACTTCTACGATAATAATAATGACATGGTATTATAGTATTAGAGTTATGGTACGCTGTGACATTTATTAGTGATAGTTATTGCCATATTTGGTATTTAGGTAGGGAATGAAGTCTTCAATCAAGATTATAGAAGAGAAAACGACTTTATAATTTTCCTAAAGTTAAAAGGGATTCTGCAAAAAGGTCCAAAAGGTAACGTCTCAAATAAGACTGTGAAACATACAATACACTTACCGTGCTTGCATCTCAGAAACACAATAGTCCTATGGTTCCAGGATGGACAATGACACATGGTCTGTGCATTAAGACCTCCCTAAAGTTACTAAGAAGAGCAATGACGTGTTAAAGTTAACCCCTGTCGTGCTGACCAAGAACGTCTTAACATCTGTTCCTGGGTTATTTGACAACAGGCAGCATGAAAGGTGACTAGTGTAAATCACACTGCACAGACATCAAAGACTTTTGCTATTCTTCTACATTCATGAACTAAGGTTTATCAGCATTGGCTATGGACTTTGTAATAAAGAATAAAGTTTATGGACTTTGATCTAACAATGATAACCGCAATATGGGACTGTATTAAATTGGTAACCATTCATTTTTATCAAAGGATTTATTTCTAAGAGACTGTGTTTATGCCGGATTACATCGGAGATAAGAAGACATCAACTCAGAGGACATCATATGGTGACCGGATTTGGTTTTTGCATTTCTTTTTAGGTCTAGCGAAGTATAGTTATATACATTTTTATATGATTGATCAGTCACAGCCTGTCATAACAGGAATCCACAATATTATATTATTGAACTTACAACATGAATAATGCAAATTAATTATTATTCATCATTATTATTGATATTAATCCATTATCGCCAAATAAGGAAAGAAGATTTGTTGTTTTAATGATGTATTAATTAATTTTCGGGGTTGCTCCACCCGCTTCAAGGGGGAATTGTAAAATGATTGAAATTAATACATCAAGTTATCAAATATTTCATAGTAAGACATATACGTTCATAGTTCTGTTTATGTTGGAGGGCATAGGTTATTAATAAAGTTTATAAGGGATAAATATGCCCATATTGAATATACTTGTGCTGAGCATGGAGGGATATATTTGAATCCTTCCCGAAGCTTTCCGAAGTTTCCAGAAGGTTACGTAATATGGAACTATATTCAACTGTGTTACACTAGAATGCCCTATATGGTTTGAACAGCTGGTACATAATGCACGATGGAGGGGGCTACTGTTCGCTCTCCACACTGCCTGCTGTGAGAAGACTCCAGTGCTGCAAGATATGACACGTTGTCCAGGCTAAGAGATGACATCCCCAGCATTGCCGTTCAGGAATCAAAGAAAGATGGGTAAAGACTTCCCATTGATCAGTATGGACTAAATGAACTCTTATTTTTGCGTAAGCTATCAAAGTATATTATTTTTTCCTTTCTGTAACTGAACCCTGGCAACCATTTTTAAATAGATAAAATACATTTATTTTTTACATCTTTGGAAGTTCTTTCTTTCATGCGGCTTTACGTATTTGAAGAAAAATATATTTAAGAGTATATTTTTTAACATCCTGAGAGTCTGAAGAGCTGTCAGGTGACTCATGAAAGGACCGGAGTGGCGCTGGACACCGGAGAAGACAGTGATCGGTGAGTATATTAACATGTAACGTTGGGCAGGGGGCGCCTCAGCAGTAGTCGTGGTCCTGTGCCCGGAGGGCACCAAGCGCACCCCAGCTGTGACCGTCACAAAAAACATGGGAGCACATGGAGCAAGCAGTAAGGGGAATATGGAGAGCTGGAGATCATCCCACAAGGAAATACCTGGTTTCTCCAGCACTTTGGTCCTCTCCTGATCACCGGCACCGTCCTTAGCAACAAGAAATCGTCCAAGATAACCAGGCAACTTAAACAGGTTTTCTTTATTAAAGTCCATCTTACAGCTGTACATTAGCTCCATCCTTCTGTCTTTCTCACCTCTGGTATGTGTGTATTGTTAAAGGCTTTGAGACCGGTCACCATGGCCTCATACAGGTAGTTCAGGCCGCCACCAAAATGAACTTCTGGATACAGTGCCCTCGACACTACTCCACACCACAGTCCCAAAAAGGTGCCCGTAAGGCTTACCCCTATTTGCCGCACTGCTCCTCAGCAAGCCACAATCTTTCCTCAGCCTTTCTCAGGCCTCCAGCTGCAGGATCCTGTGCCAGCCTCAGGACTCAGTAGTGTGGTCCAAATTATGTCTCTCTTGGCAGCTCCCTCTCTCCCGTGTCTCCTTCTTTACTCCATCATCAGAGGTGTCCCACTTTCCTTCATTCTGGTTTCTTTCTCGTTCCCTTGCTCCTGCTCTGTCTTGTGTCCCAAACTTAACTAACTTCAACCGTCTCTATCTGCACACCACTGTAACTTTATCTCCACTTTCCTTGTTATAAGTTCCACATAGCCAGCGACTTTGCTGCTCCACAGGTCTGAGGCCTGACTCCGACCCAGGCTGGGCCCTAACTCCCGTTTCCACAGAAACAGTCTCTACCTATGCCCTAGCATCTCCCCTATAGGCTAATTTCAAAATCCCAACTGTCTGTTACCAGGCAGATTTAACTTCAACTGCATGCCTATGCCTGTTCCTAGTGTCAGTGTGCTACTCTTGGGTGACATCTAGTGGTGACCCCATAAAACTACACATTATTGTGACAATACATTAATAACTCTATACAACATATTCAATAAATGCTTCACAACTATGTGATGTCTTCAGGGGGGCATCTTCTCTCTCTGGGGTTGGGACCACCCTCTTACAAACACACCAACAATACACAAACAGAATTTTTGCCCCGGGTGTCATTATGTCTAGATACACCTCTGCCTAGTTGCACCCTCTTTGGCAAGTATTACAGTTTATAAATGCTTTTTGTAGCAGCCAAGAGTCTTTCACTTTTTGTTTGAGGGATTTTCCTCCGTTCTTATTTGGAAAAGTCTTCCAGTTCTGTGAGATTCCTGGGTTGTCTTGCATGCACTGCACTTTTGAGGTCTAGCCACAGAATTTCAATGGTGTTCAGATTAGGGGACTGTGAGAGCCTTCAGTTTGCGCCTTTTGAGGTAGTATGTTGTGCATTTTGAAGTGTGTTAATGATTATTATCTATTTGTAGAAGCCAACCTTTTTTTAACTTCAGCTTTTTTACAGATGGTGCTATATTTGCATCATAAATTTGTTGAAATTTCATTAATCCATTCTTACTTCTACTCGTTAAATTTTGTATGTGCTATTAGCTGCAACACAAGCCGAAAGCATGATTGATCCACCCCCATGCTTAATGGTTGGGGTTATGTTCTTTTCCTGAAATTCTGTTCCCTTTTTTCTCCACCCATACCTTTGATTACTGTGGCCTGAGTTCTATTTTAAACCTCATCGGTCCACAGGTCTTGTTTCCAAAATTCATCAGGCTTGTTTAGATGTTCTTATGCATACTTCTGATGCTGAATTTTATGGTGAGGAAGCAGGAGGGGTTTTCTTCTGATGATGCTTTCTTGAAGGCCATATTTTTGTAGGTGTCTCTGAACAGTACAACAATGTACCACAACTCCAGCATCTGCTAAATATTCCTAAAGGTCTTTTGTAGTCAACGGGGTTGTGATTTGTCTCTAGCAATCCTACGAGCAGCTCTCACAGAAATTTTGCTTGGTCTTCCAGACCTTTTTTTGACTTCCATTTTTCCTGTTAACTGCCATTTCATAATTACGTTTCAAACTGAGGAAAAGGCAACTTGAAAATGCTTTGTTATCTTCTTATATTCTTTTCCTGCTTTGTAGAATTCTACCATTTTGATTTTCAGGGTGATAGGCAACTACTTAGAAGAAACCATTTCTGCTGTTTTTTGCCACAAGGTTAGATGAGGCTGGGTTTTTATAACGCTGTGAAATTTGCATCACCTATCCTTTCTTAATAATGATAGTAAACAAGCCATATAACATAACCGTAACAGGCTAAAGTCTGAAACCTTGATCAAAGCACCTCGATTTGAAACATGCAAAGCTTTGGGCACCCCTTGTCAAAATAATTGTTATTGTGAACAGTTAGGGTATGTGCTGTCAGGACCGGGAGGACTGATGGGCCCAGGAGGTGGATCCACTGGACCGAGTACGCCACCAGGTGGCAGAGTACACGGAAGCCGGAGCACTGGCGTGGCCGGGACGGTTGTAACCGGGTCAGCAGGATCACAGAGTTCTATGGGATAGTGCAGGAAACAGGCACAGGTACCCGATAGCAAAAGACAAATAGTCACAGGAGAGAGCACAAGGGGACCTGAGCATCTAGCTCTAAAGACAAGCTAAAGGACACGTTGATCAGGCAACGCCCCTATGGAAAGGCAAGTCTTATATACCCAGCACAGCCTCATGTCATTTCCTGCTGCAGGTGTGCTGGGCCTATAAGACCAGGAGAGTGGGCGCGGCCCGGTCCTATACAGAATCCTGAGGCCAATACTCAAAGTCAGACTCCTGAGACCAGGAGCAGGACTCAGGGGAGCAGGAGCGGGAGCGGCAGCCATGACTGGTGGACACATGGATTGGATCAGTGGGTAAGGAGTGGTGCTGGGACACGGGGAGCGTGACAGTACCCCCCCCCTCTAAGCCCCCCCCTCCGAGCACAGAACCCCAGGGGCACCCCGGATCGAGACACCGGGCCGGGACCCAACGCAAAGGCGGGGAAGGACCGCTGACCCCGCACCGCCTTCTTAGCTGCACGGCGCTTAGCCAATCTCCCAGCAGAGGCAACGGGGGCAACGGGGAGAGGAGGACCGTCAGAAACAGGACTGGCAGCGAGGACAACCGGCCCGGGCGTCTCGGACCGGACACAGGACAGGGACTCATCCCCGGCAGCCGTTGGCATCAGAGTCTCAATCGTCAGGGACGGTGGAACGACACTGGAGAGAGTCGTCACTTCCGGTTCTGGTGGCACCACAGGCACAGGTGCCAGGAGCTGTGGTACAACGCAGGACTGCGTCATATGCCCCTGTTCTTGTGCCATGATAGGGTCAGGTACCAGGGGCTGTGGTAAAACGCTGGACTGTGTCAAATTCTCCTCATCATGTGCCATGATAGGGTCAGGTGACAGGGACCGAGGAACAGGCTGTAGGCAGGTATCATGGCACGAGGGACTCCAGCGAGAGATTGCGCCAGAGCGCCAACTGATGTCAGGGTCATGTAGTCGCAGCCAGGGCAAACCCAGCAGGAGCGCAGGAGTCATTCTCGGGATGACGTAGAACGCAATAGTCTCAGTATGCTGGGCACCAATACAAAGTCTCACGGATTCGGTGGTGTACCGGACAGGTTCGTATAATTGTTTTCCGTCCACGGAGGCGAACCAGAGGGGTTTTGCAAGTGGAATGACCGGTATCTGATAATGATCCACGGTAGCTTGTCGGATGAAATTAGCCGCTGCTCCCGAATCAATGTGAGCCTCCACCGTGAACTGGGTCTTCTCGGTCGTGACCTGGACCGTCTGTGTAACCGGGACTGAAGGAATTCCGGTACCAAGGGTGGCGGTTCCCACCATCCCTTGGACTTGGGGTCTACCTGGTCTCTCCGGGCAAGAGCGGAGCAGATGAGAACCGCTTCCGCAATAGAAACAGAGGCCCCGGGCGAGTCGCTCTGCGCGGCGTTGCTCGGCTTGGCTCAGGCGGTCTATTTGCATGGGTTCCGGGAACATGTCACAGGAAGGCAGGGGCAAAGGAGCGGTAGACCTCTGCGGGGACAAGGCGTGACGGGGTGGTAGCTTCTCCCGGAATACCTCTTTGGTTCGCTCCTGGAAACGGAGGTCAATCCGGGTGGCTAAAGATATTAAGGCGTCCAAGGTGCGTGGAACGTCACGGCCAGCAAGCTCGTCCTTGACGCGGCCAGAGAGTCCTTCCCAAAAGGCCGCCGTCAAGGCCTCATTGTTCCAGCCCAGCTCAGAGGCGAGCGTGCGGAACTGGATGGCGTATTGGCCGACGGTCAGGGTCCCTTGGCGTAGCCGGAGGAGCGAAGAAGTCACTGTGGTGGTACGTCCGGGTTCATCGAATGTACTCCGGAAAGCGTGCAAGAATTCCCGGATGTTAGTAGTCATGGGATCCTCATTCTCCCACAGGGGGTTAATCCAGGCTAGAGCTTCGCCTTCCAAGTGTGACATCAGGAATGCCACTTTAGCCTGGTCTGAGACAAACAAATGAGGAAGTAACTTGAAATGCAGGGAGCACTGGTTCAAAAATCCCCGGCAGTTCTTGGGGTCCCCAGCATAGCGAGGCGGAGCAGCGAGGCGAAGTTGCGAGGCTGCGGAGACAGCAGGTTCAGATCCGGACACCGTTTGCTGCGTGGACCGAGACGAGGCGGCAGTCTGTAATGTGTACAACCGGTGGTCCACAGACGTCAGGAACTTTAGTATGCGGTGTAAGGTGTCACGCTGTTGCACCAGTTCCTGGCGTAGTTCGGCCAGCTCGGATGTTTGTGCTCCAGCGGGATCCATGGCCTGATCAATCTGTCAGGACCGGGAGGACTGATGGGCCCAGGAGGTGGATCCACTGGACCGAGTACGCCACCAGGTGGCAGAGTACACGGAAGCCGGAGCACTGGCGTGGCCGGGACGGTTGTAACCGGGTCAGCAGGATCACAGAGTTCTATGGGATAGTGCAGGAAACAGGCACAGGTACCCGATAGCAAAAGACAAATAGTCACAGGAGAGAGCACAAGGGGACCTGAGCATCTAGCTCTAAAGACAAGCTAAAGGACACGTTGATCAGGCAACGCCCCTATGGAAAGGCAAGTCTTATATACCCAGCACAGCCTCATGTCATTTCCTGCTGCAGGTGTGCTGGGCCTATAAGACCAGGAGAGTGGGCGCGGCCCGGTCCTATACAGAATCCTGAGGCCAATACTCAAAGTCAGACTCCTGAGACCAGGAGCAGGACTCAGGGGAGCAGGAGCGGGAGCGGCAGCCATGACTGGTGGACACATGGATTGGATCAGTGGGTAAGGAGTGGTGCTGGGACACGGGGAGCGTGACATGTGCGCACTAGGCGTTTTTTTCACGCTGCGTTTTTATGTTATGTTTTTGTCTAAAAAAACGCACCCGCGGCTAAAAAAACGCGGCAAAAACGCATGCGTTTTTGCCGCGATTTGGTGCGTTTTTTGCTGCGTTTTTGCTCACTGCGTTTTTAATCAGTGCACAATGCCATTAAAGATTGTTGATGAGACAGCTGCAGAACTAGTGTATGCAGGAGAGCAGACAGCAGCTGCAGAACTACAAGTCTCAGCATCCTCCATTCACTAGTGTATGGAGGAGAGCAGACAGCAGCTGCAGAACTACAAGTCTCAGCATCCTCCATTCACTAGTGTATGCAGGAGAGCAGACAGCAGCTGCAGAACTACAAGTCTCAGCATCCTCCATTCACTAGTGTATGCAGGAGAGCAGACAGCAGCTGCAGAACTACAAGTCTCAGCATCCTCCATCCAGGACTGTATGCAGTTTTTTGCCCAAAAAAAAAAAAAAATGACGTGGGCTTCGCCATATTTTTGTATGCTAGCCGGGTACAGCAGGCAGGTACGGGCTGCCCCCAACCCCCAGCTGCCTATTTGTACCCGGCTGGGAACCAAAAATATAGAGAAGCCCTTTTTTTTTAATTATTTCATGAAATAATTAAAAAAAAAATGACGTGGGCTTCGCCTAATTTTTGAGTCCAGCCGGGTACAACTAGGCAGCTGGGGATTGGAATCCACAGTGCAGGGTGCCCATGCTTTCTGGGCACCCCCACTGCGAATTGCAGTCCGCAGCCACCCCAGAAAATGGCGCTTTCATAGAAGCGCCATCTTCTGGCGCTGTATCCAACTCTTCTAGCTGCCCCGGTGACGGGTGGCTAGCTAGGTAATAATGGAGTTAGGGCTAGCTGTATATTATCAGCTAGCCCTAAGCCCGAAATTCATGGTGTCACGCCAATATTAGACATGGCCACCATGAATTTCTAGTAATGATAAAAAAAAACACAACACAGAGAAAAATATTTTTATTAGAAATAAAACACAACACAATTAGTGACTCCATCTTTATTGAAATAAACCCCCCTCCGCAGTAATCCTGGGTCAGGGTCCCGCGCCGTCCAATCCGGATCCAATATCATCTGATCGGTTTGCTGGAAGGCAAAGCGATCAGATGATGTGTCAGGATCAAGTGCCTGAATCACATCACACATCAGCTGATTGTATAAAAGCCGGTTATACAATCAGCTGATGCATCAGTAGAAAAAAAAAAAAAAAATAATACTCACTTATGTGCTGTGCTGATTACCGGCAGCTCCTGGAGCGATCGATTGGACAGGAGTCTGATCCCGTCCGATCGCTGCAAGAGCTGCCGGTAATCAGCTGATGAAGTCCCCTGACGGCAGGATCAGCTGATAGCCGGCCGGGCGCGAAAAAGCCGGCGACACCGCGATCAGCTGATGCGTCAGGTGACTGCATCAGGTGATCCACCGCCAGGTCCTGCAAGCAAGGTCCTGCCCCGGGGAGACTGCACACAGCCAGAGCGGCGGGACCGGGAGGAGCTGGGAGCGGGCATGGCACCGGGACCCTGCGGACAGGTGAGTATATGACATTTTTTTTTTCTACTGTTCACTTTGTTTTTCGCCGCTGCCTCCACCTCCCGCCCAGACATGGCGCCGCACGGAGCTGACATGCACAGGACGGGAGGTGGAGGCAGCGGTGACGGTACCGGGAGGATTCACACTTCTGTGTTTACCAACAGAAGGAATCCTTCCTGTACACGTCACTGTAGTGCCCACCCCTTGCGTTTATAGCTGCGTTTTTAGTCATAGAAACGCGGCTATATGCATTTTTCATTGCGTTTTTAACATCTCATTGAATTCAATGAGTGAAAAACGCAGTGGAAAACGCAGAAATAATTGACATGCTGCGTTTTTGTGGTCACCACAAAAACGCAGCTAAAAAAAAACGCTGTGTGAGGACAGCACTTCTGAAAACCCATTGACATTGCTGGGGAAGCAATGTCACTGCGTTTTCAGCACAAAAACGCGGTAAAAAACGCCGCTAAAAACGCGGCAAAAACGCCTAGTGCGCACAAGGCCTTAAGCAAGTTGAAGTTGAAATGTTCTTTCAAAAGGCATAAAGTTAAAGACAATCCATTTCCTTTGCATTTTAGGCAATATATATATATATATATATATATATATATATATATATATATATATATATATATATATATATATATATATATAAAAATAGAAAAAAACAGAATGAAACGGGTTCCCTTGCTGATTTCCCACGCTAGTACTAACCGGACTTCAAACCTGGATGGTGTGTAAATATGAGAAAAAATTATGCATGAATTTAAAAACCTACAAGATCAGGTAGTGAACAAAAGGGAGGCTAATGAAGCAGCCAGGAGCTGGGGTGCAAATCTAGCAATGTAGGTTTTTAAAACCCAGAGAAGATGCAGTGTAGTGTAGGACCCAGCAAAGGAGGTTGCCGTGAAGGGGCGCTGGGCTGGTATTACAATGGCCATTATAATATTCTAAATACCTCCATTTATGCATAAGGTAGAATTTATTTTGTTTTTTCACAGTGTGCGGCTGGAATTTTTTCTCATATTTATACACCATCCAGATACGCCCCTCTTCACATTCTAAAGGTGCTGCCAGTACGGTTTGAAGTCAGGTTAGTACCAGCATGGGAAACCAGCAAGGGAACCCCTGTTTCATTCTGTTTTTTTCTATTGTAAAATGCATATAACAGGGAGTGGTGCTCTGTTTGCTGGATTTGTACCCAAGCTCCTGGCTGCTTCATTAGCCTCCTTTTTGTTCACCATCAGCTGATCTTGTAGGTTTTTAAAACCCAGAGAAGATGCAGTGTAGTGTAGGACCCAGCAAAGGAGGTAGCCGTGAAGGGGCTCTTGGCTGGTATTACAATGGCCATTATAATATTTTAAATACCTCCATTTATGCATAAGGTAGAATTTATTTTGGTTTTTCACAGTGTGGGGCTGGAATTTTTTTCTTATATACAGTGCCTTGCGAAAGTATTCGGCTCCCTTGAATTTTTAAACCTTTCTCCACATTTCAAGCTTCAAACATAAAGACAAAAATTTTAATGTTATGGTGAAGAATAAACAACAAGTGGGACACAATTGTGAAGTTGAGCAAAATGTATTGCTTATTTTAAACTTTAAAAAAAATAACAGAAATGTGGATCGTGCAATTGCAATATTATTCGTCCCCTTTAAGTTAATACTTTGTAGAGCCACCTTTTACTGGAATTACAGCTGCAAGTCGCTTGGGGTATGTCTATCAGTATTCCACATCCAGAGACTGAAATTCTTGCCCATTCTTCCTTTGCAAACAGCTGGAGCTGAGTGAGGTTAGATGGAGAGCGTTTGTGAACAGACGTTTTCAGCTCTTTCCACAGATTCTCGATTAGATTCAGGTCTGGACTTTAACTTGGCCATTCTAACACCTGGATACATTTATTTGTGAACCATTCCATTGTAGATTTTGCTTTATGTTTGGGATCATTGTCTTGGAAGACAAATCTCCGTCCCAGTCTCAGGCCTTTTGCAGATTCCAACAGGTTTTCTTCAAGAATGGTCAAGTATTTGGCTCCATCCATCTTTCCATCAATTTTAACCATCTTAACTGTCCCTGCTGAAGAAAAGCAGGCCCAAACCATGATGCTGCCACCACCATGTTTGACAGTGAGGATGGTGTGTTCAGGGTGATGAGCTGTATTGATTTTATGCCAAACATATTGTGATGCCCTGGACTAGCCAGGTAGTTACAGGTAGACCCCCTGCACAAACACCAGCCCCTAAAAAGGTATCATCAGCCAACTTAAAAACCCTGAGTCACCCCTCTCAGGTCTTGACATTCACACCTGGGGCGGAGCCAGGTGGTTAACCACGCCCTCCGAGGAGTTCGGATAGCCTGAGGTGGGAAAAACAGGCAGAGAGTTCTGTTAGGGAAGTGGAGTAGAGAGGAGTAACATCTGTCAGGGATCTGGGTAAGAGCCCGGATACCCTGTGGCCAGGAGGCAGACGTGGTGGCCACCTGCAGGAGCCGGGAAGAAAGCCGGTGGAACCATCAGGGACCGGGAAAGGGTAGTAGCCTGCCGGTACCGAACCGGGGAACCAAACGGAAACCGGACCACCAGGAGGGGCACTCAGACCCAGTACGAGGCCCAGAAGCCACTGGACCAAGTCAAATTCACTGATTGGGGTCTGGACCTTAGGTTCTTTCCCACCCAAGTCCCGACTGAAGGCAACAGCCCAACGAGGGGGATAGAAATCCACCGCCCAGGCATAGAGATCCCACGGGCCAGTGTCTGTGGGCAAACGGGCTTCCGACATCCACTAGCCGGGGAGCGAACTCACGTCGCTGAAGCTAAGGAAGTCAGCATTCTACTTCAGAGGTGCAGGAGAAAGGCGGGGACCACCAACCTGAGTAAGGGGCAAAGCGCAGCCGGCTGCGGGCACTGACCACCATTCTTTTGGTTTACCAGAGACTCCAGTGTATTTATAATAGTGAGTACAAGAGTGCCCTCGGGCAGCGCATCGCACCGCACCATCCTGCCGGCACCTCACAACCACCAGGCCCCGGGACCATCACACCCTGCCCACGAAGGGGTCAACACCAGGCTGCACAACACCGTCCCCGGGAGCCTAGTTAACGGCAGTGGTGGTGTCCACACTCTCCACAACCCGTGGGTGGCGTCACAAACTTAACCCCCAAACAACCGCGGCCCCGGCCGTGAATCTCCCCACCGAACACTACCCCTCACGTAGCGCCAGCATCCCTTCAGAGCAACGTGACCCCCGGGTCCAGGAGGAGCTCGAGCCACCCACCGACGAGCACGGATCCGAGCGGCTCAGCAGCCGGCCGAGCCCCGGGGCGGTACAACATCATTAGGCATTGTGCCCAAATAGTTCGATATTGGTTTCATTTGACTAGAGCACCTTCTTTCACATGTTTGGTGTGTCTCACAGGTGGCTTGTGGCAAACTTTAAACAACACTTTTTATGGATATATTTGAGAAATGGCTTTCTCCTTGTCACTTTTCCATAAAGGCCTAATTTGTGCAGTGTACGACTGATTGTTGTTCTATGGACAGACTCTCCCACCTCAGCTATAGATCTCTGCAGTTCATCCAGAGTGATTATGGGCCTCTTGGCTGCATCTCTGATCAGTCTTCTCCTTGTTTGAGATGAAAGTTTGGATGGAAGGCCGGGTCTTGGTAGATTTGCAGTGGAATGATACTCCTTCCATTTCAATATGATCGCTTGCACAGTGCTCCTTGGGATGTTTAAAGTTTTGGAAATCTTTTTGTAACCAAATCCGGCTTTAAACTTCTCCACAACAGTATCACCGACCTGCCTGCTGTGTTCCTTGGTCTTCATGATGCTATTGTGTCCCGGCGCCGCTCCATACCCACTGATCCGGTCCACGTGTCCCGGCACCGCTACTTACCCACTGATCCAGTCCCGGTGTCCCGGCAACGCTCCATACTCACTGATCCGGTCCACGTGCTCACTGACCACGGCCGCTGCTCCCGCTCCTGCTCCCCTGCATCCCCCATGCTTCCTGCTCAGCGGTCCCCACGGCTTGCTGTGACTCGGGACTCTTCCTCCAGCTCCTCTGCTTCATGTCCCTGGCCTGCTGTGTTTGCCTCTGGCTCCCGGGCTTCGCGCATGCGCATTAGGGCGTGGGCACGCTCATTCACCTTTTCTTAAAGGGCCAGCATCCTTGGAACAGGATATGGCTGATTGCAGGTGCAGGGTATAAAAGACTTCCTGTTACATACGGGCGGTGCTTGTTCAACATGTTCTCACAGCTTAGTATCTTGTGATAGTGTTCAAGCCCTCTGTGTTCTGTTCCTAGATTAATCCTGTCTCTGTCCTCAGAACCTGACACCCGGTGTGTGCCACAGCTGGTCCGGCTCCCTGGAGATTCACGGTGTCCGTTAGCAGTGGACCTCTCCTTCTTCCCTCTGCTTCACTCCGTCACCGGCTCCGGATTACATCTGAAGTCTCCAGCCTGCACTCGTCACTGGTTCTGGACTCCGCCTGCTGTCTTCACCCGGCTTTGGTCATCCGTTCTGATTCCCTCCGATCCGAAGTCATCACGGGACTGGCCTCAGTATCTCCTCCGGACTTTCCAAGGACGCTCCCGGTATCCCGCCTGTGTTCCGGCTACTATGCATCTAGGCCCTCTGGGGTGGTCGCCAGACAGTCCCTGTATAGGGGTTCGCTCCTGGTGGCCTCCCTGGGGGAGTCCGGCGCATGGTCACTTGGGTTCACTCCTGAACTGACTGTAACAGTTTGAACAAGCCATGGACCCCGCCAAGATACAGGCTTCCCATCTGGCTGGACTGCAACAGGAACTGGTGCGACAGCGTGAAACCCAAACCCGCATGCTAACTTTCATGTCGTCTGTGGACAATCGTTTGAGCACTCTACAGGCCACGGCCACATCCCTGTCGGCGCAACAAACCGCGACAGCGTCCGCACCTGTGTCCCTCTCTGCGTCGCAACTCCGCCTCGCTATGCTGGGGATCCCAAGACCTGCAGAGGCTTCCTGAACCAATGCTCCCTGCATTTCAAGTTACTTCCACATTTGTTTGTCTCGAACAAAGCAAAGGTGGCCTTCCTGATGCCTCATCTAGAGGGGGAGGCGTTGGCTTGGATGAAAACCCTGTGGGAGAAAGAAGATCCGGTTACCTACAACATTCGGGAGTTTTTGGAGACCTTTCGCAGAACCTTTGACGAGCCCGGACGCACCACATCAGCGGCTTCTTCACTCCTTCGGTCACGCAAAGGCTCCCTAACGGTTGGCCAGTACGCCATCCATTTTCGCACGCTTGCCTCTGAACTAGGCTGGAATAACGAAGCATTGTCCGCTGCCTTCTGGGAGGGCCTTTCCGGTTGCATCAAGGACGAGTTGGCAGATTGTGATGTACCAACTACCCTGGATGACCTAATCACTCTGGCCTCCCGGATTGACCTCCGCTTTCAAGAACGAACCCAGGAAGCAATCCGTGAGAGGAAACCGGTACGCCATGTTCCTACTCCGAAGACTTCCATTCTCCCACCGTTGCTGTCGTCCGGTATTTCTACCTCCGAGCCCATGCAAGTGGATCATCTGGGTCAAGCTGCACTACACTGGGCAGAGCGGCTCGCTACGGGTCTATGCCTCTATTGTGGAGACAACACACACCTGATCCGTTCCTGTCCTCAGAGGCCGGGAAAGGCCAAGGCCTAGGGTTGGTAGGAGAGTCCACCCTAGGCGCCAAGGGCCTCTCACCCCCTGGTCACGCTGACCATCCAAGTGACAGCGGAGGAGTTCCAGTTCACTGCGGAGGCATCTCTGGATTCCGGCTCAGCGGGCAACTTTATACAACAGGCCACGGTGGACAGATATCACATTCCGGTCACGCCGCTCTCAGATCCCCTGGTAATCGCTTCCATGGATGGGAGACCCCTCTCCGAGGCCGTGTTCTTCATCACAACTCCCGTGGAACTCCGTATAGGCGCATTGTACACTGAACAGATTACCTTCTACGTGCTCCTGCAGCTGGCTCACCCGATTCTGTTGGGACTACCCAGGCTGCGAGCACACAAACCCGTCGTCAGTTGGCATTCCGGGGAGATCACTAGATGGGGCCAGGTCTGGCACGAGACATGTCTGTAGCCAGTTCGTCCACTCCAGCTGCCTCCGACACCGGATTCCCTACCAAGACTTCCGCCTGCCTATTGGTCCTTTCCGGACGTCTTTGACAAAAAGGAAGCCGAGGTCTTGCCACCGCAGAGACCCTATGACTGTGCCATAGACCTGCAGCTAGGGTCTACTCCGCCCCGAGGGCATGTGTATCCCTTGTCACCAGCAGAGACACAGGCCATGTCAGAGTACATTGCTGGGAACCTGGCGAGGAGGTTTATCCGAAGATCTGCATCCCCTGCAGGAGCCGGATTTTTCTTCATGAAAAAGAAGGATGGTTCCCTCCGGCCATGAATCGACTACAGGGGTCTAAACCAGATAACTGTGAAGAACAAATACCCTCTTCCTCTCATCCCGGATCTCTTCGATCAGCTTAGAGCGGCCCCGCATTTTTACCAAACTGGATCTCCATGGAGCGTACAACCTGTCCGTATTCGCCCGGGCGATGAATGGAAGACTGCCTTTAACACCCGGGACGGGTTTTACGAATACCGTGTGATGCCGTTCGGCCTGTGCAACACCCTGGCTGTCTTTCAGGAGTTTGTGAATGACATTTTCCGGGACCCTGTTGTACGTCTGTCTGATCGTCTATCTGGACGACATCCTCTTTTTTGCCTCGGACATAACGACCCACAGGAGGCATATGCATCTCGTCCTGCAGAGGCTTCGAGAGAACCGTCTGTACGCCAAGTATGAGAAGTGCGTGTTTGAACAGACGTCCCTTCCTTTTCTCGGTTATATTATTTCCGATACGGATCTTGAGATGGATCCGGAGAAAGTGTCCTCCATCCTCAAATGACCTCTTCCCTCTGGACTAAAAGCCATTCAACGCTTCCTCGGATTCGAGAACTATTATCGCCAATTCATCCCCCACTTCTCAGCCCGGACGTCCCTTCTCTCCGCCATGACTAGGAAAGGGGCGAATCCCCAGGAGTGGTCTCCTGAAGCCGAGGACGCCTTCCATTCCTTGAAACAGGCATTTGCCTCTGCTCCGGTTCTCCATAGACTTGAGCTGAATAGGCAATTCACGTTGGAAGTGGATGCCTTCAGGCGCCGGTGCCATACTTATACAGAAATCGTCTTCCAGAAGAATGGTTACCTGAGGCTTCTTCTCCAAGGCCTTCTCTATCCCGGAACGCAACTATACCATCGGCGATCGGGAGCTCCTGGCTATCAAGCTGGACTTGGAGGAGTGGCGATACCTACTGGAGGGAGCGGTATATCCGGTCATAATCTACGCCGACCATAAAAATCTGGCGTACCTGCAGTCGGCCCGAAGATTGAATCCGCGAGAAGCCCGGTGGTCCCTGTTTTTTGCCCGGGTTGACTTTCAACTCCATTTCTGGCCCGCTGACAAGAATATGCGGGCGGATGCCCTGTCCCGGTTCTTTGTACCTGCAGAGCAGGAGGACGAGAAGGACCAGTCCATCATCTGTCCTAGTAAGGTCACCTTGTCACAACTTCCCCCGGGGAAGATCTTTGTTGCAGAGAATGACAGACGGAAAGTTCTTCTTTGGGGCCATTCCTCAAAGGTGGCTGGACATGCGGGCCAGAAGAAGACTTGGTGCCTGATCGCCCATCACTACTGGTGGCCGTCTCTCCACAAGGACGTCATCTCTTTTGTGTCGGCATGTCAATCCTGTGCCCGCAACAAGACCCCACTGCAGCTGCCCTCTAGTCGTCTCTTGCCTCTGCCCATTCCTTCCGTCCCGTGGCAGCATATCGCCATGGATTTTATCACGGACTTACCCTTGTCTTCCGGATATACAGTCATCTGGGTCGTGGTGGACTGTTTCTCCAAAACGGCTCCCTTCGTCCCCTTGCTTGGACTGCCCTCTGCTCCGGAACTCGCAAACAACTTTATTCAGCACATCTTCCGACTTCACGGCTTTCCTCTGCACATAGTATCCGACAGAGGAACCCAGTTCACCTCGCGCTTCAGATGGGGGCTCTGCAAACTACTAGGAGTGTCTCTGGACTTCTCGTTCGCATACCATCCTCAGTTCAACAGCCAAGTCGAATGAGTCAACCAAGTTCTGACATCCTTTCTTTGGCACTTTTTCAATTCCCACCATGACGACTGGTCTAAGCTGCTCCCATGGGCTGAGTTCTCCTACAATCATCATGTCAGTGAATCCTCCTCCAGTTCTTCCTTCCGTGTTGTCTATGGTCTTCAGCCTGCCATCCCGCCGCCGGTACCCTCTAGTTCTGGTGTTCCTGCTGCTGATGCACTCTCCAACGACTTCTCCGAGATATGGAATGCCGTCAAAACATCCTTGGAACGTACCTCTCTTCGGATGAAAAAACATGCCCACAAACTATGCCTTAATCATCCTCACTTCTCCCCGGGAAATATGGTGTGGCTGTCCTCCAAATATGTCCGGCTGAAGATCCCTTCATACAAGTTGGGTCCCCGGTACATCGGTGCCATCAAGGTTCTCCAGCAGATCAACAAAGTCTTGTACAAACTGCAGCTTCCAGCCACGATGCGCATCCCGAACTCCTTCCATGTATCCCTGCTCAAACCGGTTGTCCCCTTGCCCTACTTCCCTGATACCGGTAGTTCTCCTCCTCATGCTTCTGATGATGATGTGTACGAGGTAAGAGACATCTTGGCCATGAAGAGGGTGAGAGGTAGGTCGTACTTTCTCATTGATTGGGAGGGTTACAGTCCTGAGGAACGATCCTGGGAACCTCGGAAGAACATTGCTGCTCCTTTTCTTCGCAGCTTCCTGGCCCGGTTGCGGGGAGGGGGGCGTCAGAGGGGGGTACTGTCACACCCCCGGTGTCCCGGCACCGCTCCGTACTCACTGATCTGGTCCACGTGCTCACCGACCACGGCCGCTGCTCCCGCTCCTGCTCCCCTGCGTCCCCCATGATTCCTGCTCAGCGGTCCCCATGGCTTGCTGCGACTCGGGACTCTGCCTCCAGCTCCTCTGCGTCCTGTCCCTGGCCTCCTGTGTTTGCCTCTTGCTCCCGGGCTTCGTGCATGCGCATTAGGGCTTGGGAACGCTCATTCACCTTTTCTTAAAGTGCCAGCATCCTTGGAACAGGATATGGCTGATTGCAGGTGCAGGGTATAAAAGACTTCCTGTTACATACGGGCGGTGCTTGTTCAACATGTTCTCACGGCTTAGTATCTTGTGATAGTGGTCAAGCCATCTGTGTTGTGTTCCTAGATTAATCCTGTCTCTGTCCTCAGAACCTGACACCCATTGTGTGCCACAGCTGGTCCTGCTCCCTAGAGATTCCCGGTGTCCGTTAGCAGTGGACCTCTCCATCATCCCTCTGTTTCACTCCGCCACCGGCTCCGGATTACATTTGAAGTCTCCATGCTGCACTCACTGGTCACTGGTTCCGGACTCTGCCTGCTGTCTTCACCCGGCTCCGGTCATCCGTTCCGATTCCCTCTGGTACAAAGTCATCACAGGACTGGTCTCAGTATCCCCTCCGGACTTTCCAAGGTCGCTCCCGGTATCCCGCCTATGTTCCAGCTACTGTGCTTCTAGGCCCTCTGGGGTGGTCGCCAGACAGTCCCTGTATAGGGGTTCGCTACTGGTGGCCTCCCTGGAGGAGTCTGGTGCATGGTCCCGTGGGTTCACTCCTGGACTGACCGTAACAGCTATCTGTGCTTTAAACAAAACACTGAGACTATCACAGAGCAGATGCCTTTATATGGAGACTTGATTACACACAGGTGGCTTATATTTATCATCATCATCAGTCATTTAGGACAACATTGGATCATTCAGAGATCCTCAATGAACTTCTGGAGTGAGTTTGATGCACTGAAAGTAAAAGGGACAAATAATATTGCATGCCCCACTTTTCAGTTATTTATTTTTTAAAAAAGTGTAAAATAAGCAATAAATTTTGTTCAACTTCACAATTGTGTCCCACTTGTTGTTGATTCTTCACCATAACATTAACATTTTTTATCTTTATGTTTGAAAAAGGTTGAAAAATTCAAGGGAGCTGAATACTTTCGCAAAGCACTTTCGCAAATCTTGCCAAATCAGAGAAGGTGATTTTCTGGATTTGTTTTCTCATTTTTTCTCTCATAGTTCTTGTCTACCTACAATGTCAATTACAGGTTTTTCTCATCTTTTTAAGACCCGCAACACACATCCGTTTTTTTTGTACGTGTGCGGTACGTATTTGCACGTACCGGAGACACGGAGACCCATGTTATTCAATGGTAGATGGCACACACACGTAAAATCACATGGAACGTGTGTCCGTGTGGTAAGTACGTGTGTGCGCTTTTCTACATGGACGACATGTCCGTTTTTGGCCGGCAGGACGCAGGCACGGACCCGCTTTAGTCACGGAGTATGTCCGTGTTCAGCACATATCGTCCGTGTCCGTTTTTCATCACAAAATCTGCAACACTTATTTCCAATTTATCAGGTCAATTGAAAGCAAACAACAACACCAGGATCTCATGATGAATGATTAAAATCGTTAAGTGGCTAAGAATGCGGGCCTTTAAAAACGGACAGCACACGTACGTATTTTATGTCAATACGGACATTCCACACGCACACACGGCTCGCATACGCCATCACACGGATGCCATACGTACCGGAGAGACGCCCCTAAAAAACGGAACACGGACCCGAAAAACGGACCGTAAGACAAGTACTTTTTTTTGCGGAAGTGTGTTTTAGGCCTTATCTAGTATAATATATACTGATCAAAGAAAAAATGAAAACAAGATGTAGCAAAAAGGCAGAGCACCCCTGACCACACTGTACCCACACCTCCCTGATGAAGACTACACGCCGAAACACATGTAGGGTCCTGGTGTTAGCATGGCAATAGTGGGACATGCCTGCAGGTAGACACTTGTTATTTTAGATACTTACCATCTTTGCACTCTTTTGTGCTCTGCCTGTTTTCTGCATTTTGTTTTCAATTTTTCTTTGATCAGTATATATTATACTAGATAATACATTGTGATCTGCACCTATTTAATTAGGACAACTTTTTTAGTATATTATAGTACACTTTATTGACATTATTCTTATGGTTATATCTTATTTCTCTGTATTTTACTTAGTTTATGGGAACATACCTTTTTAGAACCATATATCTATTGTATCTTTGGCAAACACTCCTGATTCAGGATAATCACCATCTAGTTGCTGGGTTTTCTATGTTCATTATATACTTTGTTAGACTACACATTGTGATCTACCTATATACATTGTGTGCTATAATCTATTTTCTTATTTCATGTATTCCTTTTTTATATCTAATTGATATAGCATATATTGGTTATACTTTATTACCTTGCAGATTATTGAGGTTGTTTATACCCTATTTTTGGGACCATTCCTCTATAGCGATATATATAATTTATACATATATGCTTTTTGGGAAGTTCTATGGTAAGATATTTAAATATTGACCCCTCTTTTTTGTCCCCCTGCTGTGCCGTCCTTGTGGTGCTTGTTTGCACTGCCTTCATTACTTTTACCTTGTCTTTTTATATTCTATGAATTAATAAACTTTATACATTTTAGGTTTTGTACTGGCTATTTTTTTCTATGGGGTATATATGTTTGTTGTTTAATAGCCTTTTTCCATATAACTATATGTGGATGATAATGGTGCATTGCCATCATTAGACACTTTGTGTCATATTCACTTATGTGACACAATTTTGGTATTAACAAAAAAATCAAGCAGAAACATTGCTAGTAAGTAGGGATGATCGGATACCTCAAATATTCGGCTTCGCGAATATTTTCCGAATAGGTCGCCGATATGCGAATATTCGAAGCGCAATGTAAGTCTATGGGAAGCCCGAATAGTTCCGAATAGTTGTTATTCGGGTTTCTCATAGACTTACATTGCGCATCAAATATTCGCGAATAATCAAATAGCGGCGACCTATTCGGAGAATATTTGCGAAGCCGATTATTTGAGGTATTCAATCATCCCTAATAGTAAGCTTTATTTGTCCACTTTCTATAAATAAATAAATAAATAGTTTGGCTATAAACTATTGATAAATAATATTGTCTTATTTGTCATGAAAAAAAATTATTTAAATACAACTTAAAAAATATATATATATTCTGGTCATAATAAGGCTCAGAATGCTTTAGGGGAAAGGGGTTTCTCATTTGACAAGAACACATGCCTTGTTTCTGTATCACACACACCCCACTACTTTATATTCAAATAACATCCAAGTCCTGTGGCTAATGTCACCCAATTTAAATAAACAGTCCCAGCATGTTCAGCAATTGGATCCATTGCACAGCTGCTTTCGTGTTATTCATGGCTAGCATGGTAAAACTGTAAAAAGGTGAGTTTAACTAGGATTATTTACAGGGAAAAGCAACTTTATTTTCTCCTGGAAATCCCTCGAGCTGATACCCTCATGGAGCGTACAGATTTTATTATTTTCAAATGACTTTTATCACAGGAGGAACACTTTAAATATAGGGATTCCAAAGTTTGCAATTAGGGGAAATGAGGCAGCTGAGAGAACAGGCTTTCTATTAACCTCACTGAACGCCAACAGGAGGTGTGAGCTTATTAAGGGACAAGTACAGACCACTGCAGGGTATAATGTGTACTATTAACTGTTGGCAAAACACTTGCCTTCCTGAAAGGCATGATAATAGTAATTGCAGCTACTAAGTAGGGAGCACACCCGTCTACAGCTGGAAATGGGAAATATAGATAAACATTAATCTGGGGCTTGTATAAAGTCAAGGTAAAAACATAAAATAAATCTCACCTTGTCATGATCCAAAGTGCCCTTCTATGGGGAATGCCCCTTTAGTTTAACAGCCATGTTGACTCTTTAAAACAAATAAAAAATTGCAGAAAAGTAGTGCAGCACTAATGTGACTGTGGCAAAAAAAAAAAGCAGTTGAAGGTTGTGAAGCTAGTCCTCTTCCTGATTGTCCAATATTGGCATCTCAATAACCATAACTTTTTTTCACTTTCACTTTTATGGCTATGTTGCGGAGGGGGCCCGCCGCCGCTGCAGGGGCTGCTCGTATCCGGGTTCGTTACTGCGGCTCGAGTGGTGCCCGGAACCCGGGCTCACACGGCCGTCCGTCCTCACAACCATAGGAAGGGAGTATTTACAGGAGATTGATTTGTCGGTGACGCCACCTGTGGGTTGCGGTGAGGTATTGGTAGCACTGCCGCTGCCTGGTGATATGGCGCCCGGGGCTAATGGAGCGGGGCAGCAAGGTGGGATCCCCTCCACGGGTAGGGGAGGTGTAGTCCCGGGGCCCAGGTACACGGGAGTAATGGCTGCTGGAGGTGGCGTGCCGGGTTGGACCGGGAATCAATGGTGTACTCACAGTTAAAAGAATCACACACAAGTCCAGTGGTAAACCAAGTTGCCAGTTACCGGCCGCCTTTGGCGGGTGTATTCGGGTCCCACACCCAGGTGTAGGAAACGGGTCCCTTCCTCCTGCACTCAGTGTCTGTGTCTTCTCTGGGACAACTCCGCTTGGAACGGGGAAGTCCACTCCCGGTACTGTGTATGTTTGGGAGCTGTGGCCCGCGAAATCTGACCCTTGGGATTTCTGTGGGTTCTGACGGACACCCTATCCCCCTTGTTGGGCTTCCGTTTCACTCTCTGGGCTTATGTGGAAAAAGGCCTGAAACCTTGTCCCTGGCTGGTCAATTAACAAGGGGGCTTGCAACCGTCCTCGTCCTAGGGTCCAGGTACCCCAACTGTGCACGGCCTCTGGACCGGATTCCTGCTGTCGGCACTGGCAGGCTACAACCCTGCCCCGATCCACTTAAGGTCTGCCGTGACCGGATCTCCGTCGCCTATGGTCCTGCTTGCCATCTGCCACCTAGTCCGGTAGTCCAGTGGCCCCAACCCCTGACTCACTTCCACTGTCTGACTTCAACTACCACTTCACTGTCAGTACTCGACTTGACTGTTTCTGTCGTGTTCCCGCCCCTGACACCTCAGGACCCCTAGGTGGGCGCTACCATCCACCTGGTCCCGCCCACTGGTGTGTCCTTATTGTCATGAGGGGGTGGCTAGGCTTTAATGGCTGTGTGTTGTACCTGGGTGTGGGTTTTTGTGTTGGAATCAAGGATGGTGGACTACTTCTGTGGCTACCTGGTTTTGCCAGGGCGTCACAGCTATATGAGGCTTGTTTTATACAGAACAAATGGCATTATCTTTTTTGCCACTTGATGGGAATACAAACACAGACCATTGTTCATCAATATTTGTAAGGCCATGTGCACACGTTGAAAATGTGGTGAGTATTTTACCTCAGTATTTGTTGTAAGCCGAAACCAGGAGAGGAATGATAAGAGGAAAAGCATAACAGAATATAAATATGTAAAGAGGGTGCACTGCTATAATACTAAAAATGGGTGCAGCATCAAGTACAGAAAAGCATGTGTAAGAATACAGAAAATAGACAGTAAAAAAAGAGATGGGCACACCCAGAAAATGAACCATGTACTGGATATCCTAAAAGTTAAACTTTATTGTACACCATAGGAAATAACAACATTTAAAAACATTATAAAAATATATATTGGCACTCCCTATAACGACAATAGGTAGAGATAGACAAAGAACCGAATAAATTAAGTAGAAAACCCTCAGTCCCAGTCAGTGTCGGACTGGGTACCGGAGGAATTGCAGTGATTGCAGTCCTGGCCGCGGTTACCTGCACTCTCACCTGAGCTCTGGAGTGCAGCCTGGATTGTCCGCAGTTGAATTCAGGTAACAGCAGCCAGGACTGGTATTACTGGAAACCGCCAGTAATACCAGTCCTGGCCGTGGTTACCTGCATTGAACTCCGGAGCTGTCACCTGAGCTGAGCGGAGTTCAGCTCGGCCTGTCCGCAGCCATCATGAACTGAACTGTGATAGCTGGGAATCAGTCGTCGCTCACAGTTCTGTCCTGGAAACCCGCGGCTTAGTCTAGGCTCCACTCTGGAGCTCAGGTGAGAGTTCCAGAGTACAGTGCAGATAACCGCGGGCAGGACTGGTATTACTGCAGTTCCTCTGATAGCCAGTCCAACGCTGGTCACAGTGGTTAGCAATAGAGATGAGCAAACTTGTTCGGTTTGCGTTCGTAAATCTTAAATTCGGTATGCACATTTCCCTATCTGGTTCTAGGTCGTGTACACGGAAATTTTTGGGAAAACCCAGTGATATTCTGCTATGTTAGTTTTATAAAATGCTATTCTAATAACATGTTATGCTTTTGGATAGGATTGTGGTGTAGTATGATGAACGGAGGGATGTGTTTAATGACAAGAGGGGGTAGGGAGAGACCAGAAGAGCGGTGTGGTTTTTTTTTACTTAACTTTATTTGTGAATGTTCCTGCAGCCAATCACAGTGCAGAAAACATCCACAAGGTTCAGACACAAGAGTTTGAGTTTTTGACTGTCTAAGGCAATGTGCGCACAGTGTGTAGTGTCCATGCTGAAAAATCTACAGCAATTTGGCAGTGCATGTGTGCTTCAAATCGCTAAACAAACACTGTGTAATGGATGCAGTGTGTCTGCAGAATAAATGCTGATTTCATGCGCTCTGGATGCTGCCTCTCCCATAGACAGAGTGGGAGCAGCACCAAATAAGTGACATGTTGCTTTTTTGAGCTCAGCGATTTGGATCAAAATTTCAGCATACAAATCACTGAGCTCTCAAACGCAACGTGTGCACAGATTATGCACAATCTTCATAGATTGTGCTGGGGACGAAGGACGCATGTGTTTACGATGCACTGCTATATGCAGCGTAAACGCGTGAAATTATGCAACTTGCGCACATAACCTAAGTCTCATGTCCCTCTGCATATTAAATGCAGATAGAGGCAAGAAAAGAACTGATCCTGCACTACCACGGTTTACCTTCGCGATTCCAGTGGTGATAGAAAAGCAGCTCCAATCCACTGTAGAACAACAAGTATAAAAAGGTGCTTGCTCCAAAGAAAGCCAATGCCCAAGGAAATCCACAATAAGAAAAGAAAGGGCAGCTCCACTCTAAGATCTGTAAAAAAAAGTTGGATTTATTTAAAAAAGGTGTGCATAAAACTAACAGTGGCAAAGCCAGGTGCGGGCTCCACAGGACTGCGGCCGTTTCGCGCTTCTACGGGTCCATGGAAAATAGACGGGACCCTCCCCCTAAAAGTAAAGACCCGGTCTACGTACTTAAAATGCAATGGACAAATGACAAGGTAACAAATTGGAGACAAACATTTTTAAAGAAAAACAGACAGATCATTTTTGTCGTTCAGACCAAGGCGGGAATTTGCACGCTGCGACATCAGTAACAATGTGTTACCGATGCTGCAGCGATAGTCCCGCCCCCGTCGCACGTGCAATATCTAGTGAAAGCTGCCGTAGTGATTATTATCGCTACGGCAGCTTCACACGCACATACCTGCCGTGCGACGTCCCTCTGGCCGGCGACCCGCCTCCTTCCTAAGGGGGCGGGTCGTGCGGCGTCACAGCGACGTCACACGGCAGGCGGCCAATTGAAGTGGAGGGGTGGAGATGAGCAGGATGTAAACATCCCGCCCACCTCCGTCCTTCTCATTGCAGCCGGCAGCAGGTAAGGTGATGTTCCTCGCTCCTGCGGCTTCACACACAGCGATGTGTGCTGCCGCAGGAGCGAGGAACAACATCGCACCTGTCGCTCCACCGGCATTATGGAAATGTCGGAGGCTGCAGCGATGATACGATAACGACGCTTTTGCGCTCGTTCATCGTATCAAAAAGGTTTTACACGTTGCGATATCGACTGCGACGCCGGATGTGCGTCACTTTCGATTTGACCCCATCGACATCGCACGTGTAATGTCGCAACGTGCAAAGCTGCCCCAAGGCTCCTCTGTGCCGTATATTTACTGATAATATTTGCTTCTATTTGAAGGAGTAACTTATGTAAATCGCCCCCTTGTGGGGGGTGATTAACTCTCACTAAACCAGCAACTCTGTAAAGAGTTTGGATAGCTGTCATTTTTCTTTCGTATATGTTCAATAAGCTATGGGGAACCCTGCCAGAACTGATAGAGTTAAAATGTTCCTTGAAACGCATCTACATAGGTCTAATAGTCTTCCCGTTGTAATACCGGCCACAAAGACAAAAAACAACAATAACCACGAACCTGGTTTTTCAGGAAATACATTTTTTATCCATATGGACAAAGGCACCGATCTTTATAGGATTGTAAGTGAGATGTTGTTGGCATAAATGGCAATTGCCACATTTAAATACTCAGATGGATGTAACAAAGTATTGGGGCACTTCAACCTATTGTGGAATAAAATATCTTTTAAGCTCTGACATCTGCGATATGTCACAAGTGGTTGATTAGAAATAATCTCTTTGAGATCTGGATCATTATTCAAAATATACCAGTTATTTCATATATTTCTGATTTTGCTATCCCTGGGGCCAAACTTAAAATTAAAAATGAACCTATGTGTTGTATTGTCAGTGCCATTGTCATTTCTATTTCTACTTTTTCTAATGTTTGTCCTCTTATTGATGCAGACATGTGACGTTGCTGCCTTTTTGTGATTATTAAAGCTTAAGGAAAATGCTGCCATCACCACTGCTGCTAGACAGTTAGCTTAGCTAGCGGTTTAATCCTAAGCAGTTGAGTTAGAAAGGAGAATGATAGTGTAGAATAGGTATGCGCAGTGTAGGGAAAGGTGTGTGCCACAAATCGGCATTTTATGATATAAATAGGGATTCCTACTTGTGAGTACGTGCTAAAGAGTTGCCAGTGAACAATCTAAATATGTCTTTGTACATTTTAGTGGCTGCTAAAAATGGGTCAGTGAATCATCTCAACAGTACTGGTACTTTTTAGCTCCTGCTAAAAATTTGCCAGTGAACCATCTCAATAGGTATTGCTACTTTTTAGTGTCTTATCACACTCTCTGACTTCATATATAGCAGAGTTGGAACCAACGTGGGACCTCATGTAGATTACATCGGACCTGCAGGGCTATTTTTGGGGTTAATCAAGTGGTGAAAGAGTGGGTTTTTTGTCTTTTATTTCAAATAAAAGATTTTTCAGTGTATATTTATTTTCATTTAAAGTGTTAGTAATGGGGGTCTCACAGACGCCTCCCATTACTAATCTAGGGCTTAGTGGCAGCTGTGAGCTGCCATTAATCCCTTATTACCCTAATTGCAACCACATGAGGGCAATCGGGGAAAAGCCGGGTAAAGTTCTGGGATTGTCGCATCTAATGGATGCAGCAATTCTGTGTGGCTGCAGGCTGCTATTTTTAGGTGGCAGGCTCAATAAGCATGGGTGTTGTGAAAATCATCAGAGATGGTGCTGCTCCCTGGAGTGTTTCTGGACTCCCTCTGGTGGCTAGTGCTGGTAGTGAATCTGATTCTCCATCTGATGCTCAGACAGGTGTTGGAGATGATTCCTGTTTCAGGAAGCCTATGGAGTCCATCCTGAGGGGATATAGGAAGGCAGTCTCTATCTAACCTTTGTCGGTGATAATTGTTTCTGCTTCATGTGAAGATGTCCTGAATTTAGTCCTCCAGCCTTTAGGCTTTTGCCTTTCCCTTTAGGTTTTTATTTTGCCTTTTTTTGCACCTTTTGTACTCTCCAGGAATGATTTCTACAGCGGATTTTCGTTCCTTTGCATCGGTTTTGTTCCCATGTCTTCCTAAATCTGCAGCTATGCCTAATAAGTATTTTGTTCTATTAGTCTGAATTTGTACTGAAGGGCATTTCTGCTTAATCTATGTCTTTTTCTAAATCAGTGTTTGAGAATATTCCCTTTTGTTTCTTGTAAGTGAATAAATGCTCTTCCTGCACTGTTTTTGGAGGGCGATTTATTCCCAGCAAGAAAGGGAGTTTTTACTTCCTGTTTTGATCAGGAGTTTTGTATTTTTCTATCTCATGTGTTTTTGTAGTTATGATCTTTTCTATTATAATTGCATTTTTTATTTAAATGTATTTGCACAAGAGTTCCTGATACAGTGGGAGGAAAGATCGTGTGATCTTTAAGGGAATTTTTGATTATCAGTTGTTGGCATTATTCAGGGTTTTAACTGGCTGCAACCAGCAATCTATCCTATAGTTTTGTATCAAGCTAGCAGGGCCTCACTTTGCTTATTTCTATATCTACCATCTGTGTGTTGCTTTTTCTTACATCACTGTAATTATATGTTGGGGGCTTTGACTTTCTTTTGGGGCTGCTCTGAGGCAAGTCAGGATTCCTCATTCCATCTTTGAGGTTAGTTAGTTCTCCGGCTGTGACGAGGCGTCTAAGTTTGTTAGGAACGCTCCACCACTACTTCTAGTTGTCTTTATGTAGTCAGTGGATTGCAGCCAGGTAAGTTTCCAGCTCCTCTTGTGTATTATCATCAACCTTTTTTATGGGATTTTTTCAAAATCTTTAGCGGCCTCCTGACCATAACAGTTCCCCATATTATGATACCTAGCGCAGATAAAGCATATGGCTACAGGCTGGAGCCCCAGCCGTGTGCTTATCTTGGCTGTGTATCAAAATAAGCAGACCCTGTGCAGCTTTTTTAAAATGTATTTAATTAAATAATATTAAAAAACGGCGTGCGATGCCCCCCACAATTTTGTTAACCAGACATGATAAAGCCAACAGCTGGTAGCTGATATTCTCAGGCTGGGAAAGCCCATAGTTATTGGGCCCCCAAGCTTTAAAATAACAGCCTGTAACCACCCAGAATTGCTGCATCCATTAGATGTGACAATCCCACCACTTTACCCATCTCTTCCCAATTGCCCTGGTGCGGTGGCAATTGGGGTAATAAGGGATTAATAGCAGCTCACAGCTGCCACTAAGCCCTAGATTAGTAATGGAAGGTGTCTATGAGACCCCCCCTCCATTACTAACACTGTAATTAAAAAGAAATAAACACAAACATCAAAAAAATCCTTTAAAATAATATACAAAAGTCACCCACTTTCTCTAATTTATTAACCCCAAACACTCAGTTTCAACGTAATCCACATGAGGTCCCACGACGATCCCAGGTCTGAAGTCAATTAACAACCAGCATTTCATTAGGCACAATATTAAAAATGGGTCAGAAACATGGGAACACTATATAAAAAAAACAGAATAAACAAAATCGACTAAAACAAGACTAATGTTGAAATGTTTATTTTTTAAAATTACATAAATCACATGACAGTTTATATGTCAAAATTAAGGAAAAAATAACTATAAATAACAATAAAGGGATGGAACAAAGGATAGGTCCCTTCAAACGCTCTTAAATTATATGGTAGTTGTAAATTAATACATATAGAGTATAAACAGGTCTTTACAAACACAGCAATCATATCTCTATGCAGCTCCCAATATAAATTGTCTCAGAGTACCAAGATACAATCATAACATATAGGTATAACTTATAAAACCTGGATATCGATTGTGATCTAAATCAACGTGTTTATTTAAATATTTAAGTTGTTATATAAGCCATAAATCGCAATCCAAATTTAAAATACTCCATCCCAAGCTTAAAAAAGGGGGAGCCAGCACCGCCTATGAATGGCATGCAACAATATAAAGTGTAATATTCACAAATTCATTCCTACTGTAGCAAAAGCACCAGCCTGTTCCGCCCTTATCCATAGTTGCTGGTCTGATACTGTGAGGGCCAGTTTTGACATTGTGCTGGTGTGTGTGGCCTTGCTGCATATGCTGGCTCCTGGACTGCCTTTATTTGCAGTTGTCTGTCCTTGCAACATGGGAGCAGTTCAGATATGTCTCAGGTACGTGTTGTTTTATATGGTCCTGCTCATTATATGAGACCGTATGGTACAATAGTAATTTATAATATAGAGTAGGGACCCCCCTATAGAGATTTGCCATGACGCGGCGGGGGGCACAAATCATTGATCAATCGTTTGCAAAATATCTCATTGAATTGTTACAGTAGGAATGAATTTGTGAATATTATACTTTTTATTGTTGCATGCCATTCATAAGCAGTGCTGGCTCCCCCTTTTTTGTGTTTAACTGGTCGGTGGCTGACCGCCACCTTGCCGTGCACGCCCAGTGTGGTTTGCAAAATCCTTTTGTTGCCATCAAAATTTATGTGGGTGGCTGTTCACACACAGCCACCGCCCCCTGTTCCACAGGCATCATTATTTAAGCACCACTTGCCTGAGGCTGTTCCGCCCTTATCCATAGTTGCTGGTCTGGCACTGTGAGGGCCAGTTCTGATATTGTACTGGTGTGTGTGGCTTTGCTGCATATGCTGGCTTCTGGACTGCCTTTATTTGCAGTTGTCTGTCCTTGCAACATGGGAGCGGTTCAGATATGTCTCAGGTATGTGTTTATTTTATATGGTCCTGCTCATTATATGAGACCGTATGGTACAATAGTAATTTCTAATATAGAGTAGGGACCCTCCTATAGAGATTTGCCGTGATGTGACAGGGGTGCTCAAATCATTGATCAATCATTTGCAAAAAATCTCATTGAATTGTTACAGTAGGAATGAATTTGTGAATATTACACTTTTTATTGTTGCATGCGATTTATAAGCAGGCTCTCCCTTTTTTCCATCCCAAACTTACCCATAGTAAATAGTGCAGAGGAGGACCTTCCAAGCAGCCCCAGCAGCCCCGACAAGCGTTTCGCCTCTATGGCTTTCTCAAGGGGGGGTGTAATTATTTAACTTGCCTATTAGGGGTAAATTTGGGTCCCAGAGAGAAGGATTAATCACTTACAACGTGTGCATGTGACAGTCCACCCCGTTATCACCCTCAAGCCTTGACACCATAATCGCAATATTAAGCATATCAAACTATCAACCGATGAGATCATTAGACATGCACAAATCGCTTGAATTGATGGCCGACAGGGAGGCCCAGCGTACAGACTCAGCATGCACATGCACCGCGTCAGCCATCTTTCTGGAGTCTATATGAGTACAACCATTATCTAGTATGTAAAAATAGGATATTATATATAATATATATATGGAGACAAGAAGGAGGAAAAAGGAGGGAAGAAAAATGAATGAGGGGCAAAAAGTGTAAGTCAACACACAATTATACGTAACAAAAGACAAAATGAAAAATGAATGTGTATCTATGATATCAATAAGTAATGCCTATTATATTATTACAAACAATGATCAATTATTAAATCAGTACAATGAAAATGAAAAATAAAAATTTACTTTAAAAAAATAAAAAAAATACAAATATACAGATAGAATAAATAAGTGAAATATAACTCACATCAAAAATAAAATTTCAGTAAAGGAAACAAGAATGTTATATACAGTAAGTGTCATAAAGACTAAAATACCTTTTTGGTTAAAAATAGAAATAAGAGATAAATATTTGCATAAATTCAAGTCACAGCTCGTGAGCACAAAACATGAGCGCACCTTGCAGCTTCGGGCAGAGACTGACTGAGTTGCAGTTGTGAGCGGTGACATCAGTTAGTTTTTCTGCAGTCACAGCTGGAAGTACCTAAAGGTACCCCAGCTGTGACTGTAGGTACACTGACCTCAGGTGACATCATTGAACTCACAGACCTGCATCTCCTAGCAGAATAGCATGTTTTTTGTTCTTGAAATGCAGATTTGGTGCTGAAATTTACACAGCCAAGATAAGAACACAGCTGGGGGCAGCAGTCTGTGGCTGTGTGATGAATCGGCGCCACCGTAGCCGCAAGCAGCCTGCTGCAGTTCCTGCTATGCCTAAGCACCAGCCCCCATTTTTGGCCATGCCTCGGGTCATACAGCTGGCTGCTTATTCCTCCACGTCTAAGTGTGGAGAGGTGGCTAGGGCGCATGTGCATGCCGATTTGCCCCAACCAGGGCCTATGTCCAGTTTTTTGCCTAGTGAGTATGCTCAGCCTGATAGTGCCATTTCTGAGGCTAAAGGGTGCTTTACACGCTGAGACATTGCTAACGTTTGCTAGCGATGTCGCGAGCGATAGCACCTGCCCCCGTCGCTCGTTCGACATTTGGTGATCGCTGCCGTAGCGAACATTATCGCTACGTCAGCGTCACACACACATACCTTATCAGCGACGTCACTGTGACCGCCGAACAATCCCTCCTTCTCGGCGTCATAGCGACGTCAGTGCGGCGTCACTAAGCGGCCGCCCAATAGCAGAGGAGGGGCGCAGATGAGCGGCCGGAACATGCCGCCCACCTCCTTCCTTCCTCATTGCCGGTGGACACAAGTAAGGAGATGTTCGTCGTTCCTGCGGAACGACGAACAACCAGCAGCATGCATCACCAACGATATTTGGAAAAGGAGCGACGTGTCAACGATCAACGATTTTAGATGTTTTTGCGATCGTTGCACGTTGCTCCTTGGTGTCACACGCTGCAATGTCACTAATGGTGCCGGATGTGCATTACTAATGACGTGACCCCGACAATATATCGTTAGCGATGTCGCAGCGTGAAAAGCACCCTTTAGTCCTCAGTTCAAGCTACTGAACATGCTCCCACACTTAGTGCGAAAAGCCTCTTTGCACATATTTTGTACTTGGACTTCGTTCTGTGTCCAAGTCCTGTGTTGTGCCTAGTAAGCATGCTCAGGCTGATAGTCTGCTTTCTGAGACTAAGTCGGTTGTTCAGGATACTGAGCATGCTCAGGCACTTAGTGCATCAGAGGCTAAGTCCGGTAAGGACTTTACTGGGCATGTCCGTGAGGTGGCAGTCCCTCATAGGCTGGACAGCTTCAGGTGTCCTTATCATGTGGCCACTCCGGACTGGCTCGCGGAGGCCCGCCTCTAGACCTGGCACGCCACCATTGGTCATCAGACGATGACTGGTAGAGTGTGGGAGGCGGTGCTGCCATTGTGTCATCAGTGATATGGCGGTTCCGGATAGGCTGTTGGCGACGTGACTGATGATGTGGCACTCCACTATTGGCCACTGGAGGCGCCATTGTGGCTCACCCTGGGTTTGGGGTAAACCCTAGGTAATAAAGGTCCAACAACAGGGAGATGAATAATCGACCGCAAACAGCTGCTATGCCAAACAAATTCTTTTTTATTCAAACGTTCTTTTCATCGGTGCAGATAAAATTGCGGGGGGTGGCTTGGATGCGAGTCCCTCCAAAGGACGACGGCCGTTTCGTCTGTAAGTCAGACTTCTACGGGTCCACGTCGGGGAATGGCCACACACACCTTATAAAGGGGAGTGCATCCAGGCCACACCACCGCACGTTAAAAACAGAGGAATGCACACATGACAGTGATTAACATAAGTGCAGACAAAAACATCCCATTTAAAACATGGTCATGCAACCAATGTGACATACATTTCAAAAACAAACATGAAAACAGGGAAAAAAAAAGGGAAAAAAAAGGGAAAAAAAAAATTCCACTGAAAGGTACAGGGGCATTTATCAATGTCATATCGACACATAATACATTATATTCATATTATTCTTTTTAATGACATAACCACACATTTGTCAAAAGATCCAGAATGAATCAATCACTCGAAAATAATTTACAAAAATTGGTTTTATGCAAACCAATTTTATAAGAATACCACCAGGTCGTTACGGTCATTTAAACCCAGGTTTCCCTGCGCTCCAAATTTTATTATCATACTTGCTTCTTTACGTAGCAATAATTTATGGAGATCGCCCCCTTGTGGAGGCAGGGAAACCTGGACTAGTCCTGCAAAGCGCAAGATGTTGGGATTACCTTCATGTGCTGTACGAATGTGTTCTATTAACCTAGGAGAACCTTTCCCTGTGGAAATCGATTTATAGTGCTCTCTAAAGCGTATGTACATGCACCTGATTGTCTTCCCTATGTAAAATCTTCCACAGGGGCATACAATCACATAAACCACATATTTCGTCTTGCAGGAAATAAACTGCCTAACCTGGTGAGAAAAGGAACCAATTTGAAGAGATGTACCGGTGATATGCAAGGCGCAAAACTTGCAGTGACCACAGCGAAAGTTCCCAACCGGCGAACATTTCTCGAGCCATGTGGACTGACAAGTCACCCTGTTTTTCACCAGTAGATCTCTTAAATTGTTGCACCGTCTGTAAGAGACTAAGGGTCCTGCGTCTGTCATACTCTTTAAATCCGGGTCACTGGCAAGGATGTGCCAATTCTTTTTTATGGCTTTTTTTATTACTCCATCTAAGGGACCAAACCTGAAACTGAACATAAACCTATTTACGGCATTGTTCATTTTTCTCACCTTTTTTGCTTTTGCCTGACTATATGCCAATTTTCCAGCACCAGAAGATTGACTGAAACATAGATTTTCAGAACTCTCAGAACACACCTTCTCATACGCAGAATCAATTAGTGTACCAGGGTACCCCCGTGCCAATAACCTTAATCTTAAATCCCCAGCCTGTTCTTCAAAAGTCTCTTTTACATTATTGATCCTCCTTAGTCTCAAAAACTGAGAGTAGGGTAAAGCTACTTTAGTATGAGTGGGGTGGGCACTCTGAAAGTGCAGTAACGAGTTAGAGGCAGTTGGTTTCCTGTACATCCTTGTCAATATCGACCCTTCCTTCACTTCTACCTCTATATCCAAAAAGGTTATAATGTTGCCTCCAAAACATGATGTGAACGACATATTCATGGTGTTTATATCATTGAGGTAGGTGACAAAACCTGTAAACTCCTCCTCTGTGCCATCCCACACCATGAATATGTCGTCCACATACCTGAGGAACAACTTCACGTGCTTGAGAAATGAGTTTGTGCTAACAAAAACGTATGCACTCTCAAAAAAAACAAAAAAATATTAGCCATGGCGCACGATACGGGGGTACCCATTGCAGTACCCCCGCATTGGACATACCATTTATCCAGGAACATGAATGCGTTTTTTGAAAGCACAAAATTCAAAGCCTCACCTACAAAATCGCAGTACAACTGCGTTTTCCCACTGCGAGCTACCGTCTCCCTCACTGCCTGTACACCCAGGTTCTGAGGTATCCGTGTATACAGGCTTTCCACATCGATGGACACCAGATTGAACCCCTCCTGCCAAACAAAACCTCTCAACAAAGATATAAAATCATTACTATCCTTCACGTAGGAAGGGATTCTTTCCATCAGAGGCCTCAATAACCAATCAAGATAGTGGGACAACGGCTCGGTTAGCGAACCGATGGCAGCTACTATCGGGCGGCCAGGGGGGTTAACACTATCTTTATGTATCTTAGGTATAGCATACCAATGGGGTTTTGTGGGAAACTCTGGAATTAGTTTTTCGACCTGAGTGCTAGTGAGAAAACCGAGTGTTACATATCTCCCCAATAAGCGTGTCAATTGCTTTTTGTACTCATTAATAGGGTTAGATTGTAAAGGAGTATATGTATCACGATCCTGCAGATGCCTTAAGCATTCTTTAATATAAGCGGCGCGCGTTAACAACACGATATTACCGCCTTTATCCGCTTGGCGGAATACCGTGTCATTCCAAGTGCGCATTATTTTTACTGCTACCCGCTTCTCCCTCATTAAGATTGTTATCCATTTTGGGGTATAGCAATGCCTCCACATCCTTGACAACTGCTTCCTGAAACACATCAATTAAATTACCATGGGTCACCGGGGGGGAAAAATTAGATTTCACCCCCTTAGTGAATCTACCACATTCATTTGTGTCACCACCTGGGTCAAAAGGCTTGTCACCCTCAGGGTCATTCAGACTCAACAGCAAACCAGCATCCTGGGTTACAGTGGAGTCAAAAGCCCCCGTGATGTCCCAATCGCACCCCTCAGTTGTGCAAGGTTGGTGACCCTCAAGGACTACAGTTGAAGTGGTCGACGTCTGGTGAAAAAACTTATGCAGGTGCATTTTCCTTGTGGCTTTATATAAGTCAATTCTGAATTCAGAAAAATCAAACTCTTCTGGCACGCAAAAATTTAAACCTCTAGACAGAACAGCTATCATATCATCGGTCAACTCATGTTCAGACAAGTTAACAATACTATTGGCAGAAGGAGAGAGAGAAGATGACAAACATTCTAATTCTTCCATGAGACAAATTTTCTCTTGTGACCTCTTCCCCTTGTGCCTCTTCCTGCCCCCCCTACGGATGCGTTTCCTAAAGGGGCGGGATTTGGCCCAACTTGGGGGGTCACCGTTCTAGAGGGGCCTGGAACCGCATCCTCGGAGCCACTGGACTCCGACTCAGTGGTCCAGTACCCTCTTTCCTGGTTACCCAATTTTTTGTTTTTTATATAAGGTTTCCTTTTATAATTTTTAGAGCGATCTTTTGTCCAACAGAAAATTTGTTCCATTTCGTAATCTTTTTTATCTCTCATAAACTTTTCTCTTTTTTTAATCTTAATCTCTATCTGAGTATCAATCAATTTTTTATCCAAGTTCTGTATAAATGTTAACCATGCACCCTCAGTAACACGTGAACGAGTGTCTTTTTTCAAAACATCCAGCTGTACGTTCAGAGCTGAATATTCCTCCTCATTTTTCTTTAAAACCAGCTGAAGCAGCCTCATGGAACAATCATGCTGAATGCTCTCCCATTCTTTAGTAAAGATTTTATCGTCTTGAAAATGGGACAATGTTTTTATCACTCGAAGGCCCCTAGGGACCCTGCCACAATCAACATAAGACTGTAACGACTTTATAGTCCAAAATAGACGCACCTCTCTATCAGAGAGGGAATATATCTTATTTTCGAGTGTTTTAATGCCCAGTACCTCAGTGTCCTTTTTTAAATTGCATTCCTCGAAAAAGGAAGCCGCATCGATCCTCCCCGCCTGTACACCTGGAACGTCCACAGAACTTGCGCTTTCATTGTCCATCAGTTCCATCGTGGCCACCGCAAATGTGATAAAACACACAGTCTCTTGCGAACCTCGGTAATGAGCCCGGCAACAGCGTGCAATAAAGACTCCAGGAGAGAATCCAAATATACTGCAGCAAAAAGTGAACAAGTCCTGCACCGCCTGCCCTCAGATTACCTCCAGGTCCAGTGGCTCACGTGCTGATGATTGCCATATAGCGCTGGTTGCAGGCGCAGCGTGCTGGTCGGTAGTGAGCAGCTAGGAGATCCAACAACAGGGAGATGAATAATCGACCGCAAACAGCTGCTATGCCAAACAAATTCTTTTTTATTCAAACGTTCTTTTCATCGGTGCAGATAAAATTGCGGGGGGTGGCTTGGATGCGAGTCCCTCCAAAGGACGACGGCCGTTTCGTCTGTAAGTCAGACTTCTACGGGTCCACGTCGGGGAATGGCCACACACATCTTATAAAGGGGAGTGCATCCAGGCCACACCACCGCACGTTAAAAACAGAGGAATGCACACATGACAGTGATTAACATAAGTGCAGACAAAAACATCCCATTTAAAACATGGTCATGCAACCAATGTGACATACATTTCAAAAACAAACATGAAAACAGGGAAAAAAAAGGGAAAAAAAAGGGAAAAAAAAAATTCCACTGAAAGGTACAGGGGCATTTATCAATGTCATATCGACACATAATACATTATATTCATATTATTCTTTTTAATGACATAACCACACATTTGTCAAAAGATCCAGAATGAATCAATCACTCGAAAATAATTTACAAAAATTGGTTTTATGCAAACCAATTTTATAAGAATACCACCAGGTCGTTACGGTCATTTAAACCCAGGTTTCCCTGCGCTCCAAATTTTATTATCATACTTGCTTCTTTACGTAGCAATAATTTATGGAGATCGCCCCCTTGAGGAGGCAGGGAAACCTGGACTAGTCCTGCAAAGCGCAAGATGTTGGGATTACCTTCATGTGCTGTACGAATGTGTTCTATTAACCTAGGAGAACCTTTCCCTGTGGAAATCGATTTATAGTGCTCTCTAAAGCGTATGTACATGCACCTGATTGTCTTCCCTATGTAAAATCTTCCACAGGGGCATACAATCACATAAACCACATATTTCGTCTTGCAGGAAATAAACTGCCTAACCTGGTGAGAAAAGGAACCAATTTGAAGAGATGTACCGGTGATATGCAAGGCGCAAAACTTGCAGTGACCACAGCGAAAGTTCCCAACCGGCGAACATTTCTCGAGCCATGTGGACTGACAAGTCACCCTGTTTTTCACCAGTAGATCTCTTAAATTGTTGCACCGTCTGTAAGAGACTAAGGGTCCTGCGTCTGTCATACTCTTTAAATCCGGGTCACTGGCAAGGATGTGCCAATTCTTTTTTATGGCTTTTTTTATTACTCCATCTAAGGGACCAAACCTGAAACTGAACATAAACCTATTTACGGCATTGTTCATTTTTCTCACCTTTTTTGCCTTTGCCTGACTATATGCCAATTTTCCAGCACCAGAAGATTGACTGAAACATAGATTTTCAGAACTCTCAGAACACACCTTCTCATACGCAGAATCAATTAGTGTACCAGGGTACCCCCGTGCCAATAACCTTAATCTTAAATCCCCAGCCTGTTCTTCAAAAGTCTCTTTTACATTATTGATCCTCCTTAGTCTCAAAAACTGAGAGTAGGGTAAAGCTACTTTAGTATGAGTGGGGTGGGCACTCTGAAAGTGCAGTAACGAGTTAGAGGCAGTTGGTTTCCTGTACATCCTTGTCAATATCGACCCTTCCTTTACTTCTACCTCTATATCCAAAAAGGTTATAATGTTGCCTCCAAAACATGATGTGAACGACATATTCATGGTGTTTATATCATTGAGGTAGGTGACAAAACCTGTAAAATCCTCCTCTGTGCCATCCCACACCATGAATATGTCGTCCACATACCTGAGGAACAACTTCACGTGCTTGAGAAATGGGTTTGTGCTAACAAAAACGTATGCACTCTCAAAAAAACCAAAAAAATATTAGCCATGGCGCACGATACGGGGGTACCCATTGCAGTACCCCCGCATTGGACATACCATTTATCCAGGAACATGAATGCGTTTTTTGAAAGCACAAAATTCAAAGCCTCACCTACAAAATCGCAGTACAACTGCGTTTTCCCACTGCGAGCTACCGTCTCCCTCACTGCCTGTACACCCAGGTTCTGAGGTATCCATGATACAGGCTTTCCACATCGATGGACACCAGATTGAACCCCTCCTGCCAAACAAAACCTCTCAACAAAGATATAAAATCATTACTATCCTTCACGTAGGAAGGGATTCTTTCCATCAGAGGCCTCAATAACCAATCAAGATAGTGGGACAACGGTACGGTTACCGAACCGATGCCAGCTACTATCGGGCGGCCAGGGGGGTTAACACTATCTTTATGTATCTTAGGTATAGCATACCAATGGGGTTTTGTGGGAAACTCTGGAATTAGTTTTTCGACCTGAGTGCTAGTGAGAAAACCGAGTGTTACATATCTCCCCAATAAGCGTGTCAATTGCTTTTTGTACTCATTAATAGGGTTAGATTGTAAAGGAGTATATGTATCACGATCCTGCAGATGCCTTAAGCATTCTTTAATATAAGCGGCGCGCGTTAACAACACGATATTACCGCCTTTATCCGCTTGGCGGAATACCGTGTCATTCCACGTGCGCATTATTTTTACTGCTACCCGCTTCTCCCTCATTAAGATTGTTATCCATTTTGGGGTATAGCAATGCCTCCACATCCTTGACAACTGCTTCCTGAAACACATCAATTAAATTACCATGGGTCACCGGGGGGAAAAAATTAGATTTCACCCCCTTAGTGAATCTACCACATTCATTTGTGTCACCACCTGGGTCAAAAGGCTTGTCACCCTCAGGGTCATTCAGACTCAACAGCAAACCAGCATCCTGGGTTACAGTGGAGTCAAAAGCCCCCGTGATGTCCCAATCGCACCCCTCAGTTGTGCAAGGTTGGTGACCCTCAGGGACTACAGTTGAAGTGGTCGACGTCTGGTGAAAAAACGTATGCAGGTGCATTTTCCTTGTGGCTTTATATAAGTCAATTCTGAATTCAGAAAAATCAAACTCTTCTGGCACGCAAAAATTTAAACCTCTAGACAGAACAGCTATCATATCATCGGTCAACTCATGTTCAGACAAGTTAACAATACTATTGGCAGAAGGAGAGAGAGAAGATGACAAACATTCTAATTCTTCCATGAGACAAATTTTCTCTTGTGACCTCTTCCCCTTGTGCCTCTTCCTGCCCCCCCTACGGATGCGTTTCCTAAAGGGGCGGGATTTGGCCCAACTTGGGGGGTCACCGTTCTAGAGGGGCCTGGAACCGCATCCTCGGAGCCACTGGACTCCGACTCAGTGGTCCAGTACCCTCTTTCCTGGTTACCCAATTTTTTGTTTTTTATATAAGGTTTCCTTTTATAATTTTTAGAGCGATCTTTTGTCCAACAGAAAATTTGTTCCATTTCGTAATCTTTTTTATCTCTCATAAACTTTTCTCTTTTTTTAATCTTAATCTCTATCTGAGTATCATTCAATTTTTTATCCAAGTTCTGTATAAATGTTAACCATGCACCCTCAGTAACACGTGAACGAGTGTCTTTTTTCAAAACATCCAGCTGTACGTTCAGAGCTGAATATTCCTCCTCATTTTTCTTTAAAACCAGCTGAAGCAGCCTCATGGAACAATCATGCTGAATGCTCTCCCATTCTTTAGTAAAGATTTTATCGTCTTGAAAATGGGACAATGTTTTTATCACTCGAAGGCCCCTAGGGACCCTGCCACAATCAACATAAGACTGTAACGACTTTATAGTCCAAAATAGACGCACCTCTCTATCAGAGAGGGAATATATCTTATTTTCGAGTGTTTTAATGCCCAGTACCTCAGTGTCCTTTTTTAAATTGCATTCCTCGAAAAAGGAAGCCGCATCGATCCTCCCCGCCTGTACACCTGGAACGTCCACAGAACTTGCGCTTTCATTGTCCATCAGTTCCATCGTGGCCACCGCAAATGTGATAAAACACACAGTCTCTTGCGAACCTCGGTAATGAGCCCGGCAACAGCGTGCAATAAAGACTCCAGGAGAGAATCCAAATATACTGCAGCAAAAAGTGAACAAGTCCTGCACCGCCTGCCCTCAGATTACCTCCAGGTCCAGTGGCTCACGTGCTGATGATTGCCATATAGCGCTGGTTGCAGGCGCAGCGTGCTGGTCGGTAGTGAGCAGCTAGGAGATCCAACAACAGGGAGATGAATAATCGACCGCAAACAGCTGCTATGCCAAACAAATTCTTTTTTATTCAAACGTTCTTTTCATCGGTGCAGATAAAATTGCGGGGGGTGGCTTGGATGCGAGTCCCTCCAAAGGACGACGGCCGTTTCGTCTGTAAGTCAGACTTCTACGGGTCCACGTCGGGGAATGGCCACACACACCTTATAAAGGGGAGTGCATCCAGGCCACACCACCGCACGTTAAAAACAGAGGAATGCACATATGACAGTGATTAACATAAGTGCAGACAAAAACATCCCATTTAAAACATGGTCATGCAACCAATGTGACATACATTTCAAAAACAAACATGAAAACAGGGAAAAAAAAGGGAAAAAAAAAGGGAAAAAAAAATTCCACTGAAAGGTACAGGGGCATTTATCAATGTCATATCGACACATAATACATTATATTCATATTATTCTTTTTAATGACATAACCACACATTTGTCAAAAGATCCAGAATGAATCAATCACTCGAAAATAATTTACAAAAATTGGTTTTATGCAAACCAATTTTATAAGAATACCACCAGGTCGTTACGGTCATTTAAACCCAGGTTTCCCTGCGCTCCAAATTTTATTATCATACTTGCTTCTTTACGTAGCAATAATTTATGGAGATCGCCCCCTTGTGGAGGCAGGGAAACCTGGACTAGTCCTGCAAAGCGCAAGATGTTGGGATTACCTTCATGTGCTGTACGAATGTGTTCTATTAACCTAGGAGAACCTTTCCCTGTGGAAATCGATTTATAGTGCTCTCTAAAGCGTATGTACATGCACCTGATTGTCTTCCCTATGTAAAATCTTCCACAGGGGCATACAATCACATAAACCACATATTTCGTCTTGCAGGAAATAAACTGCCTAACCTGGTGAGAAAAGGAACCAATTTGAAGAGATGTACCGGTGATATGCAAGGCGCAAAACTTGCAGTGACCACAGCGAAAGTTCCCAACCGGCGAACATTTCTCGAGCCATGTGGACTGACAAGTCACCCTGTTTTTCACCAGTAGATCTCTTAAATTGTTGCACTGTCTGTAAGAGACTAAGGGTCCTGCGTCTGTCATACTCTTTAAATCCGGGTCACTGGCAAGGATGTGCCAATTCTTTTTTATGGCTTTTTTTATTACTCCATCTAAGGGACCAAACCTGAAACTGAACATAAACCTATTTACGGCATTGTTCATTTTTCTCACCTTTTTTGCCTTTGCCTGACTATATGCCAATTTTCCAGCACCAGAAGATTGACTGAAACATAGACTTTTTGCTGCAGTATATTTGGATTCTCTCCTGGAGTCTTTATTGCACGCTGTTGCCGGGCTCATTACCGAGGTTCGCAAGAGACTGTGTGTTTTATCACATTTGCGGTGGCCACGATGGAACTGATGGACAATGAAAGCGCAAGTTCTGTGGACGTTCCAGGTGTACAGGCGGGGAGGATCGATGCGGCTTCCTTTTTCGAGGAATGCAATTTAAAAAAGGACACTGAGGTACTGGGCATTAAAACACTCGAAAATAAGATATATTCCCTCTCTGATAGAGAGGTGCGTCTATTTTGGACTATAAAGTCGTTACAGTCTTATGTTGATTGTGGCAGCGTCCCTAGGGGCCTTCGAGTGATAAAAACATTGTCCCATTTTCAAGACGATAAAATCTTTACTAAAGAATGGGAGAGCATTCAGCATGATTGTTCCATGAGGCTGCTTCAGCTGGTTTTAAAGAAAAATGAGGAGGAATATTCAGCTCTGAACGTACAGCTGGATGTTTTGAAAAAAGACACTCGTTCACGTGTTACTGAGGGTGCATGGTTAACATTTATACAGAACTTGGATAAAAAATTGAATGATACTCAGATAGAGATTAAGATTAAAAAAAGAGAAAAGTTTATGAGAGATAAAAAAGATTACGAAATGGAACAAATTTTCTGTTGGACAAAAGATCGCTCTAAAAATTATAAAAGGAAACCTTATATAAAAAACAAAAAATTGGGTAACCAGGAAAGAGGGTACTGGACCACTGAGTCGGAGTCCAGTGGCTCCGAGGATGCGGTTCCAGGCCCCTCTAGAACGGTGACCCCCCAAGTTGGGCCAAATCCCGCCCCTTTAGGAAACGCATCCGTAGGGGGGGCAGGAAGAGGCACAAGGGGAAGAGGTCACAAGAGAAAATTTGTCTCATGGAAGAATTAGAATGTTTGTCATCTTCTCTCTCTCCTTCTGCCAATAGTATTGTTAACTTGTCTGAACATGAGTTGACCGATGATATGATAGCTGTTCTGTCTAGAGGTTTAAATTTTTGCGTGCCAGAAGAGTTTGATTTTTCTGAATTCAGAATTGACTTATATAAAGCCACAAGGAAAATGCACCTGCATAAGTTTTTTCACCAGACGTCGACCACTTCAACTGTAGTCCCTGAGGGTCACCAACCTTGCACAACTGAGGGGTGCGATTGGGACATCACGGGGGCTTTTGACTCCACTGTAACCCAGGATGCTGGTTTGCTGTTGAGTCTGAATGACCCTGAGGGTGACAAGCCTTTTGACCCAGGTGGTGACACAAATGAATGTGGTAGATTCACTAAGGGGGTGAAATCTAATTTTTTCCCCCCGGTGACCCATGGTAATTTAATTGATGTGTTTCAGGAAGCAGTTGTCAAGGATGTGGAGGCATTGCTATACCCCAAAATGGATAACAATCTTAATGAGGGAGAAGCGGGTAGCAGTAAAAATAATGCGCACGTGGAATGACACGGTATTCCGCCAAGCGGATAAAGGCGGTAATATCGTGTTGTTAACGCGCGCCGCTTATATTAAAGAATGCTTAAGGCATCTGCAGGATCGTGATACATATACTCCTTTACAATCTAACCCTATTAATGAGTACAAAAAGCAATTGACACGCTTATTGGGGAGATATGTAACACTCGGTTTTCTCACTAGCACTCAGGTCGAAAAACTAATTCCAGAGTTTCCCACAAAACCCCATTGGTATGCTATACCTAAGATACATAAAGATAGTGTTAACCCCCCTGGCCGCCCGATAGTAGCTGGCATCGGTTCGCTAACCGAGCCGTTGTCCCACTATCTTGATTGGTTATTGAGGCCTCTGATGGAAAGAATCCCTTCCTACGTGAAGGATAGTAATGATTTTATATCTTTGTTGAGAGGTTTTGTTTGGCAGGAGGGGTTCAATCTGGTGTCCATCGATGTGGAAAGCCTGTATACACGGATACCTCAGAACCTGGGTGTACAGGCAGTGAGGGAGACGGTCGCTCTCAGTGGGAAAACGCAGTTGTACTGCGATTTTGTAGGTGAGGCTTTGAATTTTGTGCTTTCAAAAAACGCATTCATGTTCCTGGATAAATGGTATGTCCAATGCGGGGGTACTGCAATGGGTACCCTCGTATCGTGCGCCATGGCTAATATTTTTTTGGTTTTTTTGAGAGTGCATACGTTTTTGTTAGCACAAACCCATTTCTCAAGCACGTGAAGTTGTTCCTCAGGTATGTGGACGACATATTCATGGTGTGGGATGGCACAGAGGAGGAGTTTACAGGTTTTGTCACCTACCTCAATGATATAAACACCATGAATATGTCGTTCACATCATGTTTTGGAGGCAACATTATAACCTTTTTGGATATAGAGGTAGAAGTGAAGGAAGGGTCGATATTGACAAGGATGTACAGGAAACCAACTGCCTCTAACTCGTTACTGCACTTTCAGAGTGCCCACCCCACTCATACTAAAGTAGCTTTACCCTGCTCTCAGTTTTTGAGACTAAGGAGGATCAATAATGTAAAAGAGACTTTTGAAGAACAGGCTGGGGATTTAAGATTAAGGTTATTGGCACGGGGGTACCCTGGTACACTAATTGATTCTGCGTATGAGAAGGTGTGTTCTGAGAGTTCTGAAAATCTATGTTTCAGTCAATCTTCTGGTGCTGGAAAATTGGCATATAGTCAGGCAAAGGCAAAAAAGGTGAGAAAAATGAACAATGCCGTAAATAGGTTTATGTTCAGTTTCAGGTTTGGTCCCTTAGATGGAGTAATAAAAAAAGCCATAAAAAAGAATTGGCACATCCTTGCCAGTGACCCGGATTTAAAGAGTATGACAGACGCAGGACCCTTAGTCTCTTACAGACGGTGCAACAATTTAAGAGATCTACTGGTGAAAAACAGGGTGACTTGTCAGTCCACATGGCTCGAGAAATGTTCGCCGGTTGGGAACTTTCGCTGTGGTCACTGCAAGTTTTGCGCCTTGCATATCACCGGTACATCTCTTCAAATTGGTTCCTTTTCTCACCAGGTTAGGCAGTTTATTTCCTGCAAGACGAAATATGTGGTTTATGTGATTGTATGCCCCTGTGGAAGATTTTACATAGGGAAGACAATCAGGTGCATGTACATACGCTTTAGAGAGCACTATAAATCGATTTCCACAGGGAAAGGTTCTCCTAGGTTAATAGAACACATTCGTACAGCACATGAAGGTAATCCCAACATCTTGCGCTTTGCAGGACTAGTCCAGGTTTCCCTGCCTCCACAAGGGGGCGATCTCCATAAATTATTGCTACGTAAAGAAGCAAGTATGATAATAAAATTTGGAGCGCAGGGAAACCTGGGTTTAAATGACCGTAACGACCTGGTGGTATTCTTATAAAATTGGTTTGCATAAAACCAATTTTTGTAAATTATTTTCGAGTGATTGATTCATTCTGGTTCTTTTGACAAATGTGTGGTTATGTCATTAAAAAGAATAATATGAATATAATGTATTATGTGTCGATATGACATTGATAAATGCCCCTGTACCTTTCAGTGGAATTTTTTTTTTTTTTTCCCTTTTTTTTCCCCTTTTTTTCCCTGTTTTCATGTTTGTTTTTGAAATGTATGTCACATTGGTTGCATGACCATGTTTTAAATGGGATGTTTTTGTCTGCACTTATGTTAATCACTGTCATGTGTGCATTCCTCTGTTTTTAACGTGCGGTGGTGTGGCCTGGATGCACTCCCCTTTATAAGGTGTGTGTGGCCATTCCCCGACGTGGACCCGTAGAAGTCTGACTTACAGACGAAACGGCCGTCGTCCTTTGGAGGGACTCGCATCCAAGCCACCCCCCGCAATTTTATCTGCACCGATGAAAAGAACGTTTGAATAAAAAAGAATTTGTTTGGCATAGCAGCTGTTTGCGGTCGATTATTCATCTCCCTGTTGTTGGATCTCCTAGCTGCTCACTACCGACCAGCACGCTGCGCCTGCAACCAGCGCTATATGGCAATCATCAGCACGTGAGCCACTGGACCTGGAGGTAATCTGAGGGCAGGCGGTGCAGGACTTGTTCACTTTTTGCTGCAGTATACCTAGGTAATAAAGGGCGTGGATACTGCATGGAGCTGCGCATTCTTCACATATGCTCAGAGCACATGCTCATGTTTAGAACCTATTGCAGCTACAGCCTTTAGTTCTGGAAGCGGTAAGTAGGGTTAGGTGTCTGGTGCCTGTCACGCCAAGACTCGTGTCTCGGCACATTAGGGTCAGGTGCCGCGCTTCTCTCAAACCATCCAGTTCTGCTTGGGCAGCCATGTGGAGTTAACTGAGCTGTGGCTGCTGCGCTGACTGTCCCGGTGTGCCCCCTACGCGCACAGACAGTGTACCAAAGGACCACTGTGGTGTTAACAGGGGAGTACCTGTCTGGGGTGTGTGGACCCTGTGGTGTAAACAGGGTTCACAGTTTATCCTGATCCTATTGATATTTAACTCGGGTCAGGTTCATATTATTTCAGCGCCACCAAGCTCTGTATTATCCACCTGACCTATGGGTTGCCAGCAGCTCCTTTACCATCTGGGAGCACAGTGGACCCCGAATGGCAATTGGGATATACACCACCTTATCCGCCAGTCCCCCTGTAACAGGCTGTATGCTTTATCTGTGCTGAGTATCACAATATGGGGGATCCTATGGCAATTTATTTATTTTTACACCACTATAGAGATGCAGACAGCAAGTCTGATTCTAGCTAACCACTGACGCTGTCACACAGGATGGGGATGCGGACTCACAGCAACCAATCACAAGCCTGGACTGATGGTGGGAGGGGGAAGCAGTGAATATGTATGAGGGTTAAGGAACGGACCCGGAAGTAGTGTTACAGTCGCACTGGAGATTCGGTAAGTATAACGCTCCTGCTTTACTCCTTATTTTCTTTCTTTTTCCTTTTTTTTTTTTTTAATTATCCAGGTGGATGAATCCGAACAGCTACATGGAGTTCTTTCAGAGCTCCATGCTTGGAGTTTGTACACAGGCACTAGGTATTTAGTACGGACCCTGAACTTTACAGTTCGGCTTCGCCCATCACTATCTACAGCCATACATTTTGAGGTCACTTTGAAATGAGAAAGAATTTGGTTGCATTAAAGAGCTTTAAATGAGTTGGGTACAGTCCTAGGAGACCTCAGAGTGTGATATAATCTTTCAGGACAATTGGAAGTGAAATTGCCGCAAATCAATTTTTTTTGAAAAATTCATCAAAGCAGATGAATTCTAATGATAAAAGTTATCTTGTCTCTAATGTTGACCAAGAATTTCAAGGGTCTTATTGACAGCATCGGAGATTGTTGTGACAGCATTAAAGTCATTATCTGCACAGCCACCTAGCATGAGATATTTTTAACTCTTCTGGAAGTAAAGTATTCATCCCTATGGTGAGAGATGTAAGCACCAACCAGCTATAATAAATCCACCTGTCCCATGTTTGCGGAAGTCCTGCAAACTGACAAATCTCTGATGCCAATCAGGGGACCAATGGGAACATTGGTTTAGTGTCCAAAGTTGGATTATTTGATTCTCCATGATCCAACTGTCCCATACCAATTTTTGTATGAGCTTAGGTGAGCTTATATTGGATTGATCATTTGTGTTTTGACTCAGTTTCAGTTTTACATATGTATAACACCCTAAATTATTTTTGGACTTAACCTTAGAACAGTCTGAATTTTGTTCTCACTTACATTTCTGCCTGACTTTATTTGAACCACATTATTACTTTCATTACACTTTTTGTGTCTCATTTTGTCACTATTATCAACTCACTAGCTGTAGAACCCGGCGTTGCCCAGGATAGTAACTGTCTCTCTGTCTCTCTCACTCTCCCCCTCTCCCACTCTCCATCTGTCTGTCTATCTCCCTCTCTGTGTGCCTCCCTCTCTGTCTGTCTGTCTCTCTCTCTGTCTCTTTCTGATGTAATGTGTGTCTGTGTGCGTCTCTCTGTCTGTCTCTGTCTGTCACTGTGTGTCTCTGTGTATATCTGTCTCTCTGCCTCTGTGTGTTTCTGTCTCTGCGTGTCTTTGTTTGTGTCTCTCTCTGTGTGTCTGTCTCTCTGTGTGTCTCTGTGTGTCTGTGTGTTTGTCTGTGTCTGTTTCAGTGTGTATGTCTGTCTGTTTCTGTGTGTCTGTCTGTGTCTGTTTCTGTGTGTCTCTGTCTGTGTCTGTTTCTGTTTGTCTCGGTGTCTGCCTCTGTGTCATTGTCTCTGTGTCAGTCTCTGTCTCTATGTCTGTGTCTGTCTCTGTGTGTCTCTGTGTGTCTGTCTCTGTGTCAATGTCTCTGTGTTTTTGTGTCTCTGTGTGTCTATGTTTGTCTGCGTGCATGGCTCTGTTTCTGTGTGTCTCTGTATCTCAGTGTATGTCTCTGTGTGTCTCTGTGTGTCTCTGTATCAGTCTTTGTGTGTCTGTTTTTGTGTGTGTCTCTCTGTGTGTCTCTTTCTCTGTGTGTCTTTAGATCAATCTCTGTGTGTCTGTCTGTGTCGCTGTCTCTGAGTTTCTCTGTATGTCTGTGTCTGCATCTGTGTGCCTGTATCTCTGTGTCTGTCTTTGTGTCTCTGCGTGTCTTTGTCTCTGTGTGTCTCTGTGTGTGTCTCTGTCTCTGTGTGTGTCTCTATTTCTCTGTGTCTATGTGTGTGTCTGTGTCTGTCTTTGTATGTCTCTGCTTTTGTGTCTGTTTCTGTGTGTCTCTGTATGTCTCTGTGTGTCTCTGTCTCTGTGTGTCTCTGTCTCTGTGTGTCTCTGTCTCTGTGTGTCTCTGTCTCTGTGTGTCTCTGTCTGTATCTCTGTCTCTGTGTGTCTCTGTCTCTGTGTGTCTATGTCTGTCTGTGTGTTTCTGTGTCTGTTTCTGTGTCTGTGTCTGTTTCTGTGTCTGTTTCTGTGTCTGTTTCTGTGTCTGTGTCTGTGTCTGTGTCTGTGTTTGTGTTTGTGTCTGTGTTTGTTTCTATGTCTGTGTCTGTATCTGTCTGTGTCTGTGTCTCTGTGTGTGTCTCTGTTTCTGTGTGTGTCTTTGTGTGTCTGTGTCTGTCTGTGTGTCTCTTTCTCTGTGTGTCTCTGCATCAGTCTCTGTGTGTCTCTGTGTGTGTTGCTGTGTCTGTGTGTGTCTCTGTATCTGTGTGTGTCTCTGTATCTGTGTCTGTCTGTGTGTCTCTGTGTGTGTCTCTGTATCTGTGTCTGTCTGTGTGTCTCTGTGTGTGTCTCTGTATCTGTGTCTGTCTGTGTGTCTCTGTGTGTGTCTCTACCTTTGTGTCTCTGTGTGTGTGTCTGTGTGTCTCTCACTGTGTGTGTCTCTGTGTTTCTATCTTTGTATGTTGGTGCTTTTTTGTCTGTCTGTGTGTCTGTGTCTCTGTATGTTTCTGTGTGTCTCTGTGTCTACTGTCTGTCTTTGTGTCCAACTTTCTCTGTGTGTGTCTCTCTACTGAAATCATATTAACTGACACATAAGCTGTCTTATACTAAGAATGATATTCATTGCCTATAGCAACCAATCAGAGCTCTTATTTATGACCTGCAGTTCCTAGCTCCATTGACTTTAATGTAAGCAGGGTTTTTAGCGAATAACTGTGAAGTGCAGGTTTACATTTTCCCATCAAAACATAGTCTATGACGTTCCCTGAGTCAAATGAGGTGGCTGTGCAAAATTTTATGATTGTAAATGCAACGGTGCGTGTTCCTTTAGCGAACATATACATGAGCACATACACACACACACACACACACACAGCTTTATGCAGTATATTAGATTAGTTCTGACCCGGCTACCTGATGCCCCATTCTTCAAAGGGTCAAAGGGTTCCATCAGCCAGTAGGGCCCTCTGTGGTAAAGTCAAGAGTACTTTTTGGGCCTGAATGAATAGCACAATTTGTACTTATAAGGGTACATTCCCACTTCTAAGTAATTAGTGTTTTGGATGCAGTGTATTTTTGCTGCATCCAAAATGCTGTGTTGTACAGTACAAGCACATTGGATGGGATTTATAGAAATCTCCTGCCCAATGTGCTTTTTTCCACAGCGTAAACTGATATGCGGAGTAGTTTCTGAGCGGCAGCATGGCAGTTTGTTTGCGAAGAGGAGACTGTTCTCAGCGGGAGAGCAAACCGAAAATCCAGTGCTCCCAGAATCCTGATCATGGGCACAGATGTTGCATTCTCCAATGAAGACCACTAGCTTCTCTGCAGGAGGGATGACAATATGTCCAGATTGTGTGGATGTACTCGTATACCTTTTTAAGATGACGGATTTACTACAATAGTTTATATTTTATTAGTTACAAAATATTGATTGGTATACTTAGTCATTATGTACATTTACTGTGCTATACAATAAGCAATAATGCAATATTCTAAAACAGCACTCCATGATTTTGGTAGGAAAACAAGAAAACTATTGATATTCAGCATATTGAAGGGCTACGTGGTATGTTTATATTATTGCATCATGGAAAGTAACTGGCATCTTACACATATATTAACCTGCATATGGCCTGTTGCACAGATGTAGGAATAATACCTTAGACACCTGAATTCTTCCAGTATGTATGTCCAAAGAAGCTAAGTGAAACAATATGCATTTCCATGTTGTACTTTGATATTTAGAATTGGAATCATGCTCAGATGTCGTCAATATAGAGGCAGAAAACCCAGGAATTATATTCTGCACGTGAAAGTCGGAGCTGTTTGATATATGAATGGTCTTTGTCTGAAGTGATTGTGTTTATATCTTTTTGGATGACATATTGGAATTCAAATGAAAATCAGCTTGTTCTGTCAACACGATATTCAATGATGGATTCTTCTTTGCTTATCATGTATTCCATTGCAAGGCAATACAATAGAAACAATCTAGGAAGTTACTGTATAAAGGTAGTGCATCGGGTTAATTAATTTGAATTACTTGTGTAGGTCACATAAGATGTTATGCAAATAAGATAAAAGGAGGTGAAAATGTTTTATAATGTAACTTGTAAAGATAATATGACTTAAAGGGGATTTGTCAGCAGGTTTTTGCTACCTCAAAGAAAGCAGCATGATCTAAGCAAAGACATCCTGAATCTAATGATGTATCACTTAGTTTGCTGGGTGCAGCCATTGTGATAGAATTAAAGATTTTATTTTTTGCATGCAGCAGAGCTTAAAAGGGTAGTTCACCCATATTTTTAATTGTCCAGATCGATATTATATTGAGAAACAATGTTTCTCTCAAATACCTTGTGTTGGCAATAGTGCCTGTGAGAGGCGCTATTGCAGACCGCTGTTCCCATTCCAGTGACGTCTGCGTCAAGTTCTGCACACCTCACATCTGTGCAGCCGGCTGTATTCTTCGCTGTGCTGTGAGGCAGGAGGGAGGGGGAGAAGGGAGGGGGAGCAGGGAGCAGATGGGCTGTGACAGCGGTGAAACACCGCTCACAGCTCAGCGAGTGAGGAAGAATACAGCTGGCTGCACGGATGTGACGTGTGCAGCACTTGACGGAGACATCACCGGAGCGAGGAACAGCAGTCTGCAATAGCGCCTCTCACAGGCCAACATAAGGTATTTGAGAGAAACATTGTTTCTCAATATAATATCGAACTAGACAATAAAAATTATGGGTGAACCCAGGGTCGGACTGGGGTATGAGGGGCCTACCAGGGAAATTGCCTCTAGGGGCCCGCACTATAGCTACCATAAACGTTTTTATTACTTGTACATTTTCGGCTTCTCTCAGTATAACGTGAGCTTATTAGCAAACTCTACCATGCGCATAGAGACCTGTCCTGTGCCTGCAGATAGCTCAGGATTTCTTGTAGCCTCTTATTTATTGCAGTTAATAATGGAATCTATTATTTACAATCAGTCGCAGTTTTTCTTACACACGGACGTTCCTTGTACTAGGAAAACCACCGAATCCATCAGCCAAACAATAATCAAAGAGAAGCAGAACGTTATCCAGCATCTTCACATGGAAACATTTACTGACATTAACCTCATAACGACGGCCGTACGACTTAAAGCGGCGGCAAAACAGGGTACCTATTCTGTTCCGCCGCTTTAAAGCGGCGGCCCGAAAAAACCCTGTAGTTTTCCCCAGCGACCGAAAATCTCGGGGGTTTCAGTTACCGGGGGTAGCTGAGACCCCCCAGATTATGAATCGGGGTGTTTTTTTTGGACCCCGATCATGTGATCGGCGGTATACACTGTATACCGACGAACACATGAAAAAAAAAGAAATGGCCGGTAAAAATGATTTCTTTTTCATCTGACATGATCAAACATGTCAGATGAGAAAGAAATCTAAATCCCTAGTGCCCCCAAAGCCCCCGGTACCGGAGAGTCCCCCCACCACCCCTACCCCCCTCTGGAGCACTCAAAATGGCGCCGAAGCGCACAGAAAACTGCCGCCGGCGCCGGCTCTGCTTTCATTTCCCTCCGATCTGAAATGATCAAACATTTCAGATCGGAGGGAAATGTCCTCCCCCTGACCCCTCCTCCGGTCCACCGGAGCCCTCTGGTCACCGGAGCCCCCTCCGGTTCTCCAGAGCCACCCCCCCTCCCCCCTCCGGAGCGTGGAAGATGGCGGTGCGCAGCGCGCCGCCGCATTCATTCTGCTCTTTCTGCCGCATGTGACACATCACATGCGACAGAAAGGTGTCCCCAGGTCCCAATAGGTCACCCCCCCAGCCCCCGGTCTTAGTTACCTGTCTGGTGATCCGTCCCGCGATCGCACCGCCTGCTTCTTGAATGCTGGCGGCGCATGCGCAGACAGCGGCTGTCAGCTGGATCCCTGCAAGCAGGGACGCTGACGTCGCTGCTGCACAGGCTGCTCCACTGTGGACCGGGGGAGAGTGAGTGCAGTAATCTGCAGCCACACTCCTCACATGGAGAGCCTGCTGTTCTAGAAAATGGGGGGTACGTTCTGTGAGCGTGCCCCTCATATTCTGGAATGAGGTTACTGCAGGTCACTCTGCCCTAAGTTGGACCGGGGCAGTGTGAGTGCAGTATTCTCAGATTACTGCACCCACACTGCTCATGGAGAGCTTGCTCTTCCAGAAAATGGGGGATACGTTCCCTGAACGTGCCCCCCATATTCTAGAAGATCCAGAGTCGGCGTGGGACCTCCAAAATGGATTACAGCGACCGGAATTTCTTTATTTTCAATAAATTGGGGAAAGAGGAATGTTTCAGGCAGTGTTTTTTCAAATAAATTTTTTTTTTGTCTTTATTTTTTTTTATTACTGACTGGGTTAGTGATGTCGGGTATCTGTTCAGATGCCGTGACATCACTAACCCCAGGGCTTGATGCCAGGTGACATTACAGCTGGTATCAACCCCATATATAACCCCGTCTGCCACCGCACCAGGGGGCGGGATGAGCTGGGGCGAAGCGCCAGGATTGGCGCATCTAATGGATGCGCCACTTCTGGGGCGGCTGTGGCCTGCTATTTTTAGGCTGGGAAGAGTCCAATAACCATGGCTCTTCCCACCCTGAGAATACCAGACCCCAGCTGTGCGCTTCACCTTGGCTGGTGATCTAATTTGGGGGGGACCCCACGTTTTTTTTAAAAAAAAAAAAAAACGCCTGGGGAGCCCTCCAAATTGATCACCAGACAAGGTGAAGCTGTCAGCTGTGGTTTGCAGGCTACAGCTGTCTGCTTTACCCTAGCAGGCTATCAAAAATAGGAGGGACCCCACGTCGTTTATTTTAATTATTAATTTTTTGGGGGGCTAAATACAAGGCTAGGCACCCTTTAGTGCCACATGAAAGGCACTAAAGGGCGCCAGCTTAGAATATGCAGGGGGTGGGACGTTATATATGTTTGACATCTATCAATTCATCCATTGTAGCATTTTAGGCTGTGTGCCCACAATCGGGGTTTGCAGCGTTTTGGGCGCAGAGTGTTTTCCCTGCGTCCATAGCGCTGCGTTGTGCAGTAGAAGCACAGTGGAAGGATTTTTAGAAATCCCGTGCCCACTGTGCTTCTTTTCTCCGCAGCATACACTGACGTGTGGCGCAGCTTCCCGAGCCTCAGCATGTCAATTTATGCTGCGGAGATGAGTGTTCCTTGCAGGTAGCATAGAGCTCCACAGCGGCCTGAACCCAACTCGTGGGCATGGGCAGCTGCGTTCTCCCGTGGACAACAATCACATCTCTGCAGGAGGATGACACTGTGTACTAGACGCCGTGTCGCTGGATCATGGCCACATAGCCTAAAAGTGAGAAATTTGTTGCTACAGCAACATTTTTGTGAAGTACCTGTGGATTCAAAATGCTTACTATACTCCTGAATAAAATCCAGTTTCCAAAATGGGGTCACTTGTGGGGGGTTTCTAATGTATAGGTACCCAAGGGGCCCTGCAAATGTGACATGGTGCCCGCAATTTATTTCAACTTTTCCAGAATTCAAATGGTGCTCCTTCCATTCCAAGCCCTCCCAATTATCCAAACAGAGGTTTTTGGCCACATGTGGGGTATCCCTGTGCTCATAAGACATTGGATAACAACCTGTTGGGTCCACAGTTTGTTGTTGTCTCTTTAAAAAGTGAGAAATTTGATGCTGAAGCAACATTTTTGTGAAAAAAATGAAAATTTTCAATATGGCAACCTAAGCTTATCAAATTCTGTGAAGTATTCGTGGATTCAAACTGCTCACTATACACCTAGATAAAAGCCTTGAGGTGTCTTGTTTCCAGAATGGGGTCACTTGTGGGGGACAGCCACTGTTTAGGCACCTCAGGGGCTCTCCAAATGCAACCTGGCGTCCGCTATTGATTCCAGCCAAATTTGCAGTCAAATGGCACTCCTTCCCTTCCGAGCCCTGCCATGCGCCCAAACAGTTGATTTCCACCACATATAAGGTATCGCCAGACTCAGGAGAAATTGCACAATAAATGTTATGCTGAATTTTTTCCTTTTACTCTTGTAAAAAAAAAAGCTACCTAGTTGAAATAACAATTTTGTGGTAAAATTTTATTTTTTTTTTTCATGGCTCAACGTTATAAAATTCTGTGAAGCACCTGGGGGTTCAGGGTACTCACCAAACATCTAGATAAATTCCTTGAGGGGCCTAGTTTCCAAAATGGGGTCACTTGTGCGGGGTTTCTGCTGTTTAGGTGCCTTAGGGGTCCTCCAACTGTGACATGGTGCCCGCAATCTTTTTCAGCCAAATTTCCTTTCCAAAATTCAAATATTGCTCCTTTCGTTCCAAGCCCTCCCATTTGTCCAAACAAAGGTTTCAGACCACATGTGAGGTATCACCGTGCTCATAAAAAAGTGGGTAACAAACCTTGAGGTCAAATTTTTGGAATTACCTCTTGAAAAAGTGAGAAAATTGATGTTAAAGCAACATTTTTGAGAAAATTATTAAAATTTTCAATATGACAACGTAACGTTAACAAAATCTGTGAAGTACCTGTGGATCTAAAATGCTCACTATACCCCTAGATAGAAGTCTTGAGGGGTCTAGTTTCCAAAATGGTGTCACTTGTGAGGGATTTCTTCTGTTTAGGTACCTTAGCGGACCTGTAAATGCAACATGGTGCCCGCAATCTATTTCAGCCAAATTTGCTTTCCAAAATTCAAATATTGCTCCTTCTGTTCCGAGCCCTCCCATTTGTCCAAACAGAGCTTTCTGACCACATGTGGGGTATCAGCGCACTCATAAGAAAGTGGGGAACGAGTTTTGGGGTCCATTTTGTTGTGTTATTTCTTCTAAAAGTGAATAAATTTGGGTTAGAGCAACATTTTTAGGTCAAATTAAATTTTTGCTTTTTTTCATTTCACATTGCTTTTGTTCATGTGAAGCACCTGAAGGGTTAATAAACTTCTTGAATGTGGTTTTGAGTAATTTGGGGGGTGCAGTTTTTATAATGGTGTCACTTTTGGGTATTTTCTGTCATCTAGGCCTATTGAAGTCACTTCAAATGTGATGTGGTCCCTAAAAAAATGGTTTTGTAAATTTTGATGTAAAAATGAGAAATCGCTGATAAACTTTGAACCCCTCTAACTTCCTAAAAAAAAAAATTTTGTTTCCAAAATTGTGCTGGTGTAAAGTAGACAAGTGGGAAATGTTATTTATTAACTATTTTGTGTCACCGAAATCTCTGGTTTAACGGTATAAAAATTCAAATGTTGAAAATTGCTAAATTTTCAAAATTGTTGCCAATATTCAATTTTTTTTCATAAATAAACGCAAAAAATATTGTCCTAAATTTGGTACTAACATGAAGTCCAATATGTGACGAAAAAAGAATCTCAGAATCACTGGGATCCGTTGAAGCGTTCCAGAGTTATAACCTCATGAAGTGACACTGGTCAGAATTGCAAAATTTGGTCTGGTCATTAAGGTGAAAATTAGCTCCGTCACTAAAGGGTTAATCCCCCTCTGCCGCCATCTATCTGGGAAATCCCCTGTAAGGGTATGTGCGCACGTTGCTTTTTACCTGCTTTTTACCTGCTTTTTTGCTGCTTTTTCTTCTGCGCTGTTTAATGCCAAAATGGATGTGCTCTTCTATTCAAGCAAAGTCTATGGGAATTTGGGTTTCTTGTTCACACTATGTTGTTCAAAATGCTGCCTTTTTGTGGCAGAACTTTGGTCAAAAACTCAGCTTTGCAGTGCAAAACCCAAATGGCAAAAACAATTGACATGTTGCTTCTTTGAAAAGCTGAGGTTTTGACCAAAGTTCTGCCACAAAAAGGCAGCATTTTGAACAACATAGTGTGAACAAGAAACCCAAATTCCCATAGACTTTGCTTGAATAGAAGAACACATCCATTTTGGCATTAAACAGCGCAGAAGAAAAAGCAGCAAAAAAGCAGGTAAAAAGCAGGTAAAAAGCAACGTGCGCACATACCCTAAGGGTGCGTGCCCAGCCGTGCATGATCAGTGTTTGCAGCATGTTGGCTGTGGCATGGTTCAGCTGCATCCAAAACGCTGCGTTGTAAGTACAAGCACAGTGGATGGATTTCTAGAAATCCCGTGCCCAATGTGATTCTTTTTTCCGCAGCAAACACTGACCTGCGGATCTTCTTTCTTGACCTCAGCATGTCAGTTGTTTGCTGCGTAATCACATGCTCCTCCGTATGGAGAACACAAGTGAGAGACCGCAGCGCACTGAAGCCTGATCGTGGGTACAAGCAGCTGCGGTCTCCTGCGGAGGAGACTCGCGGCCCCGCAGGTCCAGACCCGCTCCGTGCAGAACACAGTGAGTCCTGATCAAGGGCACATACCCTTAGGCGGGCTTTGCACGTTGCAACATCGGTAACAATGTGTTACCGATGCTGCAGTGATAGTACCGCCCCCGTCGCACGTTCGATATCTAGTGAAAGCTGCCGTAGCGATTATTATCGCTATGGCAGCTTTACACGCACATACCTGCCGTGCGACGTCCCTCTGGCCGGCGACCCGCCTCCTTCCTTAGGGGGCGGGTCGTGCGGCGTCACAGTGACGTCACACGGCAGGCGGCCAATTGAAGCGGAGGGGCGGAGATGAGCAGGATGTAAACATCCCGCCCACCTCCGTCCTTCTCATTGCAGCCGGTGGCAGGTAAGTTGAAGTTCCTCGCTCCTGTGGCTTCATACACAGCGATGTGTGCTGCCGCAGGAACGAGGAACAACATCGCACCTGTCGCTGCACCGGCATTATGGAAATGTCAGAGGCTGCAGCGATGATACGATAACGACGCTTTTGCGCTCGTTCATCGTATCATCTAGGATTTACACACTACGACATCGCAAGTGACGCCGGATGTGCATCACTTTCGATTTGACCCCACCGACATCGCACCTGCGATGTCGTAGTGTGCAAAGCCGCCCTAAGAGTCAGTATGTGGAGGTGTGAAGCATTACCACCCAATACACATTTTTTCATTTGGAGACTCTGGTGAATATTTGTCTTCAGTTTCCAAACTAGTCTTACATGTTGGACATGTTGGATAAACCCTTCACTAGTCCTGTGTATTCTGACAATACTGCTCTATAGACAGATCAGGCTTTTTTCTTTTTTTTTTTTTTTACATATACAGTATTTATATTGAAGCTCCTCCTATACTATCATCATATATAGAGGCCCCCTGAAAAGTAATTACATATAGCCTAAGATAATAGGACTGACACTGGGGGTACAGGATAATGACACTGACACTGGAGGTACAGGATAATGACACTGACACTGGGGATACAGGATAATGACACTGGGGGTACAGGATAATAACACTGACACTGGGGGTACAGGATAATAACACTGACACTGGGGGTACAGGATAATAACACTGACACTGGGGGTACAGGATAATGACACTGACACTGGGGGTACAGGATAATGACACTGACACTGGGGGTACAGGATAATGACACTGACACTGGGGGTACAGGATAATGACACTGACACTGGGGGTACAGGATAATAACACTGACACTGGGGGTACAGGATAATGACACTGACACTGGAGGTACAGGATAATGGCACTGACACTGGGGGTACAGGATAATGACACTGACACTGGGGGTACAGGATAATGACACTGACACTGGGGGTACAGGATAATGACACTGACACTGGGGGTACAGGATAATAACACTGACACTGGGGGTACAGGATAATTACACTGACACTGGGGGTACAGGATACTGACACGGGGGGTACAGGATAATAACACTGGGGGTACAGAATACTGACACTGGCACTGGGGGTACAGGATAATGACACTGGGGGGTACAGGATACTGACACTGGCACTGGGGGTACAGGATAATGACATTGACACTGGGGGGATACAGGATAAGACACTTGATATCAAAGAATGGGAAAGCTGAAAGCTGAGGACAAGATGGATATCTATCACACCATAGAAAAGATGGATGATTAGGAGGAAAACAGCCTCTTTCTCTCAGCAAAGCACCCAGCTTTCCCAATCCCATCCCATACTGTGACTGCTGCTATCCCTCTTTCCCTAATCCCTACTACTGATATATGTCTACTGTGTGGACTTCACTCACATCATGTAGCAGGGACTCACACACGCCCAGCACCCCCCAAATTACACACACCCAGCACCCCCAAATCACACGGCACACACCCTTTTCCGTATAACATTATTATTATTATTATATTACCCCTCTCTCAATCACACTGAAATCGCATGTGCCATACACCCTGTAACCCTGAACACCCCTCTGTCACAGTCTGGACCCTCCATATGCCACTCACCCTGCACATCCCCCCCCATGTCCCACACACCCTGCACACACCTTCCTCCCCATGTGCCACTCACCCTGCACACACCCCTTCCCCATGTCCCACTCATCCTGCACACACCCCCTCCCCATGTCACACTCATCCTGCACCCCTCCTCTCCATGTCCCACTCATCCTGCACGCACACCCTCCCCATGTCCCACTCATCCTGCACACACACCCTCCCCATGTCCCACTCACCCTGCACACACACCCTCCCCATGTCACACTCACCCTGCACACACCCCCTCCCCATGTTCCACTCATCCTGCACACCCCCCCTCCCCATGTCCCACTCATCCTGCACACACACCCTCCTCATGTCACACTCACCCTGCACACACTCCCTCCCCATGTCCCACTCATCCTGCACACACCCCCTCCCCATGTCCCACTAACCCCCCCCCCCCCTCACCGGACACTTCTTCCTCAGCACATCATCCCTGAATGGTAGCTCCTGCCCGGCTCCTCCCACACGGTCACATGGGCATGAGTCATCGCAGGTCCTGCTGATGCACCACTAAAATGCATCTCCTTCCTCTCGGATAGATCCTGCTCTGCCCCTGCCGCGCTGTAGCAAACCTCCGGGTGCCTCCAGGTCATGAGCACCCCTCCCTCCCCCCGCTGTCATCTGACTGCTGCCTGTAGCCTGCATATAATATTATCACCTGCGGTGCCGTCTGGCGAGCCTTGGCCGCAGGTCATAATACACCCGGCGGGAGGCCCTGCAGGCTGCCGGAGACAGCATAAATTACAGACAAGGGCGGGGCCTACCGGGGGTTTCCCTGGTACCCCGCCACGCCAGATCGAGCCTGGGTGAACCACCCCTTTAACAAGCTACCCCGCCCACGCCAGGCTTTCAGTGCACATTTCAATAGCCAGAAGCTGCTAATCACAGAGGGAGGCGGAGTCGCACTTTAGCTCACTGTTCCTCAGTCACACTAATGATAAAGCAACAAAAATATAGTTTGAGATAAGAGACACAGGGCTGTAATCTGAATATTAACTCTTACAGCATACTGGCTTCAGAGTATATAGCAAGAGTATGTAGCAAAAACCTGCTAGATATTCCCTTTATCTGAGTTCTATTGTTGTAAGGTTTGGCTTTAACCACCCTACAGAAAAATGGAGCAGCACGAAAAAGTAAGCCACATTGGATGTTAATGCATTAATGCATTAATTTACTCAGTATATTTAAGTAGCCAAAAAAGTCTCATTCTTCTATTACACAGGACAATGGTTTGGTATCCTTCTTGCGGCAGAGGCTCATCTGCCTGGAGGGCAAAAGGATATAATGTGAAAATGCTAACACTCCAATGCTTATTTCCCTTCTTGGGTGAGTTGGAAGTCGCCACAAATTAGATGGTTGGCTGAATTTTTTTGCAACTGATAATTTCGGCCAAGTTCCTTAGGCTGTGTTTACGCGTTATTTTTTAGTGTTTTTTCACGGGTTTTTGATAGCAGATTTGTCAGAAAACCTGAAGGAAATCCTGATGCCAGCAAAGTCAATGACTTGCTTATTTGGGGCAGAAAATAATCTGCAGCATGTCCGTTTTTTTTAGTGTTTTTGCAGCATTTTTTTACACATTAACTGGGTAAAATGATATCAGTCAAAAACGATGTAAACACGCAGTTATAAACATAATTGCGTATTTGCTGCATTTTTATAGCATTTTTGTCTTGTTTTTTGCATGTGTTGTTACTCAGCAGTGAATGCTATACAGATAGATAATAAAAACGTATTTGACCTCACTGCCAATGTGAGTGCGAAATGCCCCCTGTGTGTCCTTGGGTCACATTCAAGTGGTAACTATGTTCCTGCACTGGTGTGAATGTGTACTAAAATGAATATAATGGTTATGTGTGGTTGTTATTAGAGATGAGCGAACCTGTCAAGGTTTGGTTCGGTTCGTGTTCGCTGACTTTTCCAATGTTCGCCAAACAGCTTGATGTACATATCTGAAAACCATTGAATTCAATGGAAGGCAAAACTTATATATTAGTAAGGACTGGTTAGGCTAGTGTTAGTAAAGCCTAGGCTGGATGCAAAAGAAAAAAAAAAAGTAATAGAGATGGGGCGTTAAACTTACTGAGCTTCCTGCGCGGCTGTCACAGTGCTTCTGGGGCGCTCATTAATATTATCCCTCATGTATATGCACTGCTTCCCCCGCCCACCCTCTGTGATAGCGTCTGTGATTAGTGCAGTCAGACCTCTGGTGTCTGATTTGTTGCCCCCACAGTAGCTGTCTGCCCGAGTGAATTATAAATATAAATAAATAAAAAAATTAGTGTAGGGTCCCCTATATATTGATACAAAACCCAGATAAAGCCAATTGATACAGGCTGCATTTCACCTGGCTCATTCCTATTGCCCTAATTCCATTGCAATCAGGGAAATATAAGGGGTTAATGACAGCTCACAGCAGCCACTAAGCCCTAGCTTAATTATGGGAGGTCTATGAGACCCCCCATTACTAATCTGTAAGTGAAAAGAAATAAACACAAAGAAAAAATCTTTTATTCAAAATAAAATACAAAAAAAACACCTTCTTTCATCCCTTTATTAACCCCAAAACAACCAGGTCTGACGTAATCCACACGAGGTCTGACAACGATCCTGGCTCTACTATATCCTGTAGTTGCAGCTAGAGATGATCGAACCTGTTTGATAAAGGTTTGCCAATTTCAAATTCAGTACAAGCCTTAACCTGTTCTCTTGGGCTCTGCAACCCAAAGCACTTTCCCCAAAAGTCGGTAATGTTCATTATCGTTAATTTTCTGTCAAAAATGCTTTTTTAATAGCATTTTCTGCTTTTGGGTAGGATTGTGATGCTGTCTGATATGGGGATGTGTAAAATCAGTGGAGAAGGCGGGGACTCTATTTTTTTCTTAACTTTATTTGTAGATGTTGCTTCAGCTAATCATAGCATCCACAAGGTTCTTACTGACTGGCGTCTATGATTGGCTGCCTAAGTCAGATATTCATGTGCATATACATGCTGCTTGACAGTGAGGTTAGTTAGGGGTTTAATGCTAGGTAGAGATAAATATGAGAGAGAGAGTTTAGAATCCCTATTCTATTGGCCGACCACCACCATGCCATGCACGCCTGATTTTGGTTTGCAATCTATTCTTCCTGTTGGTAGCTATTCACATTCAGTTGCCTCACCCCTTTCCACAGGCAATGCTAATTAAGCACCATACTTGGATCTGGTCCGCCTTTATCAATGGTTGCTGTCTGGCACTGGGAAGGTCAGTTCTGATATAGTCCTGGTATGTGTAGAGCTTGCTCCACATGCTGGGACCTGAGCTGGCCTCTATCCATAAGTGCCTCTTTTGCAACATAGAAGTGACTATATACAGGTTACAGGTATGTGTGCTCCATTATGGTTCTGCTTTTAACTTCATCTAGGAGGCTGCATGGCACATGAAATACATAATATAGTGTAGGACCCCCCTATTGAGATTTGCCGTGACGTTGGCAGGGGTGGCTTAAAGAATTGATCAATTATTTGCTAAAAATCTCATTTTTTATTGTAGTACAGTTGGAATAAATCTGTGAATTTGCACCTTTTATATGATGCATGCCAATTTCAGATCGTGCTGGCTCCCTTTTTTTCTTTATGACTGTAGTTATGCTACAATTTTCTGGTGGCCGACCACCACCATGCTATGCACGCCTGATTTTGGTTTGCAATCTATTCCTCCTATTGGTAGCTGTTCACATTCAGTTGCCTCACCCCTTTCCACAGGCAATGCTAATTAAGCACCATACTTGGATCTGGTCCGCCTTTATCAATGGTTGCTGTCTGGCACTGGGAAGGTCAGTTCTGATATAGTCCTGGTATGTGTAGAACTTGCTCCACATGCTGGGACCTGGGCTGGCCTCTATCCATAAGGGCCTCTTTTGCAACATAGAATTGGCTATATACAGGTTACAGGTATGTGTGCTCCATTACAGTTCTGCTTTTAACTTCATCTAGGAGGCCGCATGGCACATGAAATACATAATATAGTGTAGGACCCCCCCTATTGAGATTTGCCGTGTCATTGGCAGGGGTGGCTCAAAGAATTGATCAATTATTTGCTAAAAATCTCATTTTTTATTGTAGTACAGTTGGAATAAATCTGTGAATTTGCACCTTTTATATGATGCATGCCAATTTCAGATCGTGCTGGCTCCCTTTTTTTCCCCATCCCATCAAGCAAAGAGGGACTCTCAGAATGTATCCTGCTGGAAACAGGCCCCAATAGTATGCTGGCATTGCCAGGAGCGAGGCCATGTAAGGGCCGACTGCCCCATCTTCCTGAGAATGGACACAAACTTTGGGTACCATCAGTCCCTGTATGCTAAAAGGGTCTGTACGATTGGCACCTCAAAGGAATCCAGTAATGGACATTCGTGAAATGTTGAGGTAGAGGGCACTCTGGCTGTCGCCCTACTGGCCTCGGGGAGCCTCCTGATCCTGGTGCGGGCCAACCTGGTATCACCATTTAACTTCACCGGCCAGAAAACAGGTGTGTTAAGTGTCCATGGGGAATTAAAAGACTATCCTACCACCGGATATTGATAAACACCCCAGGCATGAAGCAATACCATGAGGAGTGAGTGGTTTCAAATCTGCACTACGAACTAATAGTTGGGAGGGAAATCCCCTTATTTTCTGCCCTATGACCAATTATCATGCCATCTGGTGAATGTGAGCCAGCATGAATGTCGGCCACCTTGCTTTGTACAGAAGTGATACAAGTACATTGTGTTCCTAAGGAAGAGGTGCAGGCTACAAGGCTCCACTATAGTGGGGACAGTAAACTATAAGGTACCATATCAATTTACAAAAGCCTGGGAAGGATAGGGGAAGCCTTTGTGGGCATAAACCGCTGTCTGTTTTTCCTGCAGAGAAGACTCAGTCATCTCTGGAGGTTTTCTCCAAGCTCCCTGTACCTACCTCCATAATCTAGCATGTCATTGTCACTAAGCCCCAGGCCAAAGTTCAATTAAAGCAGTATTGGGTGCCTGTGACTCGGCGGCAAACCATTTCAGAGGAGGTGAAATCGAAGCTGCAACTGCGGATCACTAAAGGGTCCCAAAGTGAGTGGGCTAACACAATAGCCCATTGTATTATTATTATTATTTTTATTGTTGTTTATTATTATAGCGCTATTTATTCCATGGCACTTTATAAGTGAAAAGGGTATACATAAAAACAAGTACAACAATTATTAACAGTACAAAACAGACTCGTATAGGAGGAGAGAGGACCCTGCCCGTGAGGGCTCAGTCCACAGGGGATGGATGAGGCTACAATATGTGAGGACAGAGCTGGTTGCGCAGTGGTGTACTGGACTGAGGGTTATTGTATCTTGTAAGTTTGTTGGAAGAGGTGGGTCTTCAGGTTCCTCTTGAAGCTTTCCACAGTAGGAGAGAGTCTGGTATGTTGGGGTAGAGTGCTCCAGAGTATGGGGGAGGCACGGGAGAAATATTGTATGTGATTGTAGGAAGAGGAGATAAGAGAGGAGTAGAGAAGGAGATCTTGTGAGGATCTGAGGTTGCGTGTACGTAGGTACTGGGGGACTAGGTCACAGATGTAAGGAGGAGACAGATTGTGGATGGCTTTGTATGTCATGGTTAATGTTTTGAACTGGTGTCTTTGGGCAATGGGAAGCCAGTGAAGAGATTGGCAGAGTGGCGAGGCTGGGGAATAGCAAGGGGAGAGGTGGATTAAGCGGGCCACAGAGTTTAGGATAGATTGGAGGGGTGCAAGAGTATTGGAAGGAAGTGCAGAGAGCAGGAGGTTGCAGTAGTCGAGGTGGGAGATGAGGGCATCTACTAAGGTTTTTGCTGATTCTTGGTTAAGGAAAGCACAGATCCGGGAGATATTTTTGAGTTGTAGTCGGCATGAGGGGAATAGGGCTTGAATGTGCGGTTTGAAGGATAGAGCAGAGTCGAGGGTTACTCCAAGGCAACGAGCTTGTGAGACTGGGGAGAGTGAGCAGCCATCAACTTTGATGGATAGCTTTGGTGGAGGAGTTGAGTGAGGAGGAGGAAAGACAATGAATTCTGTTTTGTCCATGTTAAGTTTTAGGAATCATGCAGAGAAGAAGGATGAAATAGCAGACAGACATTGTGGGATTTTGGTTAGTAAGGAGGTAATGTCAGGTCCAGAGAGGTAGATCTGCGTATATTCAACGTAGAGATGATACAGAAAGCCATGAGATTCTATGAGCTGTCCCAGGCCGAAGGTGTAGATGGAGAACAGCAGGGGTCCAAGAACTGAACCTTGAGGGACACCAATGGATAGAGGGTGAGATGAGTAGGTGGTGTGAGAATGTGAGACGCTGAAAGTTTGGTCAGTTAGGTATGAAGAGATCCAAGAAAGGGCCAAGTCTGTGATGCCAAGAGATGAGAGAATCTGTATTAGGAGGGAGTGGCCTACTAGTAGAGTGATGTGGTCGGAAGCCAGATTGTAGCCTGTCAAAGAGGGAGCAGGAGGAGAGGTATGAGGACAGTTCAAGATGGATGTACTGTTCCAGTAGTTTTGAGGCATAGGGGAGAAGTGATATGGGGTGGTAGCTAAACACAGAGGATAAGTCAAGGGAGGGCTTTTTGAGGATGGGTGTGATCGAAGCATGTTTGAAGCATGAAGGGAATACACTAGTTGTTAGTTATAGGTTGAAGAGATGGGTTAGGGTCGAGATGAGGACTGCGGTGATGTTGGGGATGAGGTACGATGGGAGTGGGTCACGTGCAGAGGTGGTTAGATGTGATCTTGAGAGTAGAGTGGAAAGATGATCTTCTATCATGGTGGATAAGCTGGATTTGGAGGAAGAGGGCTGAGTAGCTATGATACGGGGCTGTGGGGATCGTGGGCCAAGGCTTGCACTAATGTTATCAATCTTCTGCTTGAATAAAGAGGCAATGTCTTCAGCTGAGATGAGAGGAGGTGGTGCAGAGATACGGAGGAGAGAATTGAAAGTGTTGAATAGCTGTTTAGGGTTGTGAGATAGAGAGGATATGAAGGATGAGAAGTAGGTTTGTTTTGCAGCAGTGAGTGCAGACTTGAAAGTGATGGACTCTTTATATGCAATGAAGTACTAAGTGGAATGAGACCTCTTCCATCTGCGCTCATCAATTCTGGAAGCCTGTCTCAGTTCTTTGGTCTGGCTCGTGTGCCAAGGTTGCCTGTTGATTGTGCGAGTTTTGGTATGTGCGAGGGGGGCAGCCAATTTAAGAGCTGCAGAGATGGTGGTGTTATATAAAGTGGCTGCACTATCTGTATGGCATGTGCCCATCATCTCAGAGTCCAGCAAAGGGGGGATATGTCATGCAGTAAAGGATATTGTGGTGGATGGGAGATATATTCCATCTAGCAAATGCCTTTTGCACTGGTGAGCAGCAGGTAAGGATGTCAAACTTGGCCTGGACCTTTTCTGCTATTCCAGGCCTTTGGAACAACACCCCAGGTGCACAGCTACAGGATTAACACAGCATAAATAGGCAGCCAGAACTTCTCAATGTGGGGGGTGATTGGAATGAAAAGCTGAAGCAGGTTCTGTGGGAAATAATATACCTGAATGGACTGGCACCTTCAGAATCTTTGCTTTGCTGTTTGACAAGCTAAACTTTTTCTTTACATTCTTGTCTGAAGTAAGACTGTGCATTTGTTTGTTTTCAGTGTGAATAAAACACTGGCTTTTTGGACTGAAAGCCTTTGTGTGCCTCTTTATTATGTCCTTGCTATTGCCTAACAGAGCTGATTTCCTACAGCTCTCATAAAGGCTCCCTTAAAGCTATTGGGTTGAAAGCTGCCGTGAGATCTGATGGCTGAAAGGTCTGGTAACCTAAAAGTTACTGGAGCTCACAGCCATCGGTCCTTCCAGCAGCTGTGAGGCCCGGAAACCTTAAGGAAGCCTTTAAGAGAGTTTTCAAGTTTCTTGGAGTTCCCAGATGTTGAGACACCTTGAAGCTGGGAACTCAGGTAAAACTTCACAGCCTGCAGATGTCCCAGCAGCTGTGAATTCAAGGTACATTATAGGCTCTCTTAAAGGTTCCCCTAAAGTTACCAGGTTGGTAGCTGGCGTGAGACCCAATGGCTGTGAGTTCTGGTAACCTAAAGGTTACCGGAGCTCACAGCCACTGGATAGTCTGGCAGCTGCAAGGCCTGGAAACTTAAAGCAGCCTTTAAGAGAGCCTTTACGTTTCTTGGAGTTTACAACTGTTGGGACTCCTGGAGGCTGTGAACTCTGTTAACAGAGCTTACAGGCATCAGGTCTCATGGCAGCTTTTAACCAGTTTACTTTAAGGGAGCCTTTAAGAAAGCTTTTAATATTCTTTGAGTTCCCAGCTGCTGGGACATCTCAAGGCTATAAACTGTTACCAGAGTTCACATCCTCCAGGTGTCCTAACAGCTGGAATCTCCAAGAATTGTAAAGCTCTCTTAAAGGCTACCTAAAAGTTTCCGGGCCTCACAGCTGCTGGAAGAGCCATTGGCTGTGCGCTCCAGTAACCATGAGGTTACCGGAGCTCACGGCCATCAGGTCTCACTGCAGGTTTCAACTTGGTAACTTTAAGGGAACCTTTAAGAGAGGCTTTAATGTACTGCAGGATATAGCAAAGATGAGATCCTCGTGGGATCTCATGTGGATAACATCAGACCTCGGTGTTTTGGGGGTTAATAATTGGGTGGAAGAGGGTGTTTTTTATTTCAAATAAAGGATTTTTTTGGTGTTTGTTTCTTTTCACTTACAGATTAGTAATGAGGGGGGGTCGCACAGATGTCTCCCATTACTAATCTAGGACTTGGGGGCAGCTGTGAGCTGTTATTAACCTCTTATATCACCCCGATTGCCACTACATCAAGGCAACCGGAATGAGCTGGGTAAAATCCTGGGATTGTCAATCTAATGGATGTGACAACTCTGGGTGGCTGCAAGCTGCTATTTTTAGGCTGGGGGGCCCAGTAAACATGAACCTCCCTAGCATGAGAATAGCAGCCCCCAACTGTCGGTTTTATCATGTCTGGGTATCAGCATGACAATGCTTGATGGGCCAGAAGTGGATGGTTGGATGGCATGACAATGATGGGGCCAGAAGGGGATGGTTTCTGCAATAATGTAATCGTGAACAATTACCGAACAAAACCAATGTTTGCCGATGTTTGAGAAAAATGCTTGTGAATCCAAGCAAGCCAAACCAGCAAAGGCTGATACCAAATTTGATTGGCAAACTTTTTTTTTAAATTCACTTATCTTTAGTTGTTATTTGATTTTATACCTCAGTCTGATCATTTTTTTGCACTGGCTTAGTTCTCCCTTTGTGAGACTCCCATACTTTCACACATTAGAGCAATTATTCACACTCACCTTGTTTATTTTCTTTTGTCTTTATATACAGTGTGTCCACCCATATCCTGTCCACCGCCATTAACTTGAGAATGGCGGCAGCTATAGGAATAGAAGTGGTGTCTAGGTATAGTAAAATAGCTAAGCGCTACGCAATGAAACCACCTATAGCGCCACCTGGTGAAAAACAACGTACTTAGCATTTTTATCTCGAAAACGGAACGAGATAGAGGAAAAAAAGTGAATTAAAAAATTGTAGAGCATCATCAATTCAATATGAATCGACACCTTGCCTACAGAAATGCTATGATAACAACGTGTAAAACTCACAAGGCTGCGGACATGAAGCGATACCTCATGGAGACATTCCTACAAATCATTGGGTATGGTGACTGCATGGCGTGGTCTCCACGCTCACCTCACCTGACTCCATTGGACTTCCTTCTGTGAGGTCAAATCAAAAAGCAGGTGTATTCGACCCCTCCACCAACATTGCAGGATCTATGACGACGTATTACAGATGCTTGTGCAAACGTGTCACCTACCATATTACACAATGTGCAACAAGATACAGTATGCTGTCCAGAGTCCAGATGTGCATTGCAGCTGACGGTGTCCACTTTGAACATCAAAGTTAAATGAGCGCCATATGGGTGTCCAGCATTCAATGTTTTTTTTGGGGGGGCATGGGTTTCATATCATAGCATTTCTGTATGCAAGGTGTTGATTCATATTGAATTGATGATGCCCTACAATTTTTGAATTCACTTTTTTTCTCTATCTCGTTCCGTTTTTGAGATAAAAATGCTAACTACGTTGTTTTCCACCAGGTGGCGCTATAGGTGGTTTCATTGCGTAGCACATGGCTACTTTACTATACCTAGACACCACTTTTATTCGTATAGCTGCCACCATTCTCAAGTTAATGGCGGTGGACAGGATATGGGTGGACACACTGTGTACATGTTTACCTAGTGAATCTGTGAATTACACTACCATTCATTTTTTAAATGTTATTTATTCAACCAATGTGATGGTTTGATTCAGACAGCAATGTTTTTTAGTTTCTTTTTTTAATTAGTTTTAATATGTATGTCCCTTTGAACTGATGTACTAATAAAGGTTTTTTTCATTAATCATTGGAGAAGAGAGTCTCTCTGTTGGATCTATAGAGTGTGTCAGAGAGAGTGACAGACAGAGCAACAGACAGAGTGATAGAGCGACAGAGAGAGCAACATAGCGAGCGACAGAGAGCAACAGGGAGAGCAACAGAGAGAGTGACATTGTGCATCACAGAGCAGCAGAGAGAGAGAGACACAGACAGTCACAGAGAGAGCGACAGACATATAATAAAAATTCAAATGTGGAGAGAAAAGACCGGGCACCACAGACAAGCAACAATCAGCTTCGCACTGGTCTAAGGAACCAGACCGCTATTGTGGATGTGGTGGGACACCTTCCCCGGAGCTGTATGCTCAAAACAGACTGCAGTGCAAAAATTCAGATCCAACACAGGAAAAAAGAAAAAATCACGCCAATATTACACATGGCCACCATGAATTTCTAGTACAGATAAAAAAAACACAATACACAGAAAAATATTTTTATTAGAAATAAAACACAACACAATTAGGGACTCCATCTTTATTAAAATAAAGAATAGAGTTGAGCGCGATTCGTGGTTCTCCAGTTCGCGGTTCGAGTGATTTTGGGGGGTGTTCTAGTTAGAACTCGAACTCCAGCTTTTTGCTAAAAGTTCGGTAGCTCGAGTTACGTTCGAGAACGGTTCTATCACTATAAATGTGGCTTTTCACAGTAAGGCTATGTGCACATGTTGCTATCTGCATGTGTCCTGCGTCCCCAGCACAATCCCTCTCCCTTTCCTACTCACTGATCACGGGCGTTTTGCTCCCCGGCTGTCACAAATCTGCGGCGTCTTTTCCTCTTTAGAAAATGGCTGCCGCTTCATTAGTCAATTAGTTATTGCGTGCTTTCCCCACCCACCGGTGCTTATGAGTGGTTGCAGTCAGACACGTCCCCAAGCTGAGTGACAGCTGTCTCACTGCAACCAATCACAGCCGCCGGTGGGCGGGTCTATATCGTGCATTAAAATAAATAAATAAATAAAAAAATGCGGTTTCCCCCATATTTGATACCAGTCAGGATAAAGCCGCATGGTTGGAGGCTGGTATTGTCAGGATGGAGAGCGCCACGGTATGGGGGGCCCACCACCCTAACAATATCACCCTGCAGCCGCCCAGAATTGCCGCATCCATTAGGTGCGACAGTCCTGCGGGACTCTACCCGGCTCTTCCCGAATTTCCTTGGTGTGGTGGCAATTGGGGTAATAATGAGTTTAATCATGGCAGGCGTCTCCCCGAGATACCTTCCATGAGTAAACTGTAAGTGAAAGTAAACAGACACACACACCGAAAAATCCTTTATTTGGAATAAAAGACAAAAAAACAACCCTGGTTCACCCCTTTATTAATCCCAAAAATACCCCTCCATGTCCGAAGTAATCCACACGACAAGGTCAGCTCTGCTCTCTCGGTATGTAGTGGCTCCGTAGTAGTGAAGTGACTCTGCAGTTAGCAGAGACTTCAGTCAGCACAGCAGGCTTCAAGATTAGAAAATCTGCCTACCTCTTTTGTAAGAAGCAATAGACTCCTGGATGAAGCGCCCACCTAAGCATAATGTCGGGAATTCTAGTCCTGGTAAAGAATTTTTTTTTTTTTTTATTTATAATTTCAAATTATGATTATCTATTTATAAAGTGAAAGTAAATAAACACACGCCGCGAAAAAACCTTTATTTTGAATAAAAGACAAAAAAACACAGTTTCACCATTTTATTAAAATCCTCCAATACCCCTCCAGGTCCGATGTAATCCACACGACACTGTCATCTCTGCTACAGAACACGAGTGCTCTGCATGAGCTTCACATAGCAATGAAATTAATCACGTGGTCAGTTGAGACTTCAGCAATCCAGTCTTCAAGACTACCAAATGTGCCTATCATTCACATTACAAGCAATAGCTGAGTGGATAGAGTGCTCACCTAGGGAGCATATATTTGTGAGTTCTAGACCCAATAAATGTATTTATTTATTTATTTTTATTTTTAATAAATTATATTTATAATATATTTATAAATATAATTTAATTATGCACTGATGGGAGGAGCCGTTCATCAGCTGTGAGCTCTCTCTATCACTATCCTTTCTCTCTCTCCTTTCTCTCCTTTCTTTCTCTCCTTTCTCTCTCTCTCTCCTTTCAATCTCTCCTTCCTTTCTTTCTCTCTCTCTCTCTCTCTCTCTCTCCTTTCTCTCCTATCTCTCTCTTTTCTTTCTCTCCTTTCTCTCCTTTCTTTCTTCTCTTTCTCTCTCTCCTTTCTCTCTCTCCTTTCTTTCTCTTCTTTCTCTACTTTCTCTTCTTTCTCTACTTTCTCTTTCTCTCTCTCTTCCTTCTCTTTCTCTTCTTTCTCTCTCTCCTTTCTTTCTCTCCTTTCTTTCTCTCTTTCCTATCTCTCTCTCCTATCTCTCCTTTCTTTTTCTCTCCTAACTCTCTCTCCTATCTCTCTCTCCTATCTCTCCCCTTTCTCTCTCCCCTTTCTCTCTCCCCTTTCTCTCTCCCCTTTCTCTCTCCCCTTTCTCTCTCTCTCCTTTCTCTACTTTCTCTCTCTCTTTCTCTTCTTTCTCTTCTTTCTCTCTTTCTCTCTCTCTTTCTCTTCTTTCTCTCTTTCTCCTTTCTTTCTCTCCTTTCCCTCTCTCCTTTCTTTCTCTACTTTCTCTTCTTTTTCCTCTTTTTCTTCTCTCTCTCTTTCTTCTTTCTCCTCTTTTGCTTCTTTCTCTCTCTTCTTTCTCTCTCTCTTTCTGAGACCTGGCGATGATCAGCTGATGCGGTCACCTGACGGCATCAGCTGTCACTATAAGTGGAGCGGTGAGGCCGGCTTTTTACCGCCCGGCAGGCTAAACTATCAGCTGATGCCCTGATAGTTTAGCCGGCTGGGAACCAAAAATATAGGGAAGCCCTTTTTTATTTAATATTTCATGAATTTCATGAAATAATCCAAAAACAAATGACGTGGGCTTTGCCATATTTTTGTATAGCCAGGTACAGCAGGCAGCTAGGGGCTGCCCCCAACCCCAGCTGTCTATTTGTACCCGGCTGGGAACAAAAAATATAGGGAAGCCCGTTTTTTTTAATTATTTCATTTATTTCATAAAATAATTAAACAAATGACGTGGGCTTTGCCATATTTTTGTGTCCAGCCAGGTACATCTAGGCAGCTGGGGATTGGAATCCGCAGCACAGGTTAGCCCAAGGTTTCTGGGCGCCTCTGCTGCGAATTGCAATCCGCAGCCGCCCCAGAAAATGGCGTATTCATAGAAGCGCCATCATCTGGCGCTGTATCCAACTCTTCCAGCTGCCCTGGTGACGGTAGCTTGCTGGGTAATAATGGGGTTAGGGCTAGCTGTATATTATCAACTGGCCCTAAGCCCGAAATTCATGGTGGCACGCCAATATTAGACATGGCCACCTTGAATTTCTAGTACCGATAAAAAGAACCACAACACACAGAAAAATATTTTTATTGTAAATAAAACACAACACAATTAGTGACTCCATCTTTATTGAAATAAAGAACCCCCCTCCGCAGTAATCCTGGGTCAAGGGTCCCACGCCGTCCAATCTGGATCCAATATCATCTGATCGGTTTGCTGGAAGGCAAAGCAATCAGATGTGTCAGGTTTAAGGGCCTGAATCACATGACACAGCAGCTGATTGTATAAACGGCTTCCATACAATCAGGTGATGCATCAGTGCAAAAAAAAAAACATAAAAGAGAGAGAGAGAGGAGAGAGAGAGGAGAGGAGAGGAGAGGAGAGAGAGAATAATGATGATGATGATGTTCTACTACTCCCCTCTGTGCATAATTAAAATAATAATATTTTATAATTAATTATAAATAAAGAATAATAATTAATTTAAAATAAAACAAAATCTTTACCGACACAGCCGGGACTTGAACTCGTGAAGTTATGTTTCTTAGGCAAGCGCTCTATCCATTCAGCCACTGGCTCCAATAAGGAACATAGGTAGATTTCTTAATCTTGATGTCTGCAAAGCAGACTGAAGTCTGAGGTGACAGTGCGATTCTCTTTATGTGCTATGTGGAGAGGACACAGAGCACTCGTGTTCTGTAGCAGAGCTGACAGTGTCGTGTGGATTACTTCAGACCTGGAGGAGTATTTGGGGATTTTAATAAAATGGTGAAAAAGAATGTTTTTTTGTCTTTTATTCCAAATAAAGGATTTTTCGCTGTGTGTTTCTTTACTTTCACTTACAGTTTAATCATGGAAGGTATCTCGGGGAGATGCCTGTCATGATTAACCACGTTATTACCTTGATTGCCACCGCACCAGGGCAATTGGGGATGAGCTGGGTGGAGTCCCGGGACTGTCGCATCTAATGGATGCGGCAATTCCAGGAGGGTGGGTGATATTGTTAGGGTGGTGGGCTCCCGATAACGTGGTGCTCTCCATCCTGACAATACCAGCCTCCATCCGTGTGGCTTTATCCTGGCTGGTATCAAATATGGGGGGAACCGCATTTTTTTTTATTATTTAAATATTTATTTTACTGCACGATATAGACCTGCCTGGCGGCGGCTGTGATTGGTTGCAGTGCGACAGCTGTCACTCATCGTGGGGGCGTGTCTGACTGCAACCAATCATGGACGCCGGTGTGCGGGGAAAGCACGGAATAACATTGAATAATGAAGCGGCAGCCATTTTCAAAAGAGGAAAAAACGCCGCAGATTTGTGACAGCATGCAGCGAGGCGCCCATGAACGGTGAGTAGGAAAGAGAGAGGTATTGTGCTGGGAATGCAGGACGCATGCAGAAAGCAATGTGTGCACATAGCCTTACAGTGAAAAGCCATGTTTTTGGTGCTCGAACCGTTCTCGAACGTAACTCTAACTGTCGAGCTTTTAGCAAAAAGCTCGAGTTCGTCGATCGTCTCGAACACCGCCCAAAATCACTCGAACATGAAATTGGCGAACCTCGAGACTCGAGCATCGCTCATCTCTAGTCATTAAACCTTTGGAGGAAGGTGAGATTCTCAAAGATTTCTGTTTCAACGTGTAAGTTGACAATGAAAGGCTCACTGGGAAACATGAGATCTTTTGACCATTGTGCTGAATATAGAGTTAATGACCTATGGCATGATTTATAGGACATGGTATGTAAATGATCATTGGATAAAGCTCTGTATTGAGTTCTGACATTTGTGTGCATAGTAATTAAGTCACTCCTAAACTATCTTTTCTTCAAAATAAACAATGTTAATTTTGATAATGTTTCTGGGTACTATAATCCACCAATTTCCTTAATTGCATTTGTCATTTGCCTTTGAATCAGCTCCAGTTAAACTATGTATTTTTTACTCACGGGCGCCAAAAATAGTACACAATGCTTCATGTGTGGTCTGACTTTTAATCTACTTTGCTTTAATCAACCTTATTATCACTCAGTAGTTAAAGTATATCTCTGATTTTTTTAGTTTTAATGAAAAGATTACAAATCTTGTGTGATCAATTTCAAAATATATATTTTTAGAGATCAGAGCCCATTTTTTTTCTGACATGTAGCTTGACATTTACTCTTTAGTTTCATAATGTTAAATGTAGTATGTATTGTAGTCACAACCTTGAGGTGCTAAACAAAGAAAAATGATGCATAGTTAACAACACAATACTAATATTATGTGTCAACTAACCTTGTTTTAGTGGCTTTTTGTAGAGTGCCAATTTGCTAATAACCTAGTCTTGTATACCAGACCCCCCGAGGAAGTCAGCATGACGAAACGCGTCAGGAAGCGGGCATGCAGATATAACAGACCCTGGTCCCATGTAATTATTCAATCCATCACATTGTGCAGATATGGCCCTTTTAGCTGCATTAGTATCACCAATACGTCACTCCAGCAACACAGATTTTCACGGCAGATTCTTTTACTTAAATACATCGAATTCTCATTGTTATTTACATGCCAGTCTGGAAATCTGTATATCACCTGGTTATTAGCAAATAGGCACTCTACATAAAGATGCCCAGTAACTATTACACCATATTATCACTTGCAGTAGGCACCTTCTGTAAATAAAATTGTATTTTTATTATTAATCATTTGTCATCCTGGTAACCTTTATACCATTTTGTCTCTTGCAACAAGCACTTTATGTGATAATTTTTAGTACTTACTAATATTTATACTACATCATTACATGCAGCAGACACTTTTTTGTTAAATTTCTTTCTAGCGGCTATTTATTATTCCCAGTGGTCCTCTATTTATCAGCATTTTCTGTTGTCGCCCTTTTTGAGCAACCGGCTGGTGTAATATTGTTAACCTAGGTATTGTAATATTAATAGAGAAATATTTACTTTCTGTTTTTAATTTTTATAAATAAAATACATATTTTCATCTATGCTTATATGATGGTGTTTTGACCTCCATGGATAGCACTTGCCCATTGCTATCCCATGGGAAGTCTTTTTGAAACTTTTTGAATGACACCCAAATTAGAAATTTTTTGGTTGTGCTTTTTCTTAAAACCAGCAAGCAAAAATTGGAATAAAACATGATCAAAAAAACAATGTAAAGAAAAATGGTTTAGCTGAATATGTTATATTAGGCCTGTTTCACACATCAATGAAAAACACAGATGGTTTTTCACTGATGTGTTAAAAACGCATATGTCCCTTCATGTGCCGTGATTTATGGCACACGTGGGTTGTCCATGTGCAATCTGTGATTGCATATGGACGTATACTCATCTGTTCCATTCTTGCTGTCCGTGCTGCTGAAGTCTCCAGCTCTGCTGCCTCCGGCCGCCGCTGTCTCTCACCTCTGCAGCTACTTCTGGGTCAGCTCTGGTTGTAGTCATGAATATGCATGCCATAATGAGGCGGCCAGGAAGCTGCAGACAGCAGAGGCTGCACAGAGTATCGCTGGAGACGGGTGAGTTGAAAATGTTTTTTATTTTCAATGTACGTTTTTTTCTGGTACATGATTCACGGATCACACCATAGTGTGGTCCATGGGACATCAGTGATGCCAAAAAAAATGGACTTGTCTCCATGCAGCAATCATGGACACGCATGTATGCCGCACAGAGACACAGTCAGTGAAAAATCACTGATGTGTGCGCAGACCCAGTGATTAAAATGGGACTGCGTATGTCAGTGATTCTGGTACGTATAAAAAAAGCACATACGTACCAGAATCACTGACGTGTGAATGGGGCCTTAGAGAGCAAAAAACCAAGCCACAAAACAGCTCCACCAGCAGAAAAGTGAAAAACTTTTAGCTTTTAGAATAGAGTGATTCAAAAATAATTCTTTTTCTGTAAAATAGTTTTTATTGAGCAAAACCAGCTAAACAGAAAAACAATCTAAATACGGTATCGCTGTATCCTTACTGACATGAAGAATAAACATGTCTTATCGCTTATAACTCACACGGAATGGCATAAAAGAAATATTTCCTGAATTGCTGTTTTTTGTTCATTCTGTCTACTAAAAATCAGGATATAAAACGATCAAAAGCTTATATGCCCGAAAATGGTATCAAGAAAAACGTCCACTTGTCCCGCAAAAAACAAGCCCTTGTTTATTCTGTCTCCGAATGATCACAGTAAGGTTCTGCTCACAGTTATCCTGCGCTCTACGCTGAGCACCTACACCAGGGTTTCTGTGGGGCCTATGATCCAGTGGTGCCCCTCTTTTTAGATTTAGAGAAAACTACGGCCAGCCACAGGTGTTTTCACCTCTGAAAATCCAGACACCACTAAACAGAGACCAGAGGTATTCCGCCTGCCTCATTAGTGAATGGATCCATCAAGATTTCATCTGACTCACATGTTTCAGATATTTAAATGGAAATGTCGTGGGCGGAGAGGAGTTTCTGGGAACACCGCTCGCCTGGGAATCGCTGGTGCTCGGGTCCGGTGCTTCTGCTCCTCGGTGGCTCGAGCACGGGGCCGGACCCGGGGGCTCGAGCAGTGCCTCCTCGCCCACGAGTGAAAAGGGGGAGGTTTGGTAGTGGGATGTCGGTTGTGACGCCACCCACGGGTTGTGGTGATGGTGGGCACCACTGCTGCTGGTGATGGGGTATCCCGGGAGCAATGGCGGAGAGCAGCTAAGGTTTAGACCCCTCTGTGGGTAGGGGCTGTTGTCCCGGGGCCCGGTAGGAGGGAGCGTGCTGCATGGCGCAGTGCTGCGGTGCGGTGCCTGATGGCACTGTTGTACTCACAATTGAACTACATAGAGTCACTGGTAAACTAGAAACTGCCGGAGTCCGCAGCTTTCGGTATGGAGGGTGTTTAAGTCCCACACATGGTGCAGCAGACCCCTGTTCTTTCCCTGCAGTCAGGAGCCTCTTTCTCCACCTCCACTCTTTCTCTTCCTTTCCTCCTCGGCCGGGAACAGGGAGTCCGCTCCCCTGCAGTGATCCGGGATCTCTTTCGATACCGGCGGGCCACTACCCTGCCCCGGTCACTTCAAGTCCCTTTCTCACTAACAGCCTGTCCCGGCCTTTTTTTAGCATGCTTCTGTAGCAGCCCGGGAGCTACAACTCTGGACTCCTCTCCTCTCCCTCTCCCCACACACTCTGCTTCAGCCCCTCCCCTGCTGCTCTGTTTTGCTCTTACTCGGAAGTGGGGGGGGTCTGTCCTGCTGCACTGGTGTGGGATCAGGTTACCAAGGAGGAGAATGGCCTGCACTTTGCTGGATTTCTGCAGGCTCTGTGACACCCTGGTTTTGCCAGGGCATCACATAAACACTGATGTAAGTGTTCATAGTAGAGAAGCGGATACATGTGAAACAAACCAAAATGTTTTCTACCCTAAAATGCCACCAATAAAGCTTCAACTTAACCCATTAAAAATATGTCCACTCTTGGGTCTTTCACTTGATAACAGAAATATCGGGAGTGTTCATGTTACTAGAAGCACAAAGGCTCTGGAATAGTGACAAAAGCATATCAGGGTTTCCGCGAATGTAGTCCTCAAACTATTCTAAATAATCTGCTCTGCAAAATTCAAAGCTCTTTCCCTCACTATCATGTGGACACACTTTACTTTATAGCCTTATGTGGGATATTGTCATGTGCAGCAGAAATTGTGTATCAAACTATGGGGCCATTGTGAAAATAAAAATGCTGGGGCAAAAGGCTATGTGCACACTAGAAAGTGACTTTTTCTTAAGAAAAAAATGGACCCTCTTAAAGAATCCCGCACCCACGGGAAAAACCGCGGTAAAAACTGCGGTAAAGCCGCACCCACCTTTTTACCGCGATTTGCCGCGGATTGCCGTGAATTTTCTGCAAGTTGGTCCCCGCGGATTTTTACCATTATCTATGGCAAAAACTGCAGGTACCTGCGGAAAAGAAGTGACATGCTTATTAATTCCGCAGAGGAAAATCTGCGGGTAAATCCGCGGGTATAAAAAAATCGTAATGTGCGCACAGCATTTTTAAAAACCCATAGGTTTTGCTGGAGAATTGACTGCAGCAATGTTAGACACATTTTCTGCGACAAATCTGCGATAAATCCACAGCGTGTGCACAGGGCCTAAAACAGTATTTTAGTGGTAAAAATGCAATTATTAATTCTTCATCACAGAATAGTAAAAAATAATGTGACATACCTGTGATTTAAATTTTCTCACTACATCACCAGATGTATTCACTGATGGGTGCATGTTGTAAAATGGGGTCATTATTCTTGCACCTTAGGGGCTCTGCCATTGTGAAATTACCATTCCACTAAAATCTGCATTACAATATGGCGTTCCTTCTCTTTTAAGTTTTGCAATGTGTCTGAAAAGTAGTTTCCAACCACATATAGGTTATTGGCGAGCAAGGGAACAATTGTGTAACAAATAAGTCCATTTCCTACTAAAAGCCCCTTTGAAAATTAAAAACTTGAGACTAGAAAAACATTTTAATGGAAGAAATTAAATTTTTAATATCTGCCACTCAATGTTAAACAGAATCATCTGTGGTTCAAAATGCTCACTACACCTCTATATGAATTCCTCAAGCAGTATACTTTCACATGTAGATGGTTTCTGCTGTCTTGGCACCACAGTGGCTTTGCAAATAACCATGGCACTTGCAGCAGTCTACTGCTGCTAAATCTGTGCTTGAAAAGTGCTTCTTTCTTTCAGAGCCCCACTGAGTGCTCAAATAGTAGTGTTCCACGACATATGGGACATCGGCATACGCAGGAGAAATTACAGAACAAATTGTATGGTGCATTTTCTCCTGTTACCCTTGTGAAAATAACAAAAATTAGCTAAAGCAACATTTTGTCAAACGATTTCTGGCTCAAAACTCGCAGAGTGTCAGAACTACTTCCTGATGCTGTTCAGTCAGCAGATTCAGACGCTGCACACAATACTGCTTCTGAGTTGCACAGACAGGCTCGAGCATCGACCAGTTGTGCTCTTGCTAGTTATTGGGCTTGCAGGATTTAATTTCTGTCACTGCAGTGTTGCGACGGGTGCATTGAGCTGACTGCGGGCTCTATTGAATTGTGCACGGTTGATGTGATGAACTTCAAGAGAATGAGTGCGGAGGAAGTGCGTGAACAAATTGACGCGATGGTCTTCATGAAAATGGCTGTGTAGACTTTTCTGCTCATGCGCCGCCTCCGCAGCCATTTTCTTTACGTCCATTGCATTGTGGGCAATTCAATGGAGTCTGCAGTCAGATTAGGTGCCCATTGCCGCAGCAACACCCTGACACTCTATCCTGTGATACCTCTGAGTCTGCCACTGCAGCATGCCCTCAGATCAATGGCACCCAGCATCACGACACTCCCGAGACTGCAGTATTGCTGTCCCTCTGTCCACTGGCCCTCCTGAGATGCAACACCCCCCGCAGCATTGCTGACCCTGCCTCCTGTGACCTTCCTGAGTCATTCCATCACCGCTGCTCCCCCCTGGTAAGCATTAAGATGAAAACACACTAGGATTATAAGATAAACGCTCATTTTAACATTAAAAATTATTTTTTACTATTTTCCTCCTCTAAATTTGAGGTGCGTCTTATAATCCGGGGCATCTTATAAAGAGAAAATACGGTAGTTATATTTGTTTAAAAGAAAAGTACACTTATTTGGTAACACAACATCTGTAATAACCTGATCTATAAAACTCCCATACTAATTAGCCCTTTCAGTGAACACAGTAAAAAAAAAATAAAAAAATTCTACCAAAAACTCGTCATCGTACAGCGGGCAAAAAATGGCATAAAATCAAAAAGTCATATATAAATAAAAATGGTACAGCTGAAAACATCATCTTGTCTTGACAAAAAACAAGCTGCCATACAGCTCCATCAGTGAAAAATAAAAAGCTATAACTCTCAGAATCCAGCAATGCAAAACCATTTTTTTTCAATAAAATAGTTTTTATGGTCTAAAAACATTAAAAAAAACTTTAAATGTGATATCGCTGTAATCACACTGACTGGAAGAATAAACCTGTCATCACTTTTATGACACAGTGAATGGTCATATGATTGATTCCTGGAATGCTGTATCTTCTTGATTCTGTATCACAAAAAAAGGAATAGAAAGTGATCAAAAAAATATTACGTGACCCAATATTTTAAAGTTTAATTTTTTTTTAAGGAAATGAAATGCAGCCATACAAATCCCATGGGCCTTGTCTGAGAGTCAAACCTACAACCTCTTGAAGCCCAAGCAAAGAGCCTACCACTACACCAACATAGAAAAGTGGGAAACTGACTCTACATTACTTCACATAATCCTAGTGACTGCGCACAGAGCATGGCCAAACAAAAGCAAAAGACAGTGCCTGGCCTATCACTCCAATGGAAACTCATAGACAGCACAGTCCATTGAACCATGCAATTGAATGCAGCCATACAAAGTCCATGGGCCTTGCCTGAGAGTCAAAACCCACAACTTCTCATAGCCCAAGCAAAGAGCCTACCACTACACCAACAAGGAGAAGTGGGAAACTGACTCTACATTAATTCCCATAATCCTAGTGACTGCACACACAACATGGCCAAACAAAAGCAAAGACAGTGCCTGGCCTCTCACTCCAAAGGAAACTCATAGGCAACACAGTCCATTGGATCAGGAAATTGAACGCAGCCATGCAAAGTCCATGGGCCTTGGCTGAGAGTCGAACCCACAATCTCTCGCTGACCAAGCAAAGAGCCTACCACTACACCAACACAGAGAAGTGGGAAACCTTCTCTACATTAATTTACATATACCTAGTGACTGCACACACAAAACAGCCAAACAAAAGCAAAAGACAGTGCCTGGCCTATTACTCCAAAAGAAACTCATAGGCAGCACAGTCCATTGGACCAGGCATACAAAGTCCATGGGCCTTGCCTGAGAGTCAAACCCACAACCTCTCGTAGCCCAAGCAAAGAGCCTACCACTACATCAACACGGAGAAGTAGGAAACTGACTCCACATTAATTCACATAATCCTAGCGACTGCGCACACAACTTGGCCAAACAAAAGCAAAAGACAGTGCCTGGCCTATCACTGCAATGGAATCTCAGAAGCAGCACAGTCCATTGGACCAGGACATTGAATGCAGGCATACAAAGCCGATGGGCCTTGCCTGAGAGTCAAACTCACAACCTCTTGTAGCCCAAGTAAAGAGCCTACCAGTTCACCAACACAGAGAAGTGGGATACTGATTCTACATTAATTCACATAATCCTAGTGACTGCGCACACAACATGGCCAACCAAAAGCAAAAGACAGTGCCTGGCCTTTCAATCCAATGGAAACTCATAGGCAGCATAGTCTATTGGACCAAACAATTGAATGCAGCCATGCAAAGTCCATGGGCCTTGCCTGAGAGTCGAACCCACACCATCTCGTAGCCCAAACAAAGAGCCTAACACTACACCAACACGGAGAAGTGGAAAACTGACTCTACATTAACCCCTTCACGACCGCGGGTAGTAAAATTACGTCCTATTTTAACGTGACTTAACGACCAGGGACGTAATTTTACTGCCTAAACTTCATTTGATTGCCGTTGCCATAGCAACGGCTTTCAAATGATGTCCCCTGCTGTTTCTTATAGCAGGGGACCTTTGCTTCACCCCAGGGGGGGTGGCATCGTCACCCCCTATCGACGATCGATGTGATTGGCTGTTCAAATCTGAACTGCCAACCACATCATTCGCACTGATTTCGGCAAAAATAATGCCCGAATTAGTGCAATACTATGAGATCCTGCTATGAGATGCCGTAGCAGCTACAGCAGATAATAGGTGGATCTCAAACATGCCGCCCCCAGCCCCTGCAGAACTGATTGGAGCGATCGTGCTATGACGCGCAATCGCTCCAATCAGTGTGCAGTGGGGCGGTCTGATCTGCAGGTGGCAGCCCTCCCCAGGCCTGTGCTGGTCTGGGGAGCCTCCCCCAACATGTCTGCAGCATGGAGTGGCTGGTACTTGTGGTACCACGCCACCGCTGCTAATGTCACCGCTTCTGCACCTGCTCCAGGTGAGTATTCCACTCCCCTTGCAGCCCGTGCGCACTCCCTTTATGGCCCCTGCGCGCTCCCGTTATGGCCCCTGCGCGCTCCCGTTATGGCCCCTGCCCGTGCCCCCACGGTCTGCTTCCCCACGCCCCGATCTGCTCCCCCTGCGATCTGCCTGCCTCCTCTGTCATCTCTATTCTACTTCCTTCCTTCCTTCTTTGCTTCTCCGGTATCCCCCTCTGCTCTCCCGCGCCCCCCTCTGTTCTTCCCCTCCCCTCTGCTCTCCCCCTCCCCTCTGCTCTCCCCCTCCCCTCTCCCCTTGATGTCCTCTTACCTGCCTTCACCGGGTCGTCCGATTTCTTCACTGGCCCGATCACATCTGCCTCCATCTCTGGGTCCTTCCTGGGTCTTCTGCTGATCTGTCCAACGTCCTGCCTGCGGCTCCTGTACAGCATATCTCGCTTGCCTTCTGTTCCTCCTGCTACTCCTCTGGGTACTGTGAGTATAACTTTTTTTTTTCCCTGTATACTGTCCATTTTTACACCTCATCTGTCCGTGCGTCTCGCCGAGCACTGATCACGGATGCAGATATCGGATCTGCATCCGTGGTCAATTTTTGGCGTGACTTTTTTTTTTTCCGTATCCCCAACGCGTTTTGTATCGCATCTGTCCATGCGTCCCACCTATCGCTGATCAGGGATGCAGATAACGGATCTGCATCCCTGCTCAATTTTTGTCGTGACTTTTTTCCGTATCCCTGAGGGTTTTTGTATCGCATCCATCCGTGCGTCTCGCCGAGCGCTGATCAGGGATGCAGATAACGGATCTACATCCCTGCTCAATTTTTGGCGTGACTTTTTTCCGTATCCCCGACGCTTTTTGTATCGCATCCATCCGTGCGTCTCGCCGAGCGCTGATCAGGGATGCACATAACGGATCTGCTCCCTGCTCAATTTTTGGCGTGACTTTTTTCCGTATCCGCGACGCTTTTTGTATCTCTTCTGAGCCCTGCCATGCGCCCAAACAATTACTTTGCACCACATATGAGGTATCGTCGTACTCAGGAGAAATTGCACAATACGGTTTATGGTACATTTTTTCCTGATACCCTTGTGAAAAAAAAAGCTATGTGGTTCAAGTAACAGTTTTGTGGTGAAAAAAAAAAAATTGTATTCATGGCTCAACATTATCAACTTGTGTGGAGCCCCTTGGGGCTCGCTAAACATCTAGATAAATTCCTTGAGGCTTTCTAGTTTCCAAAATGGGGTCACTTGTGGGGGAGCTCCATTGTTTAGGCACCTCAGGGGGTCTCCAAATGCAACATTACGTCAGCTAATGATTCCAACCAATTTTGCAGTCAAATGGTGCTCTTTCTCTTCTGAGCCCCGCCATGCGCCCAAACAATTACTTTCCACCACATATGAGGTATCTGCGTACTCAGGAGAAAATGCACAATACATTTTATGGTGCATTTTTACTGATACCCTTGTGAAAAAAAGCTACCTAGTTGAAGCAACAGTTTTGTGGTAAAAAAAACTTTTTTTCTTTTCACGGCTCAATGCTATAAACTTCCGTGAAACCCCCAGGGGTTCAAAGTGCTCACCAAACATCTAGAAAAATTATTTGAGGGCTCTAGTTTCCAAAATCGGGTCACTTGTGGGGTAGCTCCATTGTTTAGGCACCTCAGGGGGTCTTCAAACCCGACATGGCATCCGCTAATGAGTGCAGCTAATTTTGCAGTCAAAAATTCAAATGGCGCTCCTTGCCTTCCGAGCCCTGCCGTGTGCCCAAACATTTGATTTCCACCACATATGGGATATCTGCGTACTCAGGAGAAAATGCACAATACATTTTATGGTGCATTTTTTCCTGATACCCTTGTGAAAAAAGAAGCTACCTCGTTGAAGCAACAGTTTTGTGGTAGCATTTTTTTTTTTCTTTTCACGGCTCAACGTTATAAACGTTTGTGAAGCCCCCAGGGGTTCAAAGTGCTCACCAAACATCTAGAAAAATTATTTGAGGGCTCTAGTTTCCAAAATGGGGTCACTTGTGGGGTACCTCAGAAGGTCTTCAAACCCGACATGGCGTCCGCTAATGAGTGCAGCTAATTTTGCAGTCAAAAATTCAAATGGCGCTCCTTCCTTTTCGAACTCTGCCGTGCGCCCAAACAATTGATTTTTACCACATATGGGGTATCAGCGTACTCAGGAGAAAATGCACAATAAATTGAAGAGTGCACTTTCTCTTTTCCCCCTTGTGAAAATTAAAATTTTATGGCTAAAGTAACATTTTTGTGTTAAAAAGTAAAATTTTCATTTTTTCCTTCCACATTGCTTTGGTTGCTGTGAAGCACCTAAAGGGTTAATAAACTTCTTGGATGCGGTTTTGAGCAGAGTGAGGGGTGCAGATTTTAGAATGGGGTCACTTTTGGGTATTTTCTGTCACCTCGACCTCTCAAAGTCACCTCAAATGTGATGTGGTCCCTAAAAAAAATTCTTTTGTAAATTTTGTTGGAAAAATGAGAAATTGCTGATTAACTTTGACCCCTTCTTACTTTCTAACGAAAAAAAAATTTGTTTCGGAAATTGCGCTGATGTAAAGTAGACATGTGGGAAATGTTATTTAGTAACTATTTTGTGTGACATATTTCTCAGATTTATAGGCATAAATTTTCAAAGTTTGAAAATTGCAAAATTTTCAAAATTTTTGCAAAATTTCCTAAATTTTCACAAATAAATGCAAAAAATATCGGACTAAATTTACCAATGTCAGGAAGTACAATATGTCACGAAAAAACAATTTCATAATCACCAGGATCCGTTGAAGCGTTCCAGAGTTATAACCTGTCAAAGTGACACTGGTCAGAATTGCAAAAAATGGCCCAGTCATTAGGGTGTTTTAGTGGCCGGGGTGAAGGGGTTAATTCACATACTCCTAGTGACTGCACACACAACATGGCCAAACAAAAGCAAAAGAAAGTGCCTGGCCTATTACTCCAATGGAAAATAAGAGGCAACATAGTCCATTGGACCACGCAATTGAATGCAGCCATACAAAGTCCATGGGCCTTGCCTGCGGGTCAAACCCACAATCTCTCGTAGCCCAAACAAAGAGCATACTACTACACCAACACGGAGAAGTAGGGAACTGATTCTACATTAATTCACATAATCCTAGTGACTGCGCACACAACATGGCCAAACAAAAGCAAAAGACAGTTCCTGGCCTATCACTCCAATAGAAATTCATAGGCAGCACAGTCCATTGGACCAGGCAGTTGAATGTGTGTCGCCCTGGGCAAGCCAGGGGACACAGGTCAAACACCACCACACCCCACACTCCAGGTAGGCACATCACAGCTAACCTACAAATCCTTGTTGCCTTCCTCCAGAGGCTGATGATTCACACCAGGGGGTGGGCCAGGCGGTTGGCTCCGCCCACCAAGGAGGTCACAGCTCTGGAGGCGGGAGAAACCAGGCAGATTAGCCCAGGCAGGGCAAGAGTGCAGTGAGCTCAGGGACGAGCTTGAGTAAACAACAGAGTTCAGCTCAGGGAGGAGAGGAGTTAAGAAAGTGAAAGTGAAAGTAGTAAAGGAGGAAAGCAAGTAAAGTGACAGAAGAGAAAGAAAGCCTGAAGGGTCCAGCTTTGTGTAGGGCCAGATCAGCAAGGTCAGCGACGGCGGTGACTGTCTGGAGGGGGACAGTTTGGAAGTTCCTGGAAGGACCCCGTTGGCTGGGTGCCCGGTGGTCTGGAGCAGTGGACTGAAGGACAGTCAGCACCAGGGCAGGGGCCTCTCGGACCCCGGCAAGGCTAGGAGTCGCCAGATTTGCCAAATCCGTCAGTGAAGGGGACATAGATCCCCCAGCAAACAAGTCCCGATTGAAGGCAACAGCCCAACCTGAACCGGAGAGACACCGCCACCGCCACGGCACCAGTTTCTCAGGGCCAGCGCCTGCGGGCAAAGTGTAGAGCTCCTCCGGCCCAGATTGCAGCCGGGGAGCGGGTAACCGGAGGGAATCCACCGCTACCACAAGTAAAACATAGGTGCAAGGAAAAGGGACATCACCGTCACCTACCGGGAGTGCAGGTGCAGCCGTCTGTGGGACCGTCCTACCAGCCGTTTGGTTTACCGTACAAACTGTGTCCACGTCTCAGGCTGAGTGAGTACCACAGTGCCGCAAGGCACAGCGCTGCCCCCGCGTCCCTGCGCCCTCCAGGCCCTACGCTTTACATCTCATCACTGGGCCCCGGGATCACCAACCCCTACCCACGGAGGGGCAACACAACACCTGGCTGCTCCGCATCACCATCCCCGGGACCCCCATACTGAGCAGCGGTGGTGCAATCACCACAACCGTGGGTGGCGTCACGAACTATAACAATCCCCACACCCAACAAACCCCCTTTCACTCACGGGCGAGGAGTGTCGCTCGAGAAACCCCGGGATCCGGCCCACAGCTCGAGCCACCACTGAGCAGCTGCCGGACCCGAGCAGAAGGGGTGAGCGCGGTGTGCCGACACCCTCCTCCCCGCCCGCGACAACTTGGCGTCACGAACAGGATCTTACCGCTCTGCCGTCTGGTAGAGGTGCGCCTTGTTACCGCCGGAGGTATCCGGCAGGAAAATTTCAGAAGCCGCCATCTTTGGCGCGAAAAGTTCCCGCTCAAGCGTCTTCTCGAGCAGTAGAGGCGCGAAGGCCAAGACCCCGCCAAGAGAGAGGAGGGGCCGGAAAGAGCTAAGGGGGACGCGATGGTGGCTGGCGGCATGTAGTCGCGGCTATAAAAGCAGGGACGCCAGGACCTTGCAAGAATACCGTTCCTGGAAGCAAACAGAGAAACCACCATGTGGATGCCGTCCCGCGACACCGTGGCCCCCGCGCCGGGAACCGCGGCGTGGGTGGAGATCCGAACCGCGCAGCTCTATCAAAGGCTGCAGGTCAGGATGCAGGTCCTCATGGAGGAGTGGGAGGCCGACATGGCGGACGTTGTAGCCACCGTGCGGAGACGCGAGGAGGAGGCGGAGAAAGGGAGGGTGAGTGACCCACGTCCCGATGCCCTTGCAGGGCCGGTCATCGCGGCTGTGGGGCCCGGTCCAAGCCCTCTCCCCCCATTGCCTCCCTTGCCACCCGTCCCGGAGGCCGTGACCCCGCCACTAGGCCTGCTACCACTGCAACCGGTAGCAGTACCCAGCGTCCCCGCCCAGGCGGGCCGACCTGTAACCGGAGCCCGCGGCACACCGGAGGTGTTACCGTGGAAGACGCCAAAAGTAGAACCGGAGGCATCCCTTGAAAAACTCCCCGAGCCGGAGCCGATGACCCGTTCCGAGCCGAAGGCCCGGCAGCGGAAAGCCCCTATGCCCATCCCCCACACCTCGGCTGAGGTGGCGCCGGGTTGTTGCTGCAAGGCAGCGCCCAAGGCCATGACACCGCGGGATACGCCGCCCACCTTCCTGACAGTGGGTAACGTTTTGGATGTCCCGCGGGGCCTGACCCGTGCGCCGGCGCTGGCAGCAGCGCCGTACTGGGATAGGGAGCCGGTACCGCTGGGCCTGGAGATCGAGGAGAGGGAGCGGAAAAAGGCCGAACTGGTGGCCAGAGCGATCCGGGAGAAGGAGCACCTCCGGCGGGCGACCTCCCGTGCCCGAGGACCGTTGTACGTGGGGCAGGTGAGGCGGTTTGATGTCCGCCGGGGCTACGGGTTCATCTACGAGCCGGGCCTGGAGGCCGAAGTTTTTGTAGCCCGGCGGGATGTGAATGCCCACCTGCCCGAGGAGCATCCTGGCCGTAATCTGATGCCGGGTGATATCATCCAGTACACTCGGTTCTTTGGGGAGCGGGGGTGGTTTGCGCTGGACGCTAGATTGAAGGGCAGCCTGGAGGCCCTAGCAAGCGCCGCGCCCCCTCCCTTGGAAGGAGCACTGGAGCCTGGAGGACCGGAGTAGGGCAGCGGATGCCCGTTGCACCGTCCCCGTTGGGACCACCACTTTGTTTGTTGTTGAAAAGTTTTGATGAAAATGAAAAATGATACCGAAGTTTAACCTGATTTGCCTTTGTGATTGAACCGGCTGGAGCCGGCACCGTTGTCCCCATGGGGACTGTTTAAAGTTTATTTGGCATGGGAACTATCCATGGACAAGCCCGTGAACTTGCAGGGCACCACAAACGTTAAGTGGCTTGTAAATATGTTGGTTACCGTTACTGTTTCCGCAATGCCGCCTCCGGAGAGGCAGGTTGGAGGAAGGGCCCTCAGCAGAGCAGGCTGGGGCCCAGCCACCAAAGGAACCGGTGGCCACCCTCTGGAGGGAAGGACAGATCCCGCTCGGGTAACTTGTGCTGGACTGTGGGTCAAGGGGTGCTGCCTGGGCTTTAGGGGCAGCATCAGGGCCAGGTTGCTTGGGTGGGAGAGAGCGGAAACCGTGACCGTAAACCGTTGCAACGTTTAAGTAAATGTGCCTCCCGTCTTGGGAAGAGTTATTAAAAATGTTATTCATGTTTTCTTAACCCTGTTACCCCCTTTTTACAGAAAAATAGAACCGGTGTAGGACGGCAGCCCGCGGACGGTCTGCATTTTGCTAAGGGGGAATGTGTCGCCCTGGGCAAGCCAGGGGACACAGGTCACACACCACCACACCCCACACTCCAGGTAGGCACATCACAGCTAACCTACAAATCCTTGTTGCCTTCCTCCAGAGGCTGATGATTCACACCAGGGGGTGGGCCAGGCGGTTGGCTCCGCCCACCAAGGAGGTCACAGCTCTGGAGGCGGGAGAAACCAGGCAGATTAGCCCAGGCAGGGCAAGAGTGCAGTGAGCTCAGGGACGAGCTTGAGTAAACAACAGAGTTCAGCTCAGGGAGGAGAGGAGTTAAGAAAGTGAAAGTGAAAGTAGTAAAGGAGGAAAGCAAGTAAAGTGACAGAAGAGAAAGAAAGCCTGAAGGGTCCAGCTTTGTGTAGGGCCAGATCAGCAAGGTCAGCGACGGCGGTGACTGTCTGGAGGGGGACAGTTTGGAAGTTCCTGGAAGGACCCCGTTGGCTGGGTGCCCGGTGGTCTGGAGCAGTGGACTGAAGGACAGTCAGCACCAGGGCAGGGGCCTCTCGGACCCCGGCAAGGCTAGGAGTCGCCAGATTTGCCAAATCCGTCAGTGAAGGGGACATAGATCCCCCAGCAAACAAGTCCCGATTGAAGGCAACAGCCCAACCTGAACCGGAGAGACACCGCCACCGCCACGGCACCAGTTTCTCAGGGCCAGCGCCTGCGGGCAAAGTGTAGAGCTCCTCCGGCCCAGATTGCAGCCGGGGAGCGGGTAACCGGAGGGAATCCACCGCTACCACAAGTAAAACATAGGTGCAAGGAAAAGGGACATCACCGTCACCTACCGGGAGTGCAGGTGCAGCCGTCTGTGGGACCGTCCTACCAGCCGTTTGGTTTACCGTACAAACTGTGTCCACGTCTCAGGCTGAGTGAGTACCACAGTGCCGCAAGGCACAGCGCTGCCCCCGCGTCCCTGCGCCCTCCAGGCCCTACGCTTTACATCTCATCACTGGGCCCCGGGATCACCAACCCCTACCCACGGAGGGGCAACACAACACCTGGCTGCTCCGCATCACCATCCCCGGGACCCCCATACTGAGCAGCGGTGGTGCAATCACCACAACCGTGGGTGGCGTCACGAACTATAACAATCCCCACACCCAACAAACCCCCTTTCACTCACGGGCGAGGAGTGTCGCTCGAGAAACCCCGGGATCCGGCCCACAGCTCGAGCCACCACTGAGCAGCTGCCGGACCCGAGCAGAAGGGGTGAGCGCGGTGTGCCGACACCCTCCTCCCCGCCCGTGACAAATGCAGCCATACAAAGTCCATGGGCATTGCCTGAGAGTCAAACCCACAAGCTCTACATAGCCCAAGCAAAGAGCCTACCACTACACCAACACGGAAAAGTGGGAAACTGACTCTACATTAATTCACATAATCCTAGTGACTGCGCACACAACATGGCCAAAAAAAAGCAAAAGACAGTGCCTGGCCTATCACTCCAATATAAATTCATAGGCAGCACAGTCCATTGGACCAGGCAGTTGAATGCAGCCATACAAAAGACCATGGGCCTTGCCTGAGAGTCGACCCCACAACCGCTCGTAGACCAAGCAAAGAGCCTACCACTACAGCAACACAGAGAAGTGGGAAACTGACTCTACATTAATTCACATAATCCTAGTGACTGCGCACACAACATGGCCAAACAAAAGCAAAACACTGTGTCTGATCTATTACTCCAATGCAAACTCATATGCAGCACAGTCCAATAGACCAAGCAATTGAATGCAGTGATACAAAGTCTATGAGCCTTGCCTGAGAGTCAAATCCACACCTTCTCATAAATAAAGCAAAGATCCTACCACTACACCAACACGGATAAGTGGGAAACTGACCCTACATTAATTCACATAATCCAAGTGACTGCGCAGACAACATGGCCAAACAAAAGCAAAACACTGTGCCTGGCCAGTCACTCCAATGGAAGCTCATAGGCAGCACAGTACATTGGATGAGGAAATTGAATGCAGCCATTCAAAGTCCATGGTTCTTGCCTGAAAATCTAACCCACAACCTCTCATAGCCCAAGCAAAGAGAGTACCACTACACCAACACAGAGAAGTGGGAAACTGACTCTACATTTGTCGCACTCCAGGGTTGCCACAGTAACAACACAAAGGGTTAACTCACCACACACAACACTGAGACCTCCTGGCCAGAAGGGGGAGACGAAGCTGCTTCCCTGTATATTCTGGTGGGGGAGAGGAAATGGTCAGTAGTTTTCAGTTTGTTTTGTTTGTGCAGAGAGTGCAGTTCAGTGCAGCTGCAGCTCAGTTCAGTTTCAGAGAGAACTGATGAAGGATCTGTGCAGGTTGGAGCTGGCTCTAGCTCACCTCAGGATCCACTGATCAATTCCAGGCCTAAGTCAAGGGTCTGAGGAAAGGAGACAGATTACACAGAGGAACATTCCTGGGAGGCAGAGCATTGCAGAGCTCACCCCAGTGGAGCACACAGAATGGATGCTGAATCCAAGACTGCAGGTTACATACTGAACAGTTAACACCAGAGAAGTGAGGATTCCACATTCTCTATCTGTACCACAGACACAGCAACAAACACAGAGTTCAGGAACATACTAGGAAGGACTTGAGTTGCCTGTCAGGTCGGTACCTAGGAGCAGAGCCGAGCCGGCTGCCTAGTTCACACAGTAGCAGGGCCACAGACACACAGTGCAGGCAAGGAAGCCAAAACGGCCTGGCTGTGTGGGAGAAACCCTGAACCCCTCACAGACTCCGTGGACAGTACTCTGCTGAATACCATCATCAGTAAAGGACAAAGAAACTGCAAAACCGTGAGTCTGCCTGTTTATTGTGCTGGTGTCCTGCACTCCCCCCATAGACTATCACACTGCCCCGGGGAGAAGGCTCTACCCGTGGGGAGCCGTCCCATCTCAAGCTGCCATCCATCACCCCGGAGGCTTTGCAGCAGTGGTCATCTCTGATCACATTCCACGGGTGGCGTCACGAACATAACCCCCCTTTTATTGTGGAAACAGGGAGCACAGACCGGGTCACGACACCATGATCCCCTTTCCAGAAGCGACCCCTTGGCCCGGTTCTGGGTATCCCCTTAACCCCTGGTGACACAACTTTGGCGTCACGAACAGGATACGGACTGGACCCGGCTGTAACCCGGGTGACGTGTGCCTGTAAAGACTTATTGCATTACATAAAAGACTTGCTCTGTGAATTGTTGCAACAAAGAACGTACTTTAAACTTTGCAAACATACCTGGAAAATCCAAAAACATCATTGGTAAAATTTTCCAGGTGCCATCTTGGATCGTACCATTAGCTGCTACGCGCGGGAGAACAGCGCGCCTAAACTAGGACTCCGCCCACCGCTTGCAGAGGAGGTGCGCTCGGTGCTGCGACTCGAACGAAGACGCAGAAAAGTGCTCCAGGCTTGCTGTGAAGAAGACTGGTGAAATTAAGTAAGGGGGCGCAAAGATGTCGCAGCAGGGAGACGCTGTTGTGCCCGGCGGTGCAGCGGCACCTATCATGCCGTTCCTGATGCACCCCGGGTGCAGTGTGGCTGCCGCAGTACTCAGGCGAGCCCAACACACTTAATGACTTTATCGAAAGCTAAAAATCTACTACAGCATGTACCCCCTGACAGAAGCCCAGCGTGTTGGTATGCTTATGGGACAGTTAACCGGCAATGCCCAGCGAGAGGTTACGTCCTGGTCGGATGATGCAAAAGACACTGTAGAGCACATAATAGCTGGACTAAAAGCGGCTTTTGAATCCACTGCTGGCAGCCGGGTTAAAATGAGGTTCTTTGGATGCAAGCAAAAACCTAGAGAGAGCGCAAGAGACTTTGCATTAAACTTGCAGGAGGCGCTCAGAGCACTTAAGTTAGCAGAACCTGCCTTAGCCCCCGGAGCAGATAAGCTGCTGATAGACCAATTCCTGGATGGACTCTCATCCCCTTCCCACCGGGGACAACTGACCATGATGGTGATCCAGGATCCAGGACTAACGTTTGCCCAGCTAAAGGATAGAGCCATCTGCCTCCAGCAGGTAGAGGAGCCCAGGGATATAGACTCTGTTCAACACCCTACAGTGGCACCCCAGCAGCCGGCAGTGCCAGTGACATCGGCCATGTCAGCGGCTGCTGCTAACCACCTGGAGCCCATCACTAATGAGGCTCTCCATCAAAAGCTTGATGCTCTGACAGACACTGTTGCTTCCATGGCTAGAATCGTCCAGGAGCTGCATGGATCCAAGTCTGCACCCAAGATGGAGTTGGCGACCAGCAAGGAGGATGTCCCGTGGATGAGGCCTAGGAGATACCAAGCGACGAGAGGACAACCCAGCGACCGCTACCAGCCGGATGGACAGCCCATTTGTTGCCGTTGCAAGGAGCCAGGTCACTTTGCCCGTGAATGTGCTTTAAATGGGGATCCCCTGGGGATGCGGGCCGCTCCTCAGGAATGAACTCTCAAGGCCCCTCACCATGGCACGACAAGTATGTGGGAGGACGTCCAGTCATCCCCATCGTGCTGGATGGCATTTCGCTCAACGCCTTGCTGGACCCTGGTTCCCAAATAGCATCAATTCCGTATGTCCTTTATAAGAGGTACTGGGCTGAGTCAGACTTTAGCAGTGGTCCATCTAACATTGCATTGAATATATGGACCAGCAATGGTGAGTTAGTACCACAGTTTGTTTCAGAGAAATGACCATTAAGATTGGGAGAGTAGAATTGCAGAATCAGGGTATTGTCATTGTTGATGTTGACCGGTGACAACGTGAGCCAACTATGCTGCTAGGAATGAATGTAATTGAAAATTGTTTTGCAGAGGTAATTACTGTCTTGCAGCAGATCGCTGAGACTGCCAAACCTGGGCAACAGAGACTCCTGCAGAAGGAAATTAAAGCCTTGACGCTGAAGCAGCAGGTAGAAATGTCAGGAGGTGAAATTGGCAGTGCAAGGGTAAGTGACCCAATACCCATTGTAATTCCTCCCAAAACTGAAATGCTGGTCTGGTGTAGAGCTGCAATAGGCATCAGAGGGCGAGACTATCAGGCCCTGGTAGAACCCGTGTGTCTTGCTAAATTCTACTAAAAAGGGGGCTGAAAACCCGTACTTACGAAGCGCTCACTGATATCCTAATCAGGCACGAATACTAATATTCTTTATAGCAAGATACTATTTATTTTAATAGCACATGAATAGTTAATGGTACATAGGCATTTAGAACTATAGTCATAGAATCTTATACAATAACAGAAATATGCATCAACATTACCGTTTGTTGTAGCAATCCTTTCACATCGGAGGGAACTCGATTTAATGATAAAGGAAACAACATGGCATCTTGCATCACAGGAGCAGTGCGTACACTTCAATGTCCTGGAAGGTTTCCCCTAACATTAAGCGAGTTCGGTGTAATTTTATAGGAAAACTTTGTAGGTTGTGTTTAAATGGTCACCAGCATGTGACAGCTGAGTCATGTTCATGTAACTTGACCACAAACTGCTGTGGGCACCAGCAGCTTCCTGCACATTTACTTGTACATCCTGCCAGTTGACAACTGACCGACCACAGTTGACCATAGTGTTAGTGAAATATTGCAATGAGCCGTAAATTTCATATGCAAGCTTCCTTAAACCTGTCTTTAAGCCAACCACAAGTTTCTGGTAAGTGGAACTGTAAATGTGACTTCCTCATTATCTTATTCTTTGGTCATAGTGAAATTGGTTATCCAAAGGACATCTCTTTGATACTGAATTATTGATAGGTCAAATAATATCTGGGATCACTCCTATCTTTTGATTATGATCCCTATCTAATCACACATTCTTCAGTCATATCACATTGGTATCACAATCGGTCCTTGATCCCAGGGATTATTTTCCATCATCAGTATTCCACTAGAAGAAGATCACTCGGAATATACCATACCATGACCAAAAAATATTGTTTGCCACAAATTTTGTTTTCTTGGTTTGTTTAGATAAACGTTGAAACACAAATATAATCACTTTCACTACTTTGTACAGTATATTAAAACTAAAAGCAATATTATCTGAAAAGCTCCCTTGAATATCATGTGTTTTGGCATTTGCTCGATATTCAAAAGGAATCATTACACATTACATTTCCCGATATGCTACTACAAGTTTCACTAGTCCCATTTATGAACATATTGGCATAAGGCCATAACATATCATGAATTGTCCTTTCCTCTAAGCTGGGTTTAAAAGCATCTACAGTATTTATAGCTGTCCCAGAACTTATTTTTATATTCCCCATAGGGATGAATCCCAGGTTAGTCAGTCCAGTCTTATATCTTAGTACCCAAATTCCTCCCTTAAAAGCCAGATATTGCAAATTGGTGACTGTTGCATTCAAATTGCCTTGCCACCATGGAAGATTGATCCATCCCACTATGGAAATTGGTACTGTAGTATTCTATAGACGAACACTTCGAGTGTCTTTATCAGAACAACTTTTCTACTTTAAGATTTCCTCCATCGATACCAGGACATCCAGATAAGGGATACTGGTGGCTCTAACCGAAGAATGGGTACAGATCCAGCAATCTGTGTGTTGAAAATGTGATGGTGCATCAGAAATTTATTCGCCATAGGTTCCTCCTGATGTAGACTTGTCCATCCAACGACCAAAGAGGCAAACATCAAACACAGGAATTTCTCCATCTCATCACTATCGAGCTCTTCCCAGTAACCGATACCATGGATTCCGCTTATTTACAACACCTTCTGCAAATAAAGATACACTATTATTCTCGTAAATAACATTTTTCTTGTGGGACATATTCCCACTTCCCCACTCCTGGTCTCATCAGGAAAGTACGATCTTTTCCGACCGCTATTACCGCTGTCTCTGAGGGCGGTCCTTGGAGGTTTTGAATCCATATTTTTGCTCCTACATTTGTAATATTAGAGGATCCAAAACCTTTAGTACCCCATATTATTAATTCTGCCGGGGCAGTTCCTTCTCTTATTTCAGACAAGTTTATTGGGATAATCAACATCTGATCAACCCTCTGGTGTTTCACCAAAATCAAAGGTTCATTTCCCAAATTTAGCATCAGTACCTTGATTTCTCCCTGATAATCTGCCTCTATTACCCCTCCCACCACTATGGCTCCTTTTAACACTAAACTAGAACGAGTGGCTATTTGACCACAATGATCCTTTGGTATCTGGCAGCCCAATCCTGTTGAAATTGGTTTTACCTTACCTGGGGGTACCACGACAGTTTCCAATGTACTGAGGTCTAAACCTGCTGAATAAGTTGTCGCTCTTTCTGGTATGCCCAAACAGCTGTACCTTGCCTTGTCAACTGTTGGACTGATTTGTCTGATGGCTGCTGCTTTATCTGCTTCTGAATTAAACAAACGTTCAAGTGAGTTAGTAAGGACATAAGCATCGAAATGAAATACAGTGGTCTTGGTAGATTGAATAATCCCTTCAATGTCTTGCCACACTTCCCTGGCCATCTCAAACACATTTTGCTGTTCCTCTCCCCAGTGGAAGTCATATTTTTTCCTCGTTACTTTGTACAAATGAGCCAACATTTGTCCCAAATGAGGGATATGTTGTCTCCAAAAATCAAACAATCCAATATAAGACTGAGTCTCCTGTTTGGATTTAGGGACCAGAAAATTAATAATTTTCTGTCTGGCATTGGGCAAGATCTCTCTGTGCCCCTTGTTCCACTGAATCCCTAGACATGTTACCACCTGAGACGGTCCTTGAACCTTGGCATCATTGATTTCCCATCCTTTACTCCTCATATGAGCAACCAGTTTTGTCAATTGATCTTTCACACTTTGCTCATCTTGTCCTTGTATCATTATATCATTGATATAATGTGAGATCTGCATTTCCTTATGACAAGACATAACCCCAAAGGAGAATTTTCCTTTGGTTAGATTAAGAGTCATCCATTTTAGGATATCAATTCCCAAAATATATTCTGGTATAGGTACTACCAGTACCGTATACTCCTTGATAGGTAAATTACCTATCTTCAAAGCTACCTGTGTCTGAACCCCGGTGATCACTTGACCACCTAGTCCAGCAATTTGTACTCGAGGTCCTTTTATTGTTTCTGGGTTTCCATGAATTAAAGTAGCCTCCGCCCCCGTGTCAATCAAAGCTGGGACTCTTTGAACATTTCCCCCTTTCCAATGTATGCTAAGATTGACGTAGGGACGTTCGTCCCTTTTTATCAATAGGGGGGCTTGGCTGGCTACCTATGGTAAATCACTTCCTTCTGAACTTTCATTTACACAGACTTCAGTCTGTGTATTAGCCCTTCCTTCCGTGACCTTTGTGGCCACGGCTGCAGCCAGTTCTTCCCATGGATAAACTGACTGAAAATCTTCCCAAGACACATTCTTTGGGGGTTTTTCCCCTTTTCCCTCTGATTTCTTTACCTTGGGGGTTTTTGAACCCCCTTCCACATTTGTAGTGGTCACTTTCTTTGTGGATAGAACTTTCTGTTTGTACAACTTCCATAATTCTCCTGTCTCCTTTCCATCAATCCTTTCCTTATTGATCCCGGCTTTAAGCAAAGCCTGGAACATGTCTTTGCGAGACACTCGTGGGGCCTCCCCTACTGATTTCTCTTTCCAATCAGGATTTTTTGGCTTACTGGTACCAACATGGCCTCCAGGGGACGATTTATCCCACTGTCCCATATCCTGTAACTCCCTCATCCTCCCTAAAACTACACCGATTGATTCTCCAGTCAGCGCTACAGTTAAGGTTAAAATAACTGTTTTGTATGCTGGAGGACCATGTTTAACCAGCCTATTTCTTATGCTGGCTGTCAATGGGTACTGGAGATAATCATCATCCATTCCCAAAAGAGGAAGAGCATTCCTCATTGCTTCTTCCTTCAGCCGTTCCATACCATCTTTTAAGGTATACCAAGGTTTATCATTGATAGGAAAGTCTGCTTCTGATGGGTATTTGTCCAGAAAAGCATGGGCTAGGATCATGATTAAGTTTTGAGTACCATGCTCATTATGATCAACAAAATAATTTTTTATTGATCTCTGAATTACTGGGTCCCGAGACATGGTGACAAATTTTGCCACGTCTCCGGCGTCAAAGTGCACTCCACCTCCTCCGAGATCGTGCACCCTGACCAACCAGGGAATTTCTCCTTCTCCTGGTTTTTGTCTAAACTGTGTTAAAATGCTATCAACTTCTCCTTGAGAGTAATCTTCAATGGTTACTCGATTTTTTACATGAGGAATCGTTCTCTCATTTATGATGGCATTACCATCTTCGTCATATTGCAGATTCCCCTGACCATCCCGGACATGTTCCCGGATGATCTCATTTTCTGTCCTCTCTAGGAGCCTCCTTACTGGGTTAGCCTGAATCTTCCCTTTATGGTAATCCTCCTCATCAGATGATGAAGATGAATCCCACACATCCCCATCCCAAGTATCGGGATCCCAATTTATAGAAGCTGGGACGATACTTTTAGGTACTTTGTTTTTATTTACTTTTCCTCTTCTTTTCTTGTACTTATTTTGAGCAATTTGGATTTTATTTACCTTTCTTCTTCTTTTCTTGTACTTATTTTGAGCAATTTTTACGGCAGCTTTTTGTGCCACATTCTGATAATGTTCCAATTTATCCTTCAACAGTCTGGTATTACATTCCAGAACTGTTTTCAGGCAACCTAATTCTATCATCTTTTGTTCCATCTGGGAACTTTTCTTCTGCATCTTTAGATTACGCTCATGCATCACACTATATGCACTTGCCAAAATCCAGATGCGCCGTCCTTAAGACACTACATCACCTGCTTTCACAGGGACACCACTGAGTACATTCACAACATCAGTAGCTTCACTACCCTTGAGCTTATCCTGCCATTGTTTGCGCCGTGCTAAAGACACTACATCACCTGCTTTCACAGGGACACTACCGAAAACATTCACAACATCAGTAGCTTCACTACCCTTAAGCTTATCCTGCCATTGTTTGCGCCGTGCTAAAGACACTACATCACCTGCTTTTACAGGGGCACTACCGAGTACATTCACAACATCAGTAGCTTCACTACCCTTAAGCTTATCCTGCCATTGTTTGCGCCGTGCTAAAGACACTACATCACCTGCTTTTACAGGGGCACTACTGAGTACATTCACAACATCAGTAGCTTCACTACCCATAAGCTTGTCCTGCCATTGTTCTGCCAATCCACAAGACACTACATCACCTGCTTTCACAGGGGCACCACTGAGTACATTCACAACATCAGTAGCTTCACAACCCTTGAGCTTATTCTGCCATTGTTCTGCCAATCCACAATTGACCAATTCATGTGCTATAAAATTGTAGGGAGCCTCAATCCAGCTCGGGATCTCCACAACGACCTCCTTAACATTATCCTTATGTTTTCTGAACATTTTGACACTATGCAAAAAGATTAAAAAAAATATCTGGAAATTTGCCAAATATATGTTTTTAATTAAAATTTGTTAATTCTTATAGAAGTAATCCTGCCGACTACGCCAATTTATGTCTTGCTAAATTCTACTAAAAAGGGGTCTGAAAGCCCGTACTTACGAAGCGCTCACTGATATCCTAATCAGGCACGAATACTAATATTCTTTATAGCAAGATACTATTTATTTTAATAGCACATGAATAGTTAATGGTACATAGGCATTTAGAACTATAGTCATATAATCTTATACAATAACAGAAATATGCATCAACATTACCGTTTGTTGTAGCAATCCTTTCACATCGGAGGGAACTCGATTTAATGATAAAGGAAACAACATGGCATCTTGCATCACAGGAGCAGTGCGTACACTTCAATGTCCTGGAAGGTTTCCCCTAACATTAAGCGAGTTTGGTGTAATTTTATAGGAAAACTTTGTAGGTTGTGTTTAAATGGTCACCAGCATGTGACAGCTGAGTCATGTTCATGTAACTTGACCACAAACTGCTGTGGGCACCAGCAGCTTCCTGCACATTTACTTGTACATCCTGCCAGTTGACAACTGACCGACCACAGTTGACCATAGTGTTAGTGAAATATTGCAATGAGCCGTAAATTTCATATGCAAGCTTCCTTAAACCTGTCTTTAAGCCAACCAAAAGTTTCCGGTAAGTGGAACTGTAAATGTGACTTCCTCATTATCTTATTCTTTGGTCATAGTGAAATTGGTTATCCAAAGGACATCTCTTTGATACTGAATTATCGATAGGTCAAATAATATCTGGGATCACTCCTATCTTTTGATTATGATCCCTATCTAATCACACATTCTTCAGTCATATCACATTGGAATCACACCGTGTACTCAGACAGTAGGCCCATTGTACTGACGGCCAGAGGAATAGTTGAGGTACACCGGGGAAGAGTGCCAATACGCCTTCTAAATTGTGGGGAAGAGGAGGTCACCCTACCAAAGTATGCTACCATGGCTAAGCTATATACGGTTGATAACAACGCCATCACCATCAGCCCTTGAGCCCGTCAAGTCAGGCGGAGGACAATGGCTCAGAGGGAAAGCTGGAGGATTGGTGCCAAAAGTTACATGTAGGTACCGATTCTACACCCTCCCATCAAAAGCATGGAGTATACCGAGTAGTGAAAGAATATGAACAAATATTCAGCAAGCACCCATTAGACTTTGGGCAGATCAAAGGGGTAGAGCACACTATACCCACAGGTAACCATCCATCCATAAAGGAGAGGTATAGACCAGTACCACCAGCTCACTACCAATGCGCCAAAGACATGCTCAAAGAAATGAAAGAAGCAGGGGTAATAAGAGACAGTTGTAGGCCCTGGGCAGCCCCACTAGTGCTAGTTAGGAAAAAGGATGGGACCATGAGGATGTGCGTAGACTACCGACAGATCAACCACATTACACACAAGGATGCATACCCATTACCTAGGATAGAGGAGTCATTGGCTGCATTAAAATCCGCTACTTACTTTTCCACTCTAGATCTGACTAGTGGGAATTGGCAAGTTCCTGTGGCAGAGGCTGACAAGGAGAAAACAGCGTTCACCATGCCGATGGGCCTCTGCGAGTTCAATTGTATGCCGTTTGGACTCTGCAACGCACCTGGAACCTTCCAGCGACTGATGGAGTGCTGCCTAGGACATAAGAACTTTGAAACTGTCCTCCTGTACCTGGATGACGTCATAGTCTACACCAAGACCTATGAACAGCATCTACAAGACCTGGCAGAAGTGTTTGAAGCCTTATCCAGATACGGCATGGAAATCAAGCCATCCAAGTGTCACCTTCTAAAGCCAAAGGTACAGTACCTAGGTCATGTCGTGAGCTCAGAAGGGGTGGCACCAGATCCTGAAAAAGTTACTGTGATAAGAGATTGGCCGAGGCCCACCAATGTGAAAGAGGTGAGGCAATTCCTGGGACTGATAGGCTACTATAGAAGATTCATAAAAGGGTTCACGAATAGTGATGAGCGAGTACTAAAATGCTCGGGAGCTCGAGGCTCGGGCCGAGCATCTCAAAATACTCGTGTACTCGGCCCGAGCACCGAGCCCAATGTTAACCTATGGGAGACCCGAGTATTATTCTGAAATGACCCCCGGCAGCATGTAGAAACCATAAAACTGTAAATTAAAAAAAAAACGTGCGTGTGTGTGTAAGCGTGCATATATATATACACGCGGAGTGGAGTGCGGGAGGGGCCGTAGCCGAGCGGGGAAGTGTCGGGCTAAAGGCACGGTCATGCTGTGCATGCCGGCCAATCACTGCAATTCCACAAGTAACAGGGCTGTGGCATTGCAGTGGTCTGCCAGCCAATCCCTGCATAAGGGATGGCTGTAAAAAGAGCGCCAACATGAAGACCACGAGTACAGCACGAGTATCGCGAGATTACTCGGTACCCGCCGAGTAGCCCGAGTACATTGATACTCGTGCGAGTACCGAGTAGTAACAAGCATGCTCGCTCATCACTATTCACGAAGTTAGCAGCACCCCTACAAGACATCCTAGTAGGACAGTCAAAGAAGTCTGCAGCCCGGAATCCTCCTTTCCAGTGGAATGATGAGAGAGAAGAGTCCTTTAAGAAGTTGGAGTGGGCACTGACAGGAGAAGAGATCCTGGCATATCCAGATTACCGTCAACCCTTCATTTTGTACACGGATGCCAGCAACATAGGACTGGGAGCAGTATTGTTTACCATCTTTACTGACAACAATTCGTTGACCCACCTGGACTCGGCAAAATTAGGTGCACTGGAACAATGATGGATAGCCCGACTGTCAAACTACAACTTTGTCATCAAGTACAGGGCAGGCCACAAGAATGGGAATGCAGATGCCTTATCCCGGATGCCACACTCGGGGGACGTGGAAGAGGAACGGGAGGGTCTGGAAGAAATTGAGCTGCCGGCCTTTTACCGTCCTAAGATGGGACAGTATCAACCGAGTGTCTACCAAAAACAACAGCAGGCAAACCTCAACCCATTAGCACACCATGGATGGGCTGACACACAAGACAGCGATCCAGCTATGAAGCTAATGAAAGAACTGCTTCCACAACAAGGTGCATACCCTAATCAGAATGCCCCAGCTGAGACACAACATCTCTGGAAAGAGAGAGGTAAATTATTCCTGTACCAAGGGAAGCTCTGTAGAAGGCACACCAATCCAAAAACACATGAGATAGTCTGGCAGATCATCGTGCCCAAGAGAGACGTCAAGAAGGTTCTGGAAGCTTACCACGACGGTGCAGGTCATTTTGGTTGGAAAAAGTTGGAAGTGCTCCTAAGAGAAAGATTCTACTGGGTTGGCATGAGGAAATCAATTGAAGATTGGTGTAGAAAATGCGGACCGTGCAACCTCAGAAGAAAGGATCAACAGAACCAGAGAGCTCCACTCCAGCCCATAGTAACCAAGCAACCACTCGAGCTAGTCGCATTAGACCACGTCAAGTTGTCACAAAGCCGGTCCGGCTACGTCTATGTCTTAACCATCGTGGACCATTACTCACGCTTCTTAGTGGTGGTACCCGTGAAAGACCTTACAGCTAAAACAGCAGCTAAAGCATTCCAGACGTACTTTTGCAGACCCCATGGTTACCCAGAACAAGTCCTTGCAGATCAAGGTCCTGCTTTTGAATCACAGATCTTCCAAGAATTCTGCAACATGTATGGCTGTAAAAAGATCCGCACAACAGCATACCATCCCCAAACAAATGGCTTATGCGAGAAGATGAACCATATTGTGATTGACCTGTTGAAGACCTTACCAGAGTCAGAAAGAAATCAATGGCCAGAGAAATTGCCCAACTTGGTGGACTTGTACAATCATGTCCCGGTGAGTTCTACAAACTGCACCCCCGCTTACCTCATGCGTGCAAGGCCCGGTAAATTGCCAATTGATTTAGATATGGGAATTCTGAAGCCAGATGCAGAAGTTCCAGAATCCAATTGGGATACACTACGTCGGCAACAGTATCGCCAGGTACAAGAGTGCGTAGAGAAAAGTCTCCAACAAGCTAGGGGAAGACAGGAGAGAACCTTTAACCAGCATGCTCTAACAACCCCATTGCGACCTGGTGACCAAGTTCTCAAGAGGAAACGACGCACGAACAAATTGGATAATCAGTGGGAAACCACCCCATATACAGTCTTACCATCCAGTATGGATAATCCCAAAGTGTGTCTAATCAGTAAGGATGAAGGAAGAACATCAGCTGTCGTGTCAAGAGATCAACTCAAACCGTGTCCTGAAACCCTGAAGACACCAGAAGTCACCTTACCCGTACAGGTACAACCTGTCAATGAGGAAGAAGATGTGTTCCATACAGTCTTAGGAGATTTCCCAAAAACATGGCCAAATTACTATGGAGCAGCAGTAGTCCCAATGATCGCATTCCCTCAAGTGGTGGTACCACCATCAGAACCCATACCACAAGAAGTCCAAAGACTAGACGAACTGAAAGTTGAAACCGTAGAGGAAAAACAGATTCCTGGTCCCAGTGAGCTTGCCAGTCACATTGAACATTTTGGACTCTTTTTGAACTTTAAGGTTTTTGCATTTTTTCCTTTTGAGACTCTGTATTTATATATACACTTGTTGTTGATAACTTGCCTTTCACAGTCCCGGAGTACTGTTCTTCACTAAGGGGGAATGTGACAACCCAGGGTTGCCACAGGACCAACACAAAGAGTTAACTCCTCACACACAACGCTAAGACCTCCTGGCCAGAAGGGGGAGACCAAGCTGCTTCCCTGTATATTCTAGTTGGGAGAGGAAATGGTCAGTAGTTTTCAGTTTGTTTTGTTTGTGCAGAGAGTGCAGTTCAGTGCAGCTGCAGCTCAGTTCAATTCCAGAGAGAACTGATGAAGGATCTGTGCAGGTTGGAGCTGGCTCTAGCTCACCTCAGGATCCACTGACCAATTCCAGGCCTAAGCTAAGGGTCTGAGGAAAAGAGACAGATTACACAGAGGAACATTCCTGGGAGGCAGAGCAGTGCAGAGCTCACCCCAGTGGAGCACACAGAACGGATGCTGGATCCGAGACTGCAGGTTACATACTGTATAGTTAAAACCAGAGAAGTGAGGATTCCCCATTCTCTATATCTCTACCACAGACACAGCAACAAACGCAGAGTTCAGGAACATACTAGGAAGGACTCGAGTTGCCTGTCAGGTCAGTACCTAGGAGCAGAGGAGAGCCGGCTGCCTAGTTCACTCAGCAGCAGGGCCACAGACACACAGTTCAGGCAGCGAAGCCAAAACGGCCTGGCTGGGTGGGAGAAACCCTGAACCCCTCACAGACACCATGGACAGTACTCTGCTGAATACCATCATCAGTAAAGGACAAAGAAACAGCAAAACCGTGAGTCTGCCTGTTTATTGTGCTGGTGTCCTGCACTCCCCCCATAGACTATCACACTGCCCTGGGGAGAAGGCTCTACCCGTGGGGAGCCGTCCAATCTCAAGCTGCCATCCGTCACCCCGGAGGTTCTGCAGCAGCGGTGGTCATCTCTGATCACATTCCACAGGTGGCATCACGAACATAACCCCCCATTTATTGTGGAACCAGGGAGCACAGACCGGGTCACGACACCGTGATCCCTTTTCCAGAAGCGACCCCTTGGTCCGGTTCTGGGTATCCCCTTAAACCCTGGCGACACAACTTTGGCGTCACAAACAGGATACGGACTGGACCCGGCTGCAACCCGGGTGACGTGTGCCTGTAAAGACTTATTGCATCACATAAAAGACTTGCTCTGTGAATTGTTGCAACAAAGAACATACTTTAAACTTTGCAAACATACCTGGAAAATCCAAAAACATCATTGGTAAAATTTTCCAGGTGCCATCTTGGATTGCGCTATTAGCTGCTACGCGCGGGAGAACAGAGAGCCTAAACTAGGACTCCGCCCACCACTTGCAGAGGAGGTGCGCTCGGTGCTGCGACTCGAACGAAGACGCAGAAAAGTGCTCCAGGCTTGCTGTGAAGAAGATTAATGAAACAAAAAACTTATGACACATAATGCAAAATTACAGTGGCCCTGCAATCCTGTGAGAGCGAAGGCTCACTGTTTACTGTTTGTGTCATAAGTTTTTTGTTTCATTAATTGTCTTTCCTGTGTTTTTCACAGCAGTACTTATGGCCAAAATGAACTTTCGGTCACGGGACCAAACGTGGCAACAACAATTTAATGACACGTTTAAGGAGGATGGTGGGGTCATCTTGGATGATGGCATAACAGATATGGAGGAAACAATTTCTAAGTACAAAGCCCTCCTATTTAAGAGGACAAAGTTATGGTGGAACCGTGCGTTCCTGGAAAAATACCAACAGAAGAATCTTGTCCCGAGGGGACTTAGGATACAGGTTTCACCCTCTTTTCCTGTAGAGGATGAAACCTTCAAGAATAAGTGGGAGGAGCTGGCTACCCAGTGTTCCATTGGTTTTATCGGATTACTTGTGGGCCTTAATGACTCTAACTTGAAGAGCCTAGAGAATGAATTGGAGGGATTGCAGGAGGTGATCAACAATGGGCTGACAGGCGAGTCTCTGAAGAAATTTGAAGATGATGTAGAGAAGGATCTTTTGAAATGGGAACGGGATACCCGCACTCTAAAGTATAAAAAATTTCGCAGAGATTTAAACGACTTAGCCACCAACCAGGTTTATAAATGGAGAGGTAACTCACAGAGGCCTAGGGGAGGATTCAGGTCTAACTCGAGGTCTAGATCCAGATCTACATCGGTTAAATCATATACATCTGATGAAAGCCACCACGATGATGTTGATCACCCAGCCACCAGTGGGGGCTATGATCTGAGAACCTTACCCGGGAGAGCCAAGGGATTTCAAAACAGGAACCCCAAGGCAATTACGAGTAATATAAGACCGGGTCAGAAAAAGCACGAACTACAGGTGATTAATCTCTCGGATCATTCCCTCACTGATACTCAGGTTGAGGTATTATCACGTGGCCTCACCTTTGCACCAACTAACGGCTTTAATTTCTTTTTAGCCATGAAGGATCTGAATCTCTTCTCACGCAGACTACTACTTAGTAAGCTGCATAACAAAAAGACAACTATACCTGGTTTGGAGACGGCAGCAGAGAGGGAGGCTGTGGCCATTCTGGAGGATCTTTTGAAAGAACAAGAAACCGCCAAGCAAGGTATTTTTCCAAGTACCATCATGCCGAAATCAACTAAATTTCCCCCCTTGTCTATCTGCCCTGCCATTGATATGTTTACACGTCTGGTTGTGGAGGATTTTAAAAAAGTCTCCACCCAGCGTAAGCATGACAACTTAACGAAACAACAACGTGATGCGTTACAACAACTACAATCACTTGATGACGTGGTGATTAAGGCAGCCGACAAGGGGGGAAATGTGGTTATTTGGCCTAATGTAAAATATGAAAAGGAGGCATTCAAACAATTAAGGAATAAAGACACCTACTCCAGACTTGACCACAGCCCCCTCACTCTGTTTTCTGCACAATTACAGAAGATCCTCTCTAAAGCCTTTGATGAGGGTATCATTACTAAAAAGGTATTTGAGGGTCTCACTGTACTGTCCCCCAAGATTCCCACATTTTACCTCTTACCGAAGATTCACAAAGACCCCGTTGACCCACCTGGGCGCCCGAACGTGTCCGGCATTGATGGCTTGTTCGAACCAGCTTGCAAATTCATTGATTACTATCTCAAGCCTATAGTGGAGACGCTGCCATCTTTTGTCCGAGACACGACGGATGTGCTCAACAGGGTGAACGGGGTCTTTGTTGAGTCTGACATGATTATAGTGACGGCCGACGTGGAGTCCCTTTATACCTGCATCAGCCATGATGCAGGTGTGGAGGCGGTCCGCTTCTACCTGAGGAATGACAACCGGGATGACCACTTGTGTGAGTTGATCTTGGAGCTCCTCCATTATGTCCTGACCCATAATTTTTTTACTTTTAAAGACCAATTCTATCTTCAGAGGCGGGGCACAGCCATGGGCGCGGCTTGTGCGCCTTCGTACGCAAATTTGTTCCTTGGGTATTGGGAGAGGGACATCTTTGCGTGCGGGGGCGTGCGGGCCTCGGACCATGTGCAAATGTGGCTCCGCTATATTGATGATTTGTTTATCATTTGGCAGGGCACAATGGAGGACCTCAGATCATTTATGGACTCACTTAATAGTAATACTAAAAACATCAAGCTGACATATAAGATCAGTACGCGTAATATCGATTTCTTGGATGTCAGTTTTGAGGTTGACCACACTGGTCTGCTTCAGACTGACATCCATAGGAAAGAAACTGCTGTAAATTCTCTACTTCACGCTACGTCAGCACATAGTACATCCACAATACAGGCCATCCCGGTTGGTCAATACCTTAGGGCGAGGCGGATCTGCTCCACGGAGGAGAGGTTTGAGGGACAGGCCAGTGACCTATGTAATAGGTTCCTCCAAAGAGGCTACAGCCATAAGTCAGTCAAGCGGGGTTACAATCGAGCTAAGTATACTCCCCGCAGTCAGCTCCTACGGAATTCTAAGACTAAATCTACTGAACAGGGCACTCAACCCATCCGATTTATTTCTACCTTCAACTCAGAATGGGACACCATGCGTGGTATTTTAACTAAATATTGGCCCATTCTGCAGACAGAACCTGGTCTGTCACCTTGTCTTCCCGAACGACCTTTGATGACCCCCAGACGTGCCAGAAACCTCAGAGACCTACTCGTCCATAGCCATTATATACCAAAATCGAAAGGGCTATTTGGACATAATCGTCCGATCAAGGGGTCATATCCATGTGGCCACTGTCTTGCTTGCAGCAATGTCTCTCGCTGCTCCACATTTACATCAAGCGACGGAACACGTGAATTCAATATTGATCATTATATTTCATGTGGGAGCTCCCATGTGGTGTATTACGCCACATGTGGGTGCTCCAAAATATACGTTGGACTCACCTCGCGTGAACTTCGGGTGAGAGTTAGGGAACATGTGAGAGACATTGCTGCGGCAAAGGTGGCAGTGGATGTCACTTCCTTGAAGACTCTACCGAGACACTTTCGTCAATTTCATAATTGTGACGCGGGGTCTCTGAGGATACGCGGTATAGATCTGGTACATGGAGGCATCAGAGGGGGCAACACAAGGAAAGTATTGGCCCAAAGGGAAGCTAGGTGGATAGTCACGCTTGATACTCTGAGTCCCAAAGGCCTTAATGAGAATTTGAGTTTCTCCTCCTTTTTATAGAATCTTTATGCCATTTTCCTTATATTGGCGGGTATACATGGATTTGCACATGAGATCTCTGTGCACATCCATGTTTATATATATTTTTATATATGTTTACATCTTGGAAACTTTCCCTTGTTTTTAATTGTTTTTATTCTGTATTTTGTCAGTGTATTTATTTTCCACTTTTCATTTATGGCAGTGCCCCTTACTTTTGTGGATTTGGATTCTTGCCATCTTCTTCCTGCTTCGACCCATTGACTTCCATGGGAATGGACCACCTATATGGACGTATTGTAAAGAATCCGTCCCATGCGAATATGGACTATTTTGTATATTGTCACATTTTTTGTATATTGGCATAAAAAGTTTTTATGTATTTACCCCTTTCACATATCTGTGACTCGGCTGTGTCGGATGTGCGCATGCCTGGTTTCGTCGCTTCCTCCCACCCCCGCCGCGGCGTCTCATGGGCCTGCATGTGCGTCCTGGTTGCTGTAGCAACTGGACGCCCACGTGGGTACTGACGCCGGCGGTGGGTGTGTGTGATGGGCGATGCAACCACGCATGCGCCGCATACCGAAGACACATTGGTCGCAAGCGCCGGTCATGTGACCGGGTATACGCCCATAAAAGGGCCCTGCCATCATACTATATCATCATCCATGAGTAAGCAAACAGTATAGCGATAGCGAAACGTACGTCGGATGCCTTAGGGGGTTTCCCTTGCCTACCGCCTGCCTGTTCCAGTGCCACCCCTGATTGGTAATTATAGACCCTTTGGTTTCTCTCCCTTCCTCCTGCTGGGACTTACTGTTCGCCACTGGGCTGATCTGATTTCTAGGAGGTCATTTTGGGGAGTTGGTAACCACAGACCTTTGGTCTTCTTCCCTCCCTCCTGCTGGGATTTATTGTCCGCCTTTGGGCTGACCCTATTGTCAGGAGGTTACTTTGGGAGCATTTCACTTGGTGTATTGCCAGCACTGGCACAGGCTCCTTTCACCTCTCCTCACATGTCATTTCATGCTTGCAGCTTTTATTGCATGTCAGATATTTGCACACTGTTTTGATATTGATTTTAATATCATGATTAATAAAGCTGTTTTTACCCTTTTTGAAAATTACTCCTTTCTCCTCTGGTTGCTGTGAAGAAGGCTGGTGAAATTAACTCAGGGGGCGCAAAGATGTCGCAGCAGGGAGACGATGTTGTTCCCGGCGGTGCAGCGGCACCTATCATGCCATTCCTGATGCCGTACACCCCGGGTGCAGTGTGGCTGCCGCAGTACTCAGGAGAGCCCAACACACTTAATGACTATCGGAAAGCTAAAAATCTACTACAGCATGTACCCCCTGACAGAAGCCCAGCGTGTTGGTATTCTTATGGGACAGTTAACCGGCAATGCCCAGCGAGAGGTTACATCCTGGTCGGATGATGCAAAAGACACTGTAGAGCACATAATAGCTGGACTAAAAGCGGCTTTTGAATCCACTGCTGGCAGCCGGGCTAAAATGAGGTTCTTTGGATGCAAGCAGAAACCTAGAGAGAGCGCAAGAGACTTTGCCTTAAACTTGCAGCTTGCAGGAGGCGCTCAGAGCACTTAAGTTAGCAGAACCTGCCTTAGCCCCCGGAGCAGATAAGCTGCTGATAGACCAATTCCTGGATGGACTCTCATCCCCTTCCCACCGGGGACAACTGACCATGATGGTGATCCAGGATCCAGGACTAACGTCTGCCCAGCTAAAGGATAGAGCCATCTGCCTCCAGCAGGTAGAGGAGCCCAGGGATATAGACTCTGTTCAACACCCTACAGTGGCACCCCAGCAGCCGGCAGTGCCAGTGACATCGGCCATGTCAGCGGCTGCTGCTAACCACCTGGAGCCCATCACTAATGAGGCTCTCCATCAAAAGCTTGATGCTCTGACAGACACTGTTGCTTCCATGGCTAGAATCGTCCAGGAGCTGCATGGATCCAAGTCTGCACCCAAGATGGAGTTGGCGACCAGCAAGGAGGATGTCCCGTGGATGAGGCCTAGGAGATACCAAGCGACGAGAGGACAACCCAGCGACCGCTACCAGCCGGATGGACAGCCCATTTGTTGCCGTTGCAAGGAGCCAGGTCACTTTGCCCGTGAATGTGCTTTAAATGGGGATCCCCTGGGGATGCGGGCCGCTCCTCAGGAATGAACTCTCAAGGCCCCTCACCATGGCACGACAAGTATGTGGGAGGACGTCCAGTCATCCCCATCGTGCTGGATGGCATTCCGCTCAACGCCTTGCTGGACACTGGTTCCCAAATAACATCAATTCCGTATGTCCTTTATAAGAGGTACTGGACTGAGTCAGACGTTAGCAGTGGTCCATCTAACGTTGCATTGAATATATGGGCGAGCAATGGGGAATTAGTACCACAGGTTGGTTTCAGAGAAATGACCATTAAGATTGGGAAGGTAGAACTGCAGAATCAGGGTATTGTCATTGTTGATGTTGACCGGTGAGAACGTGAGCCAACTATGCTGCTAGGAATGAATGTAATTGAAAATTGTTTTGCAGAGGTAATTACTGTCTTGCAGCAGATCGCCGAGACTGCCAAACCTGGGCAACAGAGACTCCTGCAGAAGGAAATTAAAGCCTTGACGCTGAAGCAGCAGGTAGAAATGTCAGGAGGTGAAATTGGCAGTGCAAGGGTAAGTGACCCAATACCCATTGTAATTCCTCCCAAAACTGAAATGCTGGTCTGGTGTAGAGCTGCAATAGGCATCAGAGGGCGAGACTATCAGGCCCTGGTAGAACCCGTGTACTCAGACAGTAGGCCCACTGTACTGACGGCCAGAGGAATAGTTGAGGTACACCGGGGAAGAGTGCCAATACGCCTTCTAAATTGTGGGGAAGATGAGGTCACCCTACCAAAGTATGCTACCATGGCTAAGCTATATACGGTTGATAACAACGCCATCACCACCGTTTAGCCCTTGAGCCCGTCAAGTCAGGCGGAGGACAATGGCTCAGAGGGAAAGCTGGAGGATTGGTGCCAAAAGTTACATGTAGGTACCGATTCTACACCCTCCCATCAAAAGCATGGAGTATACCGAGTAGTGAAAGAATATGAACAAATATTCAGCAAGCACCCATTAGACTTTGGGCAGATCAAAGGGGTAGAGCACACTATACCCACAGGTAACCATCCATCCATAAAGGAGAGGTATAGACCAGTACCACAAGCTCACTACCAATGCGCCAAAGACATGCTCAAAGAAATGAAAGAAGCAGGGGTAATAAGAGACAGTTGTAGCCCCTGGGCAGCCCCACTAGTGCTAGTTAGGAAAAAGGATGGGACCATGAGGATGTGCGTAGACTACCGACAGATCAACCACATTACACACAAGGATGCATACCCATTACCTAGGATAGAGGAGTTATTGGCTGCATTAAAATCCGCTACTTACTTTTCCCCTCTAGATCTGACTAGTGGGAATTGGCAAGTTCCTGTGGCAGAGGCTGACAAGGAGAAGACAGCGTTCACCACGCCGATGGGCCTCTGTGAGTTCAATTGTATGCCGTTTGGACTCTGCAACGCACCTGGAACCTTCCAGCGACTGGTGGAGTGCTGCCTAGGACATAAGAACTTTGAAACTGTCCTCCTGTACCTGGATGATGTCATAGTCTACTCCAAGACCTATGAACAGCATCTACAAGACCTGGCAGAAGTGTTTGAAGCCTTATCCAGATACGGCATGGAAATCAAGCCATCCAAGTGTCACCTTCTAAAGCCAAAGGTACAGTACCTAGGTCATGTCGTGAGCTCAGAAGGGGTGGCACCAGATCCTGAAAAAGTTACTGTCATAAGAGATTGGCCGAGGCCCACCAATGTGAAAGAGGTGAGGCAATTCCTGGGACTGATAGGCTACTATAGAAGATTCATAAAAGGGTTCACGAAGTTAGCAGCACCCCTACAAGACATCCTAGTAGGACAGTCAAAGACGTCTGCAGCCCGGAATCCTCCTTTCCAGTGGAATGATGAGAGAGAAGAGTCCTTTAAGAAGTTGGAGTGGGCACTGACAGGAGAAGAGATCCTGGCATATCCAGATTACCGTCAACCCTTCATTTTGTACACGGATGCCAGCAACATAGGACTGGGAGCAGTATTGTCTCAAAAGCAGGAAGGCAAAGAGAAAGTTATTGCCTTTGCAAGCAGGAAGCTCCAGCCTACAGAATGAAACCCTGAGAATTACAGCTCCTTCAAGTTAGAACTACTAGCAGTAGTTTGGGCTGTAACAGAGCGTTTCAAAGACTACCTGGCAGCTGCAGAATTTACCATCTTTACTGACAACAATTCGTTGACCCACCTGGACTTGGCAAAATTAGGTGCACTGGAACAATGATGGATAGCCCGACTGTCAAACTACAACTTTGTCATCAAGTACAGGGCAGGCCACAAGAATGGGAATGCAGATGCCTTATCCCGGATGCCACACTCGGGGGACGTGGAAGAGGAACGGGAGGGTCTGGAAGAAATGGAGCTGCCGGCCTTTCACCGTCCTAAGATGGGACAGTATCAACCGAGTGTCTACCAAAAACAACAGCAGGCAAACCTCAACCCATTAGCACACCACGGATGGGCTGACACACAAGACAGCGATCCTGCTGTGAAGCGAGTGAAAGAACTGCTTCCACAACAAGGTGCATACCCTAATCAGAATGCCCCAGCTGAGACACAACATCTCTGGAAAGAGAGAGGTAAATTATTCCTGTACCAAGGGAAGCTCTGTAGAAGGCACACCAATCCAAAAACACATGAGTTGGTCTGGCAGATCATCGTGCCCAAGAGAGACGTCAAGATGGTTCTGGAAGCTTACCACGACGGTGCAGGTCATTTTGGTTGGAAAAAGTTGGAAGTGCTCCTAAGAGAAAGATTCTACTGGGTTGGCATGAGGAAATCAATTGAAGATTGGTGTAGAAAATGCGGACCGTGCAACCTCAGAAGAAAGGATCAACAGAACCAGAGAGCTCCACTCCAGCCCATAGTAACCAAGCAACCACTCGAGCTAGTCGCATTAGACCACGTCAAGTTGTCACAAAGCCGGTCCGGCTACGTCTATGTCTTAACCATCGTGGACCATTACTCACGCTTCTTAGTGGTGGTACCCGTGAAAGACCTTACAGCTAAAACAGCAGCTAAAGCATTCCAGACGTACTTTTGCAGACCCCATGGTTACCCAGAACAAGTCCTTGCAGATCAAGGTACAGCTTTTGAATCACAGATCTTCCAAGAATTCTGCAACATGTATGGCTGTAAAAAGATCCGCACAACAGCATACCATCCCCAAACAAATAGCTTATGCAAGAAGATGAACCATATTGTGATTGACCTGTTGAAGACCTTACCAGAGTCAGAAAAAAATCAATGGCCAGAGAAATTGCCCGACTTGGTGGACTTGTACAATCATATCCCGGTGAGTTCTACAAACTGCACCCCCGCTTACCTCATGCGTGCAAGGCCCGGTAAATTGCCAATTGATTTAGATATGGGAATTCTGAAGCCAGATGCAGAAGTTCCAGAATCCAATTGGGATACCCTACATCCGCAACAGTATCGCCAGGTACAAGAGTGCGTAGAGAAAAGTCTCCAACAAGCTAGGGGAAGACAGGAGAGAACCTTTAACCAGCGTGCTCTAGCAACCCCATTAGAACCTGGTGACGAAGTTCTCAAGAAGAAACGACTCACAAACAAATTGGATAATCAGTGGGAAACCACCCCATATACAGTCTTACCATCCAGTATAGATAATCCCAAAGTGTGTCTAATCAGTAAGGATGAAGGAAGGACATCAGCTGTCCTGTCAAGAGATTAACTCAAACCGTGTCCTGAAATCCTGAAGACACCAGAAGTCACCTTACCCGTACAGGTACAACCTGTCAAGGAGGAAGAGGATGTGTTCCATACAATCTTAGGAGATTTCCCAAAAACATGGCCAAATTACTATGGAGAAGTAGTAGTCCCAATGATCGCCTTCCCTCAAGTGGTGAACCACCATCAGAATCCATACCACAAGAAGTCCAAAGACAAGAAGAACTGGTAGTTGAAACCGTAGAGGAAGAACAGATTCCTGGTCCCAGTGAGCTTGCCAGTCCTACAGTCAGTCCCCCATCCTCACAATTACCAGAAACACCAAATAGGTACACTTCCACTCACACCATTATGCTAAGTACACCCAGTACACCAGTAGTACGCAGGTCACAGCGTAGTACTCAGGGTCAGATACCAGCAAGATATAAGGACTAATGTGTAATTGCATATAAAATGTACATATGTTATAATGTTTATATGAAAAACCGTAACAGTTTAGGGTACAGAAAAGGTGAGAGAAGAGTGGTGTAAGGTGGCAGCACGGAGAGTTACAACTTGATCACACTGTTGGTGGCTCGAGGGCCGTGAGGCCTACTGCACTTACGACCAGAGTAGAGACACCTTTAAGAAGTGTTTGTTGATTGAAATGTTTATATAATTGCAACATTAAGACCAAAAGCCCAGTACCTACAGAGACTATACTGTATGAACACTTACATATTCTTGAACATTTTGGACTCTTTTTGAACTTTAAGGTTTTTGCATTTTTTCCTTTTGAGACTCTGTATTTATATATACACTTGTTGATAACTTGTCTTTCACAGTCCCGGAGTACTGTTCTTCACTAAGGGGGAATGTGGCACCCCAGGGTTGCCACAGTAACAACACAAAGGGTTAACTCCCCACACACAACGCTAAGACCTCTTGGCCAGAAGGGGGAGACCAAGCTGCTTCCCTGTATATTCTGGTGGGGAGAGGAAATGGTCAGTAGTTTTCAGTTTGTTTTGTTTGTGCAGAGAGTGCAGTTCAGTGCAGCTGCAGCTCAGTTCAATTCCAGAGAGAACTGATGAAGGATCTGTGCAGGTTGGAGCTGGCTCTAGCTCACCTCAGGATCCACTGACCAATTCAAGGCCTAAGCCAAGGGTCTGAGGAAAGGAGACAGATTACACAGAGGAACATTCTTGGGAGGCAGAGCATTGCAGAGCTCACCCCAGTGGAGCACACAGAACGGATGCTGGAGCCGAGACTGCAGGTTACATACTGTACAGTTAAAACCAGAGAAGTGAGGATTCCACATTCTCTATCTGTACCACAGACACAGCAACAAATGCAGAGTTCAGGAACATACTAGGAAGGACTCGAGTTGCCTGTCAGGTCGGTACCTAGGAGCAGAGCAGAGCCGGCTGCCTAGTTCACACAGCAGCAGGGCCACAGACACACACTGCAGGCAAGGAAGCCAAAACGGCCCGGCTGTGTGGGAGAAACCCTGAACCCCTCACAGACTCCGTGGACAGTACTCTGCTGAATACCATCATCAGTAAAGGACAAAGAAACTGCAAAGCCGTTAGTCTGCCTGTTTATTGTGCTCGTGTCCTGCACTCCCCCCATAGACTATCACACTTCCCCGGGGAGAAGGCTCTCTGATCACATTCCACGGGTTGCGTCACGAACATAGCCCCCCTTTTATTGTGGAACCAGGGAGCACAGACCGGGTTACGACACCGTGATCCTCTTTCCAGAAGCGACCCCTTGGCTCGGTTCTGGGTATCCTCTTAACCCCTGGTGACACACATTAATTCACATAATCCTAGTAACTGCGCACACAACATGGCCAAACAAAAGCAAAAGCCAGTGCCTGGCCTATAACTCCAATGGAAACTCATAGGAAACACAGTCCATTGGACCAGGCAATTGAATGCAGCCATACAAAATCCACAGGCCTTGCCTGAGAGTCGAACCCACAATCTCTCGTAGCCCAAGCAAAGAGCCTATCACTACACCAACACGGAGAAGTGCGAAATTAAATTTGCATTATTTCACATAATCCTAGTGACTGCGCACACAACATGGCCAAACAAAAGCAAAAAACAGTGCCTGGCCTATCACTCCAATGGAAACTCATAGGAAACACAGTCCATTGGACCAGGCAATTAAATGCAGCCATACAAAGTCCATGGGCCTTGCCTGAGAGTTCAACCCACAACCTCTCGTAGCCTAAGCAAAGAGTCTACCACTACACAAACACTGAGAAGTGGAAAACTGCTTCTACATTAATTCACATAATCCTAGTGACTGCGCACACAACATGGCCAAACAAAAAGCAGTGCCTGGTCCATCACTCCAATGGAAACTCATTAGCAACACAATCCATTTGACTAGGTTATTGAATGCATACATACAATGTCCATGGGCCTTGCTTGAGAGTCAAACCCACATCTTCTTGCAGCCCAAGCAAAGAGCCTACCACTACACTAACACAGGGAAGTGGGAAACCAACTCTACATTAATTAACATAATCCTAGTGACTGCGCAAACAACATGGCCAAACAAAATAAAAAAAAAAGTGCCTGGCCTATTACTCCAATGGAAACTCATAGGCAGCACAGTCCATTGGACCAGGCAATTGAACACGGCCATATAAAGTCCATGGGCCTTGTCTGAAAGTCAAACCCACTACCTCTTGTAGCGCAAGCAAAGAACCTACCACTAAACCAACACGCAGAAATGAGAATCTGACTCTACATTAATTCACATGACCCTAGTGACTGTGCACAAAAAACGGCCAAACAAAAGCGAAAGACAGTGCCTAGCCTATCAATCCAATGGAAACTCGTATGAGGCACAGTCCATTGTACCAAGCAATTGAATGCAGCCATACAAAGTCCATGGGCCTTGCCTGACAGTTGACCCCACAACCGCTCGTAGCCCAAGCAAAGAGCCTACCACTACACTAACACAGAGAAGTGGGAAACTTACACTACATTAACTCACATAATCCTAGTGACTGCGCACACAACACGGTCAAAAAAAATTAAAACACAGTGCCTGGCCAATCACTCCAATGGGAACTCACAGGCAACACAGTCCATTGGACCAGGCAATTAAATGCAGCCATACAAAGTCCATGGGCCTTGCCTGACATTCGAACCCACAACCTCTCGTAGCCCAAGCAAAGAGCCTTCCACTAAACCAACAATGGGAAGTGGAAGGCAGATTCTACATTAATTCACATAATCCTAGTGACTGCGCCCACAAAACAGCCAAACAGAAGCAAAAGGTAGTGCCTGGCCTACCACTCCAATGGAAACTCATAAGCAGCACAGTCCGTTGGACCAGGAAATTGAATGCAGCCATACAAAGCCCTTGAGCTTTGCCTGAGAGCAGAGCCCAGAACCTCTCGTAGCCCAAGAAAAGAGCCTATCACTACACCAACAATGAGAAGTGGGAAACTGACTCTACGTTAATTCACATAATCCTAGCGATTGCGCACACAACAAAGCCAAAACAGTGCCTGGTCTATTACTCCAATGGAAACTCATAGGCAACACAGTCTATTGAATACAGCCATACAAAGTCCATGGGCCTTGCCTGAGAGTCGACCACACAACCTCTCGTAGCCATAGCAAAGAGCCTACCACTACACCAACACAGAGAAGTGAGAAACTTAATCTACAATAATTCACATAATCCTAGTGTCTGCGCACACAACTTGGCCAAACAAAAGCAAAAGACGTTGCCTGGCTTATCACTCCAATGGAAACTCATGAGACACACAATCCATTGGACCAGGCATTTGAATACAGCCATACAAAGTCTATGGGCCTTGGCTGAGAGTCGAACCCACAATCTCTTGTAGCCCAAGCAAAGAGCCTATGTGACGCCCTGGCCTAGCCAGGTCGTCACAGATAACATACAAACATCCCACCCCCCACTAGACAGGGACAACAGCCAAACAAAAATCCTTGTTGCCTCCCTCCAGTGTCTGATGTCCACACCAGGTGGGGCGGAGTCAAGCGGTTGGCTCCACCCACCAAGGAGTTCACAGGCCTGGAGGCGGGAAAGGTGACAGAACAGTTGAAGAGTTTGAAGTGAGTGGAGTAAACACTTGGGTGTCTGGGTTTGTGGCCCAGGCACTGACAGCAAGGGTGGCAGACGGTGGTGGCCGTCTCCAGGAGTAGCGGAGCAACGCGGAACTGTAGGACCGGGGACGGGCGACGGCCCGCCGGTACCAACCGGGGAGTGAAGTGAAGCCAGCACACACAGGCAGGGCCATCGGACCCGGAGCAGGCTTGGAGCCGCCGACAATAGTCAGATCCGAATGTGATTGGAACCCCAGGGATTTCATAACAGCAAAAGTCCTGATTGAAGGCAACCGCCCACACCGTGAGGGTATACAGCTACCACCTCAGGCTAGAGACCCAAGGCCTGCAGGAAAACGGGCTCCTCCGGTACCCATACACCGGGGAGCGGACTACCGTTGGGAATCCATAGTAGTCAGAAGGAGAACATCAAGGTGCAGGGAAAGACAGCCGCCATCACCTGTCCGGGGAGAGACACTGCAGCCGGCTGCGGGACCCGTTCATCCAGCCGTTTGGTTTACCGAGGACTTTGTACCTTTCTTGCTGAGTGAGCCGCGCTGTCCCTGCAACCCTGCACCTCACCAACCCTGCCTCCCCGTCACATCACCGGGCCCCAGGACCACTGACCCCTACCCACGGAGGGGGAAAACAACATCCCAGCTGCTCCCTACCATCGCTCCCGGGATCCCCATCACCAGCAGCGGTGGTGCCCATCTTCACCACGACCCGTGGGTGGCGTCACGGACTAAATTCCCAAACCAACCACCCCTTTCACTCACGGGCGAGGAGCGCTGCTCGAGTCCCCGGATCCGGCCCACCGCTCGAGCAGCCGTCGCAGCAGCGCCGGACCAGAGCGTTAGCAAGCGCAGCGCAGTGGCATCCTTCCCGCCTGTGACAACTTGGCGTCACGAACAAGATTGAACCCCTTTACTTTCCAGTAGAAGTGCGCCTTGTGATCTCTGCCGGCTGCGTCCGGCCGAAAATTTTGAAGCGCCGCCATCTTGACGCGAAAATCGCCCGCTCGAGCATCTTCTCCGAGCAGGGAAGGCACGAAAGCGAAGCCCCGCCCCCCAACAAACGGAAGTGCTGAAGATTACCAAGGGGGGACGGGAAAAAGATGTTTTCGCCCGACAGAGCTGTTGGAGGAGTGGCGGTTGCAGCTCCCGCCGCGCCCGTAGATGGAAACGAGATAGCCCCTGCTCTGGTCGCAGGAGCGGGGGAGGCCGCGGGCCCAGCGGTCGCCCAGGTGATGCCGTTCTCCCTGCCCTATGTGCCCGGTGCTACCTGGCTACCGCAGTACGACGGGAAGCCTGATTTTTGCAGGTGTTCCGGAAAAAGATCAGCTCGGTCCTCGATTTATATCCCTTGGCTGATAGACAGCGGGCAGCGGTAGTGCTAGGGCAGCTAACCAGCGCAGCTGAGCAGGAGGCAGAGACCTGGACCGACGCGGATCGGGCCTCGGTGACTACCATTTTCGAAAAACTACAAATCGCTTTTGAGACCCGCACCGAAGCGGAGCTGCGGATGCAGTTTTATCAGTGCCAGCAACGGCCTGCGGACAATGTGAGAGACTATGCCCTGCGCCTGAAAACGGCGCTCCGTACGCTGAAGTGGGTGGACACTATCAATGATGTGGACAGTAATAAGATGCTAGTAAAGCAATGCCTGCAGGGGCTGGGGTCCGTCGAACACCGCAAGCAGCTGCGGCTGTGGGCTTTGGAACACCCCAATCTGGACTTTGCAGTACTGAAAGAGCGGGCCATCAAAGCCCTGCAGGCCCCAGCGCCCGATGCTCCTGAGGCGGCCCCATGGCCGGCTGAGACCGCTCCTATCATGGTCTCTACTGGCCCCTGCTGCACCCATCAGGATGATGGAAGAACTAGCCGCCCAGGTCCGCCGCATGGATGGAGACCTAGCCAAGATCCTTGCCGCACTCCAGCTTCCGACGAGAGTCAAGCCCCTAGGAGCGATCCAGCTCGCCGACAGCCCGGAGGACGTCCCCTGGATGCAGCGGAGAAGGACCAATGACTCACGGTATGGGCCTCCTATCTGTTACAGGTGCAGCAAGCCTGGCCACTAATCTAGGCAGTGCCCGTTAAACGAGCAACCCCTGGGGCCAAGGGCCAATCCTCAGGAGTAGACACCAACGGCGCCCCCGATTGGCGAGACCGGTACGTCGGAGCTCGCCCCATCATCCCACTGGCAGTGGACGGCGTCCCGCTCATGGCCCTCTTGGACACAGGATCACAAGTAACCACTATACCATATACCCTGTACCAGCAGTATTGGGGCACTGACGAACTTGCCCCCTCTGATGATAGCCTGACCCTGATTGAGGCCAATGGACTCCCGCTAACCCAGGTGGGATACAAGCAAGTGACCCTGACTGTGGGACGTGTGGAGTTAAAGAATCAAGGGATGATTGTGGGACACCCCCTATATTCTAAACAAAAAATTGCTGGCTGTGCATTCTAAAAGTTGTTTCTTATGGGATGATTGTGGTAATGAATGAACCCAGTGACCATACCCCGAAAGTAATCTTGGGGACCAACGTCATGGAGCATTGTATGAGTGAGGTGCTGAATCTGTTGCAGCAGTTGGCCGCCACAGCAGGAGGGGGCCGACAGAGGGCTGTGCAGCGTGAGATCCGGGCCCTGCTGTATCGGCATCAAGTGAGCTCGACTGGCGAAGAGATTGGTGGAGTGAGGGTGATGGATGTGGTCCCCTTAGTAGTGCCCCCCCGTAGTGAAATGATGATCTGGTGCAGGGCAGCAGTAGGCTCCCAGGGGCGCAACTACCCGGCAATGGTGGAACCCATGCCCTCTGAACACTGGCCCACAGTGATGGCGGCCAGAGGGGTGGTTGACGTTAAAAAGGGGAGAGTGCCTGTAAGAGTGCTGAATTGTGGAGAGGAGGAAGTCAGGCTCCCCCGTTACGCCACCCTCACCAAGTTGCTTGCCCTAGACCCCCACACCATTCACGAAGCTGTCCCTCCTACCTCCGCATCCTCTGCCAGTAACCCTACACCCCCTGAACCGTTAGAGGAGTGGTGCGAGGAACTACACGTAGGCACTGAAACCAAACCCGCGCATCACAAAGAGGGGGTATACAGGGTAGTGCAAGAGTACGAACAGGTTTTCAGCAAGCACCCATTAGATTTCGGGAGGATTAAGGGTATTCAACACCATATCCCTACAGGCCTAAACCCACCTATCAAAGAGAGGTACAGGCCCATTCCGCCAGCACACTATCAATGCGCTAAAGACATGTTGAGGAACATGAAGGAGGCAGGGGTCATTCGGGATAGTTGTAGTCCCTGGGAAGCCCCACTGGTGCTAGTCAAGAAGAAGGACGGCACCATGAGAATGTGTGTGGACTACCGGAAGATCAACCAGATCACGCATAAAGATGCCTACCCTCTCCCCCGTATCGAAGAGTCACTAGCTGAACTGAGAACTGCTAACTTCTTCTCTACCCTTGACCTTACTAGCGGGTACTGGCAGGTAGCGGTTACGCCAGAGGACCGGGAGAAGACGGCATTCGCCACCCCCATGGGACTCTGCGAGTTTAACAGCATGCCGTTTGGGCTGTGCAATGCCCCTGGAACCTTTCAACGGCTCATGGAGTGCTGCCTGGGACACCTCAACTTCGAAACGGTCCTACTGTACCTGGACAATGTGATCGTGTACTCCCAGACATACGAGGCTCACCTGGAACATTTGGCTGAAGTGTTCGCGTCCCTAGCCAAATATGGGATGAAATTGAAGCCCTCTAAGTGCCACCTACTGAAACCCAGGGTACAGTACCTCGGACACGTAGTGAGCGCGGAAGGCGTCGCCCCAGATCCCGAGAAGATCACTGCCATTCAGGACTGGCCGAGACCGACCACGGTGAGAGAGGTGAGACAGTTCCTGGGCCTGGTGGGCTACTATCGTCGCTTCATTAAGGGGTATACGAAGATGGCCGCCCCCATGCCAGACCTCCTCGTGGGACAGACCAAGGGTGGCAGGCCCTCTGGAACCCCGTTGGCATGGGAAGCGAAGCACGAAGAGTCTTTCTGCCAGCTGAAGATGGCCTTGACAGGGTAAGAACTCCTGGCGTATCCTGACTATAATCTCCCATTCATCCTCTACACCGATGCCAGTAATGTAGGCTTGGGAGCCGTCCTGTCCCAGGTCCAGAACGGAAGGGAAAAAAGTGATTGCCTATGCCAGCAGAAAACTCCGGCCCACGGAAAGGAACCCTGAGAATTACAGCTCCTTCAAGCTTGAGTTCCTAGCCCTGGTGTGGGCCATTACTGAACGATTCCGCCATTACCTCGCAGCCGCTAAGTTCACCGCCTATACGGACAATAATCCATTAACCCATCTGGACACGGCCAAACTAGGTGCGTTGGAGCAGCAGTGGGTAGCCCGGCTGTCTAATTATGACTTCACGATCAAGTACCGAGGCGGCCGCAAGAACACCAACAAGGATGCGCTATCCCGGATGCCCCACCTATTGGATGAGGGACCGGAAGGCGATGATCTCGAAGAAATCAAGCTGCCCGCATTCCAACCAGTTGAGAAGCTGCATGTCCAGCAGCAACAGGCGATTCTGGACCCGCTACCCAGTCAGGGATGGCAAGAAGCCCAAGACCAAGCGCCTGCCGTCCAAGTGGTCAAGACCATGATTGAACAAGGTTCCACTGGACTGGACCCAACCCCGCTGCTCCGCCCGAGGCCCAACGACTGTGGAAAGAACGAGCCCGGCTGCATCTGGACCAGGGGACACTGTATCGGGAACTGATCAACCCGAATACCCATGAGAAGGTTCGTCAGCTAGTGTGCCCACAGTTCTACGGGCTTACCATGACAGTGCCGGACACTTTGGGTGGAAGAAGCTGGAGATGCTGTTGAGGGAGCGATTCTATTGGAGTGGGATGCGGGAGTCTGTGGAGGCCTGGTGCCGAGAGTGTGGTCCCTGTGCACTGAGAAGAAGGGAAGAGGCCAGCCAGAAGGCCCCTTTGCGCCCAATCATTACTCATCAGCCGTTGGAGCTAGTCGCCCTCGACCACGTGAAGCTCACCCCTAGCCGAAGTGGGTACACCTACGCCCTGACCATTGTAGACCACTATTCAAGATACCGCCGCTAGAGCATTCCAGGCCTATTTCTGGCGACCGCACGGGTACCCGGAGAGGGTGCTTACTGACCGGGGCCCGGCTTTTGAAGCGGAGCTGTTTCAAGAATTCTGCCAGTTGTACGGCTGCAAGAAAATTCGAACCATGCCTTACCATGCCCAGACCAATGGCATGTGTGAAAACTGGTCCTGGGTCTCCTCAAGACGTTACCGCTAGAAGACTTGAACCTGTGGCCAGAAAAGCTGCCTGACCTGGTCGAGATGTACAATAACATCCCTTCCAGCTCTACCAAATGTATACCAGCGTACCTGATGAGAGCTCGGCCAGGCCGGCTGCCAGTAGACCTAGAAATGGGTTTGGAAGGGGGGCGTGGCCTGGACCTCATGTAGAGAGAAAGCAGAGTGGGTGAGCTCCTGCCTGGATCCTGAAATATCCTGCACACCAGCCTTGCTGACAGGCACTACCGACCCTGGAGGGCTGCAACACTACTTATAACACCCAGGGAAGCGAGCACAGCCAGGATATGCCGACCCGCAGCAGCAATAAAAGGGACAGAGACGCGCAGGAGCGTGCCTCTGAAGAATCCAATATGGCGCCGCCGGCATCCACACCATCCCGAGCTGGAGCAGTGGGAGTAGTAAGCAGGTTGGAGCGGTTTGCCAGAGTGGCCCCTGGCACAGAGCCTACCTGCAACGAGGCACCCGATGGCAGCGCTGAACGGGCCCTGGAGCAGGGAGAAAACATACCCGATGGTGAGACTGTGAGTACCCTAGGCCTTGCATGTTCAGCAGCACAAGGTATGCAGACACACAGGCCTGTGCTGGCAGAGGGAGGAGGGGGAGATGTGGAGCAAACAACACCTGTTTTCACTGAGGCCATACTGAGAGACATTCTGGCAGCAATTAACTCTTGCAATACCACATTGGCCACTCTAAGCAGCCAGATGGGAACTGTCACCTCAGATATGGCCTGTATTAAACGTGAGCTGCAAGGGGTGACTGTCAGAATGGGGGAGCTGGAGGAAAGAGTGAGTACAACAGAGGATAAATTACCACCAATGTCACGAGAGCTGGGAAAGGCCACGCAAAATATCTCCACACTGCTAAACAAGGTGGATGATTTGGAAAATCGCTCCCGCAGAAGTAATTTGCGACTGGTGGGGGTCCCAGAGAGGATGGAGGGCAATGACCCACTGAATTTCTTTGAAAAATGGCTTAAAGACACCATGGGAAAAGACATACTATCCTCTTTCTTCACCATTGAAAGGGCGCACAGGGTCCCTGCGCGTGCCCCACAGCCGGGAGCACCCCCACGTCCTATTCTGATTAAACTACTGCACTATAAAGATAGGGACACTATCCTGCGCAGAGCCAGAGATATCAAAGAACTTGCAATTGATGGGAGGAAGATATCAATATTTCCTGATTTCTCCATGGAAGTGCAACGTAAAAGAGCGCAATTTATTGAGATCAAAAAACGACTGCGCAACCTGCAAGTGCCATACTCCATGATGTACCCTGCTAAGCTGCGGATTGCTGCGAACGGAGAGACTCATTTTTTTGATACGGCTGGGGCGGCATTGTCTTGGCTGGATATCAATGAGAGATCCCTGAGGAGGAAGAATACCTGAGATTTCCCTTTCTGCCGCCAGGCGTTGTTTTTGCTTGGGACGCTATGCTGGTGAGCTCATTACAGTTAAATTCATCTAGGATCCAGGTTGGGAGACGGCCGGTTCATTGTGGACACACGCTGCACTAGCGAGTTGTGGACCCCCCTCCCTGCATGGACTTGGGGCGTGTTTTTAGCCCTGATTCTCTCTATTTGGGAGAAATGTGTAAGATACACTTGAGTTTGAGGGCAGGGGCACTGCGCACTGGTGTGCAGAGCCCTATCTCTCTCCATGTTTTTCTTGTTTATTGTTGTATGATGCAATCTGTTTGGGAAGTGTGGTGTGCCTCAGTCGTGTCGCTCAACCTAATGTTTTTGAGAATCGGTGGAGAACGCCTCTCTCCTCCAGGTATGAAGTATCCATCCGGATCATATCTTAGTCTACGCTTATGGCGACATCTTTAAATATTGTAGCGTGGAATGTTAGAGGGCTCGGAGATGCGAACAAAAGATGTGCTATATTTACTCACCTACAGAAACTTTTACCGGCTATTTTATGTCTCTCCGAGACCCACATGGTCAGGGATAATGTTCATTGGCTGAGGAAGGGATGGATCGCGCATGAATATCATTCCACATACTCGACCCATGCACGGGGTGTGAGTGTGTTGGTGCACAAATCCATCCCGTTCTCATGTACCAAATCAGTGATTGACCCGGGGGGCAGATTTGTCTGTTTGCTTTGCATGCTGTATGGTATACAATTTATTCTGGTTGCGATATATATCCCTCCACCATATTCAGTCGAACCGGTAAAAAGGATATTGTCTATTTTAGATTCCCTTCCATCTGTGCCAACGCTTTTGATAGGGGATTTTAATAATTACTTACATCCCTATCTAGATAAATTACACTCGGGAAACATATCGGAGAACGCCGCCCCGACTTCATTTGCTAGAATGCTAACGGAGCTGGGTTTTGTAGATCTTTGGCGTGCCCAACACCCCACAACCAAACAATTCTCCTGTTACTCTAGCTCCCACCACACCATGTCACGGATAGACCTGGCTATTGGAAACGCACTTATGGCCTCATATACACAAAAGGTGGCCTACCTACCTAGAAGTGTATCTGATCACTCACCATTACATGTTACGCTTGCATGGGGAAACCCCCTCGCTCTGCCCAGGCCTATCTGGAAACTTAATCCCTTCTGGATCCAGCTTATTGGGGGATCTTTATATGATAACATTCTGGAATACTTTCATCTAAAGGTCCAGTCACACTAAACAACTTACCAGCGATCCCAACAACGATAGGGATCGCTGGTAAGTTGCTAGGAGGTTGCTCGTGAGCTGTCACACTGCGACGCTCCAGCGATCCCACCAGCAACCTGACCTGGCAGGGATCGCTGGAGCGTGGCTACACGAGTTGCTGGTGAGCTCACCAGCAACCAGTGACCAGCCCCCAGTCTCCTAGTTACAGCACACATCAGGTTAATTAACCCGATGTGTGCTGCAGCTAAATGTGCACAGAGCAGGGAGCAGCGCACACTGCTTAGTGCTGGCTCCTTGCTCTCCTAGTTACAGCACACATCGGGTTAATTACCTGATGTGTGCTGCAGCTACATGTGCACAGAGCAGGAGCCGGCAGCACAGGCAGTGAGAGCGGAGGAGGCTGGTATCAAAGGTAAATATCGGGTAACCAAGGACAGGGCTTCTTGGTTACCCGATGTTTACATTAGTTACCAGCCTCAGCAGAAGCCGGCTCCTGCTCACTGCACATTAGTTGTTGCTGTCTCGCTGTCACACACAGCGATCTGTGCTTCACAGCAGGACAGCAACAACTAAAAAATGGCCCAGGACATTCAGCAACAACCAACGACCTCACAGCAGGGGCCAGGTTGTTGCTGGATGTCACACACAGCAACATCGCTAGCAACGTCACAAAAGTTGTTCGTTACCAGCGATGTTGCTAGCGATGTTGCTTAGTGTGACGGGGCCTTTAATGAGTGCTCTGCACCACCACATATAGTTTGGGACTCTATGAAAGCTGTGGTAAGGGGCATATATATTAGAGAAATATGCATACGCAAAAATCAAACCAAATGTTACACCCAGAGTCTGATTCAGGAGGTATCTGATGCGGAGGCTGCGGTGGTGCTCAACCCGACAGTAGAAACTAAACACACTCTAGAGAAGGCACAGATGTCACTCAAAGAAAATCTCATGTCGGTGGCAGAAAATAAACGTTATTTCCGTAAACAAAATTATTTTATGGCGGGGGAGGGAGGCGTGGGGCACCTACTGGCCACAGTCATTAGAGCACAGGAAGGATCTTCTTATATAAATAGGTTAAAGACGGAATCGGGTGACTTTGTAACAGCAAGCGAGGATATAATAAGAGAAATAAAGAGGTATTATATGCGGCTATACACATCAGACTGTGACCTCACGGAGACAGAGATTGAGCAGTATTTGGATGCTCTCTCTCTTCCTACACTGAGTGATGTAAACAGGGAATTGCTGGACCGGGACATCTCATTGGAAGAACTGGAGGAAGCGCTTGGCCAGACACAAAATGAAAAAGCTCCGGGAACGGATGGCCTGCCTTGAGAGTTTTATAAAGCGTATGCACCCTTACTGCTACCCAAACTACTTAAGGTATTTGAAGAGGCTGAAAGGCAGTGGGTCCTCCCGCCCTCTATGAGGGAAGCCTTAATAGTCTTAATATTAAAACCCGGAAAAGATCCAGAGATCCCGGATTCGTATCGCCCAATCTCTCTCCTACAAACAGACATTAAATTGCTGGCCGAGGTGCTCGCCAATAGGATGTCCCGAGTCATCTCATCTATAGTGCAGAGTGATCAGGCAGGATTCATTCCATGCAGAGCCACATCTATGAATCTCAGGAAATTATATTTGGGAATTCAACATAGTTCTGAGGTACCGGGGGAAAGGGCAATTTTGTCATTAGACGCCGCTAAGGCGTTCGATAGCCTTGAATGGGAATATATGTGGGCTGTACTTCGGAAAATGGGCTTTGGACATAGATTCATAAATTGGGTAAAACTGCTATATGACTCACCGGTGGCGAAGGTTAGGGTTAATGGCAGGGTCTCCGAGTCTTTTCCTCTTGGAAGAGGTACTAGACAGGGGTGCCCGCTTTCACCCTTGCTATTCGCGACTGCAGTGGAGCCGTTGGCAGTGGCAATACGGAAATCCAGGGAGGTAGAGGGATTTCGGTGTGGAGCCGTGGAACAAAAGATATCATTATACGCAGACGATCTACTCTTATATTTAGACAGGGTACGTTCCTCGATTTTGCCGGCAATGAATATCATCCGGGAATTTGGACAGAGGTCTGGTCTACGAATCAACTGGTCCAAGTCGGCTTTAATGCCGTTGGACCCCCTTCCGGGGGACTTTTCAGACTTACAGATTCCAGTTCCTGTGGTCCGGGAGTTTAAATATCTGGGAGTAATTGTCAGCCCAATCCCGAAGGATTTCCAGGCCCTAAATCTGGAACCCCTGTTACAGCGATTCAGAGCAAAAGTGCATACCTGGTGCCGTTTGCCGCTATCAAATATCGGCAGATCCAATTTAATTAAAATGGTAATGATGCCACAATTACTATACCTTATACATAATTCTCCAGTGTGGATATGTAGGGAATTTTTTGTAAAAATTAATACAATATTCCGGGAACTTATTTGGAAGAAAAAGCAAGCTAGGATTCGACTGGAAGTGCTACAGCGGGGAAAGGAGGAGGGAGGACTGGCGGTACCAAACCCATATATATACTATATAGCCTCCCAGATGCAACATCTGAGGGGTTGGGGCAAAGAAGGAGGGTATGATACCAGTGGTGATATAGTGAGAGAGGGATCAGTATGGAAGTACCCAGGTTGCCGGTTGGATGTGGGACAAAGACAGATAAATGGGGCACGATATCCCACACTGGCTATGATATTCCGGGTGTGGGACAGGGGTAAGTCTCTTTTGGGGATAAGCGGACCTACAGAGCTCTGGCCACTGTGGCAGAACCCCGACTTGCCAGAAATTAAAAAATTAGTAGGGTTCAGAGGATGGGAGGATAAAGAGATCCATTTAGTGTCACAAGTACTACAAAATAATACTCTTAAAAGCTTTGAACAACTGAGAACGGAGTTTCACCTTCCGCATGTCTTCTTTTATCAGTATTTGCAGCTGAGACACGCACTGGAAAGACAGGGGAGGACAAACCCGGTCACAGTGACACATAATCAAACATTACATAGGCTGCTTACATCTGAGTCCTCTAAGGGTCTTATTTCGGAACTATATAAAAAATTACTACCTGCCCATCTGGAAACACATCCATTGATTGTTAAAAGCAAATGGGAACGAGACGTCGGTCCCCTGACGGAAGGCCAGTGGTCTGATATATTGGAACAAGTTCCTAAACTGGCGGTATCGGAGTGCCAAAAGCTGTCTCAAATATATCTCATCCACAGGGTATATAAAACTCCCAGTCTACTATTTAAGATGGGACTCAGACCAAACACACAGTGTGTTAGGTGTGGACAGGATGATGCCCATTTGATGCATGTTATGTGGGAGTGTGGACACATTGGTGATTTCTGGAACCAAACCCTGGGACTTATAGATCAAATATATCATATCACAATACCACCGTCGCCCCGCCTGTGCCTGTTGAGTCTATGGGAAGGAGAAGTGGATCCGGATTCTCCAACAGCTCTGGGAATAGCCCGTATCTTGTACCAAGCAAGAAAGCTACTTGCATATCACTGGTTAGACCCTCTACCACCAACATTACCAGAGCTCAAAAACAAATTAAATAACGTCATAAGATTGGAAAGGGGAGTTTATTTAAAAAGAAAAACATTGAAAAAGTTTTACAACATTTGGCAGCCATGGATGGAGTTGCCGGGCCTACCCTCTAGTGCACTGGTTCGGGATGCAATGCTGGACCGGTTACTGTTGTGCCTGCAGTGATGGCATGTGTGAGGAAGGGAATTAAAACTAGTTTTTTCTGTGGCGAAATGGACTTTGAATGAAGAGGTGAGAGAGGGCTGGAACGGTTTCATGGATGACTGCACGGAGAGGGAGGGGCGGGAGAGTATAGCAATATGATGTGGAGCGACACGGCTGATGGAGGAGGTGTTCCTGTTAGTCTGAGGCATTATTGCATAATTTAAGTTTTGTTTATTTGTAGAGCCACGAGGTTTGTAGGCTCAAGCTATATAATATAACTATGATTTGAGAACTCTATTATTATATTTACATACATGCAGAGAAAGAACCTGATTTATAAATCACATGTGTTTATCTGTTTATTGTTATCAGTTATATGAAAAGTGAAATACTCTCTGTATTGATCCCTAATAATTTAATAAAAAAAGATCTGATTTAAAAAAAAAAAAAAAAAAAAAAAAAAGAAATGGGTTTGGAAGCTCCAGAAGCCCTCCCTTCGACTGCTGGATGGGACACTCGGCAGAGAGTGCAGTACCGACAGGTTCAGGAGTACTTGGAAAGGAACCTGTGTCGGAGCCGGGAACAGCAGGAACAGTATTTCAACAAGCGGGCTCCAGCTGGCCCCTTTAAACCTGGAGATGTAGTGCTGAAACGAAAAAGAAGAACCCATAAGCTCGACGACCAGTGGGAAAAGACCCCATATGTCATACAACTCACTGAATGGGAGAATGAGAAGGCCTAACAGATTAGTCGTGACCAGGGGAAGACTTCGGCCACGGTGTCCAGGGACCACCTGAAGAGGTGCCCATCGCCGTTGAAGGTAGCAGCTGAAGTTCCAACCCCCAGACCAAATGAAGAGAAGGAGAAAGAGGTGATCCACACAGTAATTGGTGATTTCCCAGCGGATTGGCCTATACAAAACGGCGCAGTGCTCATTCCGGTGATAATGTTCCCACAACCCGTGGAGGAAAAGGAGACGGAAGTACCCGCCAGTGAACCAGTGCCCAGGGCTGCACCTGTACCCAGTCCCCCCTGAGTCTCCGCCGGCCCCACACAGTAGACGGGAAGAGGAGCTGACTGTCTCCTCTGTCCCATTGCCCTCCACTGATAGCATTGGGCCCAGAAGGTCCACACGCCCCAACCTAGCCTAACCCCCGCTTAGGTACAGGGAAACTACCATCTAGGGGTGTCATATGTTAAGCGTGTAAATATGTGATTGAATGACTTTAATAAACCATGAACCTTCATCTGATCATAATAATCATCTGATTATCTGTGTGATTATTCCGGCCGTTGCCGGCAAGTTGTCCCTGGAGGGACCCTGTGTGCTTTTACAACCTGCATGAGAGACTACTCATGGACATGGCCGAGAACTGGCAGGCCACCCACGAACTTGTGGGTTTGTAAATAAGTTAAGGGGTGATTTTCCGTTGGAGCCGCCTCCGGAGAGGCAGATTGGAGGACGGGCCCGCAGCAGAGCAGGCTGGGTCCCGGCCACCACCAGGACCGGTGGCGATCCTTCGGGGGTCAGGGGTCCCCCAAGGGCGTGGGGTCCCCTGAAGTGACAGCCGGGTGCGAGTAACCGTACCCGTTCCCGCTCGGGGAGCCTTAACCTGGACTGGGGTCAAGGGGTGCGGCACCCACTTCTTAGGGGCAGCATCACGGCTAGGTTGCTTGGGTGGGAGAGCGGAAGACATCCGTCCGTCTGTCATTATTAAAAATGTTTTGTTTATATGTGCAACGTTTGAAGTGACCTAACAAAAATGCTTATGTTTAAAATGTTTATCTGTTATTTATATTTTTTTTTAAAAGAAAAATAAAACTGGTGATGGACGGGCAGCCCGCGGATAGTCTGCATTTCACCAAGGGGGAATGTGGTGCCCTGGCCTAGCCAGGTCATCACAGATAACATACAAGCACCCCACCCCCACTAGACAGGGACAACAGCCAAACAAAAATCCTTGAAGAAAAAACAAAAAGCCAGCACTAAATGTGCACTTCAGCACTAAACATTCCAAACTGTACTTATTATAAAAAATTTTGAGATTTTTGGCAAAAAATTGCAATTTCTTGAGCTGCCTCGCCACGTCACGGCAAATCTCATTTGAGGCAGTTCTACACTAAAATATTTTTATAAAATGTGCCATACGGCCTCACATATGAATAGTAGAACTGCTCTCAGCAGCACTCACCTGGTCTATTTCAATCCCGTACCCATGACTGAGTCATGGCTGTGGGCGGGACAGGTCCAAGCAAATGCTGCATGAAGTAAATAGCCTGTGGACAAAGCCTGATGACTTAATGTGAACAGTCACCAACCGCCAAAATCTAGACAGATGGAATACATCTCAAATTGGGGTGCATAGCAAGGTGGAGGTCAACCACCGACCAATTCAATGAAGAAAAAACAAAAAGCCAGCACTAAATGTGCACTTCAGCACTAAACATTCCAAACTGTACTTATTATAAAAAATATTTTCCTTGTTGCCTCCCTCCAGTGTCTGATGTCCACACCAGGTGGGACGGAGTCAAGCGGTTGGCTCCACCCACCGAGGAATTCACAGGCCTGAAGGCGGGAAAAGTGACAGAACAGTTGAAGAGTTTGAAGTAAGAGGAGTAAACACTTGGGTGTCTGGGTTTGTGGCCCAGGCACTGACAGCAAGGTTGGCAGACGGTGGTGGCCGTCTCCAGGAGTGGCGGAGCAACGCGGAACCGTAGGACCGGGGACGGGCGTCGGCCCGCTGGTACCGACCGGGGAGCGAAGTGAAGCCAGCACACACAGGCAGGGCCATTGGACCCCAACCAGGCTTGGAGCCGCCGACAATAGTCAGATCCGAATGTGACTTGAACCCCAGGGGTTTCATAACAGCAAAAGTCCCGATTGAAGGCAACCGCCCACCCCGTGAGGGTATACAGCTACCACCTAAGGCTAGAGACCCAAGGGCCAGCGCCTGCGGGCAAACGGGCTCCTCCGGTACCCATACACCGGGGAGCGGACTACCGTTGGGAATCCATAGTAGTCAGAAGGAGAACATCAAGGTGCAGGGAAAGACAGCCGCCATCACCTGTCCTGGGAGAGACACTGCAGCCGGCTGCGGAACCCGTCCATCCAGCCGTTTGGTTTACCGAGGACTTTGTACCTTTCTTGCTGAGTGAGTACAACCGTGCCATCCGGCACCGCGCCACGCTGTCCCTGCAATCCTGCACCTCACCAACCCTGCCTCCCCGTCACATAACCGGGCCCCGGGACCACCGACCCCTACCCACGGAGGGGGAAAACAACATCCCAGCTGCTCCCTACCATCGCTCCCGCGATCCCCGTCACCAGCAGCGGTGGTGCCCATCTTCACCTTGACCCGTGGGTGGCGTCACGGACTAAATTCCCAAAACCAACCACCCCTTTCCCTCACAGGCGAGGAGCGCCGCTCGAGTCCCCGGATCCGGCTCACCGCTCTAGCCACCGAGCAGCCTTCGCAGCAGCGCCGGACCAGAGCGTTAGTGAGCGCAGCGCAGTGGCATCCTCCCCGCCCGCAACACCTACCACTACACCAACACGTAGAAATGGGAAACTGACTCTACATTAATTCACAAAATTCTAGTGACTGCGCACACAACACGGTCAAACAAAAGCAAAAGACAGCTCCTGACCTATGACTCCAATGGAAACGCATAGCCAGCACAGTCCATTGGACCAGGCCATTGAATGCAGCCATACAAAGTCCATGGGCCTTGCCTGAGAGTCAAACCTACACCCTCTCATAACCCAAGCAAAGAGCCTACCACTACACCAACGCGGAGAAGTGCGAAGCTGACTCTACATTAATTCACATAATCCTAGTGACTGCGCACACAACATGGCCAAACAAAAGCAAAAGACAGTGTGTGGCCTATCACTCCAATGGAAACTCATAGGCAACACAGTCCATTGAATGCAGCTATATAAAGTCCATGGACCTTCCCTGACAGTTTAACCCACAACCTCTCGTAGCCCAAGCAAAGAACCTACCACTACACCAACACGCAGAAGTGGGAAACTGACTCTACATTAATTCACATAATCCTAGTGACTGCGCACACAACACGTCCAAACAAAAGCAAAAGACAGTGCCTGGCCTACTACTCCAATGGAAACTCATAGGCAACACAGTCCATTGGACCAGTCAATTGAATGCAGCCATACAAAGTCCATGGGCCTTGCTTGGGAAATGAACCCACAACCTCTACGTAGCCCTAGCAAAGAGCCTACCACTACACAAACAATGGGAAGTGGGATGCTGACTCTACATTAATTCACATAATCCTAGTAACTGCACCCACAAAACGGCCAAACAAAAGCAAAAGACAGTGCCTGGCCTATCACTCCAATGGAAACTCATAAGCAGCACAGTCCATTGGACCAGGGAATTGAATGTATGGCGCCCTGGACAAGCCAGGACGTCACAGGTACTACAACAACACACCCCACACCCCGGCTAGGCACATCTAGGTCAAACACAAATCCTTGTTGCCTCCCTCCAGAGGCTGATGTCCACACCAGGGGGTGGGCCAGGTGGTTGGCCCTACCCACCGAGGAGTTCACAGTCCTGGAGGCGGGAAAAAGGAGTCAGAGCAGTGCAGTTTGGAGTTCGAGGAGGAGAGAGTGAAGTGGCAGTAGAGGAGACTGATCGTGTCCGGGTGCGTGGCCCGGGCACATACAGCAAGGTTGGCAGATGGTGGTGACTGTCTGCAGGAGAGGCTGATTGGAGTGAACCGTAAGGACCGGGGACGGGCGGTGGCCCGACAGTACCGGATCGGGGAACAAAGAGAGGCCAGCACCATTCGGCAGGGCTTACGGACCTCGACCAGGCTAGGAGTCGCCGTAAAACCGGTCAAATCCGTTAGCGAAGGGAACCTCCGGGGTTTACCAGCAGTCAAGACTTGATTGAAGGCAACAGCTCACATCGTGAAGGGGAAACACAGTCACCGCCAAGGCTACAGTTCCCAGGGCCAGAGCCTGCGGGCAAAAGGGGCTCCCCCAGCATCCATCCAAGCTGGGGAGCGGGTTACCGGTGGGAAGCCATTGGAACCGTGAACATTACGCAAGTGCAGGGAAAGGCAGTCACCACCAACCTACCAGGAGAGCTACCGCAGCCGTCTGTGGGACCCATCCATCCAGCTGTTTGTTTTACCGGAGACTTTGCATTCATCATTGGCTGAGTGAGTACCACCGTGCCGTGCGGCACAGCGCTGCCCCCGCGACCCTGCACCTCACCAGGCCCCATAACCCGCCTGCCATCCCTAACCCTCACCGGGCCCCGGGACAACCAACCCCCCTACCCACGTTGGGGAGAAACAACATCCAAGCTTCTCCCTGTCATCGCTCTCGGGATCCCCGTCCAGAGCAGCGGTGGTGTCACAACCTCACCACAACCGTGGGTGGCGTCACGGACAATACCCCTAAACCAAACCACCCCCTTTCACTCACGGGCGAGGAGCGCCGCTCGAGTCCCCGGGATCCGGCCCACCACTCGAACCACCACCGAGCAGCAGCAACAGCAGCAGCCGGACCCGAGCAGTGGGTGAGCGCAGCGTCCCCTCCTCCGCCCGCTACAACTTGGCGTCACAAACAGGATCTTACCGCTCTGCCGTCTGGTAGAGGTGCGCCTTGTGATCGCCGGAGGCGTTCGGCAGAAAATTTTGAGAAGCCGCCATTTTGGGCGCGAAAAGTCCCCGCTCGAGCGTCTTCCCGAGTAGTGGAGGCGCGAAAGCCGAAACCCCGCCCCAGTAGAGGAGGAGCCGGAAAAAGACTAAAGGGGACGGATGGCGTCTGGCCGCATGTAGCACACGGCTGTGGAAGCAGGGATGCCAGGACTCTGTGGCCATACTGGGTTCCTGGAAAGCACCATGGCCGAGATGCCCAGTCCAACTAACGACCCCGTAGTCCCCGCGCCAGGCACAGCGGCGTGGGTAAAGGACTGGACCGCCCCGCTGAGTAATCGTCTGCAGGCCCGCATGCAGCTCCTCCTGGAGGAGTGGGAGGCCGACATGGCGGACGTGGTGGCTGCTATGCGGAGACGCGAGGTGGAGGAAGATTTGGAGGAGCGGGTAAGAGACCCACGCCCCTGTGTTCCCGAGGGATCGGCCACTAAGGCTGAGAGGCCCGGCCTGCACCCGCTCACCCTGCTGCCTCCCTTGCTACCCGCGTTAGTCGCTGCCGCCCCGCCACTAGGCCCGCTACCCGTCCCACCGGTAGCGGTACCCTCCCAATCCGCCCCGGCGGACCGACCGGCTGCAGACGCTCGGGGCCGCCTTGAACCACTCCTCTGGGAGCCGCCGAGGCCGCGGCCCCTTAACAAAGATGTATCAGAGGCCCCGGCAAGGATCACACCAGGTGCTGTGCCCGAGCCTGGGACCGTGGCGTGGATGAAGGCCAGAGTAATTGAATTCAACCAACGCCAGCAGAATCAGAGATACCTCATGATGGAGCAGTGGACCAATGAGGTAGAAATGCTGGTTGCGACTGCCCCGATGTATGGGATGGGAGCAGATGTGACGGAGCCGACGAGTGACCCACGCCCCCATGTCCTACCAGGACCGGCCACTGCGGCTGGGGGGCCTGGCCCAGTCTCGGCCCTCGTATCGTCCCTGCCATTACCCATGGGGCGCCTCAGTATTGACCAACCTGACCTGCTGCCCCGTGCTACCACAGTAGAATCTGACGTGCTGAATGCCGGAAACCTGGAGACTGCGGCAGCTGGCGGCAACCCGCCTGGCGCAGGGACAGTTGATAATGACTCCGGCCCCGGCGCCGGGCCCACCTCTGAGTTCGAGAAGGCGAGTGAGCGTCTCCGCTACAAAGGAGGGCCGGTGGTTTTCTATAGTCCGCGCACCGGTGGAAATGGATACCGGGCACCTCTCTCCCAACAGGCCTGTCACTGCATGTTCGAAATGTTAGTAGCAGAGGATGAGGCCACCTCAGCGGAAGAGTCAGAGTGATGGCAGCGGAGCTCCACTGCAAGTTGTCCCCGTTGGGACCACCAATTTAAAAGTTGTGAATGATAAGAGTGAATCACATGAAGATGTAACCAGATTGGCACTTTGATTAAACCGGCCGTTGCCGGCAACCAGTCCCCCGTGGGGACTTCCTGCAACCGTTGCGTAAGGGACTTCTTACGGACAAGCCCGAGAACTTGCAGGGCAACCACAAACTAGTGGGATGTAAATAAAAATGTTTTGGCTTGATACCATTACTGCCTCCGGAGAGGCTGATTTGGGAGGATGGGCCTGGAGGAAACGGATGGCCCAGGCCCGCCACTACCAAAACCGGTGGCGATCCTCTGGGGGTTCAGGGGTCCCCATGGACGCGGGTCCCCTGAAAGAGATCATACCCACTTGGGCAGCCTGGTGATGGACTGGGGCAAGGGGTGCTGCCCACTTCTTAGGGGCAGCATCAGGGCCAGGTTGTTTGGGTGGGAGAAGAGCGGAAGTCGTTACCGTTTGCAACGTTTAAGAACTGTGCCTCCCGTTAAGGGAAGTTTATACAGTAATGCTTGTTTTAATGTTTTATATATTTTACCCCTTTTCTACAGTTAACCAAAAATAAAACCGGTGATGGACGGGCAGCCCGCGGACGGTCTGCATTTTACTAAGGGGGAATGTGGCGCCCTGGACAAGCCAGGACGTCACAGGTACTACAAAAACACACCCCACACCCCGGCTAGGCACATCTAGGTCAAACACAAATCCTTGTTGCCTCCCTCCAGGGGCTGATGTCCACACCAGGGGGTGGGCCAGGCAGTTGGCCCCACCCACCGAGGAGTGCACAGTCCTGGAGGCGGGAAAAAGGAGACAGATCAGTGCAGTTTGGAGTTCGAGGAGGAGAGAGTGAAGTGGCAGTAGAGGAGACTGACCGTGTCCGGGTGCGTGGCCCGGGCACATACAACAAGGTTGATAGAGTTGATAGACGATGGTGACAGTCTGCAGGAGAGGCTGATTGGAGTGAACCGTAAGGATCGGGGATGGGCGGTGGCCCGACAGTACCGGATCGGGGAACAAAGAGAGGCCAGCACCATTCGGCAGGGCTTACGGACCTCGACCAGGCTAGGAGTCGCCGTAAAGCCGGTCAAATCCGTTAGCGAAGGGAACCTCCGGGGTTTCCCAGCAAGTCAAGACCTGATTGAAGGCAACAGCTCACACCGTGAAGGGGAAACACAGTCACCGCCAAGGCTACAGTTCCCAGGGCCAGAGCCTGCGGGCAAAAGGGGCTCCCTCAGCATCCATCCAAGCTGGGGAGCGGGTTACCGGTGGGAAGCCATTGGAACCATGAACATTACACGGGTGCAGGGTAAGGCAGTCACCACCAATCTACCAGGAGAGCTACCGCAGCCGTCTGTAGGACCCATCCATCCAGCCGTTTGCTTTACCGGAGACTTTGCATTCATCATTGGCTGAGTGAGTACCACCGTGGTGTGCGGCACAGCGCTGCCCCCGCACCTCACCAGGCCCCGTAACCCGCCTGCCATCCCTAACCCTCACTGGGCCCTGGGACAACCCACCCCCCTACCCACAGAGGGGAGAAACAACATCCAAGCTGCTCCCTTGTCATTGCTCCCAGGATCCCCATCCAGAGCAGCAGTGGTGTCACAACCTCACCTCAACCGTGGGTGGCGTCACGGACAATATCCCTAAACCAAACCCCCCCCTTTCACACACGGGCAAGGAGTGCCACTCAAGTCCTCGGGATCTGGCCCACTGCTCAAGCCACCACTGAGCAGCAGCAGCCAGACCTGAGTACAGTGTCCCCTCCTCCACCTGCGACAAATGCAGCCATACAAAACCCATTGGCCTTGCCTGAGAGTCGAGCCCACAACCTCTTGTAACCCAAGCAAAGAGCCTATCACTACACCAACAATGGGAAGTGGGAAACTGACTCTACATTAATTCACATAATCCTAGTGACTGCGCACACAACATGGCTAAAGAAAAGCAATAGTCAGTGCCTGGCCTATTACTCCAATGAAATCTCATAGGCAACACAGTCCATTGAATGCAGCCATACAAAGTCCATGTGCCTTGCCTGAGAGTCGAACCCACAACCCCTTGTAGCCCAAGCAAAGAGCCTACCACTACACTAACACAGAGAAGTGGGAAACTGCCTCTACATTAATTCACATAATTCTAGTGACTGCGCACACAACAACACAACATGGCCAAACAAAAGCAAAAGACAGTGCCTAGCCTACTACTCCAATGGAAACTCATAGGCGGCACAGTGCATTGGACCAAGCAATTGAATGCAGCCATACAAAGCCCATAGACCTTACCAGAGAGTCGAACCCACAACCACTCGTAGCCCAAGCAAACAGCCTACCACTACACCAACACAGAGAAGTGGGAATCTGACTCTACATTAATTCCCATAATCCTAGTGACTGCGCACACAGCATGGCCAAACAAAAGCAAAAGACGGTGCCAGGCTTATCACTCCAATGGAAACTCATAGGCAACACAGTCCATTCGACCAGACAATTGAATGCAGCCATACAAAATCCATAGTCCTTGCCTGAGAGTCGAACCCACAACCTCTCTTAGTCCAAGCAAAAAGCCTACCACTACACCAACACAGAGAAGTGGGAAAGTGACTCTACATTACATAATTACATAATGATAGTGACTGCGCCCACAAAACGGCCAAACAAAAGCAAAAGACAGTGCCTGGCCTATTACTCCAATGGAATCTCATAAGCAGGACAGTCCGTTGGACCAGGCGATTGAATACAGCCACACAAAGCCCTTGTGCCTTGCCTGAGAGTCAAGACCACAACCTCTCATAGCCCAAGCAAAGAGCCTACCACTACACCAACAATGGCAAGTGGGAAGCTGACTCTACATTAATTCACATAATCCTAGTGACTGCGCACACAACATGGCCAAAGAAAAGCAAAAGACGGTGCCTGGCCTAGTACTCCAATGGAAACTCATAGGCAACACAGTCCATTGAAAGCAGCCATACAAAGTCCATGGCCTTGCCTGAGAGTCAAACCCACAACCTCTCATAGCCCAAGCAAAGAGCCTACCACTACACCAACACAGAGAAGTGGGAAACTCACTCTACATTAATTCACATAATCATAGTGACTGCGCACACAACATGGCCAAACAAAAGCAAAAAACAGTACCTGGCCTACCACTCCAATGGAAACTTATAGGCAACACAGTCCATTGGACCAGGCAATTGAATGCCGCCATAGAAAGCCCATGGGCCTTGCCTGAGAGTCAAAACCCACAACCTCTCGTAGCCCAAGCAAAGAACCTACCACTACACCAACACGGAGAAGTGGGAAGCTGACTCTACATTAATTCACATAGTCCTAGTGACTGCATACACAACATGGCCAAACAAAAGGGAAAGACAGTGTCTGGTTAATCACTCCAATGGAAACTCAGAGGCAACACAGTCCATTGGACCCGACAATTGAATGCAGCCTTACAAAATCCATGGGCCTTACCTGGGAGTCGAACCCACAACTGCTTTTAGCCCAAGTAAAGAGCCTACCACTACACCAACAATGGGAATTGGTAAACTCACTCTACATTAATTCACATAATCCTAGTGACTGCGCACACAACACAGCCAAACAAAAGCAAAAGACAGTGCTTGGCCTATTACTCTAATGAAAACTCATAGGCAACACAATCCATTGCCAGGCAATTGAATGCATTCATACAAAGTCCATGGGCATTAGCTGAGAGTCAAACGCACAACCTTTTGCAGTCTAAGCAAAGAGCCTACCACTACACCAACACTGAGAAGTGGGAAACTCACTCTACATTAATTCACATAATCCTAGTGACTGCGCACACAACATGGCCAAACAAAAAGCAGTGCCTGGCCTATCACTCCAATGGAACCTCATAGGCAACACAGTCCATTGGACCAGGCAATTGAATGCAGCCATACAAAGTCCATGGGCCTTGCCTGAGAGTCAAACCCAAAACCTCTCGTAGACCAAGCAAAGAACCTACCACTACACCAACACGGAGAAGTGGGAAACTGCCTCTACATTAATTCACATAATCCTATTGACTGCGCACTCAACATGGCCAAACAAAAGCAAAAGACAGTGCCTGGCCTATCACTCCATTGGAGGCCGGTAATGTTTATGAAGTGAGAGATTAACTTTCTGTTTAAATATTGGAAACATAATGACAAAATTTTCCCCATGCATATAGAGTTATTAATGTTTAACATTTTGAAATGTTTTGAGACCATCAATGACCCTGAAAACATAACAAAATGTTTAACTATGCATACTTAATCACATTATGAGTCTACTAAATCCTGTAGGCTAGTGATGCTTTCCTGTGTAGTCTCTATTGCATTGACACCTACTGAGCATGTTTGTTGCCCAACACTAGATGTTGTAGTAAGTGACTGATCAGTGTTTCCACTAGTAATAGTTGTTGTATTTGGAACAAATATTGATGCAGTTGTTTGAGCAGATGGAAGACCAAGTGTAGGTGCTACATATTGATGTGTTTGAAGAGGCTGAGTATGTGTGTATGTGTAGTTAGTTGGGTATGGCTGATGTTGAATGTATTGTTGTTGTGGATTATTAGGCACATGTTAGGATGTTGGTTGTTGATCCATTTGAGGTAGTTTATGAACATTACTAACATTACTTGGATAGCTAAAAGAGGATTGTATTGGTGTCTGTTGTGGGCCTTGTGGGTTAAATGATGGCTGTTGAGATGGCCTTTGTATCATTAATGTACCAGTTTGATGTGGGACAATTGTAGGCCTAATTTGTACATCACTTCCCATAGAAGAAGAAGGCCACTGTATATGTGTTTGTTGCACTACAGTATTTAGTTGTGAATTTGAGCAATGTCCATCTGTTTGGGTTTCCACAGTTTGTAAGATTGTGTTTGTGTGTGGGCCACGTGGATTAGCTCTCCATTGCTCAATCATTTCAATACAATATATGGGTTCGGGCTCACGCTGGGTAGCAGATATCAGTGTTATTAAGGACGCCCTTAACCTATCCTGCCTATTAGCTTGTACCAATGCAAGAGAGGGAGAAAGGGAGCGGCAAAATCTCTCTCCATCACTCTCTGGTATCAGTGAGTTCATCATGTGTATTATTCTGGTATCAATGATCTCAGGCAGGGACCGTAAATCTTCAAAACGCCTATGTCTGCGACCACGGATAGATTGGGCTATTGTGTGCATGGTATTAGTTGTTAATCTTGGCTGTGGGCCTGTTTGCTGCTGTGGACTACTCTCTGCAAGAACTGGTGATGGACCACTTTGTTGACCTGTAGACTGGCCTGGAATTACAGTAGTGGATTGACTTGTTCCCAAACCCAAATCAGATGACGTTTCTTCAGCGTCTGGCTGGCTGGCGTTGGGGATTGGGGGTGGTTGGTAGGAGGTTGGCTCCATCCCGGAAGCAAAGGTAGCTGTAGCTGTTAAGACTGCTGACTGTGCCTCCTCACTGTCTTCTAGATTATCCTCTGTATTTTTGTGTAAAGAAAAAAAATAATTACTGTGTGCATTGCAATAAAGACTGCCATGTGATATGATGGTTAAAACTTACTTTTGGACTTCCATAATGGGCATGAGGAAGCTGAGTCTTGCATAATGCACATATTTTTTCTTTTTTTGATGCTACAGCTTTGGTTGGCACTGGGTTATATCCTCTTCTGAACTGGTCACGTGCAGACCGCCAACGGCGTTTCACTAGATCCACTGTTTCCAAAAAGAACAGACTATATCAAAATCAAGAACAAAATATTTTCCATGAAAAAAGGCACATTGATCTTGTTTTGCAAACATTTCAATAATTAGGTTAACACATTAATGTGGATGAAAACTACAATCCATGACAATCATATAGTGACATAATAACTAGAGTTGAGCGCGGTTCGAGGTTCTCCAGTTCTAGGCTCGAGTGATTTTGGGGCCTGTTCTAGATCGAACTAGAACTCGAGCTTTTTGCAAAAGCTCGATAGTTCTAGAGACATTCGAGAACGGTTCTAGCAGCAAAAAAACAGCTAATTCCTAGCTTGGTTTCCGCTGTAATAGTGTAAGTCACTCTGTGAATCCCACTATTATGACATTTCAGTGTATAGTGTGCGGGAACAGCGCCTTCAGATCACTGCTGTTTCTATAATGGCCATTTTTTTTTTTTCCTTGTCTTCCTTCCCTAAGCGCGTGCGTCTTGTGGGGCGGGCCAGCATGTCAGCCAATCCCAGACACACACACAGCTAAGTGGACTTTTAGCCAGAGAAGCAACGGCATGTGTGATAGGATGTCCATGTCACATGTCCCTGCATTATAAAACCGGACATTTTCCTCCAGGACGCCATTATCTCTTCTGCGACTTTGGTGTCAGACATCACTGTCGCAGCTCCGTCCTTTGTCCTATCGCCAATACAGCTGTATGCGCTCCATACACAGCGCTGGACAGCATAGGGATAGCACTTTCTATCAGTCCTTTTAAGGGCTCAAACCGGTAGGGTCAGAGCCATAGGTGACTGGTCCCGAAAACAGCGACAGCGTCTGTGTAGCAAAGGTCAGGAATTTCCTCCCTGCATTTCCCCATTAGGAGGGAATAGAAAGGCAGGCTTCCTTTCCTCTACCCAGAGCCCCACAATCCTGGCACTGTACCCTCCTGTCCTCTGCACACTCCAACTCATTATAACTAAGCCATTATACTAGCAAACACTCAGTGTACCTAGTGGCATCCTAAACGTGGCTATTGGACTTTGCTATAGTCCCACTAGTGCAAAGACATTTGCAGCACCTCTGCCTGCATTGCACACTCCAACTCATGATAACTAAGCCATTATACTAGCAAACACTCAGTGTACCTAGTGGCATCCTAAACGTGGCTATTGGACTTTGCTATAGTCCCACTAGTGCAAAGACATTTGCAGCACCTCTGCCTGCATTGCACACTCCAACTCATGATAACTAAGCCATTATACTAGCAAACACTCAGTGTACCTAGTGGCATCCTAAACGTGGCTATTGGACTTTGCTATAGTCCCACTAGTGCAAAGACATTTGCAGCACCTCTGCCTGCATTGCACACTCCAACTCATTATAACTAAGCCATTATACTAGCAAACACTCAGTTTACCTAGTGGCATCCTAAACGTGGCTATTGGACTTTTGTCTAGTCACACTAGTGCAAAGACATTTGCAGCACATCTGCCTGCATTGCTCACTCCAATTCATTATAACTAAGCCATTATACTAGCAAACACTCAGTGTACCTAGTGGCATCCTAAACGTGGCTATTGGACTTTGCTATAGTCCCACTAGTGCAAAGACATTTGCAGCACCTCTGCCTGCATTGCACACTCCAACTCATTATAACTAAGCCATTGTACTAGCAAACACTCAGTGTACCTAGTGGCATCCTAAACGTGGCTATTGGACTGTTGTCTAGTCACACTAGTGCAAAGACATTTGCAGCACCTATACCTGCATTGCACACTCCAACTCATTATAACTAAGCCCTTATACTAGCAAACACTCAGTGTACCTAGTGGCATCCTAAACGTGGCTATTGGACTTTGCTATAGTCCCACTAGTGCAAAGACATTTGCAGCACCTCTGCCTGCATTGCACACTCCAACTCATTATAACTAAGCCATTATACTAGCAAACACTCAGTGTACCTAGTGGCATCCTAAACGTGGCTATTGGACTTTGCTATAGTCCCACTAGTGCAAAGACATTTGCAGCACCTCTGCCTGCATTGCACACTCCAAATCATTATAACTAAGCCATTATACTAGCAAACACTCAGTGTACCTAGTGGCATCCTAAACGTGGCTATTGGACATTTGTCTAGTCAAACTAGTGCAAAGACATTTGCAGCACCTCTGCCTGCATTGCACACTCCAATTCATTATAACTAAGCCATTATACTAGCAAACACTCAGTGTACCTAGTGGCATCCTAAACGTGGCTATTGGACTGTGCTATAGTCCCACTAGTGCAAAGACATTTGCAGCACCTCTGCCGGCATTGCACACTCCAACTCATGATAACTAAGCCATTATACTAGCAAACACTCAGTGTACCTAGTGGCATCCTAAACGTGGCTATTGGACTTTGCTATAGTCCCACTAGTGCAAAGACATTTGCAGCACCTCTGCCTGCATTGCACACTCCAACTCATTATAACTAAGCCATTATACTAGCAAACACTCAGTGTACCTAGTGGCATCCTAAACGTGGCTATTGGACATTTGTCTAGTCACACTAGTGCAAAGACATTTGCAGCACCTCTGCCTGCATTGCACACTCCAATTCATTATAACTAAGCCATTATACTAGCAAACACTCAGTGTACCTAGTGGCATCCTAAACGTGGCTATTGGACATTTGTCTAGTCACACTAGTGCAAAGACATTTGCAGCACCTCTGCCAGCATTGCACACTCCAACTCATGATAACTAAGCCATTATACTAGCAAACACTCAGTGTACCTAGTGGCATCCTAAACGTGGCTATTGGACTTTGCTATAGTCCCACTAGTGCAAAGACATTTGCAGCACCTCTGCCTGCATTGCACACTCCAACTCATTATAACTAAGCCATTATACTAGCAAACACTCAGTGTACCTAGTGGCATCCTAAACGTGGCTATTGGACATTTGTCTAGTCACACTAGTGCAAAGACATTTGCAGCACCTCTGCCTGCATTGCACACTCCAACTCATTATAACTAAGCCATTATACTAGCAAACACTCAGTGTACCTAGTGGCATCCTAAACCTGGCTATTGGACTTTGCTATAGTCCCACTAGTGCAAAGACATTTGCAGCACCTCTGCCTGCATTGCACACTCCAACTCATTATAACTAAGCCATTATACTAGCAAACACTCAGTGTACCTAGTGGCATCCTAAACGTGGCTATTGGACTGTTGTCTAGTCACACTAGTGCAAAGACATTTGCAGTACCTCTGCCTGCATTGCACACTCCAACTCATGATAACTAAGCCATTATACTAGCAAACACTCAGTGTACCTAGTGGCATCCTAAACGTGGCTATTGGACTTTGCTATAGTCCCACTAGTGCAAAGACATTTGCAGCACCTCTGCCTGCATTGCACACTCCAACTCATTATAACTAAGCCATTGTACTAGCAAACACTCAGTGTACCTAGTGGCATCCTAAACGTGGCTATTGGACTGTTGTCTAGTCACACTAGTGCAAAGACATTTGCAGCACCTATACCTGCATTGCACACTCCAACTCATTATAACTAAGCCCTTATACTAGCAAACACTCAGTGTACCTAGTGGCATCCTAAACGTGGCTATTGGACTTTGCTATAGTCCCACTAGTGCAAAGACATTTGCAGCACCTCTGCCTGCATTGCACACTCCAACTCATTATAACTAAGCCATTATACTAGCAAACACTCAGTGTACCTAGTGGCATCCTAAACGTGGCTATTGGACATTTGTCTAGTCAAACTAGTGCAAAGACATTTGCAGCACCTCTGCCTGCATTGCACACTCCAATTCATTATAACTAAGCCATTATACTAGCAAACACTCAGTGTACCTAGTGGCATCCTAAACGTGGCTATTGGACTGTGCTATAGTCCCACTAGTGCAAAGACATTTGCAGCACCTCTGCCTGCATTGCACACTCCAACTCATGATAACTAAGCCATTATACTAGCAAACACTCAGTGTACCTAGTGGCATCCTAAACGTGGCTATTGGACTTTGCTATAGTCCCACTAGTGCAAAGACATTTGCAGCACCTCTGCCTGCATTGCACACTCCAACTCATTATAACTAAGCCATTATACTAGCAAACACTCAGTGTACCTAGTGGCATCCTAAACGTGGCTATTGGACATTTGTCTAGTCACACTAGTGCAAAGACATTTGCAGCACCTCTGCCTGCATTGCACACTCCAATTCATTATAACTAAGCCATTATACTAGCAAACACTCAGTGTACCTAGTGGCATCCTAAACGTGGCTATTGGACATTTGTCTAGTCACACTAGTGCAAAGACATTTGCAGCACCTCTGCCTGCATTGCACACTCCAACTCATGATAACTAAGCCATTATACTAGCAAACACTCAGTGTACCTAGTGGCATCCTAAACGTGGCTATTGGACTTTGCTATAGTTCCACTAGTGCAAAGACATTTGCAGCACCTCTGCCTGCATTGCACACTCCAACTCATTATAACTAAGCCATTATACTAGCAAACACTCAGTGTACCTAGTGGCATCCTAAACGTGGCTATTGGACATTTGTCTAGTCACACTAGTGCAAAGACATTTGCAGCACCTCTGCCTGCATTGCACACTCCAACTCATTATAACTAAGCCATTATACTAGCAAACACTCAGTGTACCTAGTGGCATCCTAAACCTGGCTATTGGACTTTGCTATAGTCCCACTAGTGCAAAGACATTTGCAGCACCTCTGCCTGCATTGCACACTCCAACTCATTATAACTAAGCCATTATACTAGCAAACACTCAGTGTACCTAGTGGCATCCTAAACGTGGCTATTGGACTGTTGTCTAGTCACACTAGTGCAAAGACATTTGCAGTACCTCTGCCTGCATTGCACACTCCAACTCATTATAACTAAGCCATTATACTAGCAAATACTCAGTGTACCTAGTGGCATCCTAAACTTGGCTATTGGACTTTGCTATAGTCCCACTAGTGCAAAGACATTTGCAGCACCTCTGCCTGCATTGCACACTCCAACTCATGATAACTAAGCCATTATACTAGCAAACACTCAGTGTACCTAGTGGCATCCTAAACGTGGCTATTGGACTTTGCTATAGTCCCACTAGTGCAAAGACATTTGCAGCACCTCTGCCTGCATTGCACACTCCAACTCATTATAACTAAGCCATTATACTAGCAAACACTCAGTGTACCTAGTGGCATTCTAAACGTGGCTATTGGACATTTGCCTAGTCACACTAGTGCAAAGACATTTGCAGCACCTCTGCCTGCATTGCACACTCCAATTCATTATAACTAAGCCATTATACTAGCAAACACTCAGTGTACCTAGTGGCATCCTAAACGTGCCTATTGGACTGTTGTCTAGTCACACTAGTGCAAAGACATTTGCAGCACCTCTGCCTGCATTGCACACTCCAACTCATTATAACTAAGCCATTATACTAGCAATTTTTTCTGCCAGTTTAAGGGCCGTAGTTGCATTGTCAGGGATAGTTATTCTTTATTATTCTGCTGTTAATAAAGTTAGACCACCACTGCAATCCACACCACATCTCAATTTTTACTACCACATTTTCAGTCCACAATCTTGTCGCAATCAACATGAGTGGCAAAATGACAGATGCTGGTGGAAAGGGGAAGAGGCGTGGTGGAAAAGGCAAAAAAGGTTTTGTCCGTGGGGAAGGTGGCAAAGCTCCATTATCATCTGCTGAAGATAGACCATCTACCAGCAAAAGTAAGATGTCTACTACTTACCGTGGACAATCCGATGTGCTCCCTTTTTTACGGACACGAACAACAGGAACAAAGGTAGATGATGGCCAAAAAAGGAAAATGCTTGAATGGATCTCAAGTGGTCCAACAAGTGCCCTCTCAGCCACTTCAAGTACCGCATCCAAAAAACACCAGTCCTCTGAGTTGTCATCCCAATCAAACTTAATTTCTCCCAGCTCAGAAGTCTCCATCAGCCCTGCACAGTATGGTGGAACTGAGATGGCTGAGTCTGCAGAGCTGTTCAGTCACACTATAGCCTGGGAATCAGAGGTCTGCTCCCAAGCTACAGTGAGTACAGAACAGGAAATGGTTTGCAGTGATGCCCAGAACGTTTGTGACTCTGATTCAGGCCGTGAGGACCAAGTTTCGGAGCATAATGTTGACCCTTTGTCACAAACTGTAACAGCTGTGGTTATAGACAATGAGGAACATACTGATGAAGATGAGACTCAGATACCCGATTGGGATGACAACTTAAATATTCGGTCAGGGCAAGAAGAGGCTCGGTCTGAGGGGGAGGGGAGTGCAAACACAACAATTGATGATGAAGTTCTAGATCCCACCTACTGTCAACCCACAGTCAGGCACTCGAGGAGGTCAACAGAGGTGGTGGAGGAGGATGCAACTGATGACGAAGTTACCTTGCGCCTTCCTGGACACAGTCGGAGTACTGGTAGCACGTCTACAACTGCATCCTCAGCCACCACTCTGCCTCTGAGCATTATTCGGGGTGGATCAACAGGTCGCATGGCCTCTAAGCCTTGCCTAGCCTGGTCCTTTTTTGACATAGAAAAAGATCGCCCAAATTATGTGATCTGTAAAATTTGTCATGGTTCTCTTAGTAGAGGTCAAAACCTCAGCAGTTTGACAACTTCTTCCATGAATCGTCACATGAATAAATATCATATGGCCCGGTGGGAAGCTCACCGTGCTGCAATGCGGCCTAGCGGAGCGAACCATCCACCGCCTGCCCCTTCCAGTGCATCCGCGTGCTCGTCATCTTCTAGGACTGTGGGGACAGCTGTCACACCTGTTTTTCCACCCACAACTTCCACCACTGTAACCACAACAGGCAGTTTGCTTGGTAGGTCGTCAGTTGGTTTGGAAGGGGAAACAAGTGAGTGTGTACAGCTCTCTCAGACATCGATAGCACCAACGTTGGATGAAGGCAACATCATGTCTCCGCCTGCACTTTCCTCACAAACCTGCATTTTTCCAGGGACACCCTACTCAACACCGTCTACACACAGCAGCCAGATCTCTGTCCCTCAGATGTGGACAAATAAAAGGCCATTTCCTGCGACCCATGACAAAGCTAAGAGGTTGACTCTATCCCTCTGTAAGCTGTTGGCTACAGAAATGCTGCCTTTCCGCCTAGTGGACACACAGGATTTTAGAGACCTTATGTCTGTCGCTGTGCCCCAGTACCAGATGCCTAGTCGCCACTACTTCTCTAAGAAAGGTGTGCCCGCGCTACACCAGCATGTCGCACACAACATCACCGCTTCCTTGAGAAACTCTGTGTGTGAACGAGTGCATTTCACCACCGATACTTGGACCAGTAAGCATGGACAGGGACGTTACATGTCGCTCACTGGGCACTGGGTAACTATGGTGATAGATGGTGAAGGGTCTGCTGCACAAGTCTTGCCGTCCCCACGACTTGTGTGTCAATCCTCTGTCTGTCCAAGTTCCGCCACTGCTTTTGCATCCTCCACCTCATCTGGGTCCTCCACCTCCGCCCCAAGCCTGCCTGGTCAGGCCACCAGCGTTCTCACTGCGCAGAAGGAATCACGCACCCCTCATTACTATGCTGGCAGCAGAGCGCAACGGCATCAGGCGGTCTTTAGCTTGACATGTCTTGGGAATAAGAGTCACACAGCTGAGGAGTTGTGGTCAGCTCTGCGGTCCGAGTTTTATAAATGGTTGTCTCCACTCAACCTGCAGCCTGGTAAGGCCGTGTGCGACAATGCTGCAAACCTGGGTGCGGCCCTTCGCCTGGGCAAGGTGACACACGTACCTTGTATGGCTCACGTGTTGAACCTTGTCGTGCAGCAATTTTTAACACACTATCCCGGCCTAGATGGCCTTCTGAACAGGGCACGAAAACTGTCTGCTCACTTCCGCCGTTCAAGCGCCGCAGCTGAGCGACTTGCATCGCTCCAGAAGTCTTTCGGCCTGCCGGTTCATCGCCTGAAATGCGATGTGGCGACACGCTGGAATTCAACTCTCCACATGTTACAGCGACTGTGGCAGCACCGCCGTGCCCTGGTGCAATACGTCATGACGTATAGCCTGGGCCAACGAGATGCAGAGGTGGGGCAGATCACCCTGATGGAGTGGTCTCAGATCAAGGACCTATGCACCCTTCTGCACAGTTTCGACATGGCGACGAATATGTTTAGCGCTGACAATGCCATTATCAGCATGACGATTCCAGTCATTTACATGCTGGAGCACACGCTAAACACTATTCGGAGTCAGGGGGTGGGACAACAGGAAGGGGATGAACTACAGGAGGATTCATATGCGCAAGACACAACAACATCACCAAGGTCCAGACGTTCATCATCACCAAGGCGCCAGGCATGGGAGCATGGGGGACAGGGATCAACAAGGGCGCATGGTAGCAGGCGAGATGTTGAGGAAGGGGCAGGAGGACATGAAGAAATGGAGGACGAACTGTCCATGGACATGGAAGACTCAGCAGATGAGGGAGACCTTGGTCAAATTTCAGTTGAAAGAGGTTGGGGGGAGATGTCAGAGGAAGAAAGAACGGTTAGCACCTCTATGCCACAAACACAGCGTGGACTTGGTCCGCATGGCTGCGCAAGACACATGAGTGCCTTCTTGTTGCACTACCTCCAACATGACCCTCGTATTGTCAAAATTAGAAGTGATGATGACTACTGGCTTGCCACACTATTAGATCCCCGGTACAAGTCCAAATTTTGTGACATAATTCCAGCCATAGAAAGGGACGCACGTATGCAGGAGTATCAGCAGAAGCTGTTACTCGATCTTAGCTCGGCTTTTCCATCAAACAACCGTGCAGGTGCAGGGAGTGAATCTCCCAGTTGTAACTTGACAAACATGGGACGGTCTCGTCATCTTCAACAGTCTACACGTACCAGTAGGACCGTATCTGGTGCTGGTAACAGCAATTTTATGGAATCTTTTCATAATTTTTTTAGACCCTCCTTTGCAAGGCCACCAGAGACAACAAGTCTGACACATAGTCAACGGCTGGAGAGGATGATACAGGAGTATCTACAAATGAACATCGATGCCATGACTTTGCAAATGGAGCCTTGCTCATTTTGGGCTTCAAATCTAGAAAAATGGCCAGAGCTATCCAGTTACGCCTTGGAGATTTTGTCGTGTCCAGCTGCCAGCGTTGTCTCTGAACGTGTCTTCAGTGCTGCTGGGTGTGTGCTGACAGATAAGCGCACGCGTCTGTCCAGTGACAATGTGGACAGACTAACGTTCATCAAAATGAACAAGTCATGGATCCAGAAGGAATTTACTACCCCTGTGTCATCCTGGGGAGAGTAAATGCTTGTGGATTTGGAATGTGCTTGATGCAAATCTAGCTGTGAAGTGTACAACTAGGGCACAAGTGCTGCCACTGAAGGGGTGGGTGTGTGTGGGGCACAATTTTTGGAAAAAAGGGAGACTCCGCTTGGAGTAACCCTTGCTTACATTGTTTTTAAAAGAAGCCAAGATGAACAAGTCATTGTTCAGCAAAGACTTTGCTACCTACCCCGGTGTCATCCTGGGGACGGTTAAGAATAGCGTATTTTTGAATGTGCTTGATGCAAATCTAGCTGTGAAGTGTACAACTAGGGCACAAGTGCTGCCACTGAAGGGGTGGGTGTGTGTGGGGCCCAATTTTTGTAAAAAAGGGAGACTCCGCTTGGAGTAACCCTTGCTTGCTGTGTTTTTAAAAGAAGCCAAGATGAACAGAGCTGGGATCAGGAAAGACTTTGCTACCTACCCCGGTGTCATCCTGGGGACGGATAAGAATGGCGTATTTTTGAATGTGCTTGATGCAAATCTAGCTGTGAATTGTACAACTGGGGCACAACTGCTGCCACTGAAGGGGTGGGTGTGTGTGGGGCCCAATTTTTGTAAAAAAGGGAGACTCCGCTTGGAGTAACCCTTGCTTGCTGTGTTTTTAAAAGAAGCCAAGATGAACAGAGCTGGGATCAGGAAAGACTTTGCTACCTACCCCGGTGTCATCCTGGGGACGGTTAAGAATAGCGTATTTTTGAATGTGCTTGATGCAAATCTAGCTGTGAAGTGTACAACTAGGGCACAAGTGCTGCCACTGAAGGGGTGGGTGTGTGGGGCATAATTTTTGGAAAAAAGGGAGGCTCCGCTTGGAGTAACCCTTGCTTGATGTGTTTTTAAAAGAAGCCAAGATGAACAGAGCTGGGATCAGGAAAGACTTTGCTACCTACCCCGGTGTCATCCTGGGGACGGTTAAGAATAGCGTATTTTTGAATGTGCTTGATGCAAATCTAGCTGTGAAGTGTACAACTAGGGCACAAGTGCTGCCACTGAAGGGGTGGGTGTGTGTGGGGCACAATTTTTGGAAAAAAGGGAGGCTCCGCTTGGAGTAACCCTTGCTTGATGTGTTTTTAAAAGAAGCCAAGATGAACAGAGCTGGGATCAGGAAAGACTTTGCTACCTACCCCGGTGTCATCCTGGGGACGGATAAGAATGGCGTATTTTTGAATGTGCTTGATGCAAATCTAGCTGTGAATTGTACAACTGGGGCACAAGTGCTGCCACTGAAGGGGTGGGTGTGTGTGGGGCCCAATTTTTGGAAAAAAGGGAGACTTCGCTTGGAGTAACCCTTGCTTACATTGTTTTTAAAAGAAGCCAAGATTAACAAGTCATGGTTCAGCAAAGACTTTGCTACCTACCCCGGTGTCATCCTGGGGACGGATAAGAATGGCGTATTTTTGAATGTGCTTGATGCAAATCTAGCTGTGAATTGTACAACTGGGGCACAAGTGCTGCCACTGAAGGGGTGGGTGTGTGTGGGGCCCAATTTTTGTAAAAAAGGGAGACTCCGCTTGGAGTAACCCTTGCTTGCTGTGTTTTTAAAAGAAGCCAAGATGAACAGAGCTGGGATCAGGAAAGACTTTGCTACCTACCCCGGTGTCATCCTGGGGACGGATAAGAATGGCGTATTTTTGAATGTGCTTGATGCAAATCTAGCTGTGAATTGTACAACTGGGGCACAACTGCTGCCACTGAAGGGGTGGGTGTGTGGGGCACAATTTTTGGAAAAAAGGGAGGCTCCGCTTGGAGTAACCCTTGCTTGATGTGTTTTTAAAAGAAGCCAAGATGAACAGAGCTGGGATCAGGAAAGACTTTGCTACCTACCCCGGTGTCATCCTGGGGACGGTTAAGAATAGTGTATTTTTGAATGTGCTTGATGCAAATCTAGCTGTGAATTGTACAACTGGGGCACAACTGCTGCCACTGAAGGGGTGGGTGTGTGTGGGGCCCAATTTTTGTAAAAAAGGGAGACTCCGCTTGGAGTAACCCTTGCTTGCTGTGTTTTTAAAAGAAGCCAAGATGAACAGAGCTGGGATCAGGAAAGACTTTGCTACCTACCCCGGTGTCATCCTGGGGACGGTTAAGAATAGCGTATTTTTGAATGTGCTTGATGCAAATCTAGCTGTGAAGTGTACAACTAGGGCACAAGTGCTGCCACTGAAGGGGTGGGTGTGTGTGGGGCACAATTTTTGGAAAAAAGGGAGACTTCGCTTGGAGTAACCCTTGCTTACATTGTTTTTAAAAGAAGCCAAGATGAACAAGTCATGGTTCAGCAAAGACTTTGCTACCTACCCCGGTGTCATCCTGGGGACGGATAAGAATGGCGTATTTTTGAATGTGCTTGATGCAAATCTAGCTGTGAATTGTACAACTGGGGCACAACTGCTGCCACTGAATGGGTGGGTGTGTGTGGGGCCCAATTTTTGTAAAAAAGGGAGACTCCGCTTGGAGTAACCCTTGCTTGCTGTGTTTTTAAAAGAAGCCAAGATAAACAGAGCTGGGATCAGGAAAGACTTTGCTACCTACCCCGGTGTCATCCTGGGGACGGATAAGAATGGCGTATTTTTGAATGTGCTTGATGCAAATCTAGCTGTGAATTGTACAACTGGGGCACAACTGCTGCCACTGAAGGGGTGGGTGTGTGGGGCACAATTTTTGGAAAAAAGGGAGGCTCCGCTTGGAGTAACCCTTGCTTGATGTGTTTTTAAAAGAAGCCAAGATGAACAGAGCTGGGATCAGGAAAGACTTTGCTACCTACCCCGGTGTCATCCTGGGGACGGTTAAGAATAGTGTATTTTTGAATGTGCTTGATGCAAATCTAGCTGTGAAGTGTACAACTAGGGCACAAGTGCTGCCACTGAAGGGGTGGGTGTGTGTGGGGCACAATGTTTGGAAAAAAGGGAGGCTCCGCTTGGAGTAACCCTTGTTGATGTGTTTTTAAAAGAAGCCAAGATGAACAGAGCTGGGATCAGGAAAGACTTTGCTACCTACCCCGGTGTCATCCTGGGGACGGTTAAGAATAGTGTATTTTTGAATGTGCTTGATGCAAATCTAGCTGTGAATTGTACAACTGGGGCACAACTGCTGCCACTGAAGGGGTGGGTGTGTGGGGCACAATTTTTGGAAAAAAGGGAGGCTCCGCTTGGAGTAACCCTTGCTTGATGTGTTTTTAAAAGAAGCCAAGATGAACAGAGCTGGGATCAGGAAAGACTTTGCTACCTACCCCGGTGTCATCCTGGGGACGGATAAGAATGGCGTATTTTTGAATGTGCTTGATGCAAATCTAGCTGTGAATTGTACAACTGGGGCACAAGTGCTGCCACTGAAGGGGTGGGTGTGTGTGGGGCCCAATTTTTGGAAAAAAGGGAGACTTCGCTTGGAGTAACCCTTGCTTACATTGTTTTTAAAAGAAGCCAAGATTAACAAGTCATGGTTCAGCAAAGACTTTGCTACCTACCCCGGTGTCATCCTGGGGACGGATAAGAATGGCGTATTTTTGAATGTGCTTGATGCAAATCTAGCTGTGAATTGTACAACTGGGGCACAAGTGCTGCCACTGAAGGGGTGGGTGTGTGTGGGGCCCAATTTTTGTAAAAAAGGGAGACTCCGCTTGGAGTAACCCTTGCTTGCTGTGTTTTTAAAAGAAGCCAAGATGAACAGAGCTGGGATCAGGAAAGACTTTGCTACCTACCCCGGTGTCATCCTGGGGACGGATAAGAATGGCGTATTTTTGAATGTGCTTGATGCAAATCTAGCTGTGAATTGTACAACTGGGGCACAACTGCTGCCACTGAAGGGGTGGGTGTGTGGGGCACAATTTTTGGAAAAAAGGGAGGCTCCGCTTGGAGTAACCCTTGCTTGATGTGTTTTTAAAAGAAGCCAAGATGAACAGAGCTGGGATCAGGAAAGACTTTGCTACCTACCCCGGTGTCATCCTGGGGACGGTTAAGAATAGTGTATTTTTGAATGTGCTTGATGCAAATCTAGCTGTGAATTGTACAACTGGGGCACAACTGCTGCCACTGAAGGGGTGGGTGTGTGTGGGGCCCAATTTTTGTAAAAAAGGGAGACTCCGCTTGGAGTAACCCTTGCTTGCTGTGTTTTTAAAAGAAGCCAAGATGAACAGAGCTGGGATCAGGAAAGACTTTGCTACCTACCCCGGTGTCATCCTGGGGACGGTTAAGAATAGCGTATTTTTGAATGTGCTTGATGCAAATCTAGCTGTGAAGTGTACAACTAGGGCACAAGTGCTGCCACTGAAGGGGTGGGTGTGTGTGGGGCACAATTTTTGGAAAAAAGGGAGACTTCGCTTGGAGTAACCCTTGCTTACATTGTTTTTAAAAGAAGCCAAGATGAACAAGTCATGGTTCAGCAAAGACTTTGCTACCTACCCCGGTGTCATCCTGGGGACGGATAAGAATGGCGTATTTTTGAATGTGCTTGATGCAAATCTAGCTGTGAATTGTACAACTGGGGCACAACTGCTGCCACTGAATGGGTGGGTGTGTGTGGGGCCCAATTTTTGTAAAAAAGGGAGACTCCGCTTGGAGTAACCCTTGCTTGCTGTGTTTTTAAAAGAAGCCAAGATAAACAGAGCTGGGATCAGGAAAGACTTTGCTACCTACCCCGGTGTCATCCTGGGGACGGATAAGAATGGCGTATTTTTGAATGTGCTTGATGCAAATCTAGCTGTGAATTGTACAACTGGGGCACAACTGCTGCCACTGAAGGGGTGGGTGTGTGGGGCACAATTTTTGGAAAAAAGGGAGGCTCCGCTTGGAGTAACCCTTGCTTGATGTGTTTTTAAAAGAAGCCAAGATGAACAGAGCTGGGATCAGGAAAGACTTTGCTACCTACCCCGGTGTCATCCTGGGGACGGTTAAGAATAGTGTATTTTTGAATGTGCTTGATGCAAATCTAGCTGTGAAGTGTACAACTAGGGCACAAGTGCTGCCACTGAAGGGGTGGGTGTGTGTGGGGCACAATGTTTGGAAAAAAGGGAGGCTCCGCTTGGAGTAACCCTTGTTGATGTGTTTTTAAAAGAAGCCAAGATGAACAGAGCTGGGATCAGGAAAGACTTTGCTACCTACCCCGGTGTCATCCTGGGGACGGTTAAGAATAGTGTATTTTTGAATGTGCTTGATGCAAATCTAGCTGTGAATTGTACAACTGGGGCACAACTGCTGCCACTGAAGGGGTGGGTGTGTGTGGGGCCCAATTTTTGTAAAAAAGGGAGACTCCGCTTGGAGTAACCCTTGCTTGCTGTGTTTTTAAAAGAAGCCAAGATGAACAGAGCTGGGATCAGGAAAGACTTTGCTACCTACCCCGGTGTCATCCTTGGGACGGTTAAGAATAGCATATTTTTGAATGTGCTTGATGCAAATCTAGCTGTGAAGTGTACAACTAGGGCACAAGTGCTGCCACTGAAGGGGTGGGTGTGTGTGGGGCACAATTTTTGGAAAAAAGGGAGACTTCGCTTGGAGTAACCCTTGCTTACATTGTTTTTAAAAGAAGCCAAGATGAACAGAGCTGGGATCAGGAAAGACTTTGCTACCTACCCAGGTGTCATCCTGGGGACGGATAAGAATGGCGTATTTTTGAATGTGCTTGATGCAAATCTAGCTGTGAATTGTACAACTGGGGCACAACTGCTGCCACTGAAGGGGTGGGTGTGTGTGGGGCCCAATTTTTGTAAAAAAGGGAGACTCCGCTTGGAGTAACCCTTGCTTGCTGTGTTTTTAAAAGAAGCCAAGATGAACAGAGCTGGGATCAGGAAAGACTTTGCTACCTACCCCGGTGTCATCCTGGGGACGGATAAGAATGGCGTATTTTTGAATGTGCTTGATGCAAATCTAGCTGTGAATTGTACAACTGGGGCACAACTGCTGCCACTGAAGGGGTGGGTGTGTGGGGCACAATTTTTGGAAAAAAGGGAGGCTCCGCTTGGAGTAACCCTTGCTTGATGTGTTTTTAAAAGAAGCCAAGATGAACAGAGCTGGGATCAGGAAAGACTTTGCTACCTACCCCGGTGTCATCCTGGGGACGGTTAAGAATAGCGTATTTTTGAATGTGCTTGATGCAAATCTAGCTGTGAAGTGTACAACTAGGGCACAAGTGCTGCCACTGAAGGGGTGGGTGTGTGTGGGGCACAATTTTTGGAAAAAAGGGAGACAACGCTTGGAGTCACCTTGCGGTGTTTTACATGATTTTAGAAGGGCGTGCCATGCCTATATCTGTGTGTCCTCCTCTTTTTCCTTGTCCAGCTCTTTTGTTTTCGCATGAGTATATGTCCTTGTCACTTTCCCATGTGTTTGAGTTGTTTGTCACCTTTTGGACACCTTTGAGGGTGTTTTCTAGGTGTTTTTCTATGTTTGTGATTGCCTGCCATTGTTTCCTATGCAGTTCGAGTTCGGTTCGTCGAACGTTCGACGAGCCGAACTCGAACGGGACCTCCGTTCGGCGAACCGACCTCGAGCCGAACCGGGAGCGGTTCGCTCATCTCTAATAATAACACAATTAGCCCGAAGATGTAAACCACTTCCCCTTTACACAGATTAAAACAATGTATAAACATTTTTCACTGTAAACTTGGTAAAACAAAATAAATAAATAAAATGCCATCAGTAAGCCATGAGACCCTAAATGTCTACAAACCCATGAAGTGCCATATGTTACGCAAATCTAGTACATTACAAACTACAATTTACAGTTACCATTACAGAAATGGTGGCAACAAGGGTAATGCATGAAAAAACCCCCAAAAAGATTAATGGATAGACATTTAACAGCACATTTTAAAAAGCCTTAACAAAAAAACCCAAAAAAAACAAAACATGTTTGAATGATGCTTTAGCAGCCTGAAATGCCTTTTGTACATGCATGAAGTGCTTTGCAGCCCATATACACATGATGACATTACTACAAAACAACAAGGATTAGTTTAAAAGCACAAGAAACAACACTATCCTGTTTGTGAGTCTCCAGTGTAGCTCAAAATGAGTCAGGCCCATTAATACATGCCAAACAAACTATACAAATATGGCTAGATTCAGCCTACAGAATGTGCACATGTAGGTAAAGACAGAAGTAATGAAAATATCTGTACTCACCATATCTATTTTTCTTTCCAGGGGTACATTGAGACCATCCATTCCTAGAGTAGACTATCTCTGCGACAGACATCCATGCTCGTTCCACCATTAACCTGTCTTGATAGCCATCAACACGTGTGTCCCACAGCTCTGGATGCCTCTCTACTTCTCCAATCAGCCTCTCTGTATCGATTCTGGGCGCCATGATCAGTACCTGTGGTGTTCTCTGAGCTCAAAGTTCCCCTGCAGTGAGAGGACAGGTGCCCAGCTGCTGTCTGGCGTGCAAATGAGGCAGGAAATGTATGTTTGGCGCCAGAATTAATGGCCTACAATTGACCTAATAGATTGGTAATAAGTGTTTCAGATTTTTTGATTAAAAACGGACACGGACGATACGTGCTGAACACGGACATACTCCGTGTGCGGTCCGTGCAGGCACAGACCCATAGACTAAAGCGGGTCCGTGCTTGCGTGCTGCCGGCCAAAAACGAACATGTCGTCCGTGTAGAAAACCGCGCACACGTACTTACGACACGGACACATGTTCCGTGTGATTTTACGTGTGTGTGCCATCTACCATAGAGTAACACTGGTCTCCGTGTCTCCGTGTCTCCGGTACGTGCAAAAACGTACCAAACACGTACCGGAGGCACGGATGTGTGTTGCAGGCCTTAGAAAAATCTGTGCTCCAATAGTCAAATGGTTCTCCTTTCCTTCTGAGCCCTGCGATGCAGCCAAACAGTACTGTACATTCACATGTGTGGTATTTTCACATTCAGGAGAAATTGTGTAACACATTATGGGGCCTTTTTTACCTATTCCTCTTGTCAAAATTGGAAAACTGGGATGAAAACTACACCTGTAGGGTTAATATGCTGAATGTACCACTAAATTAATTCATTGAGGGGTGGAGTTTTTAAAACGGGGTCCCTTATGGAGGATTTCTGCTGTTCAGGCATCTCAGAGGTCCTGCCAATGTGACATGGCCCCACATGCGCAATAGAAATATTAAAAATTAACTTTTACTTGATTCATTAAAATGAGGATAATCCTCACCAAAAAGCACAAACAATACAAATAAGGTTTGGCCCCTCCTACTTTTCAAAGGGTTCAATGCAAACCATAGATAGGCTAGTACCGCTATACAGAATGGGACTTATCTCACCCATGAACTAGGTGCCAATTTCATCAAAAGTCCACTAATAATAGAAAAAATGGATTTATCTCACCAAATTCTTAAATACCACATATTAGATTCAAATGGGTTCAGGCATCCTCATGGCGGAACCTCATAATTAAGAAAATGTGCCTCCCAACGCGTTTCGTTCGAAAAGCAAACTCTTCAGGGGAGCTTATAATTGTGGCAATTCCATCTCAGGTCTCATTAAAAATGAGTCCGTTATGTCCAAAATATG